>NC_086045.1:5139227-5781630 GCF_947568885.1 Cydia strobilella
TTGATGGTGCGAGTGACAAAATGAGATCAAATCGACGTCAATTTATAAGTTCGAATCGGTCTGACGGTTTGGTGCAGCCTATTTTAGGTGGCTTGCAACATTAGCGGGGGCACTATCGGCTTAACTGAGTTAATTACACGACGAATTAAAACGTCCGCTGCCGCGGTTAGGCATATTTAGATTTAGAATAACGCACAGAATAACAGTAACAAATTATGCTCTTTACTGTTTTAGTGACATAATTTAGCGTTGCACTGATTATTCTACGCTATGTAATAAACAAAATTTATCATCAGGGGATGCTGGTGATATTGACGGTCTGGCGTCCGGCAACGGAATGAGCTCTCTCAACTGGGTGGCCATATTAAATTTATAACCTATAACCTGACCCCCTCACCAGACATTTAAGTTCGATGTACACAAACGTATTGAAACATCTAAAGGGGCCCACTGATTATCAGTCCGCCGGACGATATCAGCCTGTCAGTTAGAACAAAAATTTGACAGTTCCGAACAACTGGCAGGCCGATATCGTCCGGCGGACTGGTAATCAGTGGGCCCCTTTAGTGCTCGACATGTTAATGCCCAAAAGATGACACCCAGGCCGCGTAGCCAACATGCCAATCACTTACGCTCCGTAGCGATCGAAACGCAACTGTCATTGTCGCACTAATATGGAAGATTATTTTATTAATATATTACTGGGACACTGGGACAGTAACCAGCACGCGGACGTTTACCTTGTATCTTGTCTTTTCGGATAGTCTAAGAACAAATTATATTACTTTCTTATGAAAATATTTTAATTTGTGTTTTTACAAGTAGTCACACTACTATTTAAACTATAAACGAAATAAATATCATATACAAAGGGAAAAAATGATCAAGGCCTCCAGTGCCCGGTGCTGGACTCGAACCAGCGTCTTCCGTTTACGCGACAGATGCCTTAACCGTTCGCCCGAGCGTTTTTTCCTTTGTATGATATTTATTTCGCTTATCTTTTCCGATTTTGAGCTAAATACCAGAATGTACGTTATTATTCTTAATAAATAACCCCATTTATCTTACCCCAAACTGAAATAATAATTTTATCTTTACGTAGATATTCATAAAACATATTTAACTTTCGGTGCGGTGTACCTAATATTAATATAAATGTTAATGAGTGTTTTCTGTAGGTTTCCAATAAAATGCAACCACAAGGTCTTTAAACCTGCCTTATAATAGCGTAGGTGTCGACCTTGAAAGGTGAGAAGGTCTCATCTCACCTTTCAGGGTCGGTTATTAAGGTTATTTTTTCCTAAGTTTATTTTACGCGTAAATTTGAGCTGAGCTTTTAAAAGTTTTCATTATTGCGTGCTTTCGTGCCGCCAGTTTAAAGTGGCGTCAACGAACTTTAAATTTGTTATCTTTAAGGTGAATTTGAGCCTTCAGAGCCCCTTGTTGCGCTGAAGCTCAAACTAATTGGCGACTCTTAAGTTATAAGCGGTTTAGAATCAAAGTTTTTATCAGCAAAAGTATATATTTTTTGTAATAAAGTCTTGGCACACATTTGATTACGTAGATGTCGTAGATGATTTAAAAATGATAAATAAATTACTGTTCTTAAGCCTTGCATATATAACTAAAACTTCATCTTTTATCATCATTTATGGCATTTGACTGAAATAGATTCGACTATAACTTAGGCCTCTGAACTGATCAAATTTAAAAAGAATTACTACTACTACTAACTGATTAGAAAGTTAAAAAAACTACCCATAAAAGCACTATGTAAATATACGATTTGATCTAAGAACCATCTGCTGAAAATCACGCCGTCGGCAATCACACCAAGGGCCGCATTACACTTTTATAAAAATGACGCTATCAGCTCCCGTCGCGGCAAGGTGTTAGGGGTACAAATAATTTATTTCCCGCCGCCGACACAGACAACATAAGCCGCGAGAAAAATAAGCAAACTACCCACTTAAAAAGCGGTAACAGTCTTGAACTACCAACACAAAGAAAAAACGACGTTTTCCACTGCACTTTTAAGTTGAAACTCGAATGAACTAGGATGCGATTAAGCTGTTTCGATACTGTGCAGAGTGCAGTTTTCTGCAAAGGGGTATAAATTTCGAGCGCCAGTAAGGGTCGCGCCGACCATATTTAATTTCACAATAATTGCATTAGTGAAGTGCGTTAAATCAAGCGTTATCGGGGCTCGTTAAAATGGCGGGCATTGCTCTGAGATAACAGTTACGCAGCTTCAACATCTGTTGAATATAGTCCTTTATCATATCCGTCTGTATGTTTTTATGTTGCTTATAACATTTGGTCTATGGTAGAATCAGAAGATATTTGACCGGTCCTGTGTATAGTAGTAGGTTCACATGTTAAAGTAAGTATCTTAATACTAAATATAATGCTATTTGTCTATTAGGACTACTTAAATTATACTTAAAAGCAGAAGTCACAAGATCCCTTTGTACTTTTGGTCATTACTGACCTTACAACAACCATAATATTGAATCGATTCTGAATACCGAAAGTAAAAGTTTATATATGTATACCCTGTGGGTACTGTAGGAAAATAAGATGATATTAATTATGTAATACCCTTGTTCATCCAATGGCAATGAATCTCAATTCTGGCCTGAAACTGAACAGTCGCTTCAAACTCCTGGCACTATATACATCACCCCAACCCCTAATCTTATGAAAATTCGATTACGCAGATAAAACCATCCAACATGGAAAAACAATTAAGCACTAGTGAAACAATGACAGTGTAGAGTTGCCCTTTGTTGTCGACTTGTCGGCTTGCGGCGGGTTAAGGGTAGCCTGTTTGTTTAAGGAAAACTTTGTTATACTATTCTAACGTTTTCGTAGAGAAGAAAGAGCGCGTTTTTCTTTAACGGACTTCAATTTTTTAAACGAGGTCCTCGTTTCACCGGTATCTATTTTTCCTGTTATCCCAAATTTATTGAAAATTGGAGTAATTTTTTTAAACGTTTTTTTTTCAGTTGTTTTTTCACATTTTACATCATGTTATGTCATTTCTTAAACTAGAAATGTCACTGTTGACAGTTGGCAGATCATAACACTACTTTCTTATACAAATTATAGAACTCCTTACAATGCATTGTCATCAACTTTAGGTACGGTAAATTTCAGCTCGTAAACCGGGAAATTGCTAGATTGTTGTCATAAACCAGGACACGAGAAACTAAATAAAAGCTTGTAAAAATGTTACATATAATCATACCCCGGTCTGATGGGGAGAGTTTTGGATTGACGTTAAATAATGCGAGGGCAAATGAAAGTTGATTTATCAGTCGATAAACTTTAATATAATATTATCAAAAATAAATGAAAAAGGTTTGCAAGTAGGTAATGATAGAGCTGACGCTTTTAATTAATAACGTTTAGTTAGAGGAGGAGTCATACGTCACATGTGTTATTATGATTTCTAAATTGCTTCATGTCGATATGAAAATCCTAAACCCACCTCTCAACTTCCTCTTAACTTGGCTAAAACGACTGTAATCCAAAACGATAATGTTATTAAAGCGACGAGCTCTCGTTAGGACGTTTCGGTTACAAGCAGCTCCTAAACCTCACGAATACGAATAGACGTAACGGCCGTAGACATTCTTACACACTTACGTCTAATAAGGTTTAGAGAGGCGGTTTGTGCTCAACAATATGAGTTAATTTACAACAAAGATAGCGACTGCACACTGCAAGCTAAGTGTGTTGTTTTTAAATGTATTGCCTGAATTAAGCGTTTAATGTAAAATAGGCGCCTTATCTGCCTTTTGTGAGAGCATCTTGTGGTTTTTCTATTATGGGAAGGGAAACTTTTCATTAAACTATCTTAACTTTATTCAGAAATATAGGATACTAGCCACTTCCCGCGACTCCGCCCGCGAAATAAAGTAGGTATCTATGGGTCTACCGTTTAACTGAGGCGATTGGTAAAAAGGGCAGCATCCGCTCGGTGTACCTACTGTCAAAAGGGCCAGCGAGAAATTTAAAAAAAGGTTGAAATTAAGAAATAAAACTGAAAATTAATTATATCGCGTATATTGATCCGTCGGAATGTATTATAAATTCAATATACGCGATTAGACATCGGCTGCTCGTGGCATTTAGGTAGCATTTGACGTTTCTGACAGACTAGTGATATAACCGTGTTTTTATAAGTAAGTTCGAGTAAGTTACAAGTCGAACAAAGGAAACCAATTAGAAATATTATTAATAGGTATATGACATTCGTGATATACAATTAATATTTGTTCTAAATTATTACAAGTTATTCTACGCCTTCTATCTGTGAAAATCAACTTGACGTCAGAAGTAGCGGAGATGTTACATGAAATTTAAGTATAATTTATTCGGTAACATTGCTGTTAGAAACGTTTCTTGTCAATTATGTAATTTTCAAAAGTTGAAATATGTCATAGTTAAGGTAATATGTGAGTCATCACTAGGGCTACCTAAATGTCACGAACCGCCGATGTCTATACGCGATATAATCCGTTGTCATATTCGTAGTTTTATTTCATGAGTAACTATCGCGGTAACCGAAGACAATATTAGATTGAAATTAAGTTTTCTTACATTTTGATCAAGTCGTATAAACTGCTTTGCCATGTTAAACACCTACCTATGTACCGAGACTGTTAGTTTCGTGCCTTCGCAAATCATTGGTCGATACAATTGTTCCGGTTGATTTATTTATTTATTTATTTTATTATTCAAATTTGTTACACAGCATTACAGTATTACTACTAAGGCACTGCAAACTACAAAACAAATAAAAATACAAAGATACAATACCCTACGAGAAAACACAAAGATTTAAGTATTTAAGATTTAAGATTTGCGTTTCAATTTGATACTGTTGATAGTTAATGTCGCAAAGTATTATCTCAAGTTTTGTAGTTGTTTGTGTATTTGTTGTGCTATTGGATAACTACCTCAGTCTCCATGCGTTAGAGTTGAAAGTTAAATAATAGCTATAAATAAATGTTCCCCTCACTAGCTCGGAAAGCCGTCTTTTATCCTTTAAAACAAGCGGGGAAAAACGCATTTTATCCACTAGTGGGGAAAGTAATTTGACCTTGGATGGAGCGTGTTTAAGTAGCTTGACAGATAACAAAACGTAAAACGCTCATAATAATGGTTCGTTCGATATTAATTATCATTAAATAAATGGTTTGGAAATCTAATAAAAAAACCAAATTTAGCTTTATTTAATAATTTTAAGTCATAAACCTTAAAATTCCATAAGAAAAGTTAGATTTTTTATAATGATGTTAAATATAATTCTGAACGCACAAGTTGAGTCGATGCAATTTCAAAACGCATCGTTGACATTTCATACGTTAGAACAGAAATGTCAACTTTGTCAACAAAATTTTTACTGTTCTTCTCACCGACTCACGTAAAAATCAGAATTTCTAGTGTTTTCTGTTATAATATCGTAAAAAATTAGTGATTCCAGTGATGAAGATGATCTAACGCCTGTGGATGTTGCACTTTGCTCGCTATAGTGAGGGGAAAAGTTTTGTGTTACACACGGGTGCAAATGTATTTTACTTCTCGTGTGTTGAAACACTCGTACGCTCAGGATTCTATTTTAGAACCACTCGCTTCGCTCGTGGTTCAACTATAGAATCCTTTCGCTTGCTCGTGTTTCAATTCCACACTCGCGGGTAAAATCCAACTTTGCACCCTTGTATAACAAATAACTATTAATATGTCTTCGAATGATGTAGTCAATATCGCCATATTTAATAATTGTTTCTATAAGTGTGTATCAACATGTGTGTATGTGTATGTACACATAACAGAGGGTTCACACATACAAATCAAAGCGTACTTCGCGGCTACGTCTTTCAATAAGTTTTTTTTTAGAAAAAGCTTTTAAATGCCTCAACCGAAATAATTTTAGTGGAAGTATTTATTAAGCTTTATTATCTTTTTTTTTAGTACACTAGGTTCAAAAGTTAGGGGAGGACACATTATTGTGTATTTTCAATATGATTAAATTAGACTTATTTTAAAAGACCGATCGCATTGATGTGCCTGCCATACTTAGATTTTTACTCAAAAAAAATTCCATTTTCAGTTAGGTTAGGTTAGTGTGTGATATCACATGTGTGATAAAATATTTAATTTTAATTTTTACTTCTGAACTAAGTTTACCTATTTATGATCCAAATTTCATTAAAATTCCGTATACTTTAAGTAAAAAGGCTGTGACATATGGACAGACGGATGGACGGACGGACAGACACAACGGACATGGCGAAACAATAAGCATTCCGTTTTTGCCATTTTGGCTACGGAACCCTAAAAATGGTACCGTTATGATTGAATCATTCAGTTTCGTAATGCTCTAAACGAATTAATAATGATATTTAATAGTTTGTGTTGGTTTGAACGATTTAATTTGAGTGGTTATTTACTGGGATTTATTTGATTTGACTGTTTACTGACAGAGGTAAAATACTAATTATTAATTTAAAGGATGAATAATAAACATTTACGAGTAAATTGACCATTGCTCATTTAGTATATTTGGGACTCTACAAACATCATCGATAATTGTATGTGATTTGTTATACATTGCTGGCTGACTGAGGTGCAATGAATTCCATTGATCAATCGAATGTTGCAATGTATCAATAATGGCATGCGATGTCGGTGAGGTCTGTAAAGGGGCCAGCGGCCTCTATGACTTGGCCGGTTTTTTTTAACATTTTATAGTAATAGATCAACCAGCGAAATTGAAACGCAAATATAAACGTGGTGCTGCCTGGTGACAGACAGACAGACGGACAGACGGACAGACGGACAGACGGACAGACGGACAGACGGACAGACGGACAGACGGACAGACGGACAGACGGACAGACGGACAGACGGACAGACGGACAGACGGACAGACGGACGGACTGACGGACAGCGAAGTCTTAGTAATAGGGTCCCGTTTTTACCCTTTGGGTACGGAACCCTAAAAAGCAAAAAAAGCAAATACTTGTCTCATGAGAACGCATTGGCGTCATTCCTAGTAACGCTGGATATTTTTCCATTGTCACATATTGGAAACAACAGAATGTCTATATGAACGTTCATTATGTCTACATGTCTATTAATTGTTGCTAACAACATACATGCATTTTTTAGAAGATGTCACACGATTCTACTTTCTAAAATCTATCCAAAAAGCTTCCAAAATGTGAAAATAAATGTAGTGCGTGTACCGCTGGTAAAAACTGCTAATACGAAAAGCGTGCGATCTCTGACGTCACAGCCCACAGGGCTGTGCTAGATTGTCTCTCTTCTTCCTCGCGTTATCCCGGCATTTTACCACGGCTCCTGGGAGCCTGGGGTCCGCTTTACAACTAATCCTAAGAATCGACGTAGGCACTAGTTTTTACGAAAGCGACTGCCATCTGACCTTTCAACCCAGAGGGGGAACTAGGCCTTGTTAGGATCAGTCCGGTTTCCTCACGATGTTTTCCTTCACCGAAAAGCGACTGGTAAATATCAAATGATATTTCGTACATAAGTTCCGAAAAACTCATTGGTACAAGCCGGGGTTTGAACCCGCAACCTCCGGATTGAAAGTCGCACGCTCTTACCGCTAGGCCACCAGCGCTTTTTTAGGGCTGTGCTAGATTGTATGGAATAAATTATAAAAAAAAGATTTTCGATGTTTACGCGGTAAAATAATGGGTGTATAAGGAAGAATCTAATAACAGTGTTTAATAATAAATTCGGGCTATATAAAAACTATACAAAATTTCATCCAAATCGGTACAGCGGTTTGAGAGTCTGTCTTACATAGGATAGTTTTTATGATTCATTATCACCATTCCACGCAATCGAAGTCGTGGGCAGAAGTTTATTTAAAAGGAAAATCGTAGGTATATCTTGTATATATATAAATGCACGTGTCCTAACTGACTGACTGATAAATCAACGCCGAGCCGAAACTACAAACGATAGAAAGTTGAAATTTGCACACCAGATTGCATTTATAAAGCGTACAAGAGATAAGAAACAAATTTTGAGAAATTCAATCCCAAATGGGATTAAAAAGGGGATAGACGTTGAAACTTGGTAACAGGGCATTACATAACCACCAACATACAAATCAACGCGTACGAAGTCGCGGACAACATTACAGCTAGTCTAGTAATAATAAAATTCGTCGAAGCAAATAAAACCCCATTGCGGGCCGCCAGTGAACGAAATGATTCGTATTAAAATGTTGTCAGTATTAAATGAATGTGTAAATAATATGAAAGCTCAATACCATTGAGCGTTCGCATGCTTGAACATAAACTTAGGTACAATGGATATGACGTCTTCAATTTACAATATTATACTTTAACTTACGTATTATATTATGTGTCTTTAATATTGTATAATATTTACTTATTGGATACAGTGTACTATTTATGTAGGAATAGGGTTGTTGACACATAGAAAATGAGCAATTTATCACAATAAATTAGAAGCTTAAAAATACATGAGAATATTTATTTATTTAATCTTTATTGCACAAAAGAAAAAACCTTATAGTACAAAAGGCGGACTTAATGCCATAAGGCATTCTCTACCAGTCAACCTTAAGGCTAAGCAGAGAGATTGTGGGCAGAATATTAAAACAATACAAGACCTCAAAGTTTCAAAATTTAAGTTTTTAATTACACATATGCATTTTTATTATTATGACTGCAGTAGTGTAAATGAAAGTTAGACGAAATCAATTCAAAACAAGTGACAATTTCTCTGAAAATCGATTTAATATCAACGTAACTTTGATACTTTAATAATCTAAAACATGCTGAAACTGTTCTTATACATCAATTTGTATAATTTACCACCATAATTTTTTTGATGAATTTTTAAAAACTGCCCCTTCTCTTCATATATTACCGGTGACGCACGCTCGCGACCTCATTATTAAAAGCCAAGATGAGAAGACGTGCTAATAGAAACCAATACTTTTAGATATTACTTAACAAAAGGTGTACAATTTCAACGACTAAATCTATCAATTTTACATTTTTGCTTTAAAATCGTTACCAGGCTCTTAACGCAATGGGTCCATATAGACATTTGATCCTCAAAACAAACCTGAACGATTGATATTATTAATAAAAAATTGTCAACTAGCCTATTGTAGCATTTCTTTATATTTTCTATGGCTTTGGAGACTTTTACCAATACGAAAATTACAAAATTGTAAGAAATGAGGGCCAATTCTAATTTAATCCAATCCCAATTATTTAACATGCAGATACGTCTGCGAGCGATATTCCAAATTTTTAATCCAATCCCGCCCAATTTGAGAACATTAGGAACATGTTAATGTTGTTGTTGTTTGTTTTGTGCCACTCTTGCCCAGGAATCCGACAAAACCGGGACGAAAACTTGTTTTTACTTATACCTATTTCATGACATTGGGCATCATTCTGAAATTCCTTAAAAATGCTATGGCGGGACGAGGTTAACAATTTGTCACAGTTATGATTTCGTTATGATACGACCCTGACACGGCTCGTACTCGTAGTGCATCTCACGCGCGCGGGAATCAATCAGCGTGAGCGATTGTCAATGACATATCAAAACCTAAATAAATTGGCCAATCAGAATCGGACTCCTGGTACATAACGATCTCACTTCGTTTACTATAAGTACGTAATTTACGTCCGTTTAATGTAAGACCAACTTTATATTTTTCAAAATGACATGCTCCAGTTCAATTATGGTGCATCATTCATCAAAATTGTACTAAAAATTATTATATTTCATTCAGCCAAAACAACAGATTCCCAGTAACCGTAATCAAAAAATCCAATCGGAAACTTCTAGGGCTTTAAATCCGAATTCGCCGAAGGATATCACATTATCGTTGAACAATCGAAACCTATTGTTCTTCTTGCACACGATAATCGAATAATATGTAAAAAATCGCTTTCGACTACCATCGTTTATCTTCTATCGATGGACGTTGAATGAATTGCTAATAGGCCAGGGTGCGTAGCCAACGTGCAATCGTTAACGCTCCGTAGCGAATGAAACACAACTGTCACTGTCGCACTAGTGGGAAAGAGTGATAGAGAGAGATGACTACGATACGCTACGGAGCGTTAACGATTGGCACGTTGGTTATTAAGCTCTGTTTGTATCTGTTGTTTTTTTGTTTTCTGGTGTATTTGTGTATGTAACGTGTTAACACACATTTATTTAGCTTCACTGCGTATATTTGTATCTTAAAATATTGTAACATGCATTTGAACCGGGTCTCTATTGTTTCTCATAAAGTTTTAAGTCATAATGTATTGTTTGTCCTCATTTTCGTTAGTCATAATTTGTTTGGTTCAGAAACGCATAACTTTCAGGATTGCCATAAAACAAACCTAACCTAACCTATCTATAGGATAACCCTACAAAAATCCTGTAAGTTAACGGTTTCAGTTTTAGGACTAATGATAATGATGACTTAAAACTTAATGTCAAACACAGGAACCCCATTTGAACCACTATCTGATATCTGATTCAGTTGAAATGTGGAGTACTTCCGTAATTCCGATGAAAATGCAGTCCGAAGGCAGCCAAAATAACTCATCGATAGAAAAACACAATATTAATGATGAGATCTTGAAGAAATCGAGAGAACTCGGCAAATATTAAATATAGCCAGTAGTGATTTTGTTATTTTTTAAAGTTTTTTACCAGAAGGGTAAATAACGGATACTTTTACTAAGCTTCCGCTGTCCGTCTATCCGTCTGTCTGTCTGTCACATGACTGTATCTCGAGATAAATATACGGCTAAAATGTATACAAAGTATTTACCTATATTAAATCACATTTAGAAACGGGTCTATCGCGAATTTATTTTGTTACCTTTATTTACCGACGTTTCGACACAGGTTTCACTGGTCGTGGTCGCGGCTAACTGACGTCCCAGCAAAATGTCAAAACAGAGATTTGTGTGACTACCCCACGAAAAGTGCATTTAAAGTTCGAGGTAGACATCACATTTTCAAACCACCCACTACACATAAAAGTTAATTATTGTCAATAGTCCGACACACAACACTCACAACATCCGCGCACACATCCGAAGATAGATCCCTTGGCTTTAACTTCTGGATCACTGGTCCCCAAGTTGCCGATAAGTTAAAACCATCTTCCCTATTAAAATTTCTGGGGTGCTTCTTGATTTCAATCGCTTCTCGCACAACTCGAGGATAATAATGGCGTTCAGTGGAGACAACTTTTGGTTTATGAAGCTCAATCCAGTGATCCGCATGTAAGTAGATGTTCGGCGATCGCGGACTTGTTTACTTGGCGATTTTTTACTGCCGCTATGTGTTCTTTCACTCTCTCTTGCACACTTCGTTTGGTTTGACCAATGTACACACTTCCGCAACTACACTCTATTTTGTAAACGCCCGGATTTTGGTACGGAATGACATATTTTGGACTGCGTAAAAGATCTGCTACTTTGAATAACGGCTTGTATACAGCCTTGATGGAGAATTTCTTAAGTACTGCTCCTACTTTGTCCGTTATCCCTTTCACATATGGTAAGAACGCTGGTTGTCTGTTGACCTCTGGATGTCTTTCCGTTCTCTTCGGCTTGCGTTTCATCCCCCCTCGGTATCCATTATTTTCCAGTACAGCTTGGACATGCGCTAGTTCACCGTCCAGGTGCTCAGGGTCACATAAGTCATGTGCCCTGTTCACCAAGGACGTGATCACGGATTGTAGGTGCCTTGGGTGATGATGAGAGGATGCCTGTAAGTATCTGTCGGTATGCGTAGGTTTTCTTTATACAGAGTGTGCCAAGGTGCCGTCCGATCTCACCATCAGTTTGACATCCAGAAAAGGTAAGGATCTGTCACATTCTATTTCATGTGTGAATTTCACTCTTGAGTGGATGGAGTTTAGATGCTCGGTGTAACTTTTGACGGTATCGTTATTCCCCTTAAAAATTTACCTATTTATATTACCTATTTACCTTACCTTATTTACCTATTTATATTACCGCTACAACAACCAATAATAAAAATTTAATTATATTTAGAAGTAAGAAACGTATTGTCTTGTTTTTTTTTTTGCAAACTTTAACATTGCTTATGATAATAAAGAAAAAAATACTGTATAACAGCAAATAATAAAATTTGGTCATGTGTGAGTCGGGTTTAAGAAGCTGCTGCTGCTGATAAAGACCATAAAGCAAGGGCGTAGCCAGCCAGTGAATTAGAGGGGGGGGGGGGAAGTTGATATCGCCGGAGGCCTAGGTGGGGGTGGGGGGAAGAGGCCGCAGAAGGGCATACATTGCATATAAGATTTGAGTTCCGAGGGGCGGGGGGCTGCCCACGCCCATGCCAGTAAGTATATCTTGTCGAGCCCGTGGTGTTTTCCCCCAGAATTGTAATATTATAAATGTACATATGTATAAGCTCGTATCATGCATTATCTCAGAACGGCCTACATCAACATTGATATAGACCGTTCCGAGATTAGCAAAACTTATTCCCGAAACTTAACACTGTCGACAATATTAACCCTTATTAAAACTTTAATAAAGCGGTTTCTAAGAAAGTTTAATATAAATTAACTCGGCCATCGGAGCGTTAAGATATTGAAGTGAGACATTACGGATACATGGTTTTATGTAGATGGGGATCAGAGGGGATTAAGCCATACGCGGCAGCGGTTAGCTGGCTATTGTTTAGATTAACTACGGAACCCTAAAAAAAGGTAAACGTAAGCTCTTTTCTGTGTATGGTAACCTAAGGATATAGACCGAACTTTTATACATCTTTTTGCGTTTATTCGAGAACGATTTATTCTGATCTATACAGCACAAAGTACATATACAGTACATATGAAAGTTATGAAGCGAAGTGACCCATCAAGATCTTGTAAAAGTTATCATAGAAGACTTTTTTAAATCATTTGCCGTTGATCCATTACGAGTATATTAAAGCACGGCGATACTTTACTCCGGGGCAAAGACTGCTGCTATATAAATCGCAAGTCAGACCCCATATGGAGTACTGCTGTCACCTTTGGGCAGGAGCACCTGGATGCCAGCTTGGACCCTTCGACTAAGTCCAAAGGCGCGCTGTACGAATCGTCGACGATCCCAAACTCACAAGCGGTATCGAACCTTTAAGTCTAAGGAGAGACTTCGCCTCCTTGTGTGTGTTCTACCGCTTGTACAATGGGCTATGCTCTGAAGAATTGTTTGACATGATGCCAACGGCCGCTTTCTATCACCGCACCGCTCGCCATCGGCAGGGTGTTCATCCTCACACCCTAGCACCTAAATGGTCGCGTACTGTGCGGTTTAAGAGGAATTTCCTCCCGCGTACGCTTCGGCTGTGGAATGAGCTCCCTGCCGAGGTTTTCCCGAGGGGCTACAGTATGGGGTTCTTCAAAAAAGGAGTGTACAGGTTTTTAAAGGGTCGGCAACGCGCGTGTAATATCTCTGGTGTTGCAGGCGTTCATAGGCTACGGTAACTGCTTACCATCAGGCGGGCCGTATGCTTGATTGCCACCGACGTGGTATAAAAAAAAAACTTAGGTAACTGCTTTTGGCTAACTTACATATTTATAATTAGTTTCAAATCTGCGTAACTTATTTTCTATACATCTCGTTCGTACTAATACGAGCGAGATGCATAGAAAGTATGTTACACACGCTATAGCAAATAATGTCAGTGTCGAACTGGTGATAGCCGTACTAATGTTGCCACTGAAATAATTTTATGTAAATAATATGATTATCTTGTGGTAGGTATATATATCTTAGGAACTTAGTTTTTTTTATAGACCAGATATACCTATTTAAAACTTTGATGGGCCTACTAATAAGATTCCTAACGTTGTCACGGCATTTTGCCACGGCTCATTTGGGAACCCTGGGGTCGTTTGTCTAATCTCATGATTGGCGTTCGTTTTTACGAAAGCGACTGCCAAGATGTGACTGATTCTGTTCTGATTTTATTTTACTGAGGATTTATATTTTTGTAGAAAACCGCTAGCTCTTATAGCTTGAGTTCTATATGGATGAACAGTTTCCCCTAACAATCTCCCGCTGAACCAATTAATATGGGGTCCAAGGGTAGCTTAAGAAAGCACCCCGAGTCCAAGTTTACCATATACCTATACCCCTGCGATATTACTCTCTCTCAAATTGTTTTCGTTTTGGACGATAATTAAATATTTAAGTAATAAAAAGACGTGTCGACATTTTGCTAACCATGATTACATATTTATGAAATTTTAAAGAGAAAATAGCAACGAAATGATGCTGATAAGTTTAATAAATGGTAGAAAGATATGTTTATAGATGAGATTAGTGATTCACAGTTTGTAAACGGATTAATAATTAAAGTAGGTACGGTCGTTGAGTCCACAAATATCTTCACAAGCCAACTTTCCAAAAATGTATTTACGCTAGGTACAGTAGGTACCTTATTAAGTCCCGTTTTATTTTAACTTATTGTAATATTTTTGGTGACAATAACGCTTATATAAAAAAAAGCGCATTGCCCCCATGGACGTATTTTCCCTAAATGACCAAATTAATCATACTGTTTTACTTTGACTGCGTGTCTCAAACATGTTCATTAACATGCAAGTCTTATATTACACGCGCTGATTTAATTAATATTGATCCCGCTTACCCAAGATAACATTACGGCCTCAAAAGTACGAGTATATTATTATTTACAACGACGGGACTTAATCGCGTAAAATAAGTATTAAACCCACCTCCGACGTTTCGAGGACGGCGTTGTCCCCGTGGTCTCGGAGAAGACTGGCTAAAGTTGACATCAACATCTTCTAGGCGCGCGAGTTTTTCGAACTACCCGCACTTGGTCTTGTTTATTAACTTGAACGTTTTGCGCACTAGGGATGTTACCGGGTCGACACACAACACTCACAATATTCGATTTTTCAACTTTCGATATTTGGTTTCGCTTACACTTACTAATGACTGGGTTCCATGTGGATGAGATCTTAAAACCTTCGTCTCGATTGAAATTTCTATGTTTCTTGATTTCAATGGCCCGTCCCGTCGTTGTAAATAATAATGAGTAAAAATCGCGAAAGTTTAAATCAGTACGAGTATAGTCAGCATCAAACGTAGCGTATCAAACGTATCTGCTATTATCTGATAGCTTAACAAAAAGAGATAAGATTATATACATATATAGAGCAATTAAACTATTGCAGATACATTTTAACGCGAACCGTTGAGGTATATTTCTATTTGAAAAAGTTTTCGTAGTATAGGTACAAATGTTACAAAAATTACTAAATTACTAGCGGAAATTTGGAAAAGGTCATATGTTTTTTCAAGCCAGGAAAAATTTGGCAATAAGTTAAGCAAGCATTTTGCTACTTTTGCGTATCAAATTCGCGGTTGTAATCGTAGCTAATATAGGTATATCAGTTTACTCATAAATTACAATCTATTTAAAAAAACAAAAAATGATACTACGACTTCAATGCATTCGGTGATTTTTCTTAGGGATTGATGCAAATTTGCAAAACATAATGCACTTTTCACACGTACCTACCGCTTAAAAAGTTTTGGATATCTTTACGTCGTCTAATGTGGGACGGCGAATGATATTTTATCATCACAGATAACCCAAATTCAGCTTTATTACTATAATGGTAAAATATTTTTTTCAGTAATCGTTACTTAACTGTTTATTATGGCAGACGAGTGCGTTCTAAGAATAAACAACGCTTGAAATTGGAATTATGTCCAACGTCCATTCAATGCAAATGCACGTTGTATGACACATGCTGATTACCAGTTTTATTATTGACAGACATTATTCGTTTATTATAATGGATATTATTTCCTGGTCGTAAAAAGGACATGAAATATAATCAGCGCTTAAAAAAGATACCGTTAAATGCACTAAAATTGCCTTCTATATTTGAAATTAATAAACTGACGTACGGTTTGCAAATTCATTATTTATTTCTCAGAAGCCTGTCATACTTATAATTAAAATGGTAAATATTGAATAATTGAGATTATGCATAAAATATTATATATTTTGAGGTATGCATGGGTACATGTAAACTGTACACATACAATTTAACTACCTATTTTTTTACTACCTAAGTCACAGAATAAATAATAGTACGTACTATCGCCGACAGTAACGCTTTGACCAGGCATGGTTCATTTTCGCATGCACCCGAGAAACGGTCACTTATTTACAATATCCACCAAAGGAAACGGACGAAGATTTTTTGACCAGTTACTCTTATATGGTACAAAATTGAATGAATAGAAAATCACAAGGGTTTTTTTTAGACTACTACCTTTAAGCGCATATTAAAATCAACATTTATGTTACTAAGTATAAGGTTCAAATATTGACTTCAGTTTTAGTTGTGAAAGGAGAATTTCCTAGTCGGCCCGACCGGCCCGTCACAATTAATACACTCAATCAAAAGGGCGCTTTTATGGAATGTTTTAGCGACACTTACGTCCTTTAAGTAAGAAAGGAACAGTTGTTGCGATTATTCAAAAAGGATCAACCGATTTTATTCAATAGATATAGTGTTAATTGAACCTCCTTAATAAGCCTCACATTTGATCATCTCTTTAATATTTTTTGACCCTTGGTTCAAGTACAGAAGACTTACTCTCTAACAAAACGCGTCTATTACGACAGATAAGGCCGCTAGGTGGCGCAAGCGCGAGCAGGAGTCCGTTCCGTAGCGGTGCTCGGCGACTACTATGGCTAGACACCAAAATTGGTGTGGGCGGCATCTATGTAAGTACTTGTAGCGACGCGACGAAATCGCGGAGTGAGAGTATACGAACATTTTATGAGTACGAAAGAGGCAGGCTACAAATGAAAAAACGTGACCAGTTTTGAGCTTTATAGCGGCCACTAGCGGTCGCTTGATTGTACTAAAACGTAAGGTTAGCGGGCTGGAAAATATAAAAAGCTGTATTCAGGAATAATAGCAAATAATAAACGCAATCACATATTATTTCTGAATTCAATACTTCCTATGATAATTGACATCGTTCTGATTTTGGTCGCACTTTTGATATTTGTAGATCGGTCAGTGGTTATCCTTTTCTGTATTTTTAAAAAACATTTAAATAAGATTTTACGCTTGACTAAACACAACCATAAACAGTTGTACACCAGTCCCTTGACAATGAATCTCATCGAACAGGGTTGTTGGAAAGCATCGACGGTATTATCCATTAAAAGCTGTCATCTATGACTGATGACAATATTACCACAAACAATACCACTAACTCGTAAACCAGCATAACTTTTATATCACACGATAACCTATTCCAAACGGAATAAAGTTCAAATTAAAAATACTTAACTGCATGCTAAAATAAGTCCTTTCACCAAAACCAATATTCGTATGCGTGTCGAAAATTAAATCTTGGCTTTTAAATTTAAAGCCGTAAAGCCTATAATGATTTGTTACGTAGTGTTTCTTTTTTTTTGGAAACGAATTAACTATGAAGTTGTACTAGTAGAATAGTATCGGAGAGATCCGTAACAAAATGTATTGAGATAAAGCACAACATGCATTTACGTGGGACGAGAGAACGATCGAATAATAGAAATGAATATTATGTTGCTGTTAATAACAAATCGATGCCAGAATACACATAATTTAAATTTAATATTAACTGGCATTACTGAATAAATTTTTTTTAAAATTTGCAAAAGCCATTTTCAAAAGAAGTATCTATTTATGTGTAATATTAAAATTACTTTAAAGCGTATAATGCAAAATCTAAATGGATATCCGACATAGGTACACCAAATACGTACTAAAGAAAGGAATGACTTCAGTTTTCCATTTTTGTCGTCATATTTATGATTTCGACCATAAATAACTTTTACTCCGTGGTAAATATAGGTAGGTACCTAATCATGAAAGTTGTGTTTATTATTAGTAATCGTACGTAGTTGAATACATACTCAAACGAGAAATTGACCCATTTCTAATACAGTATAACCAGCTTATAGGGACCACGCTGACAACGCCAAAATCGCGTTTTAATCGGGAAAGCGTATTAACAGTAAAAATAAATATCCAAGTTGAAGTGACAGCCGTAAAACAGCATAAATATTACACGAGAAATCGTAATAAAAGTATTCGTATTAAGTGGGTTCAACTGTAGTCATAAAACACCTTAGCCTATTCAGAAATAGTCTGATCAACGCAGCTACACGCAACGTGTCGTATCAAACGCATCGCGTGGGGCATTAGAGAAGTGTCCAGTGTCGACGAACGTTTACATTCCTTTTGTTTGTCCGACTGTACGTGGGCATAGGGCGGCGCAAGTCACGGGGGAAAGCGATATTACAATAAAATTTGTAGAGGATAAAAATATTTGTTTGGACGAAACTGCCCCTCGTTGCGTTGTTCCCTTTCTACATATGTTATTATAATATTATCTCAATTACTAGTGATTTTATTTTGTACATATTTTCTAGTGCGTCTAAGATATTTTATCATATTTTAAACTTATTGGAAATAGTACTCGTAATGTAGGTAGCAAAAGAAAAGTATCCGATAAGGACGATATTTTTACGATAAAACTTGAGTAAAAATTTACGGCAAATAGGAAGAGCGTCAGAACAAATCGAAAAAAAAGAAGAAACGCATGAAAACAGGTTCCCTTTAAAAGTGGTAATAATGACAAATGAGCTATATTTTCATAGTCATCATCGTCAAAATCAACGTCGCTGTCTTCTTATGCATTGCGTCATTTAGATCGAATGTCGAACAAGAATTGATCGGAACATTAACTATTTTAATGGCAGTCGAGTTCAAACTTATGAGTCTCGTTAGAGAATTCTTTAGTTTCTGAGCGAGAACTTACCTAATAACCTCGCGACGGTAGCCAACTGGTGTGATTAACGAGATAATCAATTGTTTTTAAAAGATAAAATACCTGAAACAAAACGAAAACGGTTATTAATAAAATCCAAACTTTTGTATACACATACATATGGACGTAATAGATAAGATATGGACATAATAAGTTGTCAGTTGACTCTCAAAACTTGCTAACAAATAACGTTATTCGGAAACGTCAAAAAGGACATTTATATAAAACTTGACGTTTTCTGGAGCAATGCAGTCGGTATCATTACTGAAGCAGTTTTGTAGCACATTACTGCCGCAAATTTCAAATTGAATTTGTGTAAGATTGTCCAATAATATTTATTTATTTCAAACAAGGTTTTGACATATTCGGTAGCAATATAGGCAGTAATGTCGCGTCGCAACACTGCAGCAGTAACTCTAGTACTTACAATCTGAATCCAAACAGTACCTGAAGATACACATTCGCGACTCCATGTAGAGACCAGCTTACGTTACGTACGCAAACGATACGTTATAAAATCCATACTCTCGGCATATGGGATGTCCATCACCATTGTTTATTTGGGCTAAACTCGACAGCTATCTATGTATTTGAATTCCGATATGGAATACTCATCTCCGTCCAGATTGACAGATAGAGCACGTTTAACTGTTGATAGTCGAACAAAACTGTTTGATCGCGATAAACTTCTATGAAATGGAATTTCAATGACAGCACGAGTTATTTGGATATCAGAAAAAAGGTTCATTGGGACATTTGAAATACTTTGAGATTACAGAAGCAAATATTTTGAGTGGGATGAAAGTTTAAAGATAAGTGCTTGTGGTAGATATAGATTGAAATCTAAATAACTGTCAACAATTCAACGTTGTAAAGAGAACAAAAAACTGTCTGTAATTGTCGATTAGAATATTTTTATACAAAAAACTCTCAAAGAATTCGATCAGACATTTTATTGGCATTTGAATTTGAAATTTAAAATTTACATTGATTGACCCACATCATGGCTATCTTTGAACATAGTATGCATACGTAAATAGGTTTGAATACGTATATTACCTAATCTAAACTAGATTTTAGTAAATGGAGCATTTCATACCATCGTTTTTTCCTAGTATATATTAAAATCCTCAATTTTAATATCACTTCTACTCAGAATCGCGAGCTGTTTTGATCCTAATAATAGCAAAAGTGTTTAAAAAAATTATACATTTTTCATTCATTCCATTCCGTTACCGTCATACAGTCTAAAGTCGTCGTCAATAGAACTTGCAAACAATGTAGACAAATCTTTTTACCTTCATTACTTCGTAATCTCGCTCTTTAAAAGGACAACCATGACCTTGTCAGCTGTCTATATACTTAAATATTTTATTTGTATACGTTTTTAGTTAAATTAAATGTTAATTATTAATATTTCAGCGAAAATAACCTTCGTAAAAATGTTGGGTTATGTGTCAAACGTTAACAAAATCTGTCATACAATACAATACAATACAAATCTTCTTTATTGCTCACCAATATAAAAAGGACATGACATACAAATTAAGCACTTAAACTATGGTAGACAACAGGCGGTCTACATATATATTATATATATACATAACATATACATAGCGGTATATTTGTTTACGTTGTTTGTAAGTTCTATTGACGACGACTTTATGAAAAATGGTAACGGAATAGAAATATGAATCTTGAGACACTTTTTGTCACCAGAAGAGCTCGTGAATCTGCATGAGTAGAAATAACATAAAAGTCCCAATTGTGGAAAAAGTGTAGTGACACTATAAATAAAATTGCCCAAGGTTCATTAATAATGACCATCCGGTGCAAAAAAATATTAGCTGTGTACTTAATAATCAACTCAATCTATAATCAATATAAGCAAAAGCGTGTTCTTTAACCTCCATCTTCGTCTCCTATATCCAAGATCACCTATCATTAGTCGTACACATGTTGCAACGGCTAATAATAAGCGCTGCGTCCACATTGCTTACCGAATGTTCGACCAGTGTAACTCTAACCTTGGCGTTTATTTAACTATTTTTTTAGTATACGACGGTGGCAAGCAAGCGTGCGGTCTGCGTTATGTTAAGCGGCCACCGCTTGACCTTGCAACTTTAGTAGAGTTGCACACGCGACCCTTTAAACATAGGAATTCACAGATTAAGGGACAAATATAGGGTCAGCACAGTGTATCTTTGGGAGCATTGGAAACCTTACTTACCAACAACAGTGACATAGCATTACATAACTGCAAAGTAGAAAGCATTGTTATTATGAATTAATTTTGTAACAAGCAGAAACGTCTGTGAACGATGCCATTAAGCTTAGAATTAAATTAAGTGGAAAAATTTACTGTCTTGGGTGGGACTTGAACCCACAACCACTGGATCACTAGTACAGTACTAGAGCACTGTACTAGTGATCCAGTGATCGTGGCGAGTATCCCCAGTAGGTATTACAGCTCCAGATTTGAGCGAGATGACATTTCGCTGTGCCCTTTGGTTGGTTACTACGTAGTATTGGTCCAAAAACGGAGGTTAGTCTGACTAACCGCCCGGCCACGGCATCGCGCGGCAGCGGCAGCGGCGAGCGGCGGCCATAGGTGGGAACGAAAGGTCCGATCGCTTTGTCTTGCTCCAACCTATGGCCGCCGCTCGCCGCTGCCGCCGCCGCGCGATGTCGTGGCCGGGCCGTAATGGATGACTCACGCTAGCAGTCCGGGTCTGGACCAAGACACACTTCGTGTTCTATAGAAATCATCACGTGATCACCCATCATAGAAAAGGAATTGTCGGGCCCGGATCGTTATAGCGTAAGTCATCCTTAACACAAATACTGTTTTTTTTTCTTCGATTGCTCCCCGCCAGTCTTTAAGCATTGTCAATAGCAGTTCAGGACCAATACTGAATCACGATTGTAGAACAATGGACTGTTTCCTACACGTTCCCTATTGTCTACAAATGTTCATGTTTATGATAAAATAACAATACAAATAACAGTAAAAGTAACTGACTGTCTCCTTGTCTATAAAACTGATAGGGAATTGTTGGAAATGTTTTACACGTATTCTGTTTAGATGAATTGAAATGTAGGTACATATTGCTGTCATTTTGCATTAATTTTTTTCTTATATGCCAATATAGTGTGTGTTTAATATTTAACTTAAACTTAAATACTTAATTACGAATTTGACAGAGAGAGAGGGAGTTACGAGGTTTGCGCAAGTCCTTCTGGCGCAATATTTGTTCTAACAAGTTGAATGAATAATTGGAGTCGTTTCTTGTGAACATGAAGAAATAAAAATTAAAGTTACGAGTAGGATAATGCTAAAAACTACACAACGTTGCTGCTGGGTTATTTATTTGATAGACCGGTCAATTCGAACAACGTGATAATTACTAGATACGAGAACAATACCAGATCTAATAGATACGTTATAGTTTAGTTCTCAACCAGTTTTCCTTTGCATCTCTATTCGAGAAACCAATTGTCATTTCACGCTACAATTATTGTGACGTTTTGGGATATCCATTAGATGTCCATTGGATGTCTAAAGGGGCCCACTAACTATCAGTCCGCCGGACGATATCGGCCTGTCAGTTGTTCGGAACTGTCATATTTTTGTTCTAACTGACAGGCTGATATCGTCCGGCGGACTGATAGTCAGTGGGCCCCTTAAGTAATATCTTAAGCAAATCTTAAAAACATCGTTCAAGAGGACATTGGGAATCGCGGAAATGTCAAATTTGACATGACTCTTAAATATCTCGTTATTGTTTCTGTTTCATATCTAGTTGATATTTAGAACATTGTTCGAATAGGTCCGAGATACTCGTACATCTTCATTTGTTAATTAGGAAATAAACAAATAACATCTGGCATTATTCTATGACTGGTTTGTTCCAACTTTGCAACATATATCAATATCAAACTTTTGTAGGATCCATCGATAAACATTATTCAAGTTGCTAACAATGATTTTCACTTGATCGAGTTGTTTATGTAAACCTACCTAAGGCAAATAGTTTACAAGTGTTTAACAAAAAACAATCAGTCAGATTTATATAATATATAATATTCACATTTCATTTATTAATTTTATTTTATTTTTATTTTTAACAATTTGATATGTTTTCTGAAAGAGATACGTATTTGTTTGATTTGATGTACATATATATTTTTAAAATAATTTTTTTATAAAGAAAAGTAGGTACCTGCTGTATGTAATTGCATGAACTCTATAGTAATTTAAATTGTATTTTTTCTTATTTATTCGTAATGTACCTATATGTTAATTATAAGATGTAATGTTTTGAAAAGATGTGTCCCGCCGAGTTTCTTGCCGGTCCCGTATTGGGATACCCTCCTCCAATTGAGGGGGGATTTAAATCTTCTCGGGACAGAGGTGTAGGGTTAGAGCCGGCGTAGCTTTATTTGAAGTTCATAAGCGCATTGTAATATTCCTATTTGAATAATAAACTATATTTATTTTTATCTTTAAACATTGTCTCAAATTATAGGTACAGAATTAAATAAAGAACAAGCGAAACTCATTACTTCTACTCTACAGACTTCAAAGCGTATTTAAGTCTAAGGAGAGTCTATAAATTACCCAGAATTCAATGTTAAAAGTAGAATAAATATCGAATTATAATTTCCAAGCTGAATTATATTTATCCTTCATTCTAGATCGGCTTATGCGAACAAGTAAAAAAAAACCCTTATTGCCAAATAACTAAACTTGATATTCCAAGGATACAGAAGCAAGATACGACTTTCTGATACTAGTATAGATTATTAAGACAAGTATTAGATAGGTATGATTTTGGAATATGAAATCCTAGTTTATTAACCCTGACAGTAACTATCGCTGTGATATGATTCAGGGGCACATTATCAACTCAGTGACATACGGTCGAAAATTATGGCACACAGTTTTGAAGGAATAGTGTAGTCGGAACAAGCAAACTCTGCAGCTTTGACGTGACTTAAGTGTTAATAAAAATGTTATATTTTCATAGAAATTTTACGTTTATGATGACACTCTCACACTGTAATTGTAAAGCTTGGTATGATTTTATGCGCTTTATTACTCCCTACCTGAAGTTAGGTATAAAAGATCAGAATCACAATAAGGTCTAGTTTAGAATCACTGTAGTACAATAATTTTACTTAACACGAAAAATTTACCCTTCCATACAAAAATCCGATACATGCATAAAATATGCACGAAATGTCAATACAAATAATAAACACACACAAAAACAGGTTTAGACACCATAGTCAGTCTAAACTGCTGAATGTATAAAGCTGAAATTTATATATAGTCATTGCTAATATCAGACCCCCAAGAATAAAATATAGGTAAATAATAAGTGATTAAGTTAGTGGTAAGTGAAGTAAACACGATTTTTAACGAGGCTCAAATAAAAACCCAACATACAAAATGGATGGTTTTTTTATTCACTGTAGGTAAGTTTAAATATTTGCTTTTTCGCATAATATTTTTACTCACATTTTATAGTTTGAATAATTAGTAAAAATAGATAGTGTTCAATGAATGTCTATAAATAAAAAGCTACGATTTTCGCTTTAATTATTCTTTCATAAGCGTTACTCCATTGATGATTCTGTGTTGAATGATAAAAAAAAAAACAAAATATCAAATATTTTATCAGTTCGCCATCCTTATAAACAATGTTGGAATTCTGACTCAGCACATTATACGCTGGGGTTGAGGGGAATGCAAAATTTTACATTCACATGCGTAACGCTGACGGCGAATATAATACAAAGATAGTTCACTATTTCAATTTGAGTCGACAGTAAGGAGGATTTTCAAGGGAGATCTAAGTAATAAAATGAGCATAATTACTAAATGTGATGTTAAAGTGATAGTTGAAAAATATATTGAGAACAGCGAATATAAATGCAATAACAGATTAATTTAAAACATAGTGGCTCTGTGAGCTGTAGACTTCGTGAACCCCCAAGACTCCGCCTCCGCCGTTATGTGGAATTCCCAAAAACTGAATTATCGGACCAGATCACAAATGTTCACGCAAATTGGTTTAAAATTGCTACCTGTAAAGGAGAAAAGCAGGACAGACGTACGAAAGCATTTTTGCCCAAGCTAAAGAGTCTCCGCCTATCTCTCTCTATCTGAAAACCCTAAGTAAAAAGTTTATTTCATACTCGTAAATGTAATTTAATCTCCGTGTCAGTGAGATTATGATATGAGCGATCTTGAAAGATGCATTGATACATCTTCGCATAAGTAATTCTGCATCATGGTTCCCAATTATTGATTATTCATTAAGTTTACTTAAGTTAGTTCTGTTGCTAGTTCTGCTATGTATTCGTGTGTAATATTCCGTGTTTGTATTTCAAGTTGCCAAGTGTAATTGCTTCTTAGCTTGTCCATTGTGCGTGCTATTCTTCTCTGTTTGATATTATGCTATACAGAGTGATTGAAAATTCGCAGTATTCCTTGAAAGCGGTTTTCCTATGGGTCATTTGCAATAATTAAAGTCCACTCAACCAGGGGTCTTCATTCTGCTCCCTAATATGAAGGCAGAAAGCTCTCTAGGTATTTTTAGTTTATCCAAGTAGCTATAGGTATTTTAAGTAATTATGTAATAATAAATACAGATGATCTAACTAAAGTAATTATCAACAAAATCATCGCGAATTAAATGACTGACCTTGAATAACTATGTAGCATCGGTTTTAGTTTTATATTTTTTTTTTTCATAATCTTAAATCTAACATCGAACCCTGGATAAAGCTAGTAACAATAGCTTTAGGGGTAATAGCCTATTATAGGTTGCGCGTCGCTATAAATTATTTATATAATTATAAAAAGTTCTCTAGAGATAAAAAAACTGCTGTTTTAATTTTTGAATGTTATTTTCTTCAAAGTTTCAAGTTTGTATTAAATAATAATATACTGTAAATAATCTTGATAGTCAAAAGCGTAATTATTACAAATAGTCGATTGTATTGAATTGCAACCCCACGGGTGTAAAGTGAATAGTAAAGTAACTAGTAAATACCCATTTTAAAAGCTTTAAGCGAAAGTGTTGATGGCGACCGCTTTCATTATCACATATAAAGAAATAAGTCGGTTTAATTGAGAGTGCGATCGCATCTGTCGAGTCTAGAAACTAGGGGAAGGGAAATTAAACAGTTTGCGATGGCAGTTTATCGATACTAGGTACACTCAGCATCACTAGTAGCGGATGAGACTACGCGTTTAAAATACCTAGCATTCTCTAATATATTTACAAACAGATATATAGGTACATACTCGTATATCTACCGGGTGTGTTAAATAATGGGCTACATGCATGAAACATTTTTTGTAATGTTTATTCAATAAACACGTTCAACAACACGAGCTAATACAAAAATGTAAATTCATTTTTGTAGAAGTATAAGAGTTAAAAACGTAAAATTTTAACATATTTTTATAAACAAGTTTGGGAACAAATCAAATCATTTTTATTAAATATTTTGATTTGTGTTTTTTAAGTAGTCACACTACTATATATAAATTAAAAACTGTATATAATATTTTTAAAGTCCAAATGTATATTAAACTCTTTTATGATTTTCCTTATGTTATAACGAGAAAAAAAAACTATGGCAACTATATACTTCAACGCATTTTTTACGGAGTAAAAAACGAAAACACTTATTTTTCATGATTCTTTCCTTACATTTGCAGCAGTGATGTCACAGTCATGTCGCGCACTTTTCGTATAGGGCGTTTTTACCCAAGGTGCGCGCGCCACATTTATTTTCGCAATTTGGAAGTTTCTGGGGTACAATAGATAGCAGGTTTATTACGAGTAGAAACATTGAATCTTACGGAAAGTAGAATCCGAAAAGTTAATGCATATTTCTAATTACGAAATATAACTGTAGACATATAGATACCCTAGTTCTCAACCTCAAACATATTAATTACGGGCATAATGTTGCCTGTGCAACTGTTGCCGCCGTTTTTATTTTGTTTTGTAGAAATTGACGTAAACATGTACTGTAATTAATACTACATTTAATAAACCTTTTCTTGTCACTCGTTGCCATGGTAACGGTCGTCACTCTTAAAACCCTGCTTTTATGGTATTTAAAATAACCAAACATACATTTTTTATGGCAGTTGGCAGCTAGCAGCCTTTTCCATAATGGGTCATTTACTTAGCGTAATGTTAATCGAACGCACTAGAAAATTTCTTCTAACAGACTATGCCACTGACTGACGCTCACGTCACGCCTGGCTGACGGGACATCACGGGACAGAATAACAACAAATAAAATTGATCCACCTATTTGAATTTTGGGCAAAATATTTCCTTTATTTTTATTAACGTCGTGATATTACAACCTAGGGTAACATTGCAAATTGTTGTAGATTTTTAATAGTTGTGTTGAAATAAGTTTACTTTTCAGTCGACTATAGTCTGTTTTTTTACAGTACATATGGTCCTACTTTACCGCACTTGTTGTTACGTGCCTATGTCGAAAATTTTAAGGACCATACTCCCGATCGTGTTTTAATTTATCGCACTCGTTGCGAATTTCCTACATTTAGGACACAGTGTAGGTATCTAACGCTCATTTGTTTCTTGTATACAAAATGTATGGCGTAGTAATTTACAGTAAAAAAACGGCCAAGTGCGAGTCGGACTCGCCCACCGAGGGTTCCGTACTTTTTAGTATTTGTTGTTATAGCGGCAACAGAAATACATCATCTGTGAAAATCGGAGTCTTAGTAATAGGGTCCCGTTTTTACCCTTTGGGTACGGAACCCTAGAAACAGAATATAGCCAGAAGTCAGATGACAATAATAAATACCCTTATACAAATTAGAATGTTAGTTTATTTGTGTCAATCAAAACAACTCGACACGTGCACTTCAAAAACAATTGCACTTCAAAAATTAATTACGTCAAGCTAGTATTGATCTGTCCCGAGCATTGTTTGTCTTTTTAAAACTAGCCCTTATTAAATTTGAGAGCTACAGCCCTCGAGATTAGAGGGAGAGGTTTAGGGGCGACTAACGAGTGCCGATAAAGAGGCATAATGCCCCTCGACAGTGGGTTTGGTACCGGAGACGGGATAAGGCGATTTGAGACCCCTTTAGTCAACTGTGGAGGGAATCCTATTTAATCCCAAGTCTACAAAAAGTGTTCAAAATGAAACCCATAGTAGTTTGGAGTTAGGATGATTTGTGTAAGATTGTGCCTTGTGCCCTTATTATTTAGTTCGAGAACGAAACAAAAACTAGAAAAGAATTAAACTTATATAGGTAATGAAAAATCTAAGTTCCCTTTACCACAATAAAACGTGTTTTTGTATTTATGACGTCGACGGCATCCTAGTCTAGACAGTAGTGACCCCCCCCCCCCCCGCGTACGGAAGCAGGAAGTCCGGGGGTTCGTATCCTGGTAAGGGCATTTATTTGTGTGTTTATCACAAATATATGTTCCTGATGTAATGGATTATTAGGTTTATCTATTGTATTATACCATAAGTATTTATATAAATATATATTATATAATTAATAATATAAATATTATATATATATATATCGTCGTCTAGTATAGACCCACAACACAAGCCTTTGTTGGGCTTACTGTTATATTAGTTATTAAATATTTTTTTACACAATAACCTAGTATTAAATCTGAACAGCTCTCAACTTGGACCACCACGCGGGGGGAGCAAAACCATCCACTGTTTAATCTGCAGTTCAATCTTGATTTAAATGAACACCTAGACGTATCGATTGATAGACTGTGTTAAGCTACTGTTTTGCTAATGAATTGATTTGGCGACTGCCTTGCGGGAGATAAGGTGCTTTCAGGGCAAATTGAATTACGATGACAGTATGTGGGTATGTTAATTTGTCGTGGCAGATGTATCTGTTTAACGTCGTATCTTGGGGACATGTGGGTTACTATTGACTCATTCAGAAGTATATAAGTTTTATAGATAAAACATACATCTCTTATAAATCTACACACACAAGAGAATATACATATTACATATTATTGAGAGCTTATTGTGTTCCACTGCTTGGCAAAGACCTCCGCTCACTTTTTCAGTTCTTTCCGGTTTTGTGCAATCTTCGGCCATTCCTTGAAAAAAGAGTCGCTCTCGTCTCGCCATCGCCGCCGACGTGGTTTTCATGTCCCCGTTTTAAGCGAGGCTGCCACCCTGTGGCGATCTTGGCCCACGGCTCACTCGGCATGCGGCAGGCATGACCAGCCCAGTCCCACTTCAGCTTGGTCGCTTTCCGAGTTACCTGGATGACTTTGTGTTCTGGAGCGCAGCGTGGTGTTCCGGATATATAAAGTTTTTTTATAAAGATTATTTATTATATTATGCGGATAAGAATTTTACATATTTATTTTATTTTGACTTCTCTTGCCATTGATGCATAAAGAGCACTTTTGTAAACACAAAACAAAAGCAAAGCATTTTACAAACCCAACATGAACACGCTATAGATTCTGGTAATTTTACTACGAATGTTGGTTGTTGCTTCAGAGTGCATCTCACTTATATGTACATATATTAGTGCGAGCGAGATGCACTGAGCGGTCTGAGATAGTTAATAAAATGTAATGAATTTTAAAGTTCCTATGCCGCTCCTAGCCACCAGCGAAACATTTATTGGAACAATAGTATTATATTCTAGAAAGCTAACTTGTAAGTAAAATTTAATCAAGGGGAGATCGACTTTTGCGTCGAAATATTTTAATATGCCGTCTATTTTCCAAGCAAACTTGATCAGCTACTCTTTATATAGCCAAGACTCATCAACATTATTATAATTATTAACGTACCTATTTATATTTACAAACTTTTTATAAGCTGAGGTGTAATTACTTAAGATCAAAATAGCAAAATTTTTCGTTCTGTATCATTGCACGAACCGTTGTATTTTTATTTAGAGATCCAAAGTCCGATATTTTTTATGCGATAACCACTTACCAGCCGCGTTTTTTGCAACCGAACGACGACATGCCAAGCCTCTCTAAACTATCACGTGAGATGTCCATTTCCACAACACGAGGGCAGGTTGACATTATGATAAATCTTGTCTTATCGCTAGGTAAAAGGGCGCACGATTTATTTTTTTCAGCGAAGGGATGCGTTCCGTGTTTTTGTCCAAGGCTTGGAATAAAAAGATGATAAGCCACCATTAGAGATAGGGAAGGGGGTAATGTAGGTACGTCGGGTAAAAAGAATGGATTCTTAGCATGCGACGGGTGTAATTTCGATTCAATAAGTGATTGTTTTTTTGCTATTAATTATTTTACAAGTTCGTATAGTACCCCCTTAAACGGGGGTTGCTGGATTGTACCATTTTCGAGTTTGTTGACATGCAACTTGTTTAATAACGCAAATCCATTTGGCTTATCGGGAATACATTTGTTTGGAATATGCTCTGTAGGGCTTAAAAAAGTGAGGATTTTTTGATATTACATTAACAATGTTGTTTTTATAACAAAACGGATACCGACTATTAATCGTGATATTGGTTTCCTATAAACTTTGGGTATTTTTTATTTCATGGATAAGACTGGGCGATGTCGCTACTGTAATAGGTATAGTACGCTACTGTAGTAGGTAGACGGCACTGGTGTAACCTTAACAGACTTCGCACTGGCCACGGTCGCTGTGCTTACTACAGACACCGCTGTGGATGGGTGGAATCCCCGGCTTGCAGTTGTGGCGAGGCTGCACAAACAATCAAACACATAATAGAGGATTGCCCCATAACGCGCTATGCCAATGGACCTCCTGAAGACCTGATCGTCCTTAGCGACGAGGCCACCGAGTGGCTGATTGGACTCAATTTGTATTTATAACTGTTTTCTGTTTATCATACTATGCCATACGATTAAATAAATAAATAGGTATAGTGTGGCAGTAAGAGCTTATGTTGATTCGCAGGTTTGCGCGTTGTACAGTGGAGATCAAGAAAACATTGTTCATGTCGTATTGCCAATCATTCTACACGTGCCGCCTGTGGATCAATTATACGAAGCGCGCTTACAGTGCTCTGCGTGTCCAGTTCAATAACGGCTTCAGGATGCTGTTGGGGCTACCACGCTTTTGCAGTGCATCAGGCATGTTTGCGGAAGCACGAATGGACGATTTTCATGCCATAATGAGGAAAAGAATCGCCTCTCAAATGTATCGCCTGCGGGGTTGCACCAACAGCATGCTGGTAGATATAGCAGAGAGGTTAGATTGTCCGTGTTTAAGCCACTGGGCGTCTGCTCATCGTCCTGTGCGCCAAGACCCCCAATAAGTTTTAAAAAAAAACTGTGACCTAGGTTAAGACGTACTGACTCTAATATTATAAGTCTGTATACAACTAACAAACTGGGCCTGAAATAAAGAATTAATTATTATATTATAGTAAAGAGTAAATTTTTAATGAGATAAATTCATGTCACAATCTCAGTCAATTAAGCGTTTTTGAATAAAGCATCTTCTATTCTAATCTATTCTATTCTATTCAGTCTGATGAGTCAAATGGAACCAGAGCTATGAACTTTTGTATGTTTGATGACCTTATGCCATACGCAAACCTTAGTGGGTCTTGTAAACGGAATTTTCAAACAACAGCTAACCCGTTTACCAAATATACAATAACAATGTGATTTAAGATTTAATGACATTCAAAAACATCCCACAGACCAAAATATGCTTCTTAAAAATGCATCCAAATATTTTGTCGTTTTTTGTGTCTTAAATTTTACGGCGTTCCCTAAACGCGTTAAGTATAATAACAATGGTCATTGTCAAAATGACAACGAATGCCCCTCGTTCTATAAACGTTGGAGTCAAATGCTACCGTAGAAACTATTACAAGGCCCCTTTATCTTCTACCAGTTTTTTTTTGTTATCGTTGTCTTCTCTTCCAATGTTTATATAATGAGGATACCTGTACCACATTATTAGCAGTAGGATTATGTTTGAAGTATTGCTTATAAACATGTATATTAGTGAATATAAAATATAAAACTAAAAGTAATCGATGATGTATCTAAATACTATTGTTTAATAGAAATGTCAAAACAAAAGCAATTACATAAAAAGAACCATACATAGTTAGGGTTTATTATGTGCTACCTCCATTCAGTTTGTATTAAAAACCTGCCAATATACTGTGTTTTAATTGAACTCGTGATAATATACTTTTAACATATTACTTATACGAGCTGATATTTACTACTACATATTTACTAGGGGAAGCTGTTCTACCTCGGACAGTTTTTTCTTTTATGATTTTTAGAAGAAAAAAACTAAAGGCTGCAGAATTATTGTATATCATATAATCTATCTAATACGACATAAAATTTAAAGATTGAGTTATTTATTTTGATAGGATACGTTGACGAAAAAAAGGGAAAAGTGTCCAAGGAACAACACCCTTGATGTACCTTGGTCATTTGTCAATGTATATGGTATAATTTTAATTACTAAATGTATAATATAACCATAGAAATAATATTTCTATATGAAATCACAGATATTTTTAGCATATTTACGCCATTCAATAGATTTTTCTAGTACAATTTTCTAGTACCTTAGTTTTTTTTTTGCAATGGTGACTTTTATTATTATTACCTAAAATATTGTACAAATCCCTTCTAAGATATATTAAGTACTTGGTAATTTACAAACAACGCAGATAACTAATAATTAGAAATACGGCATATATGGAACTTTAAGTTAAAAAAATATTTATAGTATATGTAGTAGCATTAGCAAGTAGGCGGGTAAAGGTTCAACTTATTTTCGGTGTACAAGGTACAACAAAGCAACTTTTTGGACAAGTAAGCTTGATAATAGCACTTCCAATTGACATTAGGCTAAAATGATCCTACCATCGAGTAGCTAATTAACTTAACTTTAACCAATTATATTATTAAGTTTTATTATCTATTAGCAAAACATGAAATAATGAAATACTGACTTTTCATAACACAATTTATATTTTAATTTTTTTCTTGAATTACCGGCCGCTTTAAAGTTTTATAATAATAATGGATCAAATAATATAAATGAAATATTTCAATAACCGTAGCAATGTGGAAATATTGCCACCACTTCCTGTCCGAGGTAAAACTAGGTCCAAGGTATAACAGTTTCCCGTCTTGTGTATCAATTCTCAGACTGTGATCGAGATATAGTTAGACACATTAAAATTAGTTGTACATATAATTAATTAATCATGCAATATTCTCATACTTCCAAGTTAATTCCAATAATTCCACTTACTGCTCTCGAGCTATACCTATAGTTATCTAGAGTCGGCCGTAAAACTGCGGGTGGTCATAAAATAAAAAGTGTTTACTTGGCCCTAAGATAACCGGGAACAAAGTTCGCTGATAAGTTTTTATTTCCTTAGGGAGACGGCCCAGGTAAAGGAGCCGCCTCCACCGTATTAATCCATATTAGCTTATTTAATGTTATTTCAAGATAATCTTCTTTCTCACATGTCCAATTTAAAGCGAATGTTCGAAGTTACAAACTTGTCAGGTATATACTTAATCTTCTTTGTCGACGTATTTTTGTTTTGCCGGAATATAAAATCTCGATGGCAAATACTGAAAGCGAAAATAGTCCATTATTCCCGCTCATTAAGCCGAAAGGACGAAGAGAATGTCAGATAAGTACGTACGTACCTGGGAAGATGAATCATTTTTAGTGTCCCGCACGGCGCGCTGGCTCCGCGCCCCACAATGGCCAATAAACACCCCGTAAATATGAAGGACCGCACTAAAAATGCAGTTATTATTTGCTAAATGTCCACCTTTTGTCGATCCGCCGTCTTAATGAAGCTGTCAAATATCCACGAAAGGGTTAACTTTCGTTGTAGCTGTAATTCTTTTACGATCCCATTAAAATTGGAGTTGAGATTCACGGAGCGAAATTTATGCGCTCCGTCGCTTTATAAATGCAAGACATGGTAATTACGTCGTTTGTTGACTTACGACTTTTTTATATCTTCTGGCCGCGGCTAAATAAGATTCATGAATCGGTGCCGTTTGAATAGGTTCCCCTTGTTGGACCGTTCTCTCGAATAAATCGCAATATCGGGCCTGGCCAACCGTTATTAGTACCTTCTATAGTTGCCAAGGTGTTCCACCCCTCAATAAATCTTGTCTAATTTGTATGTAATTACAGGGACTGTGCAGTTCTCGCAGTAACAAGGAGTGCGTGGCGGGGGGCCGGCACGTGCTTACGCGTGTTTGCCGACTCTTCACGGCACAAACGTCTTAACACACTTTTCAGTAGCACACTAAAATCCACCCTAATAATAAGTATGTAGATCCAGAATTCATTCATAATTGCTTATAATGAAAATTGGAAGATGTTTTTGAGCAAGAATCCACTAATATCAATGTTACGGCCAAGGTAGAAGGTAGTTATTTCCATGACAAATTCCCACTTCTAACGACTTCGCCTAAGTTTTGATCACTATAAAGTAAGCATTCAGAATAACGTGCCAAAAGACCGATGATAAAATACACTAATGTGTTCTTTGACCCCTCGATGAGATGATAATTTTCATTGAAAGTGAAAGGGGGTTTATTCCCAAGTCTAATTAAAGTTGCGTTATTATTTCTATCCCTTATGTTCGCAGCGGGACGACATGAGAAGTTACTTTTTTTAATAACTTAAAAAAGGGGTGCACGGGCATAATATTACAATTTGAGTACTCTTCGCCGCGTCTCCTAACTTTAAATAAATTTCAAAACTTGTTGGAAATTTGCCGAAAAGGGAAAGTTTTCTGAAATAGCTTTATTACAATACCTGCAAGTAATCCAAGCAAACGTTTGGGATCATTTCAACTTGCAACAAACACGAAACCGTTTCGCAAAGTGAATCCACTCATAAAGCTGGTACACTTTACCAGAATTTCGAACATTTTACATCAAACGAAGTTGCCATTGTGACAACCTATCAATCGCTCGTATTATGAGACCAGATGGCCTCGTCTTTTTGTCCTAATCCTTTCATCCCCACATAATTAGTACCGTCGACTCTATAGTAGTAAATAATTCCGCACGAGCTCGAATTGCCATTTGAATCGTGCAAATAAATCTGTGTCATTCGGTCTACATTTCTCGCCACCGTTACTGTATGCAGCTTCAATTCCCCGGGCTCAATCAATTATATCCTTTACAGCTTCAATAAATAGCGTCGCAATTGCAATGGGATTTAAATCTCCATGCTCCGTCATTGCAACCCCAAAAAAGTCATTTGGAGTGTCGATTCGAACGTACACCATTTACGAGCTTGATTGAAATTTCGCAATCAACAGGGGGAGCATGATGAAATTATTCCTGTATATTTTTACTCGGAGGTTATTCTATTATAATGGTTGGGATACAAAATTTACGGGGGTTTAGAGATAGCAATCGTAGGCACTCGGTGGTTCAAAGTGATCGCTGGATAGATAGGGCCCGGAGCAGCCCACGCGATATGGATATATGGTGCCTTGTATAATGCCACTCGCATGTATCGGGGACGTGCTTTGTCTAGCCTAAGTGATAATGGCTGGAAAACAATTTAAACATAATTCAGTTTGCGCTGAGATGCTTTCGGTAAAACGTGTTAGCGTTAGCCCGGGTATTGCCCGAAGGTTACTTAATCAATCGCGACGTCTCATCGATTTATACTATTTGCAACACTTCAGTACCGAACCTAAAATAGGGTTATAGTATAGGTATGTACTCAATTTTAAACCGGGCTTAGATTGGTAGCTATTTTCTATAAGAATAAATAGGAACATTTTCGATTTTTAGTATAACTTCAGCTTTCATTTGACTTCTTCTGAGTTTTTACTCAACGAAAAAAGGAACTGTACTGACATCTCGTTAGTTACCTATTTCTATATATTGAGGCCAACATTGGTAGACTTTTTTACTGGTTTCACTAAAGTAACTAAACATCGCTATTTTATTAAAATTGACTCATGTCCTTTAAGAACAAATTAAATCTTTAGCACCTAAGATAGTTATTTAAGTTATTTTTTTTTAGTTAACCGTAGTTATAAGTTTTATTTAACAACTAAGAAAACATGGACAATGTCTGAAATAAATGTTTTTATTTTTATTTTATTTTTATTTAAATTATTTTCTATGAAAATATTTCTGAAAACACTGGAGGCCTTGGTCATTTTTTCCTTCGTATATGACATTTATTTCAGTTGACTCATATCGTCCCGTTTTTGAATGAAATACTTATAATATGCTAACGTAAACGGTTATGTTGTATAACCACGCGTGCAACTTGGTTTTTAAAGCATTATACCTGTGTTAAAGTACAATCAGCCCATTATTATAAAAATATATATAATAATATATATTGATGTTAGGAAAAAAGTAAATTGGGTAGACTGGGGAAACAAATTTCAATCGTCCCCAAGTACGTTGTTTCTACCATCCCCACATCACAAGTTTTCTAGGGTTCCGTATCCAAAGGGTAAAAACGGGACCCTATTACTAAGACTCCGCTGTCCGTCTGTCCGTCTGTCTGTCTGTCTGTCTGTCTGTCTGTCTGTCTGTCTGTCTGTCTGTCTGTCTGTCTGTCTGTCTGTCACCATGCTGTATCTCATGAACCGTGATAGCTAGACAGTTGAAATTTTCACAGATGATGTATTTCTGTTGCCGCTATAACAACAAATACTAATATTATAACAGAATAATATAAATATTTAAATGGGGCCCCCATACAACAAACGTGATTTTTTTGCTGTTTTTTTTTCGTAATGGTACGGAACCCTTCGTGCGCGAGTCCGACTCGCACATGGCCGTTTTTTTTTACAAACAACACTTCATCGATGTTTAGCGGCAGTTAAAAGATTCCATAATTCCCATCCAAAACACCAAACGAATTCAAGTAATTAAAATACATTAAAAAAATACGAAAAAAGTATGCAAGCACAAGCACAGGTACCTTGACTTTATACGGCAAAAATTTTTAACGGCTCAACACTACCGCGTTGTTCGCGCGCTCGAGCGCTATTGGTCCAGGATCCAGGATTTAAGAATGACCGACCGCATAGATTGAGTACTGCGTCACATTAGTCACATCACATGCATAGGTATTGTAGTTTTCAAGAAATTTGGCTTGTTTAAATTATAACGTGTTTCAATTGTCCCTGTTCCACCCTATTCATGAAATAACCACGCGTGTCATCTTCCTTTGGTTTGCATTGTATGAAAAACGGTCAAGGAAATTATTGCCTTGAATGATAATGTTTTCAGTGATTATTGACTAACAAGTTTTATTGAAGTTAACACTAAATGTGGAAATTGGGGCCAAAATATAATGAGCATGAAGACCTTACTCACTCAGAACGAATGCAATTGTTTTTTTAATGAAACCTAAATAGTGCCACAGTGCTAAGGAGATCCTTGTCAAGAAGGGCGATTCATATAGGTACCGACTTGACATAAAAACGTTAAAGACCAACAGGATTGTACATTAATTAATAATTATCCTCGTAAGTCCCGGCGTACTTGTACAAGTACAAATTAAATTCCAGGTTTGAAATTTAATAGAAATAAAAAAAAGTTCCCAATTCAAAAGCGCAAGAATTGGCCTGGCTCTTACGATGTTAAAACATTTCTACGAGCGACTGTACCACTTGTGACTCGCATGACGATAGATCGTTGTATTCGTTGTGAACCGCTGGCATGTTCCAGTAATCCTTAAATCAGGACCCGTTCCATGAAGCTAAAAGGCATTGAAGCTTTATTATACTTTCGTATCTGATAAACTCCGCTCAAACCGGTGTTCGGTAAATAGTTTTTGAACTATGATTGTTTATGCTAGAATACTTATTTACTATTATAAACTTTTTTGCCAAATGGTAAAGTTCTGTTAAAATTACAAGTCAAGCTTTGGGCTACGTTCAAATCCCAGAAAAAACATACTTGCAATGATAAAAAATAACCAAGTAGGTACAATTCTGTCTGACTGATGTTGTCCTAAGAAACCTGAGGTACGCAGAGGAGATCATAATATTATAGTTGAACGATGTGACGAGCGACCTGAAGGAAAGCAATTACCTACGGACGGATTTGCGGTCAGAGGCTTGTTAATTCTAAAGAACACATTTTTTGATAAATTAAGAATGCCTCATATATAACATACCTAATTAATAAACACAAAGCAACGATGTTTCTGCTCAGCAGTCTACAAAACAACATAAAAACGTTAGTAAAACGTTTGGATATGCCAGAATGACCGAAACAGCATCACAAAACAACGACTCGGTTCATTTGAATTTTTCCAACGTACATGGTTTGAAGGTCGAACAATCCAACAATTGGTAATTCTAGCGTGTATGAATCTATCATCCGTGTCACCGCACATTGTCATTGAACGCAACTGGGAATGACAAGATATTTGTAATTCGTTTGTTCGCTGTAGGATTCCTTTCATTACTCGTCCGTGCTCCATAAAATATGCATTCAAAATGAGAAAAATGTGTCGCAGTGTCGCGAGAAACTAAACTAAAAACCAAATGGCTTATATCTGTAGTCAAGTACACGCTAAAGTATACTTTAAGCTTTAGGTTTGAAAGTTAGTTTTGGATAAAAACGGAGCAAATCTTTCTCAGTTTTAAAGTAACCAAAAACATCATAATCTCAGTTCTGGCGTGAGTTATATATGCATCTCCTTTCACATTAGTTTTCGTAATAAAGAGTCGACGCTCATTCTCATACAGGATATTGTGGAATACCGTACCATTGATGACGTATTTAGGCAAACAATACAAGTGACGAGCCGATTTGTCATTCTATCTTCGTAGCGACGTGACATGTGTAATCCATGGCAGCGGCGGAGCTTTGTAGGTCGAAGTGTTACGGAAGTCTTTGTCTTTCAAGCGTTTACATGTAGGTATGTACTTATTACCTATAAAATAAACGATTATTTCCAGTTTATAGTGTTGGGTTATTTAGCACTCGAATCAGCAGGCGTGGTTTTACTAAGATGGTATAATTATTGTTTTTATTACTATTTAATTAATTACTTAAATTTTTAAATACCTATGTACAATCATCAAGAAGTATTTTTAATTTCAATCACGAGTTTGAAAAAAAAAAAAATTTTAATTAAAATATAAATAGGATTCTCCGCGACTTCAGAGAAAAATATCACTGTAAATCCGTCTTTATTAGATATATAGATTACAGACTCAACTATTCACTATTCCCTTATAACATACTCACAAATAATTTGATTATTTAAGATATCGCTAGTATTTCGATACAAAATAAATAGCCTACTCTACTAACCTCTATAATAGTGTGGAGTTTTTTTTAATTTTTATACCTATATTTAAGACATGCTTCTCGGGGATCGATAATATTTCACAACGAAAGAAATAAAATATATAATATATGTTTTTATATGAACTTAATTTCAACTTCGTATATAACCAAGGCACATCTAAGATAAATGCCAATATTACGATCTTACGATGACAATTTGAAGTAAGTTTCGTGAACTACTTAAGTCAAAAACATTAAAACTACTGGACCAAGTTACATCCAAGTTCTTTAACTAAATCCCTACTTAGTGGACTGGGGCAATAAATTCGGATAATACGTACTTATTGAGCGGGATGACGCAACTCCCAGACTACGTAAATCATGAATGATTCCTTGTAAGCCGCGACGTTTTGATGCGGTACTTAATCCTAGTAATATAGAGTCGTAAGCCGCGATTATTTTAATGTAAATGTGGGTTTATTACCTTCGGTTTATTATGGATGCTAAAGTAAATTTGGTGAAGTTTCAAATGTGGTATGTACGTGATATACTCAGAACTCAAAGCTGCGGGCAATTTGTTTATAATCAAATAGGTGGTACCTACCTAAACTTAGTTGATAGGTGTCAAATTGTACTGGTAACAATGGTAACTCCAGGTTTAACCGGTTAACCCCGGGTTAGTGGATTGGTGCAAGGGGCGCTTAGTGCATTGCATTCATTATTATCTTAAATTAAGGATGGTTTATTTTATTTATTTAATTCAGGCAACATAAAAAATAAATTTGAATAAAACATACAAATATTTTTTTTATTGGTGGTTTAATTTGTGTGTTTATCACAAATATTTGTACCTGAGTTATGGATGTTTTCTACTACTACTACTTACTATATTATATACTATATGTAACCGTCGTCTAGTAAGGACCACAAGCTTTTTATTGTTATTCAACTGATAATATTGATTTGTAACGTTATACTTCTACCTACTCATAAAATCGGGAGATGAAAATATATCGTTGTAACATTCTTTCGTAGGTGTCGATAAGCTTCAGAAATGAAGACATAACCATATCGTTTCAAATTTCCATTACCTCGTTAATATTTTATTAAAATTATCGCATTTTTAACAGTTTTAGTACCGCCGCATTTACATTATAGTTATTTTTATAGTGTCATAAAATAAAATCGATGGGGAGCCCGAGGTGAGTTGTGACAGAGGAGAGTTGTGACATTGTTGATTTTTTGGAAGCTATTAACTGTTAGCGATCTCGCAACAGTGCACGTTTGTTAGCTGGTAACTTGAACTAATAAACGCGCGCTATTGCGAGCTCGTTATTAGTTAATAGATTCAAAAAAATCGACGATGTCACAACTCTCCTCTGTCACAACTCACCTCAGTCTCCCCTAATGCCGATAAATAATGCGATTATCCTTAGAAAGTGGTAATGGGATGCGGCGGCCGGTGCAACACGGGCATAATGGTTGTGTTGATTTGTAAGTTCGAGTTAAACTTGGTTTTAAGCCCAGAAGCGGTCAAGTCGGGTTGTGTACACACTGTCGCGGGGAATGAACAATAACCTCGTTTTCAATTACGAAAATACTGATAACTTATAAAATCAGCGGTGTACTGTCAGCATCCAAAGTAACCGATCAGACTACGCGTCCAAAGTACCCATAATAGTTTAACAATACTTAAGTGATATACATACCTCGATGTGTAGAACAATAAGACAGTGGAGAACTTTTAAGGGTCCCCGCCAAGCTCGGCTCTTATTTTAAAACGACTAGCTAGATTGCTCTGAAACTTTGTACTTACAATAGGATAAGTTATATCTATGTTTGTAATTAATAAGTATGTAGCTTCAGATACCATGGTTAAAAATACAGCGAATTTAAGTTTTTCATAAAAAACTTGTTTTTGCTCTATTTTATTTGTTTTATAAACTGGAGTTATGTAAACTAATTACAGACCTAGATATACCTCATGTCATTGTATGTGCAAAGTTTCATTACAATCCAACACACAGTTTTAAAATGAGAGCGGAACTACGCTACGTTTGTATGAAAAGGTGCAATTCGGCCGAGCTTGCCGGGGACCTCAACGCGAACTGTAAAAATAATATATAATCTCTATTTAGAAAAGTATTTGAGTATGGCAGACACTTTTGGTGCCTTGTTAATACATTAACATTTGTATTCGTTACTATTGACGCCGACTGTACTTACATGGTGATTTTCTTATGTCTGACCATGCTCTGAGCGATGAATTGAATGTTTAGGTATACAATCTGGAGCACTTTTTCCATGCCAACTTTTTCTGGGCCAAACCGAAAAATCACAAAAAAACCTGTTTTTACATAGAAAATATCTCTCTCTCTCTTCTTCCTTGCCGCATCCGGCAATGGCGACCCCATTAACAGTTCTGGTCCGGATTATGAAATGCCCTAATGTGGCTCGCAAAACCAAACTTTGTCTTGAAGGCGTCTTGACTTTGTTTGATTTGAGCAGCAGCGAAGAGCAGATTGGTGGAAGACCTAGATGCTAAGCGCCATATCCGCAAGACACGACCTAAGCCCTACTACACGTAGAAAATATAGACAGTGCGTAATATGGCGCCTTAGTTTTTTTGCGTTTTTTTCGTAACTTCTGAAGTTGCGGAACTTATAATTGTACTTACGTGATGAGACACGCACTTCAATGCTTGTTGTCTGTAGTTCTCGACCGTAAGTCCACGCACCAAGACGTATACTTACCGCACCATTGAAGGGCTTTCCGATTATGGCCTCTATAATTGCGCCTCAAATGGTAATGTTAATTCAGTAGCATAATGCGGGCGTTTCCCGACCGGGACAGAATTCCAGCCGGGATTCCTGAGCTTGCTCGTCGCACTTTTTAACAGACTTCGAGATTTCGAAGATTATCAGTTCGTTGGGATCTCTGTTAGGGTTCCGTACTCAAAGGGTAAAAACGGGACCCTGTTACTAAGACTCCGCTGTCCGTCTGTCCGTCTGTCTGTCACCAGGCTGTATCTCATGATCCGTGATAGCTAGACAGTTGAAATTTTCACAGATGATGTATTTCTGTTGCCGCTATAACAACAAATACTAAAAAGTACGGAACCCTCGGTGCGTGAGTCCGACTCGCACTTGGCCGGTTTTTTTATATGGTATGTTCCTCGATTTCTCGAAGATGGCTGCGCAGATTTGGAACGATGTTTTGTTTAAAGTTCAGGATCTGATGACGATTATGAGAAAAATGAGGGAAATTTTCATAGGCACACCAGTGATTTATGTATTTTCTCAAAGCCACATTTGGTGCAGTTGTGGCGTCTCCTCTAGCTGCCACTGTCGACGTCATCGAACAGATGTCGTTAGGGAGCTAGAACGCAATTAGCTAGAAGCCTACATCGCGGTTACGAAGTTTCAAATGTCACTTACTATATATACTCCTTCTGACTAACTCTCAGTGGACTTCGGTCCCCAGGCATAACACCCGCCTGGAGAGAGTACTCTCTATTGCCCTCTCTCTACACCTACCACACAGTAAAACTCCTGGCAGGCCTATAAAATGATGGGATACTGTTTCGTAAATTTTTTATTTACAAGTTATTGTTTCAAATAAATAATTGCATATAATGTTATAAATGGTGGGAAAATGCCGATGACAGGGTCGAGTGGAGAAAACGAGGGGAGGCCTTTACCCAGCAGTGGGACACCAAAGTAGGCTAATAAAAAAAAATGTATGAATTTGTTGAATGTATCCAAATGAAGTAACGGACAGAATTTTAACTGGTCTAAAGTATTTATTTAGCTGTCTTAAAATAAACTTTATTTAATAAAGAAAATGCTTTAGTATTTTTTTTTAATTAGGCGTTACTTTGCCTAAATTTTAATATATTTGCTACAATAATATCGTTTTGCTATACCGAAAAAAGCGCAAGCTATAGTATGGACACTAACAAGATCAAAACCACAACTTAAAATCTAAATCTCGTTCCTGGAATCTACAACTAATACCTACACGCAATCTGTCACTCAATATATACACAGTTAAAAATATTAACTAGCTCAATTTTTTAATGAACACGCACTAATCCTGCCAATGCGAACATCTGTCCCGAATTATGCACGAAGCGAGTACACCCGGTAATGGAAAATAAACAGCGGACGCACTGATTTATTGATAGCCAGCGTTGTCACCCTAGCAGACGAGTTTCCTGGATAACTTCAAAACGCTAGTAGCTTTGCAATACTAGTATTGTGAAGTCGATCTTAAAAACATACGTGTACAGTTTAAATTTGTATAGCCTATGTTGTATGATATGAGCTCGTAGAATTAAATTTACACTTTGATTTGTACCTACAGTATGGTGTATTAGCGATTGGTAATTTTGCAGAACTGAATAGCAAAGCTCGTGACAAGTGACGAGGCCAAACGATGTATTACACGATCTGATTGCAAAACAAAAAGAGTACCTACCTACCTAGTTAGTATTTTTCGCATGCTGCCACTTTCGAATATTTTCGAGAGAATTGTACAATATACTTTTGACGCATAATCTGATACGTTACTTTCGATGCTGACTGTACACTAAGACTTTCATCATTATTTACAGTTATGTACAATCGGGGATATTCCCAGTGAACCACCTTAAGGGCAAAAATAGTTTAAACGTCTTGTAGACGGTCAGGCGATATCATAAAAGTGATGAGTGATGACCACTGCACGGCACTGCACGCACGCGGCGCTGCATGGCACTTAAAAATGTGGGTGTTGAAAAAAAGGTTAGCTCAGCCCAAGTTTATACCCGCTATTGTTTTTGTGACGGTCGGCATTTGCAAACTAAGATAAGGGATCCAAAATGCATCCTAATTGGTTATCTTTATGGGGAGGCGAAGATTAGCCTAAACAAAAACAACTAATAAACTGTCCTTACTACCTATTGTTTGTCTCATTACCTCTTTTGACCCTTAAGATAAAGAATCCTAAATGCATCGTAATTGGTTATCTCTATGGGAGGCGAAGTTTAGCTCGCTCGTAAGAATCGAGGTAATTTTTTTCTGAAGTGGTTCACCGGGAATGTCTCCGATTGTACGAGTCCAAGTAGGTACAAATCGTACAACAATATAGCTGCCGCAGTCGCCATCCGAACGTCACCTATATCGAATTTTGGCCTGAATCTGTACCCCTACCCCTCACAACTACCTCTAGTGTAAATTTCATTCCATTTGAAGTATCCAAAACGTACCGCTTGGCGCACTGTTCAAAATCCCATATAAAATGAGAATTGACGCAAACGCGTACGTCTGTCACGCTATCGAATGAAATTTACTCTGGGTTCTGTACCTAAATAAGCTTTCAACGTTAAAAAATCTTATTATGCATTTTATTATAACTTAATAACCTAGCAAGGTCAATCCGAACTTTGCATGCTTGAGTGACATTTTGCCTTTCTATATGCAAAGTACTTAATAACCACTTAAAGCTATTCTTGTGCTAACGTAAAATTTATAATTATAGTTTTTATTTGGAACGATAACTATCTAGTTCGCCTCATTTATAAATAAGTTGGATGGATGCAAATTATTTTAATGAGTTATTTACTATACTGACACTTTTACTATACTTCCAAAAAGTAGTGTTTCAACTTTCTTGGATCACCTAAATTCCATCCATAGCAAAATAAAATTTACTATGGAGTTGGAAAAAGACTGTTCTCTCCCCTTCTTAGATGTATTGGTAAAAAGAAATCCTGATAACACCCTAGGTCACACTGTGTATAGGAAACCTACTCATACTGATAGGTACTTAAATGGCAAATCGCATCACCATCCCAGTCAACTTGTTACAGTAGGCAAATCTTTGTTTCAGAGAGCCCAGAGGATATGTGATGACCAGCATCTGGCCGCGGAGCTCCAGCATGCCAGGCGCGCGCTCCAGGCGAACGAGCTCAGGATACCGCGGGTCAACCAGAGGTCCCACATTAAGATCCCCACAGTCGAGCGCAGGCCTGCTATTTTGCCTTTTGTCAGGGGGGTCACGGACAGGATCAGCCACATCTTGAAGCGTGCTTCTATAAAAACATATTTCAAGCCAATGAAGAAGATGTCACAATTCCTGAGGCCTGTAAAATGCAATACCCCTCTACAGATTGCAGGAGTGTACAGGCTGGACTGTGAGTGTGGCCTATTATATGTCGGGCAGACGAAACGGAGCATTTCCACTCGGGTGAAGGAACACATAGCTGATGTCAAGCACCGTCGACCTAGGTCTGCAGTCTGTGAGCATGTCATGGATAAAGCCAATCACTCAATCAAGTTTGATAAGCCTCTGGTTCTTGCCAAGGAGAAGCGTTACATACCCAGAATGCTGCGCGATGCCATTGAGATTAAGAAATATCCAAACTTTAATAGGGAAGATGGCTTTTCTCTACCACCAGCTTGGGAACCTGTAGTCCATCTGATAAAGGAGCAAGCGAGACATAGACTGTGAGATCTTAGTGTTGGATGATGTTGGACATTCTGAGTATAATATGTTTTGAAAAGATGTGTCCCTCCGAGTTTGTTGCCGGTCCCATATTGGGATACCCTCCTACAATTTAGGAGGGAATTAAATCTTCTCGGGTCCGTGGTGTAGGGTTGGAGCCGGCGTTTACTTGAAAATAATTGTAGTGTATAACTAGCCTTATGAACCGATTTTGCATGTACAACCAGCCTTAAAGTCTATGATTGTTCATTATTTTAGTATGTGGGTATTTTTACACTTTGTAATTTTTCCTCAGTCACCCGTTGACCACGAACGCTGTAAAGGGTTCGAAACGTCGGGATGTGTTATAAATTCAATATACGCGATATAACCCGTTTTCATAGTTTTATTTCATAGTTATTTACGGCTTTAACTTTTAAAAAAAACCTAACCTAAAATTATAACCTACTTAGGGCCACTTGCACCGTCCCACTAACCCGGGGTTAACCGGTTAAACCTGGAGTTACCATGGTTACCAGTACAATTTGACACTGGGTTAACCTTTTCACCGGTTAACCCCGGGTTGGTGGGATGGTGCAAGTGGCCCTTAAACACGTACTTACATATTTAATATTAGGGCAAACAATTAAAATTAGGAAGTTATCTTTTTTAATAAAAAGTTTGGTTAACAAAAAATGGTATTTAAATAGTCTCTGGTTCGTAACAAGAAACAAATACATAATAATATATTGAAAGGATATACAAGGTCTTTTACTATGGGACCAACCACGAAATCGCGAAAATTTTTTTACCCTTCCATAGAAAATGGACCAGCCAAAATGTGTGAAGCAGCCAAATTTTTTTTCGCGATTTCGGGGTTGGTCCTATACTAAAAGTTGCTCAGTATAATCCCAAAACCTCCCTGGCAACGGGAATGCACTTATTTTTGAGCCACCGTGTATGTATGTACAGGATAGGATGTTTTTTTTTATTTCTACTGAAAATACGTTTAAAAGGTATGTTTGATGGTGATGTATTTCTGACGGTCTAGCATAAGTTGCGTTCTCGCGCGCGACTCCATACATTTAGCGCGACTTCAAGTAGGTATGGACTCGCGCGCGAGAACGCAACTTATGCTAGACCGCCTGTTGCCGCTATAACGACAAATAGTAAAAACGGAATAAAATAAATATTTAAGTGGGGCTCCCTTACAACAAAATGATTTTTTTGCCGTTTTTGCGTAATGGTACGGAACCCTTCGCGCGCGAGTCCGACTCGCACTTGGCTGGTTTTTTTGTATAACCAGACTTTTTCAAATGGGTTCAAACGGTATTGTGAGCAACACTTACCTCTTTAGCTATTGTGCCCCGACCGAATATTATTTCAGGCGACAGTCTCTATTTACACGCATTCTGGTTATTAGCTCCTGTGTTGGGCATTTCCCAGAAATGTTACTGTTACTTGATCTTAGTTGTAATTGGGCATAAACTGATTCTGTGCTATTATGTAACTGGCACATATTATGTATTATATAATCCGTATAGGTCGGTCCTTTGATTGCGGTACAGGTCAATAATTGCAATAATTGGATTTAGAATTCGAGCCCAGCATCTCTACTGTCAACATCAAACGGATAGTTGCAGCTTAAAGGTAATAAAAGTTTACAAGTTTACAAGTTATAGTGTAAATTATATGTTTTTAAAAAGCTTAGGTCTATCCGGCTAAAATTGGCCTAAAATATTTACATATTATTAAATACTCGATTGCATTAGATTTCGTGATATAAAAAACACAATAATGGCAAATCAGAATCGCATTGACCTTTAAAAACGCATAAATTATAGCGGCTTCGGCCGGCGGGCCCAACGGCCGCAAATCGAGGGATCACGAAACTCCCGAGGGACGTGGTACTTTTTCTGCCTGCGGCCCGTATTTACGGCCCGTACATGTGCGAAGCAAGTGCGAACATTGTTTAATGCAGACTCACAACTCTCACAAAGAAAGGTACCCAACTGTCCGGCTCCGATTTGATTTCTCGAGGGGTTACAGTATATAAATATGTAATTATATTTCAAAAACCGGCCAAGGGCGAGTCGGATCGCGCACTAAGAGTTCCGTACGCAAAAAACGGCAAAAAAATCACGTTTGTTGTATGAGAGAGCCCCACTTAAATATTTATGTTATTCTGTTTTTAGTATTTCTTGTTATAGCGGCAACAGAAATACATCATATGTGAAAATTTCAACTGTCTAAGCTATCACGGTTCATGAGATACAGCCTGGTGACAGACGGACAGACAGACAGACAGACAGACAGACAGAGGAGTCTTAGTAATAGGGTGCCGTTTTTACCCTTTGGGTACGGAACCCTAAAAAGTAGTGTACAGGATTTTAAAGGGTCGGTAACGCGCATTTAATACCCTTGTAATTGCAGGCGTCCATAGGCTACGGTAACTGTTTACCATCAGGCGGGCCGTATGCTTGTTTGCCACCGACGTATTATAAAAACAAGGTTAGAGAGTAGTCTTAAATACCTACACGTAATTTTTTTAGGTGCCTAATCTCATTTTTCAACCTATTAAGAGTAATTGTCTTCCAAAGTACGTACGTACTTAAAAGTGAATAAACCCTCTGTAGAGAGTTTTGTTCAAGCAAGTCCTAGTTAGTTGGGTCAAAATTCTTTACTTTGTCTTGTTTCCAGTCGGGCGACCTAGGTACCGATGGGCGGATGTGGTGGAGGCTGATCTGCGCGAGCTCCAGGTCCAAGACTGGCGAGAAACTGCACAGGACCGGGATCAGTGGCGAACTGTCGTATTGGAGGCGAAGACACACTTTGGGTCGCTGCGCCAGAGGAGTAAGTAAGTAAGTAAGTCTTGTTTTTTGTCCCCATAAAATGTGACGGAGTGTAGCTTTTTGTATGGGATGTAATTTAGTTTTTAATTTTTCTCAAGTAAAATACCTATAATCTACAGCTATAAAGACATGTAATATCACTCGACTTTTTTATTTATTTGACAGAAGACACCTACAAGCGTGACAGTGGTCAGAAACAAGACAACGAAAAGAGTTTTGACCAGTTTTGACCCAATTACTGGTTACGATACTGGTAGGTACTATTATATGTTTAAGAACATGAAAAAAATAACAGCACGTGTTTTGTTATATCGACACATATACATACACACATTATAATCACGCCTATTCACCTCGGATTTCCACTTGCTACGATCCTGGCATACCTGGCTTCCTTCACTTTCATAACTTTCCTCATACACGCTCGCCGGTTTAGGGCCAAACTTATATTTTCCTAAAAAGGGTTTAGTCACTTTTCAGTACTTTGGTGGACAATTTCTCCCGGGTCGTGATCCTGAGCATAAATAACATAAAAAATTCAAATTAAAAAAGGCTTGTTCGAATTTTTTTATAAAATGGCAACACTACGTGAAAATAGTTGACGCTATATAAGGTACCACATCCACTTTACTTCAGCAATCTTGGCCGACGGCGCCCCGTGAGAATGCGAATAATGGCGTCGAGTAATGGACTTCAGATAATTGCGGATTTACCTCATAAGTGGACAAAGACGGACATTTCTCTATTCTATTTGTGGAGATTTATAAATTGTGGAGTTCTACTCGGTACCAGCATTTTATTGCTTAATTTGTATGTCATGTCCTTTTTATATTGGTGAGCAATAAAGAAGATTTGTATTGTATTGTATTGCAAGGAACCGATGTCTTTACGTCAAGGCAATGTACATTCGGTACTATCGGACCTACATGTTAGACTGCTTTTGTTTACCTACCTAATAATAAATATTATGGAAGAATCTTACGCATATGTGACCTAGTCCCACTACTATATACTACGCACAAGACGATTATATTTGTAATATACAGGATATCTCCCATCAGTCCCATCACGGGGCTTTAAATTCAGGGCTCGATTCTACTCGCTACACTGAGCTACTTTTATTATAAGCCCAACCCCGAAATCGCAATTTTTTTTTGGCTTTTTATTGTTCTACGGAACCCAAAAGAACGGAACGGAACCTCAAAGGGTAAAAACGGGACCTACTAAGACTCCACTGTCTGTCTGTCTGTCACAAATACTAAAAAGTACCAACGGAACCCTTGGTGGGCGAGTCCGCCTTGCACTTGTCCGGTTTTTCATATATTTTGGCTGATCAGATGTCGAAGTTTTCTATGGAAAACAAAAAAAAAATATTTGCGATTTCGGGGTTGGTCCCATAGTAAAAGTAGCTAAATTTAGCAAGTAGAATCGAGCCCTGCTTTTAAAGCCATGGATGGGATACTGTGGATATATAGAAATACTTACTTATATTTACCTAAAAAAATCTTTAACTACGCACCAAGTATCCGTAAAAAACTCGTAAATAAATGCCCTTATCGGGATTCGAACCCGGGATCTCCAGCTCCGTAGACAGGGTCACTACCGACCAAGCTAAGCAGCCGACACGCAGCCGAAGAGGCGGTTATACCCCGAAACCACCATTTTAATTATGTGATGTAATTACACACAATTGACACAATGACGCCGTAATCTGTAATTAGGCACAGGTAATTGCACCGAATACCAAACAATAGGGATCGGACTGTAATCAAAATAAATTATTTCCTATGACACAATATAATAGCATTTAAATACACAGAATACAGGTTTGGCTTATTTAATTATTATGCTGACATTTTACATTATAACATTTTAAACTTTCGCTGTTTGAACACATATTAAATCACATTTACAAACGGGTCTATCGCGAATTTATTAAACGTCGGTAAATAAAGGTAACAAAATAAATTCGCGATAGACCCGTTTGTAAATGTGATTTTACATTATACTTATATAAGTATTGGTGATTCATATCAACTATTTTTACCAGCGGGTTGTAACAACATTTAGGAAAAAGCACAGACTACCACCTTAACACGTTCAGTGCCGAAAACTCGACTATCGGGTATTTTATGATTTCGTTCCCAGGCCGGACGACCCGATAGTCGGGATCGTAGTACAAACAGAAACACCTTAATGCAAGAAGTGTGAAATCTGTATTTTTTTCATATAAACATTGAATACTTTATTCTGTAACAAGTTTTAAAGGGGAGGAATGTCATCAGTAAAGTTAAAAAAGGCTTCTTATTTCTGATTGTACACTGCTTTTTAAGAATTTTGCTAAATTAATTGAATGAAATTATATGAAAGTTTGTCAAATCAAATTGTTCAATTTAAATAAATTTTCTAAATGATCGCCTAGCAATTTCAGATGGTGTTGCAGTACACTAAAGTCATTATCCAACGACATTAATTCGCACGTCTCCTGAGACGCCATCTTGTGATTCAATTATAAACGGACAACGAAACATTACAGGAATACATGCAAGTGGCAATAGCGAGGCGATTGTGGAACTCGAATACCATCCAGCTTGTTTATTGTTACAATATATCATTATCTTTATTACATTACCCTTTTTGTTTTTAATAATAAATAAAGGAATAATAAATATTATTTAATAGCACCACAAAGATACAAAATTATAAAACAGGTTTTTAAAATATTCTAAAAAAGTCAGACAGGAAAATAAAAAATAGCTCTTTACTTAATTACCATCCGCTATTAAATGAATATACGCAATTATGGTTTCATTTTGAAAAACGAACAAGTGCGAGTCGGACTCGCCCACCGAGGGTTTCGTACTTTTTAGTATTTGTTGTTATAGCGGCAACAGAAATACATCATCTGTGAAAATTTCGACTGTCTAGCCATCACGGTTCATGAGATACAGCCTGGTGACAGACAGTTAGACGGACAGACGGACAGTGGAGTCTTAATAATAGGGTCCCGAATTTTACCCTTTGGGTAGGTACTGAACCCTAAAAAAAGAATCGGATATTTAAAAAAAAACATAAGTAAGTAATTATCGAACCTCACAAAATTTCGCGGGACTCGGTCGAGAGATGCGACTTGTAGAGGAAAACAACCTGTGTATACGATATTATTTTTTCCTAAGAATATTTGAAACGGAAACGCTTCGCTCGTGCTTCGCGTTAGCTCTCGGTCAATAAACAAATCGAAAACAAATAATTCAAAAACTGGGAGATAAATCGAAATCTAAATTCGAAGTAGTGTTGCCAAAAAACATTTACTTCGCCATCTTATAGGTATAATATATGTTAGTGTTGAGTGGGCCCATGGCTGTTTTGAAAGTCTCGTGGTTTAGTTTTTTCTTTTTACTTGCTGCAAATAACGTATAAAGTTCCCTTCCTAGAAAGACGGGCACTTGATTGCAGGCAAGTTAAAGTTTGTTCCGGGAACATAGTGGCAATATATCCCTACCGCGAATCCATGACCTTTACGTTCTAGGAAATGGATGTTTTCTATGTATTTAAGTATTTGTATATTATATATATCGTTGTCTGGGTACCCACATCACAAATTTAAACTCTCGCGTTTTGTACACATAATTAATGTCATTACCGGGTCTAACGCGATTAAAAGGTAAATTAATGAAATTTAGTCGCGTTAGACCCGGTAATGACATTAATTATTATGGACAATATTTTTACATAATTTGATGTATATTAACTATGTGTATGCCCCTACGTTTGACTTTTTTATATCTTTTGATTATAGTAAAAACTCTTATAATAATTCAAAATTCGAAAAAAAACAAACGAAGGGGCATAACTTTGGGTGATATACAACAAATTGTTTCAAAATATTTTCAATAATGTTAATATCCAGAGTGAAAAATGAGGACTACCTTTGTATGAAAAGGCGACTTCGCGCCGGTCCTCGACTTTCGTCTTAATACAGGCCGTTATCGTTAGCTTATTGTTTCTGTATATATTATAGGGATGTAATGATATGGATGTATATTAATACGTATTAGTTATTTACAGTACATATGGTGCTACTTTACCGCACTAGTGCGATAATTAGCACATTACGTAAGCATGTCGAAAATTTAAAGGGCCATATGTACTGTAAAACGTTGTACGATACATGTGCGAATAGGTAATTCGCAACTCGTGTCGATTAAAAACATTCCCTTCGGTAGTGTTTTAATTTATCGCCACTCGTTGCGAATTTCCCATGTTTTGCACTGTTATCTTAATGTACAAAAAATAGGAAATTCGCTACGAGTGGCGAATTTTCAAACAAGACCGTAGGTGTTTTAAATCGACACGAGATGCGAATTACCTATTCGCACGTGCATCGTACAACGTTTTACAGTACATATGGCGCTTTAAATTATCGAGGAAGTTACGTAATGTGCTTCATTATAGCACAGAGTGTCGTAATGCAGCACCAGATATATAGTGCAAATGTATTAACACGCCTTCAAGACGCTGATAATAAGATATTGTAAATATATTTTTGAAACATTGGCTTGTAAAGATGTAGGTGAACTTGACCATACACTCCATAAATTTCGTGTATTTTCAACAGCGTGGCACAAGTTCCGCATTAAACGTGTTAAAGGGTCTAGATACATATGCAAAACGAATATTTACACAAAATGTAACATGAATACAAACACCCCTGAGATCAATATTCGTTCACTTCTAAAGGGCCCACTGAGTACCATTCGGCGGACGATATCGACCTGTCAGTTGTTCGGAACTGTCAAATTTTTGTTCTAACTGACAGGCTGATATCGTTCGGCAGATTGATAGTCAGTGGGCCCCTTAACCGTTATAACTGACAGGCTGATATCGTCCGGCGGACTCATAATCAGTGGGCCCCTTAAAAATGAAACCACCTTTACGGAAATAACCATATTTAAGTTTAATTCAGTGTACATACATAATAATTTAATACAAAAATTTGTATGAGCAAACACCCTGTTGCGTAAAATTTCTGTGTTTAATCGGCCGTGCCCCTGAAGTATGTAGGTACTGTTGGCCGCTTACGTCCTTGGTTTTACTTACCTAGTGGTTAATATAATACCTAGGTAATATAATGCCTATATGGTAATCCGCAACGATTTTGACAGCATTGACTGTGCAAGTGTTCAAAATCACTGCAGACATATCTGGGTCTAGCTCTAAGTATAAAAGGATCGATATTTTAGAGTTCCTAAGATCAGATTAGTACATACGAGTGCGAAAAATAGGAAATTCGCAACGAGTGGCGATTGTTTTAAATTGACACGAGTTGCGAATTACCTGTTCGCACATATATCGTACAATGCAACGTTTTTACAGTACATATGATGGCCGTTTAAAGTGTATTTGTGTTTCTTACGGTATCATATCCTTGTGTAAGTCGCTACTTCTGTTCAACAAAAAATATATTATGTTAGCAAACGTTGCAACACGTTGGCGAACAGTTTTCATAATTATGACTCAAAATTAATTTTTAACAAGCAGAAACGTCTGCGATCGGTGCTATTAAGCTTAGAATAAATTTAAAAGTGGAAAAATTACTGCCTTGGGTTAGACTTGAACTGAATCCAGAGGCCGTGAGTAATTTTTCCACTTTTAAATTTATGACTCAAAATGTTCGGCGAATATTCGGCGCTTCGGCCGAGAGATGGGCCGAATATTCGGTATTCGGCCTAAATCACTATTCGGGCCATCTCTACTTTAAACCACTTAGACAGCGTCCGACCGTACTCGCCCACCTAACGGTCCGAAATCAAATATGAACATTCACTCTCATACTGCCCGAGAAGACAAACAAACCTCAACCTTTGCGCACTAAACGACGTATCGACATACAAAATACACGGCGCTTACGACCTTCTATTCGTGAGAGAGCAATTCTGTATCGCAATAAAGGACCGTCTTGATCCTTTCACTGCGGAACCCTAATGGAAAATTTCAGGCGGTTTTAGGGTTTTATAAGGGAAATTAATTTACGCATACAATGAGCAATCATTTTTGTGGACGGTGTTTAATATTTTTAACACAAGTATTTGCATTATTTATTTCGAATACCAAAGACTGAAGGTACCTGTAAAATGAGGTGCAAAGTTACTTCGTATGGGATTCAGAGTTGGTCATTGTAGTCTATGTTGCGATTACATTCAATTCGTTCATTTTTATTTTGCGCGTTAGGTTACATTAAAAGAGATTATCTTTTTACAAGCTTTTTATTAATTTGCAATGTACCTATTGTAGGTACGTACGAGTCAAATCTTGCAAGTTAAATTACACCCACTTCTCGACTTCCAATGAAGCTGAAAATTTGCATACATATGTAAGTAAACCTAATTGGGATTTTTATAATTGTCTCAATGAGTTTATTGAATTAGTTGCCTGTGGAAAGAAAAGTACAGTCAGCGAAAAAAGATTGTACCAACAATTTTTTTTTTTCTAAAAACTTATTAAGTATGTTTTTGTTCGTCGAATTTAATAAGTACCTACTCTACCCTAGTTATGATATTTTTTTCCTATTTTATACCTAAAAGCGTATAATCATGTCTCAAACACGGTATACAAAATTGAACCCATACATCTCTTTATAAGTTTTGAAATATTTAATCACAACCCTTAACCTAGTCGTAAAAACCTTCATTGTAACCGTAGAATCATAAAAACTAAGCACATAGCGGCTGAAATCTGAATTTCTAATAACATTTCTCGAGCAAAATGAACATGCGAATATAGCGTACGCATTAATTTTTAAGGAGCTAGTTATCTGGATGTGACTTGAGGGACGCAAGACGCAAAGTTTACTCAACAACATCACTTGGGCGAGGCGGGCATCGACCGTGTTCCGGAAAACAGTGTTCAACCACAGAATAGATATTTAGTATTATGTAGATACAGAATTTTCACTGTCTAACAAAACAATGAAAGGTTACGATTGTCGCAAATCGCGTTGTCCCTTCTAACGCACGACACCGATGATGCGTTCTCATTCTCGCGCACTAGGTTAAGATTGCACCTTGACAGCTCAGAGTAGTCGTGAGCAGAGCAGAGTGCGCCCGAGTAATTGAGGGAAATACTACTGCCTCAACCAAGTGGACTGAGAATCTGGAGAAAATAGCAAGAAACAAAATGATATCGACAGCGCACCCACCGATAGATTCTCGGAGGTAGAGGAGCCAGCCCACCCAGCCCGCCGCCAAAATCGTTATCTGCCTCTCTATTGCTCATGTATATTCAAGCGACAGACAGACATAAGTATAACGTTTTTTTGAGGCCGTCTGTTCTCAGGACATTTATCGGCTAATATGACGATCATGATATTTTTTTATTTGGTTGAAAGGGATAGCAAAGTTCTGAAAGGGCATACACGATCTGCATCGTAGCGTCTGTCAGTCTGATCCGATTATCAGGAGAGATCTGTGGGAGTCCTGAGTATACTTTTTTTATTCTAACGCTACTGACAAAGCTGGTTTGCCAGACTATATCTTTTTATACGATCCAATAAACAAAGACACATCCAGGGCGGTTGTCTCCGCGCCCTCCGCGGTGACGGTTAAGGACATCGCACACGTAACCCGTTTGAGCCCGAAATGTTTAATTTCGCTTCCCCTAACTACCCTCCCGTGTAATGTATGGTATAGTGCTCCTTAATCACTTATTTAATTGTCGCATTTATTTTGTTGATTACAACCGGTACTTAGAAGGATTGCGAAAAATTAAGTAGGTATTTATTTGGTGGCTAAATTGAATAACCATTGGAAACTGAATTGGATCGAACGTAACTTTATACAAGCTAAGCTTTCTAGTTCCGTTAAAAACTACGGAGCTTTGTTTCGTCTACAATGTCAAATATTTTATGATCTTTTTTATTACATATTCGAAAAGTTGAACTTTTGTTTATAATGTTAGTTATATAGGTATTCAAATATCCACAGCTTGTTTAGGTGGTAAAAATGTTACAAGTGATGAGCGGAGTACAAGAATGAACACAATGTTAGCATTGTTAGCAAGTAAACTAACGAAACAAGCCTTAAACAGACCATTTTATACCAACAGTATCTTGAACTTATCTTATTTGCTCCCACTACTAACTACCAAACAATGTACGGTGCACAGACGTTTTAAATGCCCTTCTTCGCGAGACTAACTTTATCGCTCGCTTTACTACTCGTACTAACCTTCCAAATAATCAAGACCCCCCTTTCACCCATATTCCAAACTGACACACGATTTTCGGAGCACTTACAAGGAATGCGAAGCTCAAGATACTTTGGTCGTTAAGAGAGGAATTCGAGATATTAAGCAGTGGCTCTCTTGTTAATACAAATGGGTGGACGAGAGAAATTTCAGAACTGCGTTTTATTTTGAGTTGAGACAATGTAGGGTTAATTTTGATGATTATTAGTTTTTAAACTGTTTTTAGTGTGTGTTAAAGTTTAATTTGGACTTTTATGTTGAATGGGTTGTTATTTACACACGTTATTTAGACTGGTATTGTAGTTTTTTTACAGCTATTAAAACAGACGGTTTCCATGCTATCTTGCGTAAGCGCTCAGCCTCCTTAATGCAAAGAGCAAGAAGCAGTCCCAACAGCTTTCTGAAAGTATTATCCGACAGGTACGACTGTCGAATATGGAGGCACCTGGTGGTCTTAACTGGGCGACCTGTATGTTGACCTGTATGGTGTTTAGTTCTTTTTAGTTGTAGAATAACTTATTTAATTACTATCACTAGTATTAGGTACTTAGCTTAAGACAAACTAACAAAATCTATGGATTGTTATGATCTGCAATAAATGATTATTTAATTTAATTTATTTATTAAAGGTATAAAAAGGACTATATTTGTATATAAAAAAACTAACTTTCTTTCACATGGCTTTCATAATTATGGTTTAATATATTATAATTTTATTATTGAATAAATATAGACATTTTCACATATATACTCATAGTAAAAAGACTTTAATGCTTAAGGTTTTTAGTCTAATTTAAAAACAGAACTCCAAACGTATTTACTAATACACAACCCCAAGATAAGGTAAGTGCGCCTTTTATTGGCATGTCTGGTAATTCCGAACTTGCCTGTGTCACAGGCAATAGTCCCTACGAAATGAGACGGCCGAAATTCGCCCTAGCCGGTCGCCCGGACAAAAGCTGCCTTTACGTTACACAGATTATATCAATAGGTTTAAATTAATGAAAAACTATTTCAGGCAACTAGTAGCCCATAGATAAATACCTTAAAATTAAGCATACATATTACAAAAAATATATTTTAAAACTAAAATCAAAGTGTATTTGTTTCTAAAGATCACCACGTGTAAAGGTGACATTGGATGTCAACTGCAGCAACACTACTGTTGCGGTGTTGTTGTTGCCGCCACTGTATCTGTTAATTTCCTTGATAAATCCGCTTTTTTATGATAAACAGGCAATTATTAAGTCACCTTTATTTAGATTTAGTGCGGGTTGCACCACGCACAGTGGGTACACTGACTAAAGTAACAGCAGAGTAGTAGAATTAGTTTTGACGGACAGACAGTTAGTATCTATGGTGTAGCTGTAGAGAGTTGTTTATAAACTGGTGCGATAACTACCATTCATTGCGTCGCCAAGACCAGAAAGAGCATTTGCTTAGAAATTAATAATGTTTGTTTAAATGAGTTCTCGATATTTCTTCACTATTGAAAAAGGTAATTGACAGTGATATTCGCGTCAACGCTGCAGCACTCACGTTAGTCACGTTGCCACTGCAGTTGTCATTCTAATGTCACATTTAAACGATTTTTGCTAATATATCAGGTAACAAAAATACATTATAAATACCCAGTTTCGAAAAGTAGTTACATGATGAATATATATATGTACATATATATTGATCCCTCTGAGTGGGAAGCATAAGCGGCGAAGCGTCCGGAGTGGTGTAATTAAAAATTGATTATTTCGAGGAGCGAAGGAAAGTAGACCTTGACAGTAAGCGAGATACTCTGAAGGCCTGACCATCTACAGTCTTAACCTAACACTACGTAGACGGAGTCTTGACATGCCCTCGGTGCGGACGAGTACCTACTGCAGACGAAGATTGGCTACTGCAGTCACACGTACGAGGGCGCACGAGCGGGCGGACCAGCATAGTTGCACCGCACCTAAGGACCTTCAGCAGCTGTGGTCGAAATCAGAGAGAGACACGAGATGAAACTTGAACCGCTGTTCCAATACTATGCACTGTTGTCTAACTACACGCACACACTGGCCGATTGTCCCGGCTCGATACAATTTTCCGCCCGGATGCATTTTGAATTTATAACTAGCAAATTGCTTGTTCTAATTTATACGTTGAATATCTTTGAATTAATTGGGCGGGCAATCGCCTTAAATAGTTCATGATCTGCTAGTGGGCCAACTTTGTTTGATTCTTAGAACGAACTTGGCTTGTGTTTAGCAAATATGTATGTGTATAAGCTAGGTACTCGGTGGTTGTTTGGCAAGTTGATGTTGTATTGTTTAGCAAAAATAATAAGATTTGTAATTGGTATATTTTAACTGAAGATAAATAATTCTATATTTAGCAATCATCGACTTTATAAACGTGAGTGACCCGGTTTAATATATTTAATTATATATTTACTTATTTACCTAATATTCACTTAAAAGTTAGAGTCTGTGCGGAAAGAGAAGAGTCACAGAATGTATTGGTTCCCTTATATTACACGACTTCTTTTACCGCGTAGACTATAATGTTTTGTATGTTTTTTATTACCTAGCTTTAGTTTTGTAGTTAGATGTTATGGTATCTAATTTATCTATCAACATTTTTGATATCAATAAATTTGATCCGCGTTATTTGATCCAAACCAAAGCAAAAAATAATTTTGTCGTTAAAATTTTGTATGACAACTTTTCCAAGAAAATATATTCTAGGAAATATTGTAATTAATACATTTTCGCGTGTTTTGAAATAGAATAGAAATAAAGTAAACAAAAAGGCCATATCTATTCGTAACGAAAATATTTAATAATAAGTAATCTTTGCAAATGAATAAATTCATTTTAACCCAACGTCATGCGAGCAAAAAACTGGACTAGGTTAATAAAATATGGTTCTCATCTCACGTAAAACTCCCTTTAAATGGCCGTCTCAGTTTACAGAGCAAAAACTAATCTGGCATTACAACGAAAAGTGGCAAAAAATCACCCTCGACGACATGGAAAAAACGCGCGAGACGGTGCGTTGGATCAACGAGCTGTAGATACTATAGCAGAACGATTCTACAGATAATACCACTTAAGTCCTACCCAAAGATCACCTCAACTATTTAAGTCTATGGTACTAACATTTAACTGAGATGGTTCAATAATATCGTTAGTTTACTAGGACAATTTAAATTACTAAAGAATACATGTGAAAATTTCAACTGTATAGCTATCACGGTTTATGAGATACAGCCTGGTGACAAACAGACAGACAGACAGACGGACAGTGGAGTCTTTGTAATAGGGTCCCGTTTGGATACGGAACTCTAAAAATGGAGAACTAAGTATTAGGCTCTCCGAAACATGTCGCGCGAGTGACTTAAAATACGTGAGATAAACCGTGAAATTAGAAGATTCTGACCCAGGATTACCTATTCCTGATAACAAATCTGTCTCTAAAATAAAGTCGCAAAGAAAAACTTGCGTCAGTCGTAATGTTATCTGGGCCCCGTTTCCGGCGTTGTGTTCCAGTTTGTGACTTGGATACTTTGAGCTAGTTCAAGAATTACAGTCTCTGGGGTCCCAACCTTAATCCTGTAAACTTACTTATATACTTAGATATCACAGTAGCTTCTTAGTCTGTTTGCTGTACTGGTTTAGGCACCAGAGATTACGAGTATGATTCACAGATTTTTATTTTATATGCACAAGTACCGTGGCTTATTACTAGTCTTCGCACAGGTAAGATGTTTTGTTTTAAATTGATGTGTCTTCTTAATAATAATAACATATTATTATAAAATAAAATAGAATCGGATCCCAATAGTATGCAAAAGTCGATGGCTGCTAAGACATTTTAATTTTGCCCACTTAATTAAATACAAGTCGTAATGACATCAGATTGCCAATCAAAGATGATTACAGAAGAGTATAATATTGACCTGTTTCACCCAATTAGTCGTAATTTGTTAAAAGGTTCCGCAGAACCAAATTAACTGGCAACTGTTGATAGGTTCCTCGGAGCCAAATTAATTGTAAATGGCAATTGGTCGTTCAGAAACAAATATGTATTTATATATAGTAAAGCAAATTTATAAACTATGTACTGTGTATGTATTCTGTTTTGCTTTTAGTGGTAAATTTTATTTATTAATTATTTATTTAAACTTATTGCACAATTTTTTTTATAATATTATTTTTAGGAACTTGCAAAATACTTATTGTTTGCCGATGAAGGGTTGTTTGAATTATACATGGTGAATTATTAACTGATTTAAAAATAAATACCTACTCAACTATCAATTATTGGGATTAGCACGGTACAATAATGCCCCAGTAAACATGATATTAAGAAATACGAGGTAGCTGATACATGTTATGGAGGAAAAGTGAAAAGTTAGTAAACATAAATTACTCCAAGTAAAATGATAATTTATAAGGTAGTAAAAAAAAATACCAAGACACGACTAATGTCAGAAAAAGTATGAAATGTGTGTATTTTTGTGTAAAATGTGTTGAAACAGTTAAAGAAAATTGTTTTGATTTTGAACAACAGTATCAAATATCCTTTACATTTTAACTCTTATTGACCTAATGGCTTAGCACGTTCCCTCGGCCTTTTTAGCAACAAGCCTACGTAATTATAATAATAAACAAAGGAGCCCGAAGCCGGCTTTTGGTCACATTTCCCTCACAAAATCACTTAGTAAAACCCGGCCTGTCACTGCCCAGACACCATTTGGACAATGAAAACAATTCGACAACATGCCCATTTTAAAACCGACCTACACACGACTAAATAAAGTAGTAAATGATAGAATCGTCCACATATCTGAAGCTAACGTGAAGACGGTACGATTCAAAAAGCTATGGCTATCGTTTTAAGGTTGGAATATGAATGCATTTGTCTTTCGTCGAAATTTGTTGGTACAATTAAGAAGTGGAAAGTGACCGTCGCTAATTTGAAAGGGTTGCAACGCAATAAAGTGACGAGCCGTGGGGTTGAACAACGTTAGATTTTTACTGCCAAAGTTAAGATAGAATTAACATATCTTGTTAGTTGTTATTGCTATTTTAGCAGATAACGCAAAATTTTATAGCTTTAGGGCAAACACGGTGTTATTCTGAATTGAAAGTGGCCGATAGGGAGGCATACTGTACTCGTAGAAGTTTTGGTCGTAACATAATTCTAGATGTACATTGTAAGTACATACGAGTATCAACCGAAGGGGGATACTTTATTAGAATTTTAAAATGCCGCAATAGTAAGATGTTAGGAACAATTGACAAATTGTCGTAACCACTTTTATAAAGGAGTCAAGTTTTTAGTTTCGTAATATAGGTGTTTTTCTGTTCTTTTATGCAAATTTATAAATAACTTTATATTCCCAAATCTCATTAAACTAACGATAAAGTCCACGAATCAGCCATACTAAGAAACGGGCGGGAATGTTTGACATTTGACATAGGTATCGACTTCAAGAACAGAAAGTACCCTATTTACTCTACTATAAAAGCGGAGATCTGGAATAAGTGCTTATATAATGTTTAGTTTTGTACTAATTTTGCAAATAAATAAACAAGGTGAATAATTATCAACATGATCAGATAATTGCTTATTTTTAACCGAGATATTAGATGTACGGCATGTTAATTAAAGTTTTTTTTGTACTAGTTTTGTGATAGTGTAGGTACTTATCATAATTTCCATAAAGGTTGATTGATATCATACGGCTAGCCTACATTAGTAATAATAATATTCATTTTTTTAAGAGGATATAAAAAGATTTCATGTGCTTATTGCGTACAGCATTTCTTATCTCAAAACTGTTTGATTCGTGTGGATATTATTACAAAAAATCTGTCCTAGAGCTGTCAGTTAACAATCATCGATGCCATAAGTTATAGGATGTATCTGTCTGTCAGTTCGCAACACATGCTAGACCACCCTGGTGTACAAACACTTGTTTTCTAAGTTTTTTTACAAATTTCTCTAAACATGTGTTTTCTGGTTAAGACTTTTAAACGCTGCGAGACGAATACGACTCGACCGATTCTTTAGATGCTTCACTCCCGTTAATCCATCTAGTCATACAATAATGACCTTCAATGTGTTATTTTACCAAAACGTTATTCTCGGGATTGGAGAAAGATGGGGTAGGTATGGTCCGTATGGTGATATCAGAAACAAGGCTGTACATTAAGTTTGGTATAGTCTATAACTTTTTTTTAGGAGGTAAACGAGCAGACAAATCACCTGATGGTAAGCGATTTATTATTTATCGTATGGTATTACAGTTACTGGATTTAAATTGAATATTAATCTAAAGATTGATGTTTGCACTCTTCAGATACTCGATGGCTTTCACTGAGGTTCGCGAGGTCTTCAATCTGTCCCTTGAATTGAGCGCTAACTCGTAACTGCAAACAATATTTCTAAATAAAATAAAATACTACATAGTTAATAATTTATTAAGTTCAGAAAAAAACACTATCGCATACTGTAACATGAAAATGAAACCAATAGTTAAATATTTTTTACATCGCATATTGTAACGTGAAACTTGACGGAGACGATCGTGAGCTATAAACGCAGAGAATTAGAAGGAATCGAGTTTTAAGTAGCCATGATTTATGATTGTAAGTTACAGTGTCGTGGGACAAGTGGTTTTACTCCGAAAACTTGGACGTGACTTTACCCGAGTGGGGTTACGTTAGGAAACCTCTTAAAATTACTGGCATTAGCAAAAAGTGTGGGACTTGTGGTTTCTTTAATAACTAACTAATTTAGTTTTGCTTTAAATGTGTTCCTAGTATTTCTACTTATTTGTAAATTATTAAACAATTTTAGGCTGCTGCTATATCTTAATATGTAATCACTAAAACAAAACATGGAAATGATCACGTGACTTTCTATGCGTATCGGTCATGCCGATACATTTTTTACTTTTCGATTGTTAACAATTACCGATTGACATGTTGGTTGTGCCCTAAGATAAAATTTCTAGCCGTGCCGCTGGTTCGTTGGCGAAGTACCTTCAAACTAAAAAAAACATTGAAACCGCAACACACAATAAATGGTCTGCGCTCTATTTAGGTAAGGATTCCATGAATAAAACCGTATGCCTATCGCGACCCCATTCCCAGACTCGCAATTAAGTCCTCTGCCGTATTATCAACTAGGGCGCCATCTCTGTATGCCATAAAGGAATATAAAAGCCATCCAATGACCATCGCTCACTGAGAATGCTGGTGACGTATTTAACATCGCACAGGGAATATAAATATACAGAAACTTGACTCAACTGAGGGACTGATTTTGGGAACAAAGTTTGTTATTTGTTTTAACGTTATCACAATTTTTTTCCCTGTTTAATTCATTTATTCGCTAAGATGACATTATCTATTCGTATATATTTGAACTTTATTGCACAAAAAAAAACTTAATATACAAAAGGCGAATTTATAAACGCCTTGAAGTTTATTTATATTTACTATGCGATATGTATTTTTCTATTTTGGCTCTAGTTTATGTATTCAAGAACTATGTTTAACAAATACAGTGATTCTGATTCTCAGAATGTACGTTTTTGCACATACTTACTGAACTAAAACACTTCTATTTTTATTCAACATGCTAATATGCATAGAATATATAATTTAGTACGAGTCAATGATTTCCAATTTTCTAATGCATTTTCATTTTCATATAAACATTGTGCGTGCGCAAATCAAATTAAAAAATATATCTGTTTACATTATTTATTTAATGTTCTGCTCTTTAGTGTTTCTGTGCTCGTTGCGGATGCGACCTTCGTAAATTCTCAAGTAATCGGTACATTTTCTATGAAATTAGCGAGTCAATTAACAATAACAATAAACAATAATCGAATCCCTCCATCAACGTTTTGTATAAAAATATTTTTTACGATTTTCCTATAACAACATTTCTGATGAAACTCAATATTATCTCCAAACCAATTTCTTCCAACATTTGCTCTTATTAGCTATTTCGTTTGGTTCTACAAAGGACACAATAAGTTTTATTATCACATTACTCATACATACATAGTCTCATACACGGGCGATAAATCTCTGGGTGCCATACAATGTCCGACTGGGTCATCCGATTGTCCTCCTATTTACTGCCTTGAGTTTTTCCTCCTTCAATTTTCTCGCGTCCCTTTTCTATTTAGTTTTATATTGTATTCCGCGTTATATATTAAAGTTTTTCCGTTGTTTTCAGGGCCAGCGTTGATAAGAAAGTATTAGAAAATTCCTTATAACTATAGTAGTTACATTTAGAGACCCTAAGAAGCTGAATAGATATCGTTACTTAATACGATATAGGATTAAGTAGTGTAAGTACCTGTGTTGCTATGCCCTGACGGGTGCATGTTGTAACCTAAACTACAAAAAGACCTATTGTAACACATGTATGCAATAAACGATATGATATGATATGATATGATAATTATGAAAGGGCTTTTGCGAAAACTAGTTTTGACTGAAAAATCCCATTTAAAACTAGCTTTTACCTAGTAGCCTAGAAGTAGCTTACTGAAAACTAGTTATGACTAGTGAAAATGCGTTTTCACTAAGGCAATACAGAACCCCTAGTGTTAATTTCATAATTTTCTTTCGATAGCGTGACGAGCGTTCGTGTTTGATGTCTATTTTTTGTATGATATTTTTAACAGCGCGCCAAGCGGGACGTTTTGGAAACTTAAAATCCCAAACAAAATGACACTTAACGCAAACGCGTATGTCTCGTCACGCTATCGGAAGAAATTTACACTAGGGGGTACATACAACTATTTCTTTTGAGAAAACTCGTTTTCATAATATTGTCTTCGGTTACCGCGATAGTTACTCATGAAATAAAACTATGAAAACGGATTATATCGCGTATATTGAATTTATAATACATCCCGACGTTTCGAACTCTTTACAGCGTTCGTGGTCAACGGGTGACACCGGTGAATCCGTTTTCATAGTTTTATTTCAAAACTCGTTTTCATTAAAAACAGGTTTTTACTGTAATATGTTTTAATGTTTATTTGGGCACAAACGGTACATAATAAACATTTAATTAGTTATTACGATAGAGAAACACAAATCATTCATTTGAGTGACGAATCTGGTCTTGACGTGGAATGTAACATGTTACATAATTGATTAATCCAAGAAATCACAAATTATCAAAGACCACAATTTCAATAAGTTTCTAAGTCGCTTAACTTCAAACTCGGGTAAATCCATTCGACCCTCTCAGCAAATATCTAGCCTATTACCTTTTCTTGATACCAAAATCGCTAATCTGACAGATGGATTTACCTGACTTTGGGATTTACCTGAGTTTAAGCGACTCAATTATAAAATCGCTTTTTATAAAGTAGTAGTTAAGTAGTTGAACGAAAATACGGATCGACTCATCATCTTCTTTCTATTAGCGTTTTCCTGGAATTTTGCTTTGGAAAACCTAATACCGAGGTAATAGGTGAACTAAGTTGTAATAAGTTTAAATGTATACCTATTAGTTAGCTAAGAAGATAGGCTAATTATAATTTTAGTGTAAGATTAATTTTGCATGCCTATTGTGGCGTAATATGCACTCATGAATTTGTAACACACTGACATGACCAATATTGTATCTGTGTATATTAGCAAAATAAATAAATTGAAAAAAAAAAAAAAATTGAAATTGAAATTGAAGTGTATTTTTAGTTTACTTAATTGACCCAGGTGATCTGAGCTGGGTGAATAGAGGATCAACTACAGGGAATATTGTACCTGGTGTGGCCTGTAATACAAGCAAAAAATTTAAATGTAGGCTGTACTCCTCACACTGACCAACATTTGTTAAGCGACTTAGAAAAATAACTTGTGCTTTGATTTTTAGTACACTTTAAAGTTTATTCTAAGACGCATGTATTGCGAATTTTGTTATGTTTAAAGCGTGACATGACGCAACGTCAATCACAATTATAATGGCATATATTGAAGAAATATTTAATTTGTATGAAAAATAGGATGCCTAAAAACTTCATAATTTTTAAAAGTTATTGAATAAAAGTGTCACCGTTTGAGGAGTACAATCTATGTTTTAATTATTTGCTCATGTTACAGACCACACCCGGTAGATATAATATATGTACCTATATCTCTGTTTGTAAATCTATTCTAGAATGCTAGGTATTTTCTCATCCGTTACTACCTTACTACTGATACAGACTATACAGATACTAGTGCTTATGAAAACCACTGCCATTTTGAGCTGCTAGCCCAAAGGGAATACTAGAACACATCGGGATTAAACCGGGTTTTTTCTCCTAAAAGTGAATGATAAACAATGTTTCGTACACTAGTTCCGACTATTGTAACTTATTATTGGTACTAGGCTGGGTTCGAACCCGCAACCTCTGGTTTAAACATTACATCCCTTACTGCTAGATTGCCAAAGCTGACTTATTTTCAGGTAAAACCAATATTATTACACGTAGAATAAAGAGATAAATAAAGAGCATAAAGAGGCTCTTGGATTGCTAAAACATATTTTATTATTATAGGCTCATTATTATACAAAACTCCAAATTATTTTCAATAAGACTGAAAGAAATTGGCTTGTTTAAAAGCTCCTTAAGAACTGGTAAAAGTGAGCGCTATTGTTAGCCTCAATATTGAAGCTCATTAAAAGTTTACTTTCATAAAGAATATTAACAATGGTGTAGTTCAATATGCATATTTTTGTTCTTTTTTTATTATTATTACGAAAAGGAAAGCATTTGACCGCAATCTCACCTGATGGTAAGTGCCGATGTAGTCTAGGGTGGATCAAGCTTCCATAAAAGATGTATATTCACTCTCGATTCATTCTTATGTTCCAGTAAAAAATGTTTAGAAACTTACCATTTAGTTGGATTACCAGAATATAAAAAGATCTCTAATATTTGAGTTGGTTTATATGAACCGAGCTCAAAATGATCAACACAAGATTACCGGCCCGATTCGAACAATGCTTATAAGAAGGCACAGCGGTACGATACCGATCTGTCAGTGTCTAGTGTCATTTTGTCTGTGAGCCGTATGAGTAGTTTAAATTAAAGACTTAAATATATTGTATAGATCATTTCATTTCCTATATTCGTGCTAAATAAAATAGGTATACAAAAATATACACGTCTGTAGCTGAGATAATTGAGAGGCTCCCAATTTACATTACATCCAGAAGCACCTTGTAGACTGCGTGCTGATCTAATTGTGAAGATCTTCTGCTTTATCGACAGCCCACATAAATCCATAGGAGCACTGGGTTACGCAGTAGTCTCATTTAAATTAAAGCGACAGAACTAGAGATATGAATTATTTTAACCGGAGCGCGGGGCGATCGCAGCGATTGGATTTAACGGAAGGAAGGCGTTTGAGATAAATATAGTTGTTAGCACAAAAATATCTCCACATACACGAAAATATATTCTTTCCTATTTGTGACGCTTTGTATGTAAGGAAAAAAAAACCTATTTGATATGCAATATCTGGGAGACCGAGCTTTGCTCGGAAAACATATAAAAACTCAAAAATGCGCGTTTTCCCAGAGATAAAACCTAGCTAGATCGATTTTTCGCCCCTGAAAAATCCCATATAGCAAATTTCATCGAAATCGTTAGAACCGTTTCCGAAATCCCCGAAAAAAAAAAAAAAATATATATATAATAATAATAATAATAATAAGCCCGCAGGGCAGCTTGTGGCGAGCTGTTGGGGAGTGACGACCCCCCGGGCCCGAGTGCTCCAGAGAGTCGGTCAGGGTCTCCGTCTTCGGCGTGTCTTCGTCGGTCGGAGTGGACCCCAAGGGGACCCGCAGGACTCTCAGCTCTGGCTTGCCTTCATTGGCCGTCCAGAGGGGAGTCGTAAGAGTTATATGCTCCAGGGGTGGAAGTGTTAAAGGGCATAACGCCGCGAGTAACTTCGGAGAAAGCGCAGCACACCTCTCGACACCCCTGAGCCGCTCACGCCGGTGTTGCGTCTGGCCATCTTTACGATGGCGCATCAGGTGCCCATCTAACGAGTGGCATTGTTATGGCAGGTGTCCGGACCTCTCAGCAATAGCCCAATATTTTGACCAGCCAAACTTCAACACCATAACCGGCACTCTTTTCCACTGTGTTTATAATAGCCTCTACGCCTGTTGGAACCGATTTACGGGTATCTATTTGTACCCGTGAATGGGTTCTAGCAGGTGTATTACATAACAGCAAACTTCTCCAAAGGGCCTCTACGTGTTGGATCTGTATCCCCACGCACGCCTATCAAATGACCGGGATGTATATACCCGTGAGTTTATATGAGATACAAATAATAATATATCATTTCCGGTTGTTCTCATCTTGCTAACGGCGAGTACTTGCACAGACATAATCTCGTAGCCAGGATTATTCACCAGCAGCTTGCTCTTCTATACGGCCTTGTGGACTGCGAAGTACCGTACTACAAGTATTTACCTGTGCCAGTTCTCGAGAATGGTCGTGCCACGCTCTATTGGGATCGATCTATCATCACTGACAGGACTATTGTAGCCAATAAGCCTGACATTGTGATAATAGATCGATCGCAGCGCCGGGCCGTGCTCGTCGACATCACCATCCCCCATGATGAGAATCTCGTGAAAGCCGAGAAGGACAAGTCCAGTAAGTACCTAGACTTGGCTCACGAGATAACCGCCATGTGGGATGTTGATTTGACGATCATTGTCCCGATAGTCGTTTCAGCGAACGGTCTCATAGCGAAGAGTCTCGACCAACACCTTGAGAGACTCTCGCTAGGTGGTTGGATCAAGGGTCAGATGCAGAAGGCGGTGATCTTGGACACGGCGCGGATAGTCCGCCGGTTCCTCTCTCTGCGGCCCTGACCACCGGCAGCTTGGGCCCTGCCCCGCTGCTGGCGGCACCCTAGGTTAGGTTTTTTATAATTTGTTTATATGTATTTTGTATTGTTTTGTAAGTGTTTTTATATTTTACTTTTATATGCATATTATAAAAAACCTAACATAAGAAAAAGAATAAATAAAGAGAATAATAATAATAATAAAATGCTTTATTTTGCACACTACATGAAAAAAAAAAGATACAGACGTTGAGAGACGTTGTTGTATATATATATATATATATATACACAAGAATTGCTCGTTTAAAGGTATAAGAAAGATAGAAAGATATATTATTAGAATATAAGAAAACTAATTTCTGCGTTTTTGAAAATTCACCCCGCAAGGTGATGAAAAAGGGGTTGAAAGTTTGTATGGAGATCAAAAATTTTATCAAGTTCAGGACTTGAAACTTTGTATATGTGCATACTATTAGAATACAGGAAAAGTAATTTCAGCGTTTTTAAAAATTCATCCCCTAAAAGGGTTAAAAAGGGGTTGAAAGTTTGAATCCATTACAAATGCTTTGTAACTTCTTAGAATGGCATAATAGCTGATTACAAAAAAAGCAATTTCGACGTTTTTGGAAAAGGGGATGAAATTTGTCTTAAGTTTCAAACTTTATTCTAAGCTAGGAACTTGAAACTTTGCGAAAAGATATTATATTAAAAAAACAAGAAAACTAATTTCAGCGTTTTTAAAAATTCGTCCCCCAAGGTGGTGAAAAGGGGGTTGAAAGTTTGTATGGAGGCCAAACATTTTATTGAGTGCGGGACTTGAATATTTGTATAAAGGCATATTAATAGAATAGAAGAAAAGTGATTTCAGCGATTTTAAAAATTTACCACTTAAAGGGGTTAATAAAGGGTTGACAGTTTGTATAGAGTTCACATTTTATTTTAAGCTAGGAATTAGAAACTTCGTAAAAAGGTATCTCATTAAAAGAGTAGAAAACTGATTTCATCGTTTTTGAAAATTCACCCCCCAAGGTGGTAAAAAAGAGGTTGAAAGTTTGTATAGAGATCAAACCTTTTTTTGAGTACAGGACTTCAGTCTTTGTATAAAGGCATATTATTAGAATACAAAAAAAGTAATTTAAGCGTTTTTAAATATTCATCCCCTAAAAGGGTTAAAAAGGGGTTGAAAGTTTGAATCCATTACAAATGCTTTGAAACTTCTTAGAAAGGCATTATCTAATATTACAAAAAAAGTTATTACAACGTTCTTAATAATTCAACCCCTAAGGGGGTTAAAAAGGGGATGTAAGTTTACATGTGGTACAAGTTTTCGTTTAAGCTAGGAACATGAAACTTGGTAAAAGGGCATTATATTAAAATAGACGAAAACTGATTGCACCGTGTTTGAAAGTTTGTATTAATAAAGTTTGCATCGGGAGGGATTTTTTTTTTAAATAATGGTCTTGAAAATCTAAGTGTTGAGAGGGATTATATCGAGAACAATTTTTTTCAGTTAAGGGCTTGAAACTTCGTAGTTTGTGAAAGACAAATTTCAATTTATTATTAACAAATGATTAACCGTCCCTACTGATATCTTTTGCTGCATAATGTTCTATGCTCATAGTCATGTAAAATATATAACCACCAACATACAAATCCACGCGTACGAAGTCGCAGGCAACAAGCTAGTATAACAATATATACAAAATTTATGTACACTGAACATCTTTGTCGCTGAAAAACTCTTCTATGTATATGGTAGTAACATTTTCCTACTAAGTTCTTTCTTAATTGTTTAAAAAAAATTTTTCAAAGATCTTTTTCAAGTTTCTTATATGATTATTACAGATATGTAATATTTATTTGTATAGCCTTTTCACCATTTTGTATTAAACGTCGATAATATCTCACAGTGAATTTTCCTAAGCAATTTGTTCGCATTCTGACAGTGCCCAATACACCAAACTGAATTTACACGTGTGTGTGCCGGCACGAGAATGTCCATAAACCCCTCGATATATCACCCGTGGAACAGAGACGCAACTCGGCCAGTAATTGCCTACACCCAAATGCCAAGCTTCATTAACTGAACAGACAAGCGGAATCCAATTAGAAATATTTAAGAACTTGGCTGTCAGGTCAGGTCCTGCGCGTTCCGCAGATTTTACGCCGAAAACTATAATCCTTGCAACGGGCAGGCTAAATAAGGTATTTAGAGAAGTGTTTGGGAGGAGAGACGAGCGAGGTTGATTTTTAGCAAATATTTGTAGTCTGTTTAATCTAAGTTTGCATCGACTTGAATAGAGCGAAGTGAATGAGTGGCATTAGAAACGTCGTTTTTATAGAAATTTGACCTTAATGAAGACATTGCCACACTTTGCCATTAGCTTGGTCCGACTCTAACGTTTTCTTCTTTAAATAATACAAATTTTGAATATCTAACTTATTGAGAGTCCTTGTGCTTTATCACTCACTCACTCACTCTAAGCAAAACCCTATAGTTTCTCAAGGCTATATAGCTTATCCTTTAACATGTCAACCTTGCTAACAAGCTATGACGATGAATTCACTTCTTCTCCAAATATTTGTTATTTTAATTTTATCCCTCTACCTCTGACTATAAGTGTCTCCAAAAATATAGTAGGTATATTTCCCCATTTATCGTACATGGTTTTGAAAGTTTCTATTTATTGTCACCTTGATTTGCATCGAATTCAATAACCTAACTAATTCAAAGGTTAACTGGAAGAAATCCTTTAATGGGATAAGTTCGCCTTTGTACTGCCTATTCTGCATGTGCCATATTTGTGTTCTGTGTTTTGTACAATAAAGAGTTTATACATACATACATACATACCTATATAGTTTATTACAAACGCTGTCCTCTTTTCACTTAAATTCCTCACCCACAAGTCCCATTGAAGGGTCCAGCGCATGGACCCATTTCATTTGGCATTACCCGTGATAGCTAGGATTTCTTGCCTTGAAATTTTCTCGTCAAACATAATTAATAGGGTGGGGACACTCATTAGTATGCCCCATTGAGCTGACCCGTGGTCTGACATCTGTCCAGTGGAAATTACCGGCTCCACTGACATATTATGCGAAGTTGGACGTACAAAGGGTTAGGTTTCAACTTGAAATGCTTGGAGCTTAGAGCAATTTACTAGGTTAGGGGTGTGTACTCAAGTTCTAATATAAATAAGAACTTAGACGATTTAGTGACGGGCAAATAACTGTTAAATGGTATCTATAAAATGTGTATAATGTGGCTATTATACATAGTAATTATAATGGTCTGGTATTTTACCATAATTTTAAGCTAGATATTTATTTTGTTAATACCTATTACAATATAAATCTACTTCCCCTAACCATTAATCTTCTAAATTGGGATAACTCACAACCACAATTTGTTGTTGAAGAAGAAATTCGACATGATAATGATCATTATAATTAAATCTATAAATAAAACTAGACAAGATATTGATTATTTGACAATAATTGTCGGTTAAATTTAATTTGAATTTAGATTCAACTTAGTTTCTATTCATTATTCGCTAAGCAGAAATTTTGAATTAAACTCTCAAAGTTTCAAGCGTAAAACTAAGACCAGAAATTTAATATCAAGCATAAAGTAAACGTTTACGGCTTCAATAAATTCCCTGATCCAAGTCCTTGAAACTAGAAGTATCAATTTACAAATCGTGTTCACATTTGCATATCGCATCATTTAATAAGATAATAAAACCAATTTCGTCATAAACCTTTCTTTATGCGCCTGCAAAAATTCTACCTATCCATTTCGGGCCCCCAAAACCGCAATACAGATGGTACGTGAGATGCTTAGGGTCTGATATCTAAGTTATGGAGGAATTTTAAAGCCCTATTGACCGCGATTAAGGCGCCCCTCGTAAAAATTGTTTTTAACTAAAACCCGTGAAATCACGTACGGGATTGGTTTGTATAAAATTGAACAAATAAAACGGTTACCTAGTAGTGTGTTTCTATGCTTCCCCGTCGTTGCCTAGTTTAGTGGGTCCGGATATTTCTAATGAAATTCGGTTTGCGAATTGCAATTTTATTTAACAAGATCTTGTGCAAATTATCACGGCCAGGTCGGTAAAAAACGGATATGAAATTCCTGTTTGTATTTTCAAGCTGCGGCGTTTTCCATGAGAGTAACAATTAAAAAATAGTACATTTCGATGCTAGTGCGGAAAGTATGTCATTACTTCACGAGTACGAGACTCGGGACGAGTGAAGAATGACATTTCCGCACGTGTATCGAACGACGTTTTTTAATACAGTTGCGAAAAAATAATAAAAACAACAAGTAAGAAATAACAACTTTGGAAACTTAAAACGCCTCATGGTAGGTAGTAAAAGTAAGAAAAACCGCCTCTTCAATGACAGGCGTTTTGGCAGCTATTCCGTTCCATTCAGACAACTTATTAAGAACAGTTCTTCAATATTCAATATAAAAAAATAAACGTGTAAATAATGATGAAATTATAAAATATGTATATTTTTCGTATTCTTATATTAACAGTAGGTTTTTATGTTGATTACAACGTTTAATGGAAACTAATATTAACACTCCAATAAGTAGTCATGAATTGGAACAAGTATAAATTTAAAAAAATTTGAAAAGTAAAAAGCACTAGTTCGCGAAAACCAACTTTCCGCACGCTAAACAGCTACGTAAAGTAGCACTTTTTGAGCAACTGTATTAAAAAAAAAAAAAATTTATTTTTAGTCGGAATCAAACAAATATTTACGAATGGACAATGTATTACAATGATTTTCAAGTGAAAATATCTCGCATATTTCTGCGAAAATTGTAGCGTACATAATTAACTCTTCTGTTTGTTAAAACGGTTATTAGCTTAAAGTTCGAAAATAAAGGGCGAGTAAGAGTACAAACGTGCGTACGCGTACCGGAAGACGAACTGCCGGTAGGCCTCCAACGAGATGGAGCGACGACCTGGTGAAGGTCGCGGGAATTCGGTGGTTGCGAGCGGCACAGGATCGGTCGGAGTGGCGAGCCTTGGGGGAGGCCTATGTCCAGCAGTGGACATCTATCGGCTGACATGATGATGATGATGACGATGAACAGTACAAATAGAGAATTTATACCGATACACCGAAATTACATTAGTCTTTAGTATATTTCGCGTCTTGGGCCCTTAATCCAACTTAACACACATTCGGAGATTCAATTAGGACCTTGATATTGATATTAGGCTTAGCGGTACCTACCGCTGTAACCGAAGGATCAACACCTAACATTAGCATAGTTGATTAAAAGGGCCCCACCCTGTTAACTCGTAAACGTCAGACGTACAACATATCATAAATCATCTTAAGATTACGGTTCAGTTAGTATATTTAAATTCTGTTGGGGCTGGCATACGTCCCTTCGTGGTTTACTCGAAACACAACTTTAACGTAACAGACTTAAATTCTTAATTTAAGTCAAGTCGAGTTGAAGTTAGAGTCTTATGTTTCTGGGACGGAATATGCAAGCGTGGCGGAAATCCAGCAAGTACTGATTCAGCAGCTAGGTGTCTCATATACCAAAGTTGCACAAAGTGCCAGTTATGATTTATAGTTCAATTAAGGAAGGCTCATCGACTTGGTTAATTAATAGATGATTACGGTCATTTTTGGTTTCGGTGGTTTGGGGGGGCAATAAACAATGAGTGATTGGCAGTAATACGGATTAGCTGAACGTTGTTTCGTGATAGGGGATTGGTTGGTTGTGCTTTTTAGGGTTTAGTTACGTACCCAGGGTAAAAACGAGACCCTATTACTAAGACTCCACCGTCCGTCTGTCTATCCGTCTGTCCGTCTGTCTATCCATCTGTCCGTCTGTCCGTCTGTCCTTCGGTCCGTCTGTCTGTCACCAGGCTGTATCTCATGAACCGTGACAGCTAGACAGTTGAAATTTTCACAGATGATGTACTTCTGTTGCCGCTATAACAACAAATGCTTAAAATAGAATAAAATAAATATTTAATTGGGGCTCCCATACAACAAACGTGTTTTTTTTGCTGTTTTTTGCGTAATGGTACGGATACCTTCGTGGGCGAGTCCGAATTGCACTTGGACGGTTTTTTACTTAATTTGATTGGGAACGTTTACGATACAACTTGTTTAAATTGATTGGTGGTTGATCGGTTAGTGGTGGTTGGTGGTAATAGTCATATACTTATATGTATTAGCTTTTATGTACCTACTGATTTAAACTTTCACGATTTTGACTCATTCATTACTAAAACGCTAAACGGGACTTTTAAAACGTAATTATACGCGAATTTATATATTTTTACTTATCATTCGTTTCGTCCACATACATGCTGAAATCCATTCCATTAGTTTTCTATATTAAACATATTTCAAATAGTTAACAGAATGCAATATGGTATCAACTTTTCCACCTTCTAGGTCCAACTTTTGTCCCATTGTTCTCTTTTTATAGGAATCAGTTGCTTGTTCAAAGTTGTAAACTGAAAAAGATTTGTCCAGAGTAAGGCACCAGAGGTTCAACTGGCGGATTGTTATCAACTTCTGACACAGTGACTGGTCTGGGATAGTTTCGACGAGGACATTTAGGAGGCACGACAATAATGTTATCGTTAATCTCTTTTAATTTTTGTGTGGAGGGAAAAAATGTTATATTGCCAGCGGATGTCAAGGTCAGTAAAGGATCAGGTAGTCCCGGTAAATAGTCCAGAAGATGGATCACCGAAAGATGCCCAACATGTCCAACAATTACTTGGGATCAGGAAGCGCTGGGGCACGACTTATCTTTAAAGGAGGCTTTGAAAAGGAATAAATAGTTTTTTAGCCTAAAAATTACATTCATATTCAGGTGGACGTCCGAATGTGATGTCCTAGTAGGAGATTTTTTAAACTTAAGTCATTGTCAATAAGGTGGCAGGCGTTTACCTTACACGTTAAACATTTATTATTATTCCACTTTGACGCTGTAACGTCAATAAAATTAACAGTGGACGCCTTTTCGCTAAGAATGTTGCGAGTAAAGTAGTAGCTTATGTGACTGCTACATAATGAAATGCATTAAAATGTGAGTGTGGGTTTATAAAACGCAGGATTAGTCTCTATGATTCGTTCAGGGCCGTATGTTACGACCAGCATTAAAAAAAACTGTTTTGTTATCAAATCGTAGTGCATAAATGGCTTGTGGAACCAGGTCACGCTACAAAAGTCCAGTTTGCTCAGGATGCATCATGCATTAGTGCAGTACAGCTGGTCTGGTGGAACAAACTACGCGTTCAAATTTTCATTCCGAATTTTGCGGGGAAAATATTGTGTTATTGTTTTACTTTTCACAAATTAATTGGGTTTTGAATTCTATTTCAATATTTTGACACACAAGTTAACGCAAATTTTGGAGATTAACTCGTTTACGTACGTACGTACGTTACCATTTAAAAAAACCTTTGTAAATATGTTTAAACATTTGATTATTTGTCTCTCTTGTGTAGTGCCTGTTAATTTAGTTTTGCTTTTATATTTGTACCTACTTAAATTGAATCAATCGATATCATTGATAAATTAAAATCACAACGTTGACTGCCTGATAATGTAACAAATCAGTTTACAGTTACATGCCTAACTCATATTCATAATATTATTTTTTAATTACAAAATAAGTAATATTGTCTTCGGTTACCGCGATAGTTACTCATGAAATAAAACTATGAAAACGGATTATATCGCGTATATTGAATTTATAAATACATCCTGACGTTTCGAACCCTTTAAAGCGTTCGTGGTCAACGGGTGACTGGGGAAAAACAACAAAGTGCAAAAAAACTGCACTGCTGCTGCTGCTGCTGTGCTTTTTACACTTTGTAGTTTAATATAACATATAGGAATATTTGTTCCTCGGTTTTCTATGTATTAACATAGAAAACTGAGGAACAAATATTCGAGCTTATCACAAAAATAAATGCCCTTACCAGGATCGGAAAAAAGGAACGATTTAATATATACTCATGGACAAATTTAGAGCAACGCAAAAAAAAGGTTTCATTAGTGGATTACAGCACCTAAAGTAATTTCAAAATTAGTAATTAAATTATTTTTTGCGTTCCTCTAAATTTGTCTATGAGTGTATACAAATAACAGTTTTGCCATTCATAGAATCCAAAAGTTGTAGCAGGAAACCTATCGAATATTTAAACTTTACCGATTAAGCCATGCGCTGTTTCCATATCATTAACCGATAACAGGGTGCGGAGCCAACGTGCAATCCTTAACGCTCCGTAGCGAACGAAACGCAACTGTCTCTGTCGTCGTAGTATGGAAGAGTGATAGAGAGAGATAACTACGATATGCTACTACAGAGCATTAACGATTGGCACGTTGGCTACGCGCCCTGGTCGTATAGCGCGATGGCGTCATAATTCCGGCTTAATGATGAAACCTGACAGCGGGCTCGGGTATGCAGTATGCTGGAGTAAAATATCAACTAGGGTCGTTTTATTGGCAAACCTGCTTCTATTTGGGGCTGTGACATACTTTGAAATAGGTTTTTATTTTTATTTGTATAATTAATGATTATGTAACAAACATTTTATTCGAGTGACCTAATATATTTATTGCCCGTCTGGGCGTCCCAGATACCGCTGGAGTGACGAAGCCCTAAAAGACCTGTCCGCCCTCGGAATACCCATCTGGCGTGAAGTGGCGCAGAATAGAGCAGAGTGGCGCTCTCTTGTGTCACTGTTTTTGGGTCACTGAGCCAGTGAAGTAAGTAATATTTATTATTCAGAAAACAAGTTAAACATAAAGAGAAACGATAAATTAAATTAAATTAAATTGAATAATTATTTATTTCAGAAATTCAATTTAATATTTAATATTAATATTAATAAGCAAGGCAGCATTAAACAGCTTGAACTCAAAATGAAATGCGTTTCAAAATAAAACTTAATAAAAATCTTCTTTAATTTTGTACATCCGTATGTAATTTGCCTTTTACAGATCGCCAGCGGATTTACGGCTACTGGATACCAAAGACCTATGTAACTCCGTATAAGATGAATAAAGTCTAAGGAAAAAACGTGCCCCGGAAATCAAGAAAAAATGATTCTCGGACAGATGGCGCCTACTCCTTTGGCCTATTTTCGGCTAGATGGTGTTGCCGGTTTCGTTCGTTATTTAACAATTTTAACACAATACCAGTGAAAGAACATGGGATCATGGGGGATCATATAAATATAATAAGCAAAAATAAAAATAAAACATTTATCCATATACACACGGTGGCTAAAAACTAAGTGCATTCCCGTTGCCAGGGAGGTTTTGGGATTATACTGAGCAACTTTTACTACGAGACCAACCCCGAAGTTGCGAAAAAAAAATTGTCTTCTTCTTCTTCTCCTGAGCCTATTTCCCATGTCTCTTGGGGTCGGCCCTCCTAGTCCGTAAACGCCACTCTGGGCGAAAAAAAAATTGTCTGTTTCATAAATTTTGGCTGGTCCATTTTCTATGGGATGGTAATTTTTTTTTGTTCGCGATTTCGTGGTTGGTCCCATACTAAAAGTTGCTCAATATAAACCCAAAACCTCCCTGGCAACGGGAATGTACAAATTTTTTGCCAAACTGTATATACATTTTTTGATATTTTTATACATTTCATGTTTATTTTTAATCGTGTGTCGATAGATGGCAGTAAATGTACTGTGACTACAAAATTACTATGACAGTACCCATCTATCCTATTAGGCCCGACGTGAGCTTGTCTAAGACACTTTTACTATTGGGTCGTGTTTAAGCTCCAACTTCCCCCTCTCAGGTGACGCTTCGGGCCTTCGGCCCTACGCGGAGCTAGGCCTTCTGCCTTCGCAAGCCTTGACGCTTCGCCGGCGGGCCGAATATATTCTCTTTGTGGATACTTAATATTGATTCGGCCTTAATGTGGTTAAAATTAAAACTAAAACACTAGAGAGAAAAATATTTATGTATTTTAAAACTTGTTAAAAATATAAGAAGTGTATGTTACTGATAATCCTAGCATTTATATATTACTTCGATATACCTCAAATCACTGCCGACCGGGTACACATATTAAAGGAAGCGTCATTAAAAAAAAACGTTAGACGATATTACCGCTGTTAAGGCTAACTGTCCAATAAACTTAATATTTTTATGTCACCGACCGCTGTCAAAAGGTTTATTTTGACATTTGCGGCCCACTTCCACCGAATCCGCTATGATTGTTACGGTTCAGAGAACTTTTATGTGGCATCGCTTTGCGAAATTGACTCTGGATTGGGAATGACTGCAGATAATCGTAACTTAAGTTCTTTATGGGCTAGTTGGAGTTGCCCGTTTATTTTTGAGTTTTGGTTTAAAATTATAGTCTTTGCTTGGTCACTGACTAGTGACTAATCATAGAAACCTCCCAATTTATGCTTTATGTGCTTGTTAAATTAAGTCTTTACTTACCTACCTAAGTTTTTCGGTTGCCAATTAGGTAGCCGGATGCCTTTGTTTAGTGTAGTGTCATAGTTCAGATTAGGGCAAATTCGACTTCATCAAGTAGCGTCCGTCATTATACAGGGTGTTTATTTAGTCACTTGCAATAATTTACGGGCTGAATAAATAGGTCATACTTATATTATTGGGATAGTTCTAATAAATATCTTATTACTTTTCTCCTTGAACCGATTTCACATGTCTCTGTTTAGCTCGATGTTTGACTGGCAGATGATGCTATTAGGCATTAAGTCCGCAACTTGTTTTTTTAAATTTATTTAGGAAACAAACAGTCACATACAGATAAGTTTAAACTTGCAGATATACAATAAGACCTATAGTTCAATTAATTATAACATACTGATATTGATAACAAGTAGAAACAGGGCTTGTTCGATTTTGTGCAATAAAGTTTGAATATATATAAATAATTAAAACACATACCTATTTTACTCCTCAATTGATAGAACTTTTGTTTAACAAATTAGTAATTATAAAGTGTCAAGACTCTATTTTTCAAACAAATTAATTATTATTTTCGTATTACAGGGCCCACTCAGTATAAATAAATGAAAATTGCGACCTGTAAATTAAAACCAGTGGTTTTAAACCACTTTGTACCTAGAGTAATTCAATAAATTAGATAACTACAATTACACTACACACTACACTTTCAACAAGACATGGGGTACACTAAACAAGGGTTGTATATTTCAATTTAAAATACAGCATATTTCCTCAAAGTGAGCAACCAATAACGATAGGGTTGGCTTTTGTTTTAACCCCTTCTTCAACCCCGTTTCACCCCCACTTGGCTCGATAGCTCTTTAGTGTTATGAGTTAATCGGCTCTAAGGTTTTCATAGACGGCACGAAACATATGGATGAGTGAGCTTGGGGTGTTTTTATAGCCTGTAAAGTTGATGGTGGATAATTTTCTAAAACATTCGTCACCCATAATAAGTATAGGTGGGAATCGCTTTATGTTACATGTATAAGAATATTATTCATTCATGGACAAAAATCGCTAAATAAATTGTCAAAAGTGAGAGTATAAAAATGGGGTTCTTGCTTAACATGTGAAAATATTCAAAAAATGCAGGACACAAAAATATAAGGACCGGAATTTCAAATGTTACGGGCTCTATTTTGAAATTTTAATTATGTAACTTTTTTTGAAAGTAGATTTGTTCAATTTTTAAACATATATTTAGTTGCTACTAGTTCTTTAATAAAATAATAAGCCAATACTCCATACATCTCACATTTCTCTTTATTTGAGCTGGTCATTTTGTGTATAAACATCCGCCCCCTCCGCTAGAAACAACTCGCTATTAGCTGTCACCGTACCCAAGCTATGTGAAAACTACTATAGTTAGTAAGGAAGTACGATTTCTTACATTTTTTAAAATCTATTTTGTCCAAGCGGCTTCATGTTTAGGGTTCCGTACCCAAAGGGTATAAACGGGACCCTATTACTAAGACTCCGCTGTCCGTCTGTCTGTCTGTCACCAGGCTGTATCTCATGAACCGTGATAGCTAGACAGTTGAAATTTTCACATATGATGTATTTCTGTTGCCGCTACAACAACAAATACTAAAAAGTACGGAACCCTCGGTGGGCCAGTCCGACTCGCACTTGTTAACATTTATTTAGTTGCTATATAATATAAGTGTTCTTTATTAAGCCAATACTCCATACATTTTCACCTTCCTCTTTATCTGAGCTCGTTATTTTGTGTATAAACATCCGTCCCCTCCACTTGAAACAACTCGCTAGTTGCTACAGTTTTAAAAGGGTATATATCACTTTTTAACTTATACGGACATGTGACCTTTTTAGCTTGGCTCGTAACACCCGGCTCTACTTAAGTAGAAGGACCTAAACGCCTATTCCCCTACTAAGATATACTTTAATGTGTTAGCATTATTGGCATCGAACGTTTTCTTATACAATCAAGAGATGTTTCTAGGGAAGGGGAGAGGTGTTAGAAAACATACTCGAAGACATGAAATGGTACGGAAGTTCTGGCTACCTACTATTGAGGCATTCCAGAAAAGTGTTGGGTACATGACGCTATTTTTTAACACTTCTGATAAAGCTAAGAAGCCGATATTTGGCATGATAACGTTTGATAACTTAGCTTGTAATTAAACTGTATTGTAATATTTCTGCAGGTTATTATTAAGGTAGCTGCCACACGCGTCACGTCTCCGACAAAGTAGGCCTTTTTGTGAAATACATACCCTTGTTACGTTAAGTCGGTTCTAATACTTACTACAAGAATCGGAGGTCTGTGAACAGTGTGAACAACAGCGTTTTAAGCAAAACATGTTACCAGATGATCATTTACTTATAATATAATGACGATGAGTTAATTGTATAGTTACATTTACAAATCTTTGTAGTATTATAGCGTCAAGGTCCAATTTTAAAGCAAGTTAAGTTCTCTACGGCTTTGGGAAGAAATCAAATTATTTTATCAAATATTGATTTGTGATTTTTTAAAGTAGTCGCACAACTAAGTATATATAAACTATAAAATGAAATAGATGTCACATCATGTATACTAAAGAAAAAGTGATCGCAGCCCGTCACGGTGGAATCCGTCCAAATTTCTCCACTATATGCCACCTTAGAAATCAGTACGTTTTCGCCCTTAGAATTGGTCAAAGACGCCTTGTCTTATAAGTAAAGTTTTCATGAAAATAACACTTGTAACCTCGATGTTGCATTGCAAGTTTTATCCTTGGTAAGCGCCACAGTAGTACTTGGTTAACGATTTCAATGAAAGAAGTGAAAAACGCATCACCGGCAGGGTCAAGCCAACAATCACAATGCAACAAATGTGATACAAGTAGATAGCTGCTACTACTTTAAACAATACAAATATGCCGGTTATCTTAAGTAACAAAAAAAAGAAAGATAAGAAAGTTAATTAAAAAATTGGTTGCCATTGGTATCGGCAATAAATCATTTCCTATGCAAATGGTTGTAAGTTCATTGCTTGATTAGTCCTTACATTCATAGTTTCTCTTTCCTAGTTTCTTGACGCCTCAGAACAATGAACGTCGCAAAACTCGAAGACAATGCATTAGACATGTACAAGCGTTCTTCGATCTAAGATCGATCTTGAGATCATAATCGCCTCCTCAAGCCTGGGGCGAGCACCATCGCCGTTTCCAAAGAAGGTCTCAACTGACGCGTATTATGTACTCTCGAATGACGTTATGCGTAAAAGCAGGCCGTTTGTATAAACATGGGCGCTTTGAGGGCAAGAGCCTTTTGTCTTTCCAATAAAAGAATAACACCCATTTATGGGAACAATGTAACCTCGCTATTCTTCTCAGGAATAAGGGTATAAGTAACTTGCTTTTCCGTAAACTTTTGTTCCTTTTCGAGTCTGAGGTGTTTTCTGTAGGTGTTAAGGTTTATTATTGGTGTTATTTTTGCCTATAATTTCCGTGCGCGAGAAAATGCTTTTACAAAACATTTTAGAGGACACGAATGCAGCGGACGAGTGTCGGTTATACATAAATCCACTAGTTTCTTTATAATTTCGCATATTATTTGAAATAACTTGAATAATAATAAGGAATAAATACGGATACCTGATATTTTTCATGTTGGTATTATTTTTTTATTATTTTCGGTAAATCAGATAATCAATGATTTTAGAAGAAGAGTGTAACAAATTGCAATGCCTATCTATGTATTTTATGTAAATAAACTCTGTGACATGTGAGAACTCGCGACAAGAGTAATAAACTTAAAAAAATTAAAAACAAAAAATATTTCGTCGAGTCAATATCACAGCGTACTCACAATGGTCTTAAGTGCCATAGACCCTAATTATTGGTTTTATGCCAATTTACACCATTTTAAATATTTTCTAAAATATGAAACGACAGAAAAATTCTATGTAACAACGAGAATCTGTTGAAAATTGCGAGCTGTAGAGGAGAACATCCGGACATACGAAAGCAATTTGTCCGAGTTAAAAACTCAAAATGGAGACCTTCGCTAACGCTTCGGTCAATTATGTTTGCTAGAGAACATTTCACGTTTACGGATATTTTAGCACCTCACCTTTGTAAAATGCCAAGCCATTTGTAATTTGGCATTCAACAAAACAAAGGGAGTTTAAAAGCATATTTTCAAGCGGTTTCTGGACAGACAGACGAACATGTGACTTTTCATACAAGAGAATCTCACATTCTCGTTAATAACAATAATAGTAGATTGTTAACCAAGGGATGAAAGGCACTCATTTCTGCCGAGGTGTCTTGGCGCTCGAACGCAGTGAGAGCGCCAATAGTCCGAGGCAGAAATGATGCCTTTCACCCGAGTTAAACACTCTACTTTTCATTTCGAATACGAGTAAAGTAAAATGCATGTGTTTTTTCAAAAACATGACGAATAATACATTTTTATAGTATTTATTGAGGGAACTTTCAATTAAAAATTCAGGCAAAAGTATCGTTATTTATGGAATGGAGAGTCAAGTATCACAATGGAAATTGTATAACAAATCCATTTAAACTCAAATTTCAATTGCTTATCGTAAAAAAATTAAAAATATCGTACTTCGAACGTAAAATGCTCTAGTGCAGACACGTATCATTTTCTGCGCACCTTTTAGAACAACAATGACCCTCTTTCAGAGCATGAGAAATGAAAAATATTTTTCCCTATAAGAATAAAGGTGACGTTCGGTTGTCAACTGCAGCCGCGGCGTCGTTGTTGCTGCCGTAGTTGTTGGTTGGTCTGTCAATTTCCTTGATAAAATAAGTGACGTAATGAATGCCATAATCGGGGAAGTAATGCGGCGGCGAATATCACTCATTACAAGCTTTTTATTAACTTGCAATGTACCTTCATATGTACTCGTATGTCAAATCTTGCAAGTTAAATTGGACCCACTTCGCGACTTTCAATGAAGCTGAAAATTTGCATATATATATATATATATGTATGTCAGATGACAATGCCATATTATGGTACCATCGAGCTGATCTGATGATGGAGACAGGAAGTGGCCATAGGTACTCTGTGATTAAACAACGAAACCCAATTGTGTTTGGGGTTTTTAGAATTGTCTCGATGAGTATTAGTTGCCTGTGAAAAAAATGTAGTCACCGATAAAAGCTTGTACCAAAAATGAATGTTTTGCCAAGAACTTATTCTATCAAGTAAATTGACAGATATAGCGGCGGCAACAGTAATGCAGCTGCAGTTCACATCGAAACGTCACCTTAAATAAAATTTATTCCGCTGTAGGTGCCGTAGGGTATTGTTTTTATTGGAAACTAAGTTTACCTACATTTTGTCCCTTAGCCCGCTAAGCCGCATTTTAAAGATTTTATATAAAAAAGTGTGGTACACCGTACTAATGCCCACCTAATGGCTCGTCAATAATCAACTATTCGCCAACAAACTGTATTCAGTTTGGCGAAAATATTGTATACCTAGTCATTTGTGTTTTTTTTTATAAAAAAAAACCTTAAAAATTAGACTAACTCGGGTTGCTTGCCCTGACTTATTGCAATTAATAGAAAAGAAAAATAGAAAAGCGCATACAAATAATACCTACTACTGTTCCCCAAAACCTTTAAGCCATTGACAGTAAAATAGGATGTAAAAATCACAAAGGTCGCTGGTAGAGGAAGGGAAAGGGCTGCCGGGGTCGCTGACCTTTGAGGGGGTAATCAGAATTACGGACCCAATGGACTGGACACAACAGATAACAGGTTCAGTGCAGGCGTTTAAATATTATTTAACCCTGTAATCGTTAGCATACAAGTACGTACCAGTATACAGAGTGAAATTGTATACGGTGCACAATTTTTAACAAACAGTAGTATACTTAGTAGCAGTTTATTTAATTTTATTCATACTAGATTTAATTTTATTCATACCTTTAAATACAATCATTATTTTTTCGTAGGCAGTACACCCAGCAGAGCTTCAAACAAGCGAACAAACCAAGTAGTTGGTCAAAAATCAACAACGAAGTCCGAATAATGGACTATTAGAGTACTTACATTACAATAATATATATGCGTATATCGTCTTGTAGAAAAGTTTCATATTTTCTGAATGAAATGGGTGCAGATGTCAAAGTCAAAATATTCTTTATTAAATAGGCCTAGCAACAAGCACTTTTAAAAATGAATGATGTACAGCTACGATTGAAAATAATGGGCAAGATTGAAATAATGAATTGAATGACACTGATATTTTCAAAGTCCCAGTCCCAAGAATGTCCCCTCTTTGCTATACCTTAACCCACAATTGTATTCCTACCAGCAATTCTTATAAAACTCGATTTTTTTTATAATATTTGTTGCTAGGAAGTAAATAAGCCATTTTTTGCTTAATTTCCATTATTATTTGAGTTAAGTTTACAGTTACTTAATCTAGAATTAATGTTAAGTAATTCAGAAAAATAACATAAAGGTTCCAATATGAGTTAAGGTCTTTATTAATTTTTCTTTTCTTATTGACTGCTATTATATTGCACACAGCTGTATGGTATAGTCTTTTAGGTATAGGTATAACGTAAAAATTGCGAGGTAAAAGTGATCGTATTAAGCGGGTACTACCATAGTCTTTTTTTGTAAAATGTCACCCTGTATATTATTTTCGGGACTTATGGGGACGTACAGGTATATTCAGGAGAGCTGGCACGAATGGATGGAACGTAAGTCGTGTCCCTTTTTTCCTGTTTCGAGAGAAAAAGAGAAATGACTTTTATTTGGTAATTAAGTTGGTTAAATGCGGTTAATAAGTTTAATTATTTTAAACAAAATAATTATTGTTATTTTAAGTAACATTTTTGACATTGAATTTGGACGGTTAAGTAAGAATTATCTTAATACACGATTATTACATTGTTTAACCATTTTGTTATGCACACGTAGATATATTCACTCATTTGATCCATTTGTGCCAGCTCTCCTGAAATTATTTATGTATAGGTACGAATACATACCGATCTTCAAATGATATAGATACCTGAAACAAGAAATTTTGGTTAATAAATACCTAGTTCACAGTCTCAGGCACGATGTACCTTCTTTTGTACGTCTATTATTTGTATAAATAACTTTGTTATGAGCAAAAATTTATTGTAATCACTATCGACAGTACATCGACTGCATCATGTACTTACATATTACTGCATTAGTACTTGCTTATGGAAATCTACAAGCGTATTTTAGCTCAATCAGATATCGATAAGATATTATATTTTATTATTGTACAAAATCTACTGCAGATGGTGTACCGAGACAAACCTTACTGGATTAACGGTACTTTTCTAGTTAAGTTGTATATTATGTGTATTTACCTAAATAAATAAATAATAAATCGGAAAGTTATCTCAATAGCTTTTTAGAATGGCAAAAACCTTGTTGCAAAACGAATTTAACCGAATAGGCTAATCATCTAAAACCTAGGAGGATATAACCAAACGGAGTAGCCATTAACATGCATTCCCCTCTGCCGAAGATAGTCGGCCAATGGTCATACACAATGTATAGACTGACGCTTATCTGACATGGCTATTTTGACGTTACGTATACATTTGACGTTCCCCTCCCCCGCAAAAATTGGCAGACTTTTTTGTACAGCAAATTACAGACGTGGCGGCTCCGTTTGGTTATATCCTCCTAGTCTAAAACCGTCACTTCATTATAGGTAATCATACTTGTTGGGTAGGTTTTAATTGGGTACATTGCAATTCATTGGAAGACCAATAAATTATTTAAAAAATACCTATGTCAAGAATGTCAATGTTACAAATAGCCATCAAATATCTATTTTATAATATATTATACCTAAAGTAATTATTGCTCGAAATGAAACAGCTCGTTCAGTTCCCCTTACATATAAACGGAACTCAACACCGCCGCGGCTGAGGATTTCCTAATGTATGCGTAAAAATTTCCCTCTTATGGGGAATTTCAATCTATTCCTTATACATATGCAAAGCCTCGTGTCGGCATACAGAACGAGAACGCCACTTACGCATTCTAATTCGGAAGCATACACGCGATTAAAAATATGTTAACGCACAAAATGTGGTAAATTACATGGCTGTAAGGAAATAAATCGGAAAATTTAACACATTAAGCACAAAGTGGTAAATTTAACTAAAGACTGGAATTTAAGATGAATAAAATTATAGTTTGATATAGTCATTGACGACTTAGATTATAATTAAATATTAGTATACGTTTTAAGGGCGGTCCCTTAAAACACCTTTAACTTTCAAACTATAATTTTATTCAACTTAAATACCAGTCTTTAGTTAAAATATACTTCTAGAAAAACTCTAATTTTCAAAGTCTCATGCCCAGCTAAAAGCAAATACGTACTAGTACAAATATTTTTACGATTTTCGATCCATACATTATTCGTACACAGATGAATTCTCAAAAAGAAACTCACAACATAAAGATATTGCAAAGCCTAACCAAATAGCTGAGCAAACGAATAAAGTGACGTATCCTTAATTCTATTTTATTTGCATTCTGTTTGAGTTGGGCGAACGGTCGCTCGATATGTTGGACAGCATTTTGCAGATAAAAAAAATTAAATATTTTCTCATATTTCTGTTTCAGCACTATCGATTTATTAAATGATTGTAATTTTTTGGTAACCATATATAATTTATTGTTTTTTTGACCCATACCAGTGTCAAAGTACAATGTGCAACTTCTATTCATTACAAGAGAGGAATGCATAAAGCCAAGTTTTTTTTTTTAAAATAAAACGAGATTTCACTTTCATGCAAAAACAATTAAACCAATGCAACACAGCATCACAGTGTAACCTTGTATAGGTTACTTTATAGCTCCTCTTCGATTGGTTAATACGTATGGTGAGTTTGACGAGATAAACAAATGTAAACGAAAAGAATAGCAAGTCAACGGAAAAATTGGTTGTAAATTAAAATTGTCACCGTTTGCTATGTCCCCGAGCGACGTATTTGACCATCCATCGGTCGAATAGTCATTTAACTATTTAAGGTAACTATTGGTAACACCTAATTGTTTTTATAAGAATTATGATGAATTCAAGAGGCAAGACCTAAATAAGTACCTATACTACATATAAAGAGTTGAGTATAAAACATTGCGCCACAACAGAGCCACTTACGAACACTAATAACTATGAAACAACATTATCATAAATATAAGGTTGTTTTGCGCTTTGGTTGGCATTATAAATAATAAATATATTACTAATGCATCGGATTCCTATTTATTCACTAGCACGCGCCAAAACCGATCTCATATTAAACTTGCACACAGCGTTAATGCATTACATGCTGCAATATTCTTTACTATTTACCCATCCTCACATGTAATATTTCTCTCTATTTGAATGAATACTATATTAGCTAGTACATAAGGTTGCTTTTACAGCGAGATTGTGCTTTAAATGTGAGGTTTTGGAACGAGGGACCGCAGCAATATGCAGCGTGACACGCATACCTGGCACATACTGAAAAAGAGGAAATTCTTTTGAGCATGGAAACGGGTTTATTAAGATATTTGATTATGTTAATCTTAAGCGAGATTTGAGTTAATTTTGGTAAGTTGTAAGCTTATATCGGAGGTTTATGAATTAATTAAGCTACCCTTTAGTTAAATATGATGGCCCCTTTAATGGAAATATCATCACTTTAGAAACATGACATATTATTCAGTCAGCATCAAAAGTAGCGGACCAGACTACGCGTCAAAATTACCTAATCTCTAACCAGGTTAACAAAAAGAGATTTGTCTCTAAATGTAGAACAATTAAATTGTAACATTTTGAACGCGAAATATCACTCGAACTAATTTTTTCATACTGAACTGGCACCCTATACATGAGAATAACAGCGCCCTCTTGACAGTGATCATATATTACTGGTCAGGCTTTAGTAATATGTACTAATAAATGTCTATTTGGAAACGTATTCCCGGATGGCAGGTTCAACTTCAAGTACAGCAAAGAGTTGTGTATGTGAATGTGTCTGCTGCCGTGAATGTGAAAAGGTCTTTGAGAGCAAGTTTGGCCTGGCCAGCCACATAAGAGCTCATGAGAGGGAAAATCCTTGATTGCTGAGGTCGCCGTCATCGAAATTAATATGGAGGACTATTATTATTATGAAATAAAAATAAATAAAATAAATATTATAGGGACATACACAAATTGACTAAGTCCCACGGTAAGCTCAAGAAGGCTTGTGGCTACTCAAACATAGATTAAATGGCGTTATACGTAGGAAAATATTTTGTGGAAACTGAATTGCCAAATGGCAGCTTTTGACAAATAAAATTACCGAATAATATTCGAGGTCGCATAGCGATATCTACGTAATCTAGTTAATTTCGTTCGAGGCATTTTTTTTTCATTTGGTCCACACGAATCAAATGAAGGTAGGCTTTTTGAGACTACTAAAATCAAAGTCAATTAGGAAAAAATGTTTTTTTTTTTTGTAAAAAATTTGACGTCGAGCTAGGTCACAACATTTTTTTGGAATAAGGGTATGCGACTTTCCGAAATTTTCTTACTTAATAGGCTTGTTAAAGCCTTCTGCTACTTCAAAAGCAGTATGATTAAAGCCTTACAATAAATAAATCAACTTTTATATTGTCCGCAGGAAAGTCACAGGATTTCGTCGAAAGTTTTTTATCCAGATAGATTATATCATCGTTTGAAAAGCTTTTCTAAGCCTAGCCACCGTGACCCAGTTCCTTGTTTCAACGACACAATGACAGATGGCTAGCGGATGTGAAAATATAATACTGACCTCTATGAACCATTGTTTCCAGAAAGGGAAATTTGGCTTCTCACTTTTAGCGAGGATTTTAGTACGTTTAGTGTAAATTGGTAACGATAGTTAACAATAGTATATTGTTGTCGAGGTCGGGAATATACGCTATTGCGGGCTTGAGGTTTTAAGCGGACGGGACGCTAGCTGGCGCGCTTACACGAAGCGGGTCAGCGGGTTAAAGAAGAATAGTAGGTACTTATGAGGAACGCTTATTGATGTAAAGTCAAATTTGCCGGCCATGAATGAGAAAAGTTTACTAAGTAAGTAGTAGTAATTGGGCATGCCACCACCTACATACATGCTATTTTTTACGATGCGTGATATGAGTATGACAGCTGGCCTGTTAGCAAAAGGAGCGTTAAAGACGCAATTTAAAATGGACTTCCTACCTGCTTAGTGACGTTAAAACACAAGTATGCGGTATTAAAATAATTAAGTTTGATAAAAACAGTGCTTTTTTATAACAGAAAATCCGTATAGAATATAATTCACACATTACGCGTTATTAGTAGGTATTTGTAGGTACTTTTGCTAACTACCTGATGACTATACTTACTCAAATAGTTTTATGTAGTTTTTAACTAATATGTTGTCATATTTTTGTAATAAAACTACTATAAAAATATAATAGTTACAGGCGTCCATGTGTTATCGCTTATTTTCGTTTTGACAAGTTTTGAGCAATTACTCCTACATTTACACTACGGATAGAATTAAAAAACAAACAGAACTGTCGGCTTTTCAATGTTTTATCTCCATTCTTGTCTGCCGGATTTTGAAAGAAATTAATACAATTTTTTATGATTTTTATAAACATTGTCTAAAAATACACTTTTTCGTAACGATTTCTGTGAAGGATCTTACATATACGAAAACTACATATTTGGGTACGTCTTTGACGTCTCTAAAGCCTGATCAGAGATTTTAGTTTTAAACTAATTAACACAACAAAATATGGCCGGAAAACCAGTTTTTTGGCCTAAAATTGTCAAAACTTGATGCCAAATATGCCGAAGACAATAAACTTTGAAGTAAATATGGGATACCATATTGCTTAAAGCCATTGCTGTTAATATGATGCCATAAAAATATTAGAAAATTAAGGGATTCAGATCGAAGGTCATTGGCGCCAGGGAGCCCCTAAAGCGCTTGTTTAATCTTAAAACGACTGCACTGCGTAGATTATTTGTATGCAAAACGGGCCTGTCGCGGTTGAAACTTCGTCCTTTGTTTATTGTGAATAAGCAATTTGTATTTATTCTTGCTAAACTGTATAAGTAGCTACATTTAGGTAAGAAGGCGGCTTGGAATAATTAATTCCGAGTTTACATAACAAACTGATTAAAACAGTATATAATTTTTACGGTTTAGACTCACTTGTTTTTAGTCACTCGCGCGACATGTTTCGGAGAAATGTGTGTAAAATTATTTAATGTTAGTATGTCTTACAACAGTTTATGTTCGATGATTAAAACAGTATTTATTTAATAGTTTTATGATGACGAAAGAAAGACATCTATGTAATGTCAGGTTTACAAAAAGTTGATTTGTACTTGAATTCGAATTTGTATTAAATGGCGTAATTACACATATAGTCCTTATATAAACGTCTTCCTAAAGGAAAAATGCTAAACATGCAGACTGTCATACAGTGACCCGCCTCTCCCTATCTTTATCGGACTCGCATAAATATATTGCAATCCCACTCGCACAGTTGGCATTAACTGCCAGCATCATCGGCGGGAAAGCAAACTAAATTTGCTGTTTGTATCTACTTAGAGTTAGACCAAGAAAAGTGCAGAGATTTTGACAGCATACGCAGTCAAATTATTTATACGTCGTAATTTCATAGAAGTTCGACGTTTAAAATAGCACCTGCACTACGTGTGCTATAATCTCTGCACTTTTCTTGGTTTAACTCTACGATTATTTGATTGTGAGTAGCCTGTCAGTATAATATGAGTAGGTCACATCAGGCTATAACATCATAATATTTTGTTTACATACTAAGTACCTACTCTGCGTAGGATTGAAGCGTTTGCGAGCAGTCGTAGCGTATTTTTACAGTTTCTACGAAGTCATAGGTACCGACGTGTTTTAAAATATTGAGGCATCACTATTAAACAGTTTGAGACCGAGTCTTTGTAAAGGAGCGTCCTCTGCATCGGAAGCAGCAATAAATCAGATCCAATTGTCTTCCTACTACACGGCAGACCATAACGAAAACTACCCTATTAAACAGCAGAAGTTAAAAATAAATATAGCTTCGTGTGCTCCTACATTAACATTTTCATTGTTTCACCCCCGGGCAAGTTATATTAAACCGTAGAGGGACATTAGAACTTATAGCACTTGAAGGTAAACTTGGCATATACAATTACAAACTTTTAAACAACCACCGTAGAAAGTAAGGGGGCCTTTAATATAAAAAAGTTAAAGATGATTTCGGCTTGAGATTTGTTTTGACAACTGAATTGATAAATCTGTCGGTGCCATGAAGAAAGCATCCATTCATACACAAGGGATGCGCCCTCCGGTTTCTCCCACCCTTGGGCTGTCGACGTAATTTTTTTAATCATGTTTTATACTCGTATTAATTTACTTAACGACCTCCTTAGTTGGGTTTTTTGGATGTCGCTTTTTCGATGAATAATAAATGAGCCCGGTGCAGTGATGTGATGTGAATTTTTCAGCATGGCTGGAAAATTAGTATTGGTTTTTAAATTGTGGCGTTAAAACTCATTTTAATAAAAAAAAACTGACAGGTAAATAGGTGTTTTACAGTTGCTTAACTAAGCGCCAATGTTAGATTTCAAAGGTGAGAACTAAAGGTAAGCAAGAACAAATTTTAGTCTATTGCAGTTTTGGCAACTTACCTTGAAGCATAGACAAATAAGTAATCTTATAATAACTTTAACGATACCTCCCGTAAAACTATGTAATTACAAATAGAGATAGAAATGTGCCTGTAGTAATTTGAGGCTTACAGCAAGGTTTTTTGATTATTTATTTTAAAATGGTTACATCTCCACTCTTCCGGCTGAAATTTATAAATTCACTGGGTCCTTTTCGTCCACAGAACAGAATCCCTTTTCAGACAAAGTGCGAAATTAGTCCTCATTCGGCGTACTTTATGCAGGTATTTTAGATTTATAGTTTATATCGCAAAACAATAATACGATGAAGTTAAAAATCATAATATTAATCGCCAAACAAGGTACTTATTTAATGTAGACAGTACACTCATATATCAAGAATTATATTTCCAGGTGGCATATTTATAAAACATTGGTATTTACTTCAACTCTATGAAAGTCTCGCGCGCGCGCTGGTACATGATCGGCTTGGGATGTCATAGATTAATGACATCGTCAATATCGTGATATCGGTGGAATCACCAATACATTTCACGGATGGTCTAAATCTAAAACGCACTCTAAAAGGTTTCATCAGAATTTGTAATCCTCAACATCCATATCCAATGGAGATTTGTTTCATAATCCCCTCTACTTTACAACCTAAAATAACTACAATAAAATGTATCTTCCCAAAACAAACTACGACTCTATCTGCATCTAAATGACTTGGATGCTTAATTTTTATGAGAGGAACTCATTGTTTCATCCAGCCCGGATGCAGTGTCTGGAAGTTGGGCCTAATGTGATTTTTATTCAATTTTAAGATGCAGTGCTAATGCTGGGGCTTAAAAAGATTTGAAAGATGCGTAAGGCATAAGACGAGAGCGGATAGATTGTTAAATATGATTATTATTTGCGTTTGTACACTTCATAATACATACATAAATTATGAGAGAAGTTAGGTTGGCAGAGATCACTGAAACTACAGAATAAACAGTGTGAGTGAAACGTCAGCCGTCACGCCGTAGCGGGCGCTGTCACTGCTATTTTTTGATAAAATGAGTGACGGATTGAACGTTCTAATCACGGCAGTAAGGGGGCTACTAACGTCACTCATATTATCAAGAAAATTTACAGTGACGCGGACGTCAAGACCTCAGAAGTAATGCAGTAACAATAATACCGCAACAGTAATAAAGCCACAGTGGCAATCAAGATGTCACCTTTAAATAAGTGGTCACCAGTTCACCAAAATATGTGTGATGTGGATTCAACTCCAACCCACAAACAAAAGTGTTCATTGTCTTATTTATCTAAACTTAGTTTTTCATTACTTACATAGGTACTGAAAATCATTCACTAGAAATATTTATCTGCTGTCTAATAGCCACGACTTAGATTTTTATTCAAATGTTTGAAACGGTGTTGTTAAGTAACGGTGGTGTTGATAAGCAACCACGTTAATACATATTTTCTGAGAAAGGTATACCACAATGCTGTCCTAGTTATTATGTACTAGTTAGTATTTTGTTTAGTTGATATTGACTGGAAGACTTCCCGTAGTCTAATCACTTTGAAACCGCTTTGCATGTGGGTGGACTACTTTGTAGAGTGAAAATTTAAAGTCGCAGCCTCTCGTCACTTGTGCCTACTGTGATCCCGGGCTCTCAGGGGCGGATTCCTGAGGTGTTGTTTACCCTTAAGGCGATTTACTCCAAGTATCTGTAAAGGCGATAATTAGAAAAGTTTTTCAATTAGTTTAATTTCCTTGTAAGTTGAGGATTTTTGAAGCTCGCTTCAAAAACGTGGTGTTCCAGTTGAAATGGCTTGAGCGATGAACTTGAAGTTGGAAATTCTTACTTTCTCACAAACAAAACGTTTTACGCTCCATTTGAACTGTAATTAATGAGTTGCGAAAACATTTGGATTCGGCTGTTTAGGTTAGTTTACTTCGATAACCCTAATAAATAAATATATAAATAAATATTACTTATATGACAATTTTACACAAATCATCCTAGTTCCACAGTAAGCTCAAGCCGGTTGTTAATTCATATATGTATTTATATTGTTTATTTAAGTAGTTTATAAATGTATTATAGTATATAAACATTACTAGTTTATATTGTCGTTAGTATTAGACTTTATATTTGGAACATTTTTTTTTCACACTGCACCCACCTTAACTAATTTCTGTTTAGCCCAGTGGTTGACTGGTAGAGAATGCCTCAACCTACGTAAGCCCCATGACAAAGGCACCATCCGCTCGGTGTACCCTTTGTATTCATTAAATTATCGAAAGGGCCTCTACATGTCGCCTTCGGCTTCAGACACGCCTCCTAAATGTTCGGAACACCAAGGTCCCGTGTACGGTAAAGAAATACAAAGTTCATATTCAATAGAAATTCCTATTCTAGAGAGCAATACCTCGAGCACAATAATAGCGTCACATATGGCGCGGTGGGGGTGAAAAATTAAAAAAGCACAATATCTCGGCGTTATGCAGAATGCAGGCGGTGCGTGCGCCATTCCTTGCAGGATGCAGCGGCACGTGCGGACGTTGCTAACGGGCGAGTGAGACGCCGCGTTTTTTAGACGATGCGAGTATTCGTTTAAACACTAAACCGAAACCTCTAAACATATTACTCAAGATTAAATTTAATAATGTACTATTCGAGTAATTCTGCCGTAAAGTATTATAATGTTAAAATGTTAAATTTAAAATGAGCTTATTGGAAGAGTTGAGAGTGATTGACTTTTACTAAATTGAACTGAAATCCTAATGTCAGCACCTAGCTATCACGGGAAATTATCACGTAATTATTCGTTCGCATCTGTCATCCCGACAAGTTTCTTCTTCTCGATAGGCGTTTGTCGCTAAACTATTGTCATCTAAGTCATCTTGGCAACGGCCTCTGGGCGGATTTAACTTATGATGTGACACGACATAATATTTTATAAAACGTTTCTTTAGACAATTATACCTATTCGAGCTTAAACTCCATTCTGCCATTTGTACATTACCTTGTACCTTTTTTTGATGCGCAATAAAGTTTAAAAATAAGTAAATAAATAATGTCGCCACCGTGTCCTGACCAAAATAATACTTACATATTTCTAGTAAATCAAGGGGAGTGGGCTTTGCTCAGCAGTGGGACACTAAAATAAGCTAAGAAAAGAATTGCATATAGTAGAATGCTTGATTTGAACACGATATAAAACTAGCTGATTTGGCTCCCTTCAACTGACAGTACAACCTGTTGTTTGATTTCTCTGTTATTAGATTTCTCTGTTTGCCGATTTTTTGTCATTGTCATTGCTATAGCGTTGCTGAGGGCTTAGTATTTTCTTCTACTGTAAACGGAGATAGCAGTATCTTATTGGTTTTTTAAACACTAGCGACCCGCCCCGGGGTCCCACGGGTAGTTCAACTAATTTACACAAAACCTTAACAAATTATACATATAAACCTTTTTCTTGAATCAATTCTATTAAAAAAAACCGCATCAAAATCAGTTGCTTAGTTTTAAAGATCTAAGCATACATAGGGACAGACATACAGACAGCTGAAAGCGATTTTGTTTTATACTGACGGGCATTATAAAAAAAAAACATTTATTTCGGACCACAGAATTATAAGTTTCTACAAATTTTTTCCTTCATTTTACTCGTACTATTCAAGCTAATATTATCACGAAAACAAGTCTCCTAGTCATTACGGTGTCACGACGACGTTGTATTTTACTAGCGATACGTACAGTCGCCATCAGATTATCGGAGCGGTTGAGGTACTCAAAAATATCTGAATATGCACTCTAATGCTTTGAGAAGAAAGGCGCATATTATATTTAGGCCGCTCTGATATATCTGATGGCGACTGTACTGCATAAAATTTGTGCTACTTGGCTTAGTTATAATACATTGCTTTGCCCGCTCGTCTGCTCCGCCCCGTTTTTCCTCTAAAAGCACACGGTCGGAAAGTTGTCTTTAATTAAATGAAACTTCTCGACACCACGTCGCTGTCCGTCTTCCGGGCCTACTGATGCTTGCACTCCGGAGTTCGCAACATTTGCTGCCATCTTTTGTTTATTAACTAAACTTCACTGATCAACTTGAGATTATTCAAAATGGGACAATAAGAAGTTTCAAAGATGCTTAAAAAATTTTTAAACAGCGGTGTAGACGATCAGCCAATATCTAACTATTTTTAAAGCGCGTTTTATCTACCACTTAGCCATACTTCGCGAAGTAAATTTCGACCAACATAACTAATGCCGTTTTTTTTTTTGGGAATAACACCGGAATTAGTTACTTCACACATTTCGTCTCATCAGATATTACTTACAATGGTTAACATTTTTTTTAGCGATATCAGGATTGGCTTCATAGTAAAAGTATTGCAGTATGATCAATTGCAGGGAGTCTTAGTAATAGAGTCCCGTTTTTACCCTTTCGGTACGGAGCCCTAAAAACTACAAATAACAGGTAAGTATAGAATATTTAATTAGAAAGGCGCAAAACAGGCTATATTTAAAAGAAGGAAAGCCAGACGTCAACCGAAACTGGTAAAGTATCTTATAAGAATTCCCAAGCTTACCAAAGTGGTTTGCATCATTTTACACAACATTGCCGAAAAACTGATGACGTACTGAACAATCCTAACAAACTCAGGCCATCTGCTCCCAGTCAGTTTTCTTCCAAGTTCAACACTTTGAATTGTTAACATCGCATAACGGGCGAGCTGAAGCCAAATCGGCCATCGTCTAGAATTATAGGAACATAACAAAATATGACCCTGGGCCTACCTCTATAAATTCGCTTTACATCTACCATAAAATAATGGGATTTAACCTTCCCATTCGCGTTTACGAGGAGCCTTGGTTGTTGAAATAGATCAAAATATTTTTTTCGCGGCAAGGCGGGTTTGGGTTAACATGGGTTGGTATTATGTATAAAATCGTGGCGTTTAATTGTATTGTTATAATCTGCATTTTTTCAAATGACTTTTTCGTCAGTCGAGCGGTCGCCCATTGTGTACCATTGAGTCTGAGCGCGTGCTATTGTCAGAGACAATGGTACACAATGGGCGACCGCTCGCAGAAAAGGAACAATTACCTTACTCATTAGGTAACGTTAAATAATTTCCCGTTTAATGCCGTAACTATCAGGCCAATTTGAACGTAAATCTGACATCAAACCGATATGTGAGTGATATTGGAATCACATCAGTTAGCTGTAATTCGCGCGTTCGTTTCGCTCGGACTTGTCCGTACAAGTATTAGAGCGAGCGCGACGCCCGCGCGAATGACAGCTAACTGATATGATTCCAATACCAATCATGTATCGGTTTGATGTCAGTTGCACGTTCGAATTGGCATGTATGTGTGCAGCGGTTCTTCTAGAATTTTACGTCGTATACTCCCAACTTATCTCCTTAGTACAAAGTTGATTGACGTATCGAGGGGGATTCCTTTCAGGGAATTTGTTTAGAGCCTCAATGGACGGGAAATATTAAGAAGATACTATTCACATTGACGACTTTTTCCTCCACAGGATTAATCAGTTGTCGTTACGTTACGGTTTGACGTGTTAGCATTTCTCTTTTGATGAAATGGGAATTAAGGCTGTTACTGAAATCATTTTTGTGCTTTTATTGTTTTGTGTAAAATACTTAAATGTGACTTACAGCCGCATTCTAACAATGCTTATAAGATGTCACAGCGGTACGATACCGATCTGTCAGTGTCAAAAGTGACGTTTTTGGTTGAAGAAATGTCACTTTCGACACTGGCAGATCGGTATTGTATCGGTGTGACATCTTACGTTACGTACACGAAGGGTAACAAAAGGAATTCTATTTACAAAGTCTTCGCCGTCAGTTTGTCCGTCTGTCTGTCTACCGCAGGGCAGTATTTCAAGAAACGTAGAAATATATAGGGTCAGCCGCATTCGAGGGAAACCAGTGCTGTCAAACTGGTTTAACTTGGCAGATATTCTGAATCATCAATTTATTTAACAAAATTATTAAAATGCAAGCAATACATTAACTTCAACACAATGTCTTCTGTTTATACATAATTATTATGTATTTTATTGTCGCTAGGTCAACTGTCGGTACAACTCATACTTAGGTAATAACTTATAAAGTAAAATTTAATTTATAATTACAGTTATACAAAAAACACTTTTTACTGTTTTTATGTATAAACTTCGAAAGGAAAATATACATATTGCTCAATAAGAACTGGTCAAGCGTAAATCAGACTTTAAAAAAAATAATATTGTAAAAACTGTGATAGTACGGAACCCGGCGGCGAGTCCGATGCGCACTTGGCTAGTTGTTTAAAAATACTACGTAACAATTTGTCCATTCCCTTCGCGGCCTTCGCATTGATTTTTATTATTGGCTGGAGCCAACCACGAATTTGTATGGTCAAAAGCCAAAATAAGAATCCAGCTATTTATACAAATAGTGATAGTAAGACCAGAATAGACAGTGGCGCCGCATAAAATGAATGAGATAAGTTTGTACCGGTGTATCTCTTGTTTATTTGGTCGTAAATATGTACAGTGACAGTTTTTATTACATAAAGCTGCCACATTCCGTAATGTTGACAACATTATTTTCTCTTACAAAATTTACCTTTTTGAAGAAACAGTTTAAATTCTGGAGTTGTTGGTGACTGATTAGCCGCTCAATATTGTGATTGATCTACTTTTGACGATTGTTGTTACAATGCTTCAAAATCACATCTTGAGACATTAGTTGGCTGATATGAGAGCATTGGCTTAGAATGTATTGTCGATTTGAAAACTAATATCTTTAAATGCTTTGTAATTTCGAGAAAAGAACAGAGATTTTTAAAGTGGGACAGTATATATGGAAAAATCCAAATAAAAGCCTCTGGCTAAAATAAAGATTCAAAATACAATGGACGGAGAGGTCTTTCAATATATAATTGTAGGTCTCTGGGCGGCTAGAGGATAAAAGATAGAGGAAAACTGTCTCAGGAACCATTAGGTTTTTACAAAATTTTAGTGACAAAAGTGATGACTCGTTCGTTCCTTGAGATTCAATCCGCGCATCCTACAAATATTAGATTTCAGAGCCCTTTTAATATCCTGTGCTAGTTAGACCACGCTAAGTTTTCTTGCAAAGTGCTACGTCAAGTATAGGCGAGTTTATAGGGATATGTATTCATTCTCACCGCCAAGTTTGTGCAAAGTTAGCCTCGTCAGAGTCTACATGCTTCTATGCCATGCATCTCACCTTACGATTCAAATGAAATGTTGCTACACTTCCTCAATAGACATAAAAATAAAAATTCATAACGCAAACCAGAAATAACATAAATAAATAATCGGTAAGCGTGAAAATTCCAAACAAACAAGTCTTTTCAAGCTCCGAAAGCTTCGATAATACCGCCCTCAACAGCGAATGAGCAAAGAAACAATATAAAAGTCAGTGCATTAAACGCAGTTAAACACCTGATTCAACCCGCATTCAGAGGGTCGGAACTTTTTGTCGACAAGAAAGAGGAACAAATGAATCGGAAATTGTAAAATTTGCCGGTGATGTCAATAGTCATCGCAAATACTGGCGCTTTAAGAGTCCGCAGCAAGCTCGGTTCTCCATACAAACGTAGTTACGCTCTCATATAAAACGATTAGCTAGATTGCTCTGAAACTTTGTACTTACGATAGGATAAGATATATCTATGCCTGTAATTAGTTAAATATGTAGCTTCAGATACCATAGTTAAAAAACACAGCTAATTCAAGTTTTTCACACATAACTTGTTTTTGTTCTATTTAATTTGTTTTATAAGCTGGAGTTATTTAAACTAATTACAGGCATAGATATACCTCGTGTCATTGTATGTGCATATCTTCATTACAATCTATTGCGTAGTTTTAAAATGAGAACGAAATTCCGTTTTTATGGGAAGGTGAAATTCGGCCCAGCTTGCTGCGGACCCTTAATGCTGGTTTATTAAACGTGGTTAATACAAGTAGGGTATACCCGGGCCAATTGAACTTTTGAAATAACTGCTTATTTTGTATCCAACTTTAAAGTCGTGGAAAATATAATAATATAATATGTATATTTTTAATCGATTCCTTGGGTAGCCATAAACAGCCCAAGATTGCGCGTGACATTTCTTTCAAGCAATAATTCGTAGTTAAATCTACAAATATATAATATATATTAAATAATACTATTTAGGTACCTACCCCAACTAGCCAAAATTATATAAATAAATAAATAAATAAATTGTTTATATAACAAGCTGATCCCCATACTTTACACTAAAATTAAATTAATTATTTTATAATTGTACCTACAAGTTCGTTAATTTTTATAACCTTATATTATTCAATGAAAGTTCAAAATCTGGTTTGGCTGAGGCTATTAGTGACATAAAGCTGTAGCTTATAATGATGTGCTTATAGCATTAATATCTATATTAATTCGCACTAAAATAACCATATATCTAACGTACTAATTTCCAATAATTATCCACAAATAGCAACTAAACATTTCACGCAGACAGATTAATCACAATAAAGCCAATCAAGTTACTTTGCTACTAATTAATTTTAAACCGTCTAATAAAGGTGAACTTAGTGATCATTTAACAATGTTTAATTAACTTTGAGTACATAAATAACCACTCGAAAATTTTAATGAGTATGAAATTTGTGTTAAATTTGTGTTTAACAACTACAATTCATCTAATACGTATATAAATAGTAGCGATTAGAAACTTGACGCCATAGGATTTCCGGCTCAAATTTTTTAAACCCACATTTCGTATCAAATATTCACAATAAATTTGGTTCTGGTGAAAGCCCTGTGAGGGGCGCATTGTTGTGATTGTACCTTCCCCTAGAAAAAGGAAAATCGGGGTTCTTCTTAAAAGTTTTTCGTAAATAGAACGTTATTTAAGGTTTGCATCCGATCGCAAGGGCCCCTCCGATGACAGGTATCAAAGGGGCAGGAAAAATTGGCAGTTCTATTTGTTAAATGAGTGTTTGCGTTAGATTTCATGCATTGGAATGTCACGTACTGGAAATATTTAATGGGGTTGCTTATTACAATTGGCCTCTTCGGAAATAACATCTTTCTAAGAAATTACCTGGCTGTAATAATTCATACAAATAAAATTCTTTGAGACAGCTTTTGCGTTCCGAAGTTATGCTTATAAACAGGGTGTTGTTCGAACTTTGTTGCTCATTTGTTGTTTTATTTATTTTAGAAATGCCATTAGAAAGAAGTAGGACCTAGCCTAAACTTAGATACGTGCCGCAATTCCGCTACAGTAATGCAGCTGCACTTGGCACCCGAATGTTACCTTTACTGCTGCTGCAAATACGCGGGCGATGTCACTGTTATTTTATGGCCCCGACATGTGTGGGAAAGACCGACGTATTTACTTATTTTTATATTTATTGTACGTTAGTATATTTTTAGCCATGTACGAGTACTAGTGTGTATTACTCATGCCTTACAACCCACGCTTCATTCAGCCTATTAGATTCACTATACAAAGACAGGATTATGGCTATAAAGTATGGATTCCAGTCTACTGTTCTTGAAGGTGCAAGACGTATTAAGGTAAGATTATTATACACTACCTTCTACCCGCGATTTCGTCTGCGTGTAATGATGTGATGTGTGTGTGTGATGATAGTGATTGAAAAAGAATATATCTACAATAATAAGTCCTTTCCCGGACCTCAAGCTCTCTCAGGTTAGCGGTTTAAGAGTGAATAAGTCACAGACAGACAGTTACTTTCGCGTTTATAATATTAAATAGTAAGGATTATTAGGGATATATTAACAAATGCGCAGTTCTGCACCTCGATAAAAAAAACCCTATGGTCCAATACATGATTGGAAGCTCTCCAATTGCAGCGGTGACGGCCATTGCGGGGCCCACTCAATGAGTTGGCGAGTCCTGTCCTGACCTGCCTTTTACAATTTTGAGACTGATTGTTACGGAAGGTATCCGCTAGTCTCCAATTCCAACATACAAAAACCATAGTACAACAAAGACAGTTCCGTTTCATTCGCAATAATCGCAATGGAGCGTAAAAGATTGGCATCTTGGCTACGAACCCCTGGTACTTAATCGAATTGTAAAACGGTTAATTTATGCCTGGGATTGCGATTCCGAGTCCCGTTCATGAAGTTAGTAGCGGTCACCGTTTTTAATTACTGACTCAGTGCTTAATAGGTTTTTATGCTCAATGAAAAAGAAGAAATAGAGCTTTCAGCAATTTGCAAATAATTTATCCACTTCTAATATTAATTTTTCCTTAGTTTATTTTAACAATCAAACTCCCGTGAGACTCAAACATACTGACATTATTTGAAACAACTCACGTATTATGAAGTCGAATGAACGCTCGACATGTTTCGATCCCATTTTTGAGCATCTTCGAAGTTATTGTAGTTTCTTCTTGCAAAATTAATGGGTCCCCCACGTTGCTTTTAATGGTCAGCTGGGGAAACGCATTTCACCTTACTGTGACAGTATAATAGGTACGTTACGGTAGTCCGTATATACTGATGCGTATGCGTCGACATTTCTGGTCAGATACTGTAGCGTCTGTAGCATTGACTAGGAAGCGACAGCAATAGCGAGAAAAATAAAGCACAACGCTATTCATTCAGACCACTTACATTCAATCAATACGAATAGCGACTCAAGGAACCGTATTTTTTTTTATTTCAAAATCTGTCCAGTTTTGAAATTCGTATCCTTAGGGGGTGAAAAATTAAAATTGGATTTGAAAGATTCCAGATTCAAAACATTATGCTTTTCCAATCGCCAGTTACAAACATCATCACAAGCTTATCAGAACAATTTCTTGATACATTTATTTATTATTCTTAAAAAAAAAAATGAATTGCTTTACAACATGAAATAAAACTATAAAAAACGTATTATATCGCGTACATGTCGAGGTTTCGAACCCTTTACAGCGTTCGTGGTCAACGGGTGACTGAGAAAAAACTATATACAATGTGCAAAACCACCCACATACAACATCGCTTTACAAAAATTCAGTTTTTGTAAGCTAAATTAAATATGAATTTCACAATATACCTAATCAAATCATAGACAAATGTATAACAATTACTATAATTTTCAACGACTTCTATGCGGCCGACGAAGTAGATTCTATTCTAATATGAAAGAGCGATTGTGGTAGATAACGACATTTCGATTTTCGGTGAGAGTGAGACGCACGGAACAATATAAATTCGAATTGGCTAAGCAATATCGGGCGTTATTTGCCAACGCTCCTGCCTTCAGCAAGCGTGGCCGATTAAGGCCATCCCCAATATGGGCACTAGCTGGTCACTGAATATAGCGATATGACCAAATGGGCCGTGATAGCTCTACAATGATACGGCCCGGGCATTATGCGGATATTTACTGGCATGGGGATTTGAAGGGGATTGTGGCTCTACAGGGAATTATGTGCTTGTATTTCTAATAAAATTATCAAAGAGGCAGAATCCAGCTTTGTTTGGAAATATGTGACGTATACCATATCATCATTTGTGGTTGAATTAGTTAATAATAAACTTAATGCAATTTAAATTAAAAACGTCAACCCAATCATTGTTTATTGCTATGCTACTTGTTTTTATTAATAAAAGAAGAATTTTGATTATATTTCCCAGACGACATTAGGATCGCGACCTTGATAAAATGAGTGACGGATTGAACGTTTCACGCCAGTAATGCGGCGATGAATGTCATTGAGTTTTTAGTGACAGCGCTCGCTTCAACTCCGCAATAGATCCAGCTGCACTTACCATCCGAATGTCATCTTCAATCAACTGAATGCCTTTAAATATATTTATTTATATCCACTAATATTTAGGTACAATCAATTTTACAACTAAATTCAAAGTCAAAAGGGGAGTTTAATTCGGTGGCCTTAAATAAAGTTTGCACTGCATCGGCTAAACAATAGCAGAAAAAGTTATAATGTCATCTCATTGGCTTTGTATTGAATACGGTACGGGTATGGTATTGTTATTGAAAGTAGTAGTAAAGTGAACTGTGAAACTCGTGACGGTTTACAGGTGTTTGTATTAAATAAATATTACGATCTTGACCGTACCGTCGATCCACCATGTTCACTATGTTCAGGGCCTTCTCACGTTCCCTATTCGGATCGTCACTATGAAAATTTTTAGATTGACTCTTTAAGGTGCAGCATTAGATCGTATTTCTATGCTATATCTTTGCCCTCTAAGTCACTTTGAACCTCCATATTAAATAGGTACGAGTATATTTTCTAACTCTATTTTCAATATTATTATTAACTTTCATCAGTTTACTACTTATTTAAAATGGCATGAATAATTGGAATAAGTCTTCACTAACAAGTAGTGTAGAGTTAAAGTATATTCCACTAACAATTACCTACGCGAAACGTAATAAAATCTCATTAAACATGATTGTCAATAATAACTGTTAACAGCAATATTACACCCACCCATAACATAAGTAAATATCAACTCGTTAAAATTTCACAAAAACCATTTCGGAGCTCACAAATAAATCCGTCCATCGCCAATCAGAATAAACATCATTAACTCAAATTACGTTTTCACCTGTTTTGACAGTTTAATGCTCCCATAGACTAACAAGTCAACATTACGATTTAACTCTTTTTTTAAATATGATGTCTCGACCAAATTAAACACTATTCTGTGCATAAAAGGTTTAGATTCTAATGCTTTATACGGACGTCCAGTTAGAAAGATTTCGGATGAGTAAACAAACAAGGAGCGATGTGTGGCCCTGGATTGTAGAAGAAAGTTGTTTTATATTTATCTACACATGAATTGGGAAAGTTTCAGCATAACTTCGTTGCTTATTGCTCCGAACCGAGATGTCAAATAGTTCAAGGTAATCTTTAAAACGAAAGAAACATAAACGGAAACAAAATTTGACTCGAAAAAAGATACTACCAAGCGAGCGTAAGTCGTACGTATGTATATGGGTATGTATATGGGTGCGTCTTGTAACTCCCGTAGATGCAGGTGTCAAATACGTAATGTATGTTTTGAAGGAAAACATTTTCTAGTTCCATAACGTTTTAGCAATTTAAGTATTTTAATATACAGAAAAGCGTCATTAAGTGTGCAATCTGGTAAACTACGATAAAATAGTAGATTGTAGAACATGGGCATAAAGCGATCCATATTTATATTTTGTATCCGAGGCAATTTATTCATATAGTCGAGGATTAAAATGAACATTTATGCCTGAGTTATACTATATATACACTGCTTTTCACTTCGATTGTTAGTAAAATATTCATATAAAAATATCCAATCTTCTCTTCTTTTCCTTTGCCTTATCCCACATTAGGTGGGGTCGGCTCTCCTTATCCTTCGGCGCCAAGACGATCTGTCTTGTCGGGTTGGGTAGTTGGGCTTTTTCCAATAGTTTGGCCATACTCGTCCACCACGTCAGAGGGGGCCTTCCTCTACCTGTTTTGCCTTCTAGCAGAGCTAGAGCTTTTTGCACGACATGGCCGTCGTCTCTCCGCATAACATGGCCGTATCACCTTAGTCGCGTTTCCGTAAGTTTTTCGGAGATGGGAGTGACTTTGAAGCTGCCTCTAATAAGTTCATTCGTTTCGTATCTTATATCTAATGATAAGGTTATAATTAAGTACTCAATAGTGTTAAAATTATGACGTGTAAAATGTACTGTTTATATTTACCAATAAAGTCTTTATTTCTGTATTTCTGTATCTTATCTATTCTTGTAACTCCACCTGACCACCTAAGCATTTCATTTCGGCCACATGTAGCTTTTTGACGTGCGTTTCCTTAACCGGCCAGCACTCAGCACCATACAGCATTGCTGGTCTCACCGCAGTTTTGTACACCTTACCCTTTGTACGTATGGGCATTTGTGGATCACAAAGAACTCCGGTGAGTGTCCGCCATTTTTGCCATGCGACATTGATTCTATGGGAAACGTCTACTTCTACCTTCGCGTCATTTGTTATAACCGAACCCAGATATTTAAATTGGCTAACTTTTGGTACTTGTGTTCCATCCGTGTATATAGTAGAGATTGCATCTGTTTGCCACATTGCTATAGTTGCATTCAAGGTGTTCGGTTTTCGATCTACTTACTCGGAGTCCCGCGTTTTCTAAAGTAGTGATCCATTTGGTTAGGGTTATTTGCAGGTCTTCGGCACATTTAGAAACAAGCGCAATGTCTGTCTGCTGAATGGGTTTTGTGATATAATCCATAACTATATTAAATAATTGGGGGCTTAGCGCTGATCCCTGGTGGACTCCCACTTCGACCGCGAAATCTTTGCTCAATCCGGTAGGGCTTTTCACTTTCGTGCGGATGTTGGAATATGTGTCCTGAACTAAGCGTATGTAGTCCTCGGGTATTAGATGTTCCCTCATTGATTGCCACACAAGTCTTCTTGGTACCCGATCAAACGCCTTTTCTAGGTCTATGAATATAAAGTGCAAGTCCTCCTTATATACAAAAATATCTAATATTTTATATATTTTAATAGCGCGCCCTGCCGGCGCGCTATTAGTAGCGCGGCTGGTAGTTTGTATGACAGATTTTGGACTTTATTGCTAAGTCAATAAGGGTCGTAATAGATGATTTTACTTCATGCACTAGAGCTTTAAAAGCCATTTTATGTCGTCTACGCACGACTTAAAGTCGAACTTGACGAGCATGAGAAGAGAAAAAAATCTTATAGCGCAAATCTGGATTCTCACTACTCGTACTTCTGCCCCTACCACCCTATATAACTTGCATAACATCATATAATTATCGTTAAATAATGAAACTTGAATTATATAGCTTACTTAGTAATAGTGGGGAGCCCAAGAGGGGATTTTTGAAATTACTCGAAAGCGTCAGATTAAGATATGAGTGATATCTTGCTACCCCGTGGAGTCTACCTTTACCACTTTTAACCGTCGATGTTGAGCAGTTGGTTGGTGGGGGGTTGGTGGGTGTTCAGCAAATAGTTAAGCAGATCGTGGATTTGGTCATTTTAATCCAAATTGATGCTATAATTGTGCTATTACTAAATCTGACAATTATTTGTACGCATTTTCTTAATCTGACGGGTACAATGTGAAAATCGGACGTCGAACTTGTGGTCGTCAGATTAAGGAAATGCGTACAAATAAGTGTAATATTAGGTTATACAAAAATTATAGCATTATTTTGGACTAAAACGATCAAATCCACAATCTACTTAACGATTTTTTTAACCCTCCACCAACCCCCCGAAATTTAAAAAAATCTGTAGACGCTTTCCTGCTCGCTGGACAAGAAAACTTTATAAAACCTGTTTTTTTCTTCTTATCATCTAAACTTTTAATTCCAATAGGTCTCTACGACGCTCGAGTACTACACATTTAGCACCGCCGGCTCCCCAGCTATAAGAGCAAACATTTTTATATAAAAAACTGAACCAACTCAAAGCAAATTCTTCCATTAAAAAAAAAATCATTAGCAAAAATGGTGGCTACATTGTTAATTTAATTTAACAAACTTATTTAACGTTTAAATTAATTCGACGAGTCTAGACTTTAACAGCTTGGTAAATTCTAAGCCCTAAGCTATATTTATCCAGCTTAATTATATTGTAACTGGATGCTCATAAATTCAAGCGTAGGTGTTTCTGGGACCATTTAATTTCGTTTACTTGGTCTTCGCTGTGGCCAGTCGATCTTCGAGAAGCATAATAAGATGCGGGGGTGGATGACACGGTGTGCGGTCTTTATGCTGGTCAACCGACTAACCTCAGAATCTCTCAAACTGAAAAGAATCTTAAGCTCCTAAAGATTGACTTGAGATTTGCGTGTGCGAATATTGTTTATCGCTCTTGAATTTCTTGGGATTGCAGCAAGCTGAATTGAGCTTTGTTTTAAGGATATTAAGCTTGCGTTTAGAGTATTGGAGAAGGATTTACACTATTAAAATAATGAGGACTCCTAAGGGTATCCGTGCAATTTCTCATGTGTTTGCTTCCTTTATTTATTGTGTGGCGAATAAGGCTACTGTTTCGTTATTGTTGCGTTGTTGAGACGTCTAGCGCTGTAGTTTGCCACCTTGTTTCCAGGCAAGATTAAGGTTCCAAACAAACATGGATATGCCCACGTATTTTAAATCTGAGATCGGGAATATTTTCCGGTGCAAGAATTTATTGCTTAGGGTGTTGGAGCTGCTGTTCATGTGGTATCATAAGACATTCTCTATGAAAAATTATAGTTTTGAAGACATTTGTTATCCTTTAACTTTGGAATTTTAGCTTGAATCTTTGGGATGTTTAAGTGAGTAAAAGATGTCGTATTCACAGAAATACAGGATAATTAAAATAAATAGCTATTGTCAGCAAAAGGGACATTGAAACTTTAACACATAAATGGCTATTTGTTATTTATTCCAGAGAGATATGTAAAAATCTAACAATAGAGTGTGAGCAGGTCCTTTATATTTACATACAATATGGCGCAGACTTAAAAAGCTATTAGAAAGGATTCCAACCTTTAGAATTAACAAGCACTTTTTGAATAAATATGTACAATGTAATTTTCGAGAATTTAATAAAATAAACAAATATTTGTAGGCGTGTTGACGGCATTTTGGTATATCTTATTTTTTGAGATGCAAAAGTCAATAATGTGCCCCCTCCCGCTCACCATGCCTTCCTCTAACTTTTAAACGGGTATACAAAAAAGATGAGAAAAATCCCAATGTAAAGCTTAATGAATACTTTCCACGAAAATGATTTTGAGCATGATGATTTTACACTTTGGAAACAAATCAAATTACTTTATTAATTATTTTGATTTGTTATTATTCACAACGACGGGACTTAATCGCGTCCACGGGGTCCCCGACGCCGCGCCGCGCGGGCAGGGTGGGTCTCCGAGACCACGGGGACAACGCCGTCCGCGAAACGTCGGAGGTAAATTTAAAACTTATTTTACGCGATTAAGTCCCGTCGTTGTGAATAATAATGAGTAAAAATCGTGAAAGTTTAAATCAGTGTTTTGTATTTTGATTTGTGTTTTTAAAGTAGTCACAAGTACTATACATAAACTGTAAACTGAAATAGATGTCATATATTAAAGAAGAAGTGACGAAGCCCTCCAGTGGTGAAGGCAGGATTCGAATCGGCGTCTTTAGCAATCCGGGCTAACGCCTTGAACCCCTAGGCCACCCCGACACGGCGGAACCGGTCCCAATTTCTCGACTATATGCCATCTTACTAAGACTAGACGTCTTTGACCAACTCTTAGGGCAAGCAGTACGTGCTTTCACCTCCTATACCAATTCCTTACGGAATTACGATATACCTGGAGAGACTGGTGCTGCCATCTATTTAATAAAATAATTTATTCAATATAGCTTAAGTTTTTTTTTATTATAATATACCAATAACAATATTGTATAGAATTTTGAACGTTCCGAAATATAAATAGAGATATTTTTTTTTTAAATATACGTTTGTATGTGGATGTGGATACATTCGTAAACTCTCTAACGGTAAAAACATCGTTTCCGTTAAAAAAAGGTTGAAAGTTCAATGTTTTTTCTATCGCCTTCATTTGATTCCATGGCATGTTCCTGTCAGCTCGTCTCGTATCTGGTTCAAACCAGTTACAAATGGAATGACTCGTGCATAGCAAGCTGAATGGTTTCGACTCGTCATCCAAGTAAGTACTAACAGGTGAGTCGAGCCCCGTTTACATTAATGGAATGGTACGTAGATTTATATCCAATATTTTTGGTTAAGTGGTTAACCTACTTGCGTATTTAATTTTCTTGTATCCGCTACCCAAAGGTTGCCTGGAAGAGATCGCTCGAAGACCGCTCTATCTAATTGTCTTTGTTTAATATATTGTGAACAGCTGTGTGAGGTGTCAATAAAGAGTATTGTACCTACCTGATTTTTAAAAATAATTAAATAATTTATTAAAACGGGTCACTCGCTTTTTTAGTTAAAAATTGCTCAACATGTTTCACTTCAAAACGACAAGCTTTGTACTTATAGAACCACAGGCGCGGGCTGACAGACGCTGGCGTACAAAAATATCGGATAATATTCGACTTCAAAAAACGTGAGGGACCTATGTGATTAATATATGTATTTAATATTATCAATTTGAATGTCCGAATGCTTGCTATGTGCCCTGTCTTGTGATAATATTTTTTTTATGAGGAGGTCAGACATGAGACAATTTATCTTATTTAGACAACTTTTGCTTCTAGTATGATATCAACATAGTATAAAACAAATTCGCTTTCCACTGTGTATCTGTCCCTATGTATGCTTTGATCTTTAAAACTACGCAACGGATTTTGATGCGGTTTTCATCTATCAATAGACTAATTATTGAGGAAGGTTTTAGTGTATAATTTGTAAAGGTTAGTGTAACCCGTGCGAATCTGGGGCGGGTCGCTAGTTATTAATGTAAATTTTCGATGTATGGTACTCGTATCTGGGAGACCGTCTGTTGAATAAATAATTTGTATATTTATTTAATATTAATTAAACAAAAGACAAAACTTGAGACGTTCTTAGTCTCTAAAGCTAGTCTTAGAGACTAAAAACTTTAATTATTGTCTTTAATATAAAATAAAAATTTCGAACAATACCACTTTAATCAAAGGGGAGTTTCGCCCCAAAGGTTGCCTGGAAGAGATCGCTCGAAGACCGCTCTATCTAATTGTCTTTGTTTAATATATTGTGAACAGCTGTGTGAGGTGTCAATAAAGAGTATTGTACCTACCTGATTTTTAAAAATAATTAAATAATTTATTAAAACGGGTCACTCGCTTTTTTAGTTAAAAATTGCTCAACATGTTTCACTTCAAAACGACAAGCTTTGTACTTATAGAACCACAGGCGCGGGCTGACAGACGCTGGCGTACAAAAATATCGGATAATATTCGACTTCAAAAAACGTGAGGGACCTATGTGATTAATATATGTATTTAATATTATCAATTTGAATGTCCGAATGCTTGCTATGTGCCCTGTCTTGTGATAATATTTTTTTTATGAGGAGGTCAGACATGAGACAATTTATCTTATTTAGACAACTTTTGCTTCTAGTATGATATCAACATAGTATAAAACAAATTCGCTTTCCACTGTGTATCTGTCCCTATGTATGCTTTGATCTTTAAAACTACGCAACGGATTTTGATGCGGTTTTCATCTATCAATAGACTAATTATTGAGGAAGGTTTTAGTGTATAATTTGTAAAGGTTAGTGTAACCCGTGCGAATCTGGGGCGGGTCGCTAGTTATTAATGTAAATTTTCGATGTATGGTACTCGTATCTGGGAGACCGTCTGTTGAATAAATAATTTGTATATTTATTTAATATTAATTAAACAAAAGACAAAACTTGAGACGTTCTTAGTCTCTAAAGCTAGTCTTAGAGACTAAAAACTTTAATTATTGTCTTTAATATAAAATAAAAATTTCGAACAATACCACTTTAATCAAAGGGGAGTTTCTTTGTAAGTGCTGTAAGAAATTAAAATAGAGAATTACGTTGTGTATTTTAGTAATATATTATATATCACTACAGACGTGTCACAGACGAAGAAAAATCACAAATCCTAGCAGATAGAAGGTACAAAAAATACGACTACTTTTCTTTCAATACAAAATCAGAAGTTCGTAAACTATAGGCACATTTTGATTTTTGAAGATTTTCACTTCTCTTAAGAGCCAACAGGAGTGGTCATTTCTCCATACAAACGTACTCGACTGTTTCCTCCGTGGTTTTTGAAGCTAGAGGAATGATTTTTTCAACACAGATTAATATTGTCAATATCTGTGTCGGTGTGTTTTGCTTTTTTTGATATTTTTGTTTTTTAAGGCGCTAGAGCCCTTCAAACATGGCCAAAAATGGCCTCACTGACTATGCCGCAATGAGAGGCGTAGTATTAAAAACTGATATCAATTAGCCAAAAAATCAAAACAGTCCGACACAGACAATTTCATAATCATTTAGATTTCCAAATTTGGTTACGATTGGTTAAGTTTTGGAGGAGGAAACAGTCGAGTACAAAACCTCGATTTTTGAGATTTTTACGCAGGATTTTTCGCCTAAGCTGCAGTTGTCCTTATCGTACTAATTTTAGGGGCGGGGTCAAGTTTCTAAATACGTACACAGACAGAAAAGTGATGGGCAATAGTCGACATTGAATGTCGATAAACTAGTGATGTGATAAGATCGATAAACCATAACAAAGTCGCGATTTGCCTCTTAGTAGGCGAAGTAAGTAAAGTGAGTATGCACTTTGGCCTCAGGGGATATCGTTTAATACTATTTATTATTCCTTGGTTCATACAAAGCTGAGCTGACGCACTAGCTACGAGATTAAGTCCTGGCTACCCCCCAAAAAGGAAGGGGAAAAGTCGGCTTCTGCCGTCCAGTTTGCCTCTATTTCTACCTATCTGTTGCTATGAGATCAAATTTGGTGTAAATTTTGTGTAAATTAGGGACGAATAATTTATTTTAGAAATAATAGTTTCACATTTTCATACACAAATCTGAATTTATGAACGAAACATTAAAATAAAATAAATATTTAAAGGTCGCTCCCAAACAACAATAGTGATTTTTTTTGCCGTTTTTTGCGTAATGGTACGAAACCCGTCGTGCGCGAGTCCGACTCACACTTGGCCGTTTTTTGTTAATAGCTTTTGAACTTTTTTTATGTGGGAATAAACGCTTCGAATACATTTTTCTAGACATTATTCCGAATCCAATGAGGTATCATACGTATTTTTAGGAATTAGTATCTCTATTAGTGGCAGCCGTACAAGCCCAATTTCAATGAAAAACCGCAAATCGATGTACAGGTTAGCCGTTTGGCACACGCATACTAAGAGGTCAAAACAAAATTTTTGACCCGCAGTTCCTAAAAAAAAACCCTTTTTTTGTAAATTAAAACAAATAGAATTTTCAAAACATACCAAGTTTGGAGTCAAGTTAAAGGGTTAAAGAGGTATTTCCCGTTGGATATATGGATATTACGTATCATTGTATGATTAATATGTACCGTATCTGCAGTACAGTTCCATAAGTCTCGTAAAATAATTATTTAGAAGTTATTCAAGAAAATAGGCAAAAAATTACCATTGTGTCACTTTGTATTAAAAAAAAAACTAAATAAAATTATTTTTAAGATTGCTTTTTTGGGGATCGATATGAGGATATCACGTATCATTTGTGTCACGTTTTGTTTGTACAAAAAAAATCAGCCATATCGTAACTGGAGGAGCCCAAACTTGGTATGTTTTGATAATTATTTTTGTTTCAATTTAAGAAAAACCGGCCAAGTGCGAGTCGGACTGGCGTTCCAAGGGTTCTGTACATTACAAAATTTAAACAATGTATTTTTTATGTGAAACGTGAGTAAAATGTCTAAAAAACCCGTAGGGGTCGGATCAAAAACTAAGTAATTAAGTCCGACTCACGCTTGACTGCAATTTCCAATAGGTTTTCCTGTAATCTTTTGGTAAAGATCTATTTTGTGTATTTTTAAAAAATTTTAGACCCAATAGTTTCGGAGATAAAGGGGGGAATGGTAATTTTTTGCCTATTTTCTTGAATAACTTCTAAATTGTTTATCCTAAATTATAAAAAAATGTATTAGAGATTCTCACAATGAGCTCTTAATTTGATATATAACACGATATAGTTTGAAATACTTTATTTTTAATTTTCTCATTTACCCCCCAAAAGTGGCCCCCATGTTTAAAATTCATTTGTTTACGTTACATGTCCGTCTTTGCGTCACAAACTTACATATGTATACCAAATTTCAACTTGATTGGTCTAGTAGTTTCGGAGAAAATAGGCTGTGACAGACGGACACACAGTCAGACAGACGCACGATCCTATAAGGGTTCCGTTTTTCCTTTTGAGGTACGGAACCCTAAAACTGGCTAAAATGTAATGATGTGGTATATTTTCAGAATCGCTTCAAAAAGCCCTTTCGTATGATAGATAAGAGAAGAATACGATAGGTGTAAAAAAAATATATATGAAAAAAAGGTTTCAGCACTCCCTCCTAAGGGAATTTTTTTAGGAACTGCGGGTCAAAAATTTTGTTTTGACCTCTAGTATACGTGTACCAAACGGGTAACCTGTACATCGATTTGCGGTTTTTTTATGCGAACAGCTTACACTATATTTTTCACCACCTTGAACGTTTTGTAGACTAGACTATTGTCCCAAATTGGGATTTCATATTTATTCCGACCAGAATTAGCTCTTCAAACATTTTTATCAAAATCTGACTCATAAATAAAAAACGGACAATTAATAAAACTGTATAATTACATCAAAGTAAGAAATATCACATGTCACATGTTTCTTTGTTATGATATTTTATCTAACCTGAGGCTATTTTTTTCTATCCCACGTAGCCGGAGAGCGCCAAATTTGTTTTTAATCACACTTGCTCGAAAAGATCTTATTCTATGCAGGTGTACTGAAGGGAAAAGGCCTATATTGTTCCCGCGGGAGTTATAGCTTTCTTTTTTAATTAGGTATGTCACTAATTTATACGAACCAAGTAAGTTATAAGTAAAATACTTTGTTTAAAGTCAAGGTAAAAGGGAGTTTTACTTTTAAAATACTCACGACTATAATTTAATATTTTTGTTTATATTTAAAAATATTTAATTGGATTAATTTAACAGCCGTTATCTTGTATGTTTTTATACAACAATGTTTTCTTGTATGTCCATGTTATGTTATGTTTTTTTACTCCTCTGTACCTCGAATACCTAATTAGATTGCAGGTTGTAGAAGGATATTGAATTCAGTTACTTAAAATCAAGGAGTTAATCACAATAACAGGGAATAAGCAAACGCTTAGTGGTGGTAGCGAGCGAACGAGTTATAATCGAAGAATAAAGTAAGGAAAGAACTGGGTGGTGTGTGGCGTGGTATGTGGTATGCATAGCTATAGCGTAGCGGGCCGGCCAGCGGAGGCCGGCGAGGAGCGCAAAATGCGTGCGCGTCTGTGTGCGTGCACCACACACACTGGGATAGTCCCTCGCTACGCGGTACCGCCCCCGTCAGATATTCAACTTGACACAACTTGAAATCTCAAAATTAAACCCGGGCTCACCTCCTGTTGGCTCTTAACGTATTTTGACTATTCGCAAACTTAATTATAACCAAATCAAGATCCATACAAAAAAAGCAAGTAAGTATAAGTAAATTTCCAGCAAAATAACAGTGCGCCTACTATTCTTTCCAAACTGTCTTACAAATAAAAACAAAACTCAATCAAGTTAAAACAGAAATGAACTCCAATGAGAGAAAAATAAGAATGCAAGAGACATCCCTATTTATTTATCAAGCTAGTCCAATAAAAGAAATGGTCGAGTGAACTGAACGGGGCTCAGCATTAGGGTACATACATACTATTGACATTCGGTCCGCCATTGCGCATTGTAGGGGCAGTCAGTAAACATGATTTGTAGAAATGACATCGATTGTATGGTAGTCTAGCCGTTTTTGACTGATTAGTATTTGTTCATTAGTGAGATGTTTTGCAATGAGGTTTTGTTAGATCTATTTGTTTACAAATGGGTAGATACAGTTTGCAAATTATTATGGTTGCAGTATAAAAAAAACCGGCCAAGCGCGAGTCGGACTCCCGCACGAAGGGTTCCGTACCATTACGGAAAAAAACAGCAAAAAAAATCACGTTTTAGTATTTGTTGTTATAGCGGCAACAGAAATACATCATCTGTGAAAATTTCAACTGTCTAGCTATCACGGTTCATGAGATACAGCCTGGTGACAGACAGACAGACGGACAGACGGACAGCGGAGTCTTAGTAATAGGGTCCCGTTTTTACCCTTTGGGTACGGAACCCTAAAAACAAGCGTACAAACAAAACGACACATACAAGGGCCATTCTCTGAGAATATGTGTGCGGTTGCGTCTAATTGCCACAACTCTTTTCATACATTTAGATTTATTTATATTATAATATGAAATTACAATATAAATCATATTAAACGAATCTATATGATAATATTGTCTTCGGTTACCGCGATAGTTACTCATGAAATAAAACTATCACCCGTCCCCCGTCACCCGTTGACCACGAACGCTGTAAAGAGTTCGAAACGTCGGGATGTATTATAAATTCAATATACGCGATATAATCCGTTTTCATAGTATTATTTCACGAATCTATATGAATTAGTATTATGATCGTTAAAGAAAATTGAGTGTATACAATTATACAATGTCTAGAAATATAGGTACAATTCAGTCATCATCAATAATCAATACTTATCTTAATACATTCTTCACAATTTCTAATTCTTCACATTTTATATTGGATTATTTGGGTCGTGGAAATTAGACCGATGATATATTTTTTGAGAATGACCACGATGTAACTATTTACAGGCAATATCAAATTGTAATAATGAAATGGAAAATTAATGTAGAGCATAGCAATAAGCAAAATTGTCTAGTTTGAAAAACCCGTTTTATTCTTACAAACCTACTTTTACCTTTTCTTACCATCTTTATGGAACCCGGGCTTCGCTTGACTCCTAATCCCAAAGTTTGTGGCACTAGTGTTTAAAAATTACCTTTTGATCTTTTAACCCAAAAGAAAGCTAGAACTTATTCGAATTATGGAAAATTACAAATTCGGAAAGGTGCCCAGAACGGGCTTTATTCTATTTATTTCAGTGCAATGCAACTTATATGGAAGGACGTACTTACATACCTTATTTAAAATTGTATGATGATATCAATAGCCGCCAGAACAGCGCTACTGTCATTCATGTAGCCCGTAAGGTTACCAGTCAACCTTAATTTAATTTGCGGAAGGATCTATAGATTAACAAATTTCAAAAAAAAAGTATCAGAAACAGCAAAAAAACCCGACCCGTATCTATGACAAAGAGAACGCTGCAGGGGTCAAAAAAATATAACAATGTTGAAAATGTACAAATTTCGTTTGATGATGTAACAGCAATAGATAGAGCGTATAATTAAAGTTATCCGGACAGACGGATCACCACCTACAAGATGTAGCATATGACTCACTTACCATTAATTCAAGTTTGATTGCAGGAGCATTCATTACATTAATGTTATATTTACTGCATTAAGGATGACTCACGTTAAAACGGTCCGGGTCCGGGCCGAGGTATCCAACACTTCGTTTCCTATAGAAAACATCACATGATCACCGGTCACCTGTCATAGAGAACGAAGTGTCGGTTGACCCGGCCCAGACCCGATCCGTTCTAACGTGAGTCATCCTTTAGTCAGCCATTGCAATGAATGCCAGGAATTCAATGTTTGTGAGTAATCGATAGGTAGCTTCATAAAATTAGAATCCATCGAAGAAGTCAGCAACACAATCAAAATCGCTAGAGATATCATTTATGTACTTTTACTGAGACTAGTTATGATAGGCACAGAAATTTTATTCCTAGACTGTACCCATCATATAATCAGCGCACCGATATGATTGATTGATTGGTTAGGTTAGGTAGGATTGTAAGTCCATATCATTATATTGATATTTCTACTTGTTTGGCAGTAGTCAGGGACCTGGTAAAGACCAGGCAGCCAATAATATCATCAAAACGTCGAAACACTTCGATAAAAAATATGTCCAAAGTAATTAGGGGCACAAAACACTTTGAAATTGACTCTGGCCGCTCGGTCTTTGTAGGTATCGTCGGCTAAAGTCGCAAATCTCGTAACTCCTCTGGAAGAGTTACGAAGTTTGCAACATTAGTGTTAAATGTAGCAAATCCCTAATGTCCTTTAATGAAGTTATGAGGTTTGCGAATTCAGCCGACGGTATGTGTTTCAAGTAAGGAGATCTAACGGGAGGTAATCTACAGACACGGCGCTATCTGCGGTGAGATCTGACCATTTGTAAGTTAGTATAACAAGAAGCGCTGAGCTCCACGACCGCAAGTATTTTATACAAAAGTCCTATCGATTACTTACGGTGCTTTAACCTTGTTAAGTGGAAGTCGGTTTTTGATCTTAATCAATACATCTTTAAGATCGAACCATTTTACATTTAATAACACAAATGTCAGTGACGGGCAAGGGACAACGAATAATAAACTTTAGTATATATTTACTAATTTGTTTACAAAAAAAGTTTACAAATAACTGTAGTTTGACACATTGACTACCTACTTACTACATAGTATTATTCTCATTGCCATTTTGATAATGTGCTCTAGTTCAATAAAAAAATTGTTGATACTAATTCACATTCATTAATCAATATTCGACACTAATTTGTTCTTAGGGTAAAAACAAAAATATTGTATATGTTACAAATTAAATAAATAAAATTAAAGGTGCCATTTTGTAATAACCATCCCAAATATAGGTACTCAATTTCATAACGATTAAGAGTTAAGACACTTCGCCGTTCGCCACAAAAGGATCAAGTTATATTCTCACCTCCCCTTAACCTTAAATTTTGACAAGTAACTCAATCCTCAGTACAAGTGTTCTCACGACGCCAACCGTTTTGAGTTACCGCAGTAACCCAATCTGACGTCACGTTAGAGAACATTAGATTGAATTAAAGTATCGTGACTATTTCTGACAACACCTTTCAATGTTACGTTTGCTTGGCCGGGTTTGGTGAGGTGTTTTTCAATATCTGTTTCATCATCAATATGTAGTCTTAGTTAGATTTATTAACATGTCCGAATGTATGTGAGAACAACTCTTCATTAATATTTGGACGCATTAAAAAATCTAATTTTACATGCTCATTTCGATACTAACCATGAAAATTAGTAAAATTACTTATGCTTTGAGCATAAGTTGCACAAAAATACTTATAATTATAAATAACAATACAATACAAATCCTATTTACTGCACAACCTTAGAATAAATGTACATGGAAATACAAATAGTATAGTATTGTTATTGCTGTCTGTTTTTGCTTGTCGCTTTTCGCATTTTGTTTTTGTTTTACTAACACTTAGTTTTTAATATTAATTGTTACTAAGCGATCTCTTCCAAGTAACCTTTATGTAGTGAAAATAACTAAGTTATTAAAGGCGCTTTAAGATTTCCAAGACAAAATTTTAAAGACTACCCACAACTGAATCTATTGCTCGGACTAGATGTTACTTAAACTAGAACTGAGTAAAATATTACTACATACATTTTTCTCAAATTTACTAGTACTTCCCCAGCAAATAATAATCAACACCTGTGCAGGTCGCATCCGGCGAAGGCTTTTCCATTTCCGGTCGGAGTATTCCTTGCTTCCGGCGGGGCCCGCGATTTTACCTACTGCGAAATAATCAACTGTATTGTGGATTCTATTCATACATACAAATTGGTCACGATGTTACGGCTGATTGTATGGAAGCTGGTCTATTTATTTATATATTAAACTCAGAATCTCAACATGATTTGATGTTGAATAGATATTATAGCAATGTATCTTTCGCGCACCAATAAGAGGCGTAAAAGTAATGTTTTTGGCAAAAACTTTTATTGCTGACTTTATTTTTTTTACTACAAGCAACTAATACTTGTCGAGAAAATTCTAAAAACCTCAAACACAATTAGGTTGCGTTGTTTTATCACAGAGTTCCTATGGCCACCTCCTGTCTCCATCATCAGATCAGCTCGATGGTGCAATAGCATTATCACCTGACTTACATATGTATGAAAATTTTCAGCTCAATCGGAAATCGGGAAGTGGATCAAATTTTGCTTCCAAGATTTTTAACTCACACTAGCTAATAAACTTACATACTAACAGGGTAACAGGGCAAGTTAAATAAAAGCTTGTAAAGCCTGACCAGTAATATATGATTATTGTCAGGAGGGCGCTGTTTGTTCTCATTGTATCCGTTCTCATGACAGTTCAGTATTAGTATGAAAAAATTAGTTTCAGTGAAATTCCGCAACATGGCGCATGATCATATATTCCTGGTCAGGCTTTAAACACAGTCAGCCTATGTATGTGGCTACCAACAGTTTGGCACTAATATAAACGTTATCGAGAAAGTAACTTACTTTCTATGTATCTCGCTATGTATGTATAAATAAGAACAAAAAGAACTATACTCATTCTTTTCTTTTGGGTTCTAGTACTAGTGTAAGGCAAAGAAAGTATGAGTCTCTCTGTTGTTTGAAATGAGACAGTCCTTTGACAACTATAGTCTGTACGGGAAGAGAAGCGTCGTGTCAGAAACGTAAACTAACATTATCAATTTTATATGGCAATCAAACCTTTGACACCTGTCTTGTAATAAGTAAATAAACTTCTGTCATTGTTTTTTTTTAAAATACTTAGATCTCACTCACTATTATTTTTAGTCGCTACTAATATGTATTTCGAAAAATGTCTCACGATAGTTTAATTTCGATTGTGTTTTCATTTACAAAAACTGCAAATTATATTATGTATAAAATATTATCAAAACAGGATAAATCCGTACATAAAACCACAAGGGAAATTATATTTAATATTGTTCGGTTTTGTCAGCGGGAAGAAAACGGCTGAAAGCCGACTATATCGACTTACAAAAAGTCACACAACGTGCTTCCGATATGATGGATATTTATGCTGTATTAATATAAAATAATTACCTATTTAATAGTCCCCCTAAGTATTTAATCCACGGTACATAATCGGTAAATATATTCATTAAAAATATATTAATTTACGTAAATAATGAAGGTCATTCGTGATCTTAAAATAACTGACAAATAGTTTTGATACTTTACCGTTCTAGTCATCCATACTAATGCGGAAGCCTGTCTGTCTGTGTGTTCCTCATCACTCTTAAACCGTTGAACCGATTTAATTTAAATTTGGCATAGAGATAGTTTGAGTCCCGGAGAAGGACATAGGATAGTTTTTATGTCATAAATCATCCCTAAAGAGAGTGAAAAGAGGGGTGGAGAAATTGATGTCAAGCAATTAAGCGTATGCTCAAATTGAATGATTGCTGTTACAACACGCACTCAAATCCTACGACACTTCTCTTTCTGCACAGACTCTACTCTGAAGTATATATTTTGTTTGTTAAAGCAAGTTATTATCAAAGTATGATAGAAAAATAATTACTAACTATAGCAGCAGTCTCGAAGATCTACACTGAGTTATTATGATGACATGTTGAGTTTCTCAAAGCAAGTTATTGTTAAGTAATATAGAAAAAGAAATACTAACCAGCAGTCACAAAGATCCAATGCATATTTATTTGCACAGTAGCTCATGACTTTATACATCGCTCGGGTATTGTACTGTATAGTAACCCAGTTATATTTTCCAAGAGTGCCGTATAATAAAATGTAACAAGGCAAACTAAATGGCAAAGAAACTCCTTCCTGTGAAAAAGTATAAAAATAACTGCAGTTTCCGGCCAGAAAGGAAGTTTGTTGTACCAGTTTCATTGTTTACTGGGATTTCTGGAGTTTTTGATTTACTGTGGACCCAGTAAGTATGTACTTGTAATGCGGTACGCAATATGTTGCATAATTTGTCAAGATTGCTATAATAACTCATTGTAATTAATAATTAGTATAGATATAACAATTTTTTTCATTTTATTTCTGAAAAAAAATCAAAGAAGTCCAAAGACACACCGAAAACGCCGAAGAGCAATTGGTCAATAAAACACCTGATGAAGGGAGACCCAACCTCTCTCACTCAAGCGTAGGCTCATGGATTTGTGCGTATTTCCAGTTCTCCCTACGGTGCTCAGACCTGGTCTTTGATGGAAGCTCAGAAGTCCAATAAAAACTACAATTCAGCGTTAGCTCCCTCTTAAGAGTCCCCGGCAAGCTAGGCCGAATTGAACGTTCCCATACAAACGTAGTTCCGCCCTCATTTTAAAACTACTTGTTGGATTGTAATGAAACTTTGCACATATAATGACATGAGGTATATCTAGGTCTGTAATTAGTTTATATAGCTCCAGTTTGTAAAACAAACGCAATAGAGCAAAACCAATTTTTATATGAAAAAAATCCATTCGTTTTTTTTACTATGGTATCTGAAGCTACATAAACTAATTACGGACATAGATATACCTTATCCTATTGCAAGTAAAAAGTTACAGAGCATACTAGCTGCTAAAATGAGAGCGGAACTACGTTTGTATGGAGAAGCGAGCTTGCCGGAGACCCTCATGAAGCTTTCAGATACTTTCCACTATTAAGTATTATATCCCTGCTCACTTGGAACACAATGTTGATTGCGAAATGACGGTTATGTGCCCGCGTAATCGTCTAGCCAACCCAAGTTAAGTAGATTTACTGTGTCCCAGCGGACATCAGAGAATAAGACACGCCGTTGAACGGAAAACTATAAGTAGGTCTTTTGGTTACTCAAGGGACTTAAGGATGACTCACGTTAGACCGGGACGTGTCCGGGCCGGAGCTTCCGGCGCTTCGTTTTCTATGGAAGGCATCACGTGATCACCTGTCATGTCATAGAAAAGTAAGCGCCGGAAGCTCCGGTCCGGACACGGCCCGGTCTAACGTGAGTCATCCTTTAAGAAACGATGTACAAAATGAGCTATGAAATGAATGCTACGCGGTTATAAAAATAAATAAATAAATAAAAAGTCATTTATTCATTATTATTCACAACGACGGGACTTAATCGCGTAAAATATTCGTCATTTATTGTCGCAAAAAACAGCAATGGTCAAAGAAAAATAACGCACAATAAGCACAATAAGGTCTACGTACAAAAAAGGGTTGTTGACTGTACTTATTTAAATAATAATAATACAATATTTTACATCACGCATCAATGACAATAAAAGTTATCGGGTAAATTGTGTATTTTCACAAGTTTCTTACATAAATTTATAGCTTATTATGCCACCATATGGAATTTTATATAGTAAAGAAAACATTGGTGCGAATGCGTTCGCCGCTCCGGTATGTGAACGAGACAGCTCTATGCACGTATAAAGCGTTGTCCCGCTAGCACACCGAAGCGGCGTGCGGATCCGCATTCAATGTGAAAACGCGAGGAAACCTTAAAATGCCGCGAAGTAATTCAATGGTGTATGTGAAGTCCCCAACCCGCTTACGCTTTTGAAAAGCGCCCAATCCCTGTAGAGCATGAGCAGCAGCGGAACGAATGTAGCTGCATTTATTTTTGTTATAATTTAAATTCTATTTGCTATTTAAACGTATCGTACATACGTTTGAACAGGTTAAAATAATAATATTGTATTCTTTCTCAATTTTTATTTAGAGCCATGCACTATACTATCTGCAAATTAAACTGATGACCTGGGTGCTTAGCCAACGTGCCAACCGTTAACGCTCCGTAGCGTAGTCATCTCTCTCTATCACTCTTCCATATTAGTGCTACAGTGACAGCTGCGTTTCGTTCGCTACGGCGCGTTAACGATTAGCACGTTGGCTACGCACCCTGGTTTGTAGAACTACTCATTTACACTTGCGTGGTCGTAGGTAGAGCGAGAGAGAATCTAGAAAGAGGATCGTAGGAAGTGATAGGGAGAGATGACTACGCTACGGAGCGTTAACAGTTGGCACGTTGGCTAAGCACCCAGGTCATCAGTTTAATTTGCAGATAGTATAGCTCTAAATAAAAATTGAGAAAGAATAATGACATGACCCCGGTCCTCAGTTTGGTTTGCAGTACACTGCGGCCCAATAAAACAATTGCACCATCTACCCTCGACGCCTCCCTTGGGTACTGCGTCGTTAACTGTTATGACTTCAACATACCGCGTCTTTCAGTCTAGACACTTGACTGGACACAGGTCCAAAATGGTTGAAATTTAATCGAATTTCAGTTTTAGTCGTCTGCTTGATATTTTTTATTGAACTCTATAGCTTTGATAAAAAGGGTGATGGCTGGTAACTGTAGCTACCGAAAGCAAAATTAATTATGAGGAATATAATAAAATATGGAGAATTACTATTTTTTGACTATATATTTTTTTCATTATAAAAATTATAATTAAGGGTTTCTACGAGTAACACATTTAATATTATAATAAGAACCTGAGAATCAGAGATTCTAAACCATTCCTGTGAAGCTGTACAGCAATCAACTTCGATTTCGATATGTGAACGGATACAAAAGCAAACTGTAAGACAGTGACATTAATGATACCTGATATCGGGCGCTGTTGACCTCTGCCTCTTGCGGTGTTTATGCGGAAACTTTATTTAAATATTTATTTATGGGACCTCCGGTTCCGTACAATTTTAGTCGTAAGTAAAGCTCCTAATACCTGGATACTGGCGGAATAGTCCCAACTGGACTGAAGCCGTAATTTTATAAGAATGAACTAATTGATTTATTAATTTATTGTAAACTACAATTAAAATATTGCGTTATTTACAAATTGTGTAATGAAAGTCGCTAGAATGATTGGTGAATAAATTGGGTGGAATTTTTTTAAGATTTTATGAGAAATGTTACTTATTGAATGGCATTAAAATGCAATATAAAGCACCATTTTCCCTTCTGTCTAATGATAGTAGTAATATAATACAAGTGAACCGAAAAGGAAACAGGAGGGAAATATGTTTTTCCAAACAAAGGACGGGTTATGCACTTATCATATGCGACTGCACGAGAGCAATATGCCAAGATAGCCCGGACAGCTTTATGCAGCGACGATGCCACAGAATAAGTAGTATTATGTACAGAACGAACACGCTTCATCTTGCACTGAATGGGATTCCTCACCCCGCGGCAGGAGATTGTCTACAGATTAATTGACTTACTGACGCTGCACAGAGCATCATACAGGTGGCAAAGGTGTTTGACTTGACGACAAGAAATCTAAGCGGCACTGGAATGCAGGGGTTATAATGAATTTATAAACAATTCGTGATTCATTAATGAATCACTAACTGATTTACTCGCCCAAAATTAAAAAATAAATAAACAGACTATGTACTCGTAGTCACGTAATTTATTATATAAATCGCTCGACATGTTTCAATCGACATTCGCTCGACAGTTCTCGGGACCCGCTGCATGCATGATTGCATGCATCGAAATATGTCTCGACATTTTTCGACTATATTAAGTGAATAACCAGTTTAAAATAATTTTAACGTCTCTTCTTCCAGTAAATGTATGCAATGATTGAAGTTAAAAATGGTAGAATTGAAATTAATGTAACTAGAGTTAGACAAGAAAAGTCTGCAACGATTTTGATAGCGCACACGGTGCAAGTGTTATTTATGCGTCATAATTTCATAGAAGTTTGATGTTTAAAATAACGCACTGCGTGTACTATCAATATCTTTTCTTGGTCTAACTCTAAAAACACGTGAGTAAAACCGTAAAATTTGTTTAATCTTATGTCTACTCCGTATTATGTTCTTTGGCTCACCAAGAGTGGAGCTTCTTATTTAGCATCATATTTCGCCCGCGATTGTTCCGCCAGGATTAGTCTCCGTGCCCAGAGCAGCCTGTGTTGGGGCGTGCTCTTGTCCGGGCTTTTGAAAACGCTTGCAGGTCGCAACGCTAAAGTCGCACCAGTTTAGTTTTAATTTAGTTTTTTATGATAAGTATAGGACGCAAATGAGCAGCCGAATTGCCGTAAACGAAACATCAGAGGTGTTGTTACATGTGCGTTTCCGGCCTAATGCAGCGTACTACGTAGGCGAACAACACGCAAACGTGAAGCGAAGCGATGCGGCGCGAGGTGAATTAATCCTTTGATACCTATAGAAGTGTCCTACGAGGGCGATCTCGTTGCGAAAGCAAACGCCTTGAGCCCGCCGCGCCGCGCCTCTTTGCTTCGCGTTCGCAAGTGTTCGCTTACGTAAGACGCAACGTTAGGAATCTAGTTCTAGTATTTAATTTTAACTGAACATAATACAAATGAGCCGCAGGCAACCAAGCCTTGACCCAGTATATCTCTACTAATATTATAAATGCGAAAATAACTCTGTCTGTCTGTTACCACTTTTCGCTGATACCGCTGGACCGATTTAGATGAAATTTGGTATGAAGATAGTTTGAGGCCCGAGAAAGGACAGTTTTTATCAATCATCATCATCATTCCACGCAGACGAAGTTGCAGGCAGAAACTGGTTCAATATAAAAACTGCAATTTTGCGTTAGCCCACTCTTAACTAGTGTGCATTAAGTAATGATTTGGTTAGGTTAGGTACCCCTTTATGTGGATGAGAGGTCAATCAGAGGATTTGGCTTTATAGCCCTTAACTATAGATATGTCCACAGGAGAGACGTGAAACTTATTGATCCGTATTGCACGAATATCTTATATTTGTATATTTTTAAATTTGTAGGTACTCAAATAACCTTGTACAATAAGGTAATTTTACTATCCTATTAATAAGAACAAAGACTGACCGTTTTAACGAAAACGAATAAAACTGACATTTAAATCTCACATTGAATACCCTTTTAAACACGAACTCTCGACCGTTTCAAAATGATTCATAAGCTAATTGTATATTCGCATTAAAGAATTTACAAATAAATATCTGTAACGCCCACGTGTACGTGTGTGGTCAGACACGTTGTTAAGAGCAAGAAATTTATTGCGCGCGCAATTACAAGATGGCGGCCATTCAAGATGGCGGGCGGGTCGACAAAAGACTGTCAGCGCGTGCGCCGTTTTACTGGCATGTTTATGAACACGCTTTATTTAATGGTTGAGGTATGCATAGATGGATTAACTGGGTGTAAATTGGCGGTGTAGCTTGATAAAATGTTATCTGTGAGTCATCTTTGTGGCACGTAGGTATAGATTTAGGAAACATGACGCTGAAGCTGAAGCTGAGGTATTTAACCTTTTCGGCGCCGTGTCATACACAAAAGCTGTCATCCAGACGCCACGTCTCCGAAGTGTCAAAACTGAAATTGAACTTTATACATATGCATGTAAGACAAGGAAGTTGAGCGCCGTAAATGCCTGGGAGAGCTATTGGTCCAAGTGATCCATGAAGGAACTAATGACGGGCCTTCTAATGTCACTAAAGCATAAACTCGTTGAAATGTGTTGTGTATTCTGTCTTTCTTCACCTACGGTGCCCAACATGGGCGCTCGACGAAATTCAGAAGTTTAAATTGAAGGTTGGTAGCGAGCAATGGTGCGTAGCATTCTAGGTGTCACAAGCACGGATCGCATCCGGAACGCTACGCTGCGCTCCAAAACACACATAATAGCTATAACGTCGGAGAGAAAATTGCGAGGTTGAAGTGGGACTGGGCGGGTCAACTGGATAGTAGGGTTATAGTATAGCCACCAAGTGGTTGCCGCAAGATAAGCGCGGACGTGGCCGGCCCAGTTGGAGATGGTGAGATGACTTAGAATACTTAGAGATACCTTCATTAATAACTGGCAGAAAAAGCACAACAACAGAAAATGTCGAGATCAAGGTGAGAGCTTTGCCCAGCAATGAGCCACTATACTTAACAAGCTAAGACAAAAAAAACTTTACGACTAGAAATTTAATACATATTTTACTATCGGGCCCACTGACTATCAGTCCGCCGGACGATATCGGCCTGTCAGTTGTTCGGAACAGTAAAAATTTTCTTAGAATAAATTTAAAAGTGGAAAAATTACTGCCTTGGCTGAGACTTGAACTCACGGCCTCTGGATTCAAGTCTCACCCAAGGCAGTAATTTTTCCACTTTTAAATTTATTCTAAGCTTAATAGCATCGATCGCAGACGTTTCTGCTTGTTAAAAATTAGTCAAATTTTTGTTCTAACTGACAGGCCGATATCGTCCGGCGGACGGATTGTCAGGTCCCCTTAGGTTCAAGCCTTACATATGCGTAATGACATGCGTTTTGACAGTATGAAATGTCATCACATGATCCACTTAGCCCGACTATTTTTGAACACAGGGAGTCCTTTACCAACCCCCTTAGTTTTTTACGAGTGTCAGACAGACAGACAACAGATGCTCAAAATAAATAAGCCATTAAACGAGTCCAATGGTTAATGTTCGTACACGAGACAGGAGTCGGATGTCGGATTGACAGGATGTTAAAAAAGAGTAATCATGTTTGATAATATGTAATTCAAAGAATTTGATTTGTTTACCATTTCGTGACGTTCTCTCTCTCTCTTATAGTATTAGTATTTAGTTAGACTACAAAACAGCATCTTTGATGATGTAAATTATTCTAATTCGCGCGGCTGCAAGTGTCCAAATCGCGTTAAAACCGGGTTAGACCAATATATTCCCAGCGGGCTGTTTATTTACTCGCGGTTAGTTTGGGTTGCCGAGTATAAAACACTGGTGGCTGCGCCGAGAGCTACTCACAATTTTTAAATTGATAATGACAAAGAAAAATAGATGTGTTCATATGTTTTAATTATTATTAGTATGAGGATTCAGTACCCCTACCATAAGTCTACACTAGTCTACGTCTACGTAAGTTACGTTCTATAACATCTCGTTTGCACTTATATGTGAGTACTAGCGAGATGCATAAAAAGTAAGTTACGTTCTCGATAGCGTTTATGTCAGTGCCAAACTGGTGGTAGCTATATAGGGCCTATTTCACCAACCGACGGTAAAAATAAGACTTACTAAATAAGTTTTTATATTACCTATCACTATTGTTTTATTAATTACGTTCGTGCTTCAGTCAACAACCTTTATTAAAATAATAACGTTATAACACACACACAAACTCGGCTCACTACTGCTCCGAGCAGTCGTAAAAAAGGCCAATTCGAGTTTTAGTTTAATCTGTTTCCAATAAATTATAATGTATAAGATACTGACGTACGTATTCGTAATATTTTTTTTGAAATAATTTTTACATATGGTTAAAATAATCAATTTATTTTAAGATATGTACATAAATTATACCTACTTCACTATCTTTCGTAATTTATTAGTTAAACCCCTTGACCCCAGATAAGTTTGACAGATAATTATCGAGTATCAGCTCCCGGTCTATAACCCACATCGTTGCCTCACTGACTCAGCCAAGGTCGCGGGTTCGGTTTCTAAGAACAGATTCCAATCTTCCTCAATTCTGTTTATTTAAATAGCTTCTGCCTGCGACTTTGTCTGCGTAATATGGAAAAAAACTATCGGTTGTCCTTTTCCGGATCTCACGATATATATTAAATAAAAAGGCTTTTTTCCATTTTCTTTTTTAAGTTTTTGCTGCGCAGCATTCTGCAGGACTCATTCCTGCCCAAACTGTCATTTCAGAGTTTCGCGTTTCCGGTGCGTTTCAAGTATTAACATCTGAATCTGAACTTGAAACCAACTTGGAACAAAATCTTTTTAACAAAAAAAAAGCGGTTTTCCAAATCAGTTCACTTAATAACGGAGTTCTGACTTTCTGAGGTAAGTGCGGAGGACTTAAGGAAAATACGGTCGAATCGATAACTTTTTTTTTGAAGTCGGTTAAAAATCACAAACGTTTTAGCTGTCGGATTTCGAGAGCTTGAGCAAAGATAATCCGTTGCAATACTTGCAATACAACGTGGGTGTATTGAGTGTGTGTGCAATAAGCTAATAAAATATAATAAAACGCATAACTCTTCCTTCCACGGTAGAGTAATGGGTGCAACAGCCGCAATGCAGCCACTGAAATACTCGAATGCACTGGGCAATTCCTTCCGTCTCGTTTAAAAGGTCGTAAGTTACGTTTTCATTTAAGTTACTTACGCCATTTTCTGGAAGCGAGATTCGTAGCGCGAAAGTTTTTATTTGACTTGGCAACGCTTTGTACTAAGTTACTTAAGATTTGGTCGCCTGTGAAAATATTATTTTATTGTTACCTACGGTAGGTTTTTCATTTAAAAATGTAATAATAGTAGAAAGTTTGGACTCGGTTGTTTTAATTTTCTTTTTTTTCGTGATTTAACTCAATGTTTAAAATATCTGAATGGTTTAATCTTACATGTTCAGTGCACTCGAAAAAGCACTGTGTTAACGGCAAAAGACCTGCGTTTGTCTCTTAAGTAAGATAAAGCCCGTTTACTTACTTACTTAGCTACCTACGTATAAAGAGTCGGCAACGCATATGTGGCACATCTAAAGTTGGAAGCCTCCATAGAATACGGTGACAGCTTACTGTAAAGTGGGTCTTAAGTGAGGTTTCTTACAGTTTATAAGTAAAGTACTACGCCGCGGGCCGCGGGCAGCAATGAGTTACTTCCTCAGTTCCTACTAGACTATTCATAACAGGGTGATTCAGGAGACCTGAGCCCTATCGATATATCGACCAACCCCACGCATTTAGTAAATAGCAATAAGCTACTGTTTTGTACCAGTATTAGTGAAGTTAAATGCGGCAAGGGATGAATCAATCCTTTGGTACTATAGAAGTGGCCTACGTGGGCGATCTCGTTACGAAGGCGAACGCCTTGGGCCTGCCGCGCCGCGCCGCTTCGCTTTGCGTTCGCGAGTGTTCGCCTACGTAAGACGCAGCGTCTAAACCAGGCGCGATGGCTAAAACAAGCGGAACCTTTCTTTCAACTCAAAGGCCCCTTGAACTAGTTATTTCACAGTTATTCCCCGGAACTCTCCGAAGGAAAACTTTGGTGGCAAATAATTATTAATTTCATCGTCCAAACTCTCAGAATCTGAGTACATTTTCGCAAATTTGTTTCTAATAAATTTAGCTAATGGTTTTTACAAGCCTTTTGAGATTAATAGCTTTACGCGTGTAATTTACAAGTGTAATTATTAGCGTACTCTTTTATGAAACAAGTCTGTATTTATTCTTGTTATTATTAGCTAATTTTTATTTGTTAAAGACTAGTAACAAATAATTTACAAGAGTAGCTTCGAGAAACGCAAACTTGTAAAACATATTAGCTCGTGGACTAATATTATCAGTCTAATAACGTACCGTACGACAAATGCTGGGGGCCTACCGAGAAAATCGAAATTCGCAAATTGCGGGGATCTTTCTCTTTTACTCTCATTAAGACGTAATCAGTGACAGAGAAAAATGCGAGCAATTGACGAACTCCGATTTTCGCGGTTATAGCCCTGATTTTGACATACTACATACATCAGAGCTACTAATTAAGAGTAAAATAATCTTTAGTACGTATCAGTTACTCGGAGACTTAAAACAGCCTCTAAATCGTACAAAATCGTATAAATATATCGGGTTACACGTGTAAACATGTAAACGACACTCGTCAACCTATTTGGGCTGGATTGATTTCATTTTTATTGTTTCTACGAAACCGGAGAAGCTGTTTAACGGACAGTACTGAAAATATTTGATTGTGTAAATATTATTTACATTAACAAAAAAATAAGATACAGGTTAAATTCCAATGTATGGCATGTATGCGCGAAATGTACTATATTTTTCCATTAGCGGACGAAGACTCAAAAACTCAGAAAACTGATGAACTTAAAATAATGGGAAATACTTATATATGAAGTAAGTATTAAGAGTACCAACAACAGATTATTTTCGACTGTGTTGTATTTATTTATACCAAACTTGGCTTACTTTTTTCGCATTAAAATAAATCTAAGATTACGATACCAATACTGCAAAATAAATCTGTTAATACTATTAACAGATTTTACGTGTGATACATTTAATCAACAATTAATAATAAAATTATGCTGTGCAAAGGTCGCAAAATAAATTAATAAAATCCTTATTCAAGTATGAATGCCAAAACACTACAAAAAAAAATACAAACATTACATTACAAAACGCAATTTTACACATTGCCTGAGAAATAGAGACAAAATCAAACTTTTTAAGCAAAGAACAGGATACGGCAAAAGAAACATCGTGTCCGAGGCAGCACAAATCTGATGTACAATAACTTACCACAAACACAATAGTGAAGTGAAAGATTGCAAATAATTATATGTTTAAAACGTCGGAATGTATTATAAATTCAGTATACGCGATATGATCACTTTTCTTAGTTTTATTTCATGTTTAAAACCAAGTTGAAAAATATATCAGTGATAATGTATATTAATTACCATCGACTATTAAGATATTTATCATCATCATCATCATGTCAGCCGATAGACGTCCACTGCTGGACAGGCCTCCCCCAAGGCTCGCCACTCCGACCGATCCTGTGCCGCTCGCATCCACCGAATTCCCGCGACCTTCACCAGGTCGCCGCTCCATCTCGTTGGAGGCCTACCGGCAGTTCGTCTTCCGGTACGCGGACGCCACTCCAGAACCTTCCGGCCCCACCGGCCATCAGTTCTGCGAGCAATGTGCCCCGCCCTTTGCCACTTAAGGTTTGCAATTCTGCGAGATATGTCGGTGACCCTAGTTCTACTGCGGATATCATCTTCTTCTTTTCCTTTCCCACATTAGGTGGGGTCGGCTCTCCTTATCCTTCGGCGCCAAGACGATCTGTCTTGAGTTGTCGGGTTGGGTAGTTGGGCTTTTTCCAATAGTTTGGCCATACTCATCCACCACGTCAGAGGGGGCCTTCCTCTACCTGTTTTGCTTTTTTTTTTTTTGCCTGTTTTGCTATAATATCTACTGCGGATATCATCATTTCTGATTAAGATATTATATTATTTGTATTAGTATTAAGAGTCACACAAACCTAGCCGCTGTCATACAATCGAAATTACGCTCTCATTTTAAAACGACATTCTGTAATAACACGAAATTTCACATAGGTACAAACATATAAAACAAGTGCGAGTTGGACTCGCGCACCGAGGGTTCCTTACTTTTTAGTATTTGTTGTTATAGCGGCAACAGAAATAAATCATCTGTGAAAATTTCAACTGTCTAGCTATCACGGTTCATGAGATACAGCCTGGTGACAGACAGACAAACGGACAGACGGACAGCGGAGTCTTAGTAATAGGGTCCCGTTTTTACCCTTTGGGTACGGAACCCTAAAAAGTAACATTATCTGGTATAATCCAAACCCAAGTTATGAGGGTTCAAAAAAACGACGAAGCGCTTCGAGAAAAGGTAGGTACTTAGGTAGTGCCTTGCGCAGCGCTACGTGCTCGTCTTGGCGATATTTTATCTCTGACACTAAATAAGTAATAGTCGTTTTTAGTAGTAGGTGATATAGCTGAATTTTAAACAAAAGTATAATTTAAGTATATTTCAGAGTTATTGAGGTAAAACGTTAAAACCCACGCGATCGAGAAAACTTCCGTCGCAAGTTTCTCGCGGAGCGCCATATCTTCTGTTCCTTTCTAGTTTTCTGGCTTTACGCCCCCTCTTAAGGAACTTTCATCTGTATGCTCGTCTTTCGTCGGCACAGGTAAGTAGGCTAAACTTTAAGGAATACTTCAACTTTAGCCATAAATAATGTAGATTTGTTCTAGTTTGTAAAAACTGCGAGGTAGTTCAGAATAAGTTTGGAGTTATGGCGTGTACCTACTGGTCTTATGGATATATGCCATCTTGTATTTGAAATATACCTAAATTCCTAAAGTACTACATGAAATTGTACAAATTAAATAAAATGAAACTAAAGGCAAAACACATTAGCAATACCAGTTAGAAGAATACCATTTTTGACAAATTTTTTAAACATTATTTTTGTGTGTTAACCTCGTGCCGCCCAATGTGCAATACATTATACAAAGTAACAGTATAAACGCCCAGACGTCAGAAACTAAAGATAATACAGTTCGTCAAGCAAATCTTGTCAGTAGAAAAAGGCGCGAAATTAGAATTTTCTATGGGACGATAACCCTTCGCGCCTACATTTTTTTAGTTTGCCGCCTTTTTCTACTGACGAGATTTGCTTGACCAACTATATTTTTGTTTTTGTGATTATTCCTGTCTTTAAAATTTACTTATTTGGTACTTGTTCACCGACTTGCGAAAATAAATATTATGTATAAGTATACGTTTGCTTTTTACGATTTTTCTGTTATTTTTAAAAATTACGATTTATTCACTTACCATCGGGCCGTATGCTTGATTGCCACCGCCGTGGTATAAAAATTGTTTTATCGAATTTCCGATATGTATATCTGATTTTCACCCAAAGTACGAACATTCCCTTATCTTAAAGGTCGTTTCACACGAGCGCGCCCAGTTTCGTTATACTTTTTGTTTAAGAAACTTAATTGATCCCACATGTCCTTAAAATCAGATAAATCAGAGATTTCAGATACCCCTGCTACTCTTTTCGAGATTTCCTTTTGTTTTATAATTAATTGTATGTATTTTTAGTCGTATTTAATCGGCGTTTAAGATTTTTACTAAGACTACGATGTTGGTAAGTTTGGTACGTGAAGCAAAAGGTTTAAAGTAATTTTGGCTAAATGCTTTTTACACTTTTATCAAATTATTTCAGTAATTAAAGATAAGATTATTATTTATTTGCTTAAACATGGTAATTTTAAGTTCACATAATCATTATAAGCAGTATCACATGTTTAGCCAATGGCAGCATGCAAATATTGATCTTAAAATTAAGCTATATACATTATTTACATTAACAATAAACTATTTACATGACATTGATTTTCCATTGTAGCTATTATTTAAATTGAATATACATTCATTATTTTTAGATATTATAATTGTCTTACAAAACTACACATATTTCATATAATTTTCAAATTTAATATTTATGGTCATTTATTTATTTATTAACATTATTCGTCCAGAAATTCTTTGATTGTGTAAAAACATTTATTTACTAGCCATTTCTTCAATTTTGTCATAAATAATGGGTCTTTCAATTTCCGCAGTTCTTCTGGTATCTTATTATATACCGTGATGCTCATGCCGTAACAGTTATTTCTAAATAAAGCGGTTGAGCATGTTGGCATTAGTAATTTGTTCTCGTCTCTTTGTCTAAGTCGTTGATTGCATTTTACTGTTGCATACGATGAGAACTCTTTTCGAACATAACATGCTAATTCTAAAATATACAGGCCAGTTAGTGTAAGCAAGTCTAGTTTTTGGAATAAAGGTTTACAGGAGTCCCTAGGTCCGTAGCCACAAACTGCTCTTACACATTTTTTTTGTATAATAAAAGCTTTGGAAGAATCTGTTGAATTGCCCCATATTAGGATGCCATATTTTAAGACCGATGTTACATAGCCATGATATGCGAGCAGTGCAGTCTTTTCTCCCGCGACTGACCTCATTTGTTTCAAAGCAAATACAATTTTTTCCAGTTTATTACATATAACTGTTATGTGCGCTTTCCAAGAACAGTGTTCATCTAATGTAATGCCCAGAAATTTTGTTTCGTCAACACGTTGTATTTCTTCGCATTGACATAATATCTTGAGGTTCAATTTATTTGCTTTGTAATTATGAAATTGAATATAACAAGTTTTTGAGACGTTGGTTTTTAAATTATTTTTACTTAACCACGTATCAATTGATGTTATGGTGTCATTTATTTTATCCTCATAAGAGTTTGTTTTGTCTTCGTCTGGTATAATAATAGCTATGTCGTCAGCAAAGAGGGACATAGGATAAGATGTATATTTAGGAAGATCGTTAATATAGATCAGGAATAAGAGGGGACCTAGCACGCTCCCTTGTGGGACACCACTTTTGTTCTGTCTATATGTTGACCGATAAACTGCGATTTCGTCGTTTTCATTGATGTTTTCTAATTCAACACACTGTATTCTGTTGTTTAGGTAACTCTCAATCCATTTTAGGGTATTGCCTCTTATTCCGTAGCATTCACATTTACGCAGTAGTATTGTATGGTTCACAAAGTCAAAGGCCTTGCACATGTCGAAAAACGTTGTTACAACTGTGATTTTTTTATCAATGTATTGAGTAATTTCCCGAATAAGAGAGAAGGCAGCATGTGCAGTTGACTTTTGCTTTTGGAAGCCATTTTGTTCTTTAGCAATAATATTGTATTTATTTAAGAATTGCGAAACCCTGTTCAGAAAGGCTTTTTCAAAGACCTTTGAGAGAATCGGGACCAAAGTTATAGGACGATAATTGGGTAGATGTTGTTTATCTCCCTTCTTATGTAGGGGTTTAACTATGGATTTTTTTAAACGTTCAGGAAATGCACCCTGTACAAAAGATAAGTTAATAAGGTGGGTTAAGACTGAAGCTAGCCCCTCGGCACATTCTTTTAATACTTTAGTCGCTATTTGATCATATCCCACGGAGTTGGTATTATTTAATGACTTAATTATTTTGATAATTTCGTCCTCTGTGCATGGCGCTAAGAACAAACTATTACTTATGCACCGGATTTTGGATACAATGTCTTTATTATTATGGGTACTATTGTTTTGTAGATTAGTAGAGTCTATTAAAAAGTCATTGAATCTACTAGCTATCTGTAACGGATCACTCACTATAACACCATCAACATTAATGCACTCGATATCCTGTCTAGTGATGGTTTCGTCATTTTTGTCTTTAATTATATTCCAACTTGCTTTACATTTATTTTTTGCTTGGGATATATACTTGCTGTTAACAAACTTCTTAGAATTTAGTACACAAATCTTTAGTAATTTGGTATATGATTTATAAGCTTGTTTGTTTTCCGTTGAGCGATCTCTGTAACATAAGGATCTTAGTTTTCTTTTTCTTCTACTCGACTGCATAAGGCCTTTCGTAATCCATGTTGGTCCCAAATTATTAGCCTTAATTTTTATACTGAACTCAGGGAAACATAGCCTGTATAAAAGAGTAAAGAAATCGTGAAATATCTCAAACGCTACGTTTAAGTCATTCTCTGAAAATACATCAGACCAAGATAGACTCGAGATGTAGTGCTTGAATTTTTCAACATTTTCTTTACACAGATCTCTCCTCTTTATGTACCAATGATCATGACGTTTCTTTTTGATATTCATGACTGGAAAATGAAGGACCTGACACGTAACGTGATCGGATAAATGCATAGGGTATACATCCCCTTTCGCAGTACTTATGTTGCTAGCTATATGATCTATACAAGATGTTAGGCGAGTGGGTTGTTTAATATGTAATGTTAAATTGTAATTATTTAGTAGTCCTGTTAACATATTAGAGTACTTAGACTCTTTAATTGTGTCTATGTTTAGGTCTCCTGCAATTATTACTCTACGTCTGGATTTTGAAATTAATTTATGAAGAACATTATCTAAGCATCGGAAGAATGTATGCAGTAATTGATTTGTTGGAACTCTATAGCTACAAACGACTATACAATTAAAACTAGGTATATCTATTCCACAACATTCGAAAACTCGTTAAAATGACGATTCTTGGCATAATTGTTTTAGTTTAAAATCTATCCCTTTTCTCAAAAGGATACAAACTCCGCCTCTTTTCTTATTTTCTCTAGAAAAACTTGAAGCAACATTATTCGAATGTTTAAGGTATTAAGAGGCTGTCAGTGTCTAAAGCGCGCACACTGTCTTTTCGTATAGGAGTAAATGAGATAGCACTACTTTCGCTGTTAGTGGGCCTGGGCAAGGGAATAATAAGAAAGGAACCTATTATTTGTGTAATATTACTTGCTAGCGGTCTAGGTATAAATATATAGGTAAGTCAAAAAATAAAGGCACAGAACCGTTTAATGGTGATTTTAAGACCAATCTTTGCAATTATTTTCTATCGAGCCAATTTCGTTCAATCGTGTATCGAGTGCGGCCACGGTCTGTGAAATATAATGAATATTAACATATTTTTTTGCTTCACTAAAACAAATAGTTTTTCTTAAAAAACTGCTTAAGTAATGAAATAAAACTATGAAAACGGATTATATCGCGTATATTGAATTTATAATACATCCCGACGTTTCGAACCCTTTACAGCGTTCGTGGTCAACGGGTGACTGAGGAAAAATTACAAAGTGCAAAAATACCCACATACTAAAATAATGAAACAATCATAGACTATAAACTTTAAGGCTGGTTGTACATGCAAAATCGGTTCATAAGGCTAGTTATACACTACAATTATTTTCAAGTAAAGATATATATATATATATATATATATATATATATATATATATATATATATATACGCGATAAAAACTACGCCGGCTCCAACCCTACACCACGGACCCGAGAAGATTTAATTCCCTCCTAATATGGGACCGGCAACAAACTCGGCGGGACACATCTTTTCATCTTTTCTTTTTCTTTTCATCTTTTGCTTAAGTAATATCATTTTCAAGAACATTGGGTGCTGACAGTGCAACATTGTTGTTAAGTGCTATGGTTTATATTAATATTTATTAATCTAATATTACCGTTGAATTCGAATGTTTAAGTTTTTAAATAAACACAAAAGTCAGTAATTTTCATAAACATAGCTAAGTGCGTCAAAAATGGTAAAGTACTTAGGTGTATCGAATTTACTCTGATCACAAATTTTGAGTTAAAGTTCAAGTTCAAGTCTTGCCCAAGGCAATGAATGAATTATGATTGGGATTTCGATTATGTGCCTACTTTAATTAATTTGAGTTGTTCTTATATCATAACACAATACAATAAAACTTACTTCTGAATTAAATTGACGCGTCGCTAGCCTAGCGGTCAAACGTGTGACTTCCAAACAGGAGATCGCGGGATCCAACCTCATCTTGTCTCTCGACATTCTTTGAATACATTTGAAATATAGTCCCTGCAGGTACCTAAAACTATGTTAGCTACTTAGCTTAACACTAAAAACTAAATTTTACATACAGCTAAGGAGCGATGCAGGTTCGACCAGTGTTGCATGTAGCGACTAGCGACTCTACCCGCTATCACGCTCAGGATACTGCCCCAATTCTTGGGATTAATTAGGTTGTCAAGCGGACCCTAGACTCGATACTCGAGTCAACGATAGGAAAATGATGATGATTGATGATGATACCACAAATTGGTAATTCGTAACTAAAAACATTTTATCATTCTAGCTCTACATTTAAGCAAACATAATTACGTAATAATCATAATGTTAAATAATAAATGTATTTATTATTTACAATATAAGACGATTGAACAATAAAATTACTATTAAAAATTACAACTACAAATTACAACTAAACATTAATGTTAAATAAATGGAGCAACTAGTTATAAGAGTAATATTTATATGTATTCTATTTTTAGGTACACGTGTAATTTTAAGTGCAATTACCAACAATGGTCTATTTGGGTTGTAAATTGTTATCGCGTTAACACATTTAACCTTAATTTGACACAATCGTCCGTAATAAAGTGCATACAAAACAACGCACGCTTGACAATTACCAACATGCCAGTGAAAATATTGTAAAAAGATTTTATCACAACCCTACAAAATTATCGTTGAACGTGTCAAATAAAATTGAATTGAAATTCAGCCTTACTCCAATCCTATTAAGGTCGCTTTCGCCTTATTTATGGGGTGTTTTTTATAATTGGTTAACCACAGCAATTTACTAGAATCACCAAGTCACAGATAATTAAATGACAAAAAGAATCGAAACAAAAAGTTGTGTTGATTTATTTCGCTTTAAAGAGGTCGTGTGGGCGAGACTTTACATTTAAGGGAGCGGATTTGGTTTTTTAATTATTTAATTTGTGTAGAAATGTACACAACCGGCGTTAAAGCGGGGAATATCGAATTTCAGCTTAATTGTCTTTAATTTTGATGAGGAGGAAGTTTGTTTTTCGAGTAAAATAAACAAACAAATCGAAATGTTTGGCTTTGACAGATATAAAAGGCACATTTGGTTTTAAATTTTGGATTCATATTATTATTGAAGAGAAACATTTTATTAATAATTAGAATTACAAAGCAAAAAAATAATAATCCTGCTCTTAGCACCTAACAACACTTATCGTACTTATACCTATTTTGCAGACCCCGAGAGCCCTAACGCAGCGTACTACGTAGGCGAACAACAAGCGAACGAGAAGCGAAGCGACGCGGCGCGGGGTGAATCAATCCTTTGATACCTATAGTAGAATTAGTGTCCTACGCAGGCGAACTCGTTGCGAACGCAAACGCCGTGGGCCCGCCGCTTCGCGCCGCGCCGCTTCGCTTCGCATTCGCGGGTTGTTCGCTTACGTAAGACGCAGGGTAAGGAAGCAACCGGGAAAGCAGGATATGAAGTTTTTTGAACCAAATAGTCTTAAAAGATCCTCCTTAAAATGTCCAGATCTAGTTTTCATATCAAACCTGAGGAATCGGAGAAGGTTTTTCTTTTCAATAGTTCAAAAACGACCTCCTGACACCACGATTTCACCACGCTGACAAATGTCATCTGACAATAACAATTTTATTCACCGTAGGCCGGAAAGGTACACGAAATGGTTAAGTTAGTGAAAAAGTCTTGTATGGAATATGTTCATTACAATCACAATACATGAATTGAGATTATTAAAATGTGCATACTCGAGTGATTAAAACATGGAGAGGCAATAATTGAAGAGTTAATCATTAATGCTCGTTTAATATTATTCACTTTGTTGACCTAAAAGGCTTTTATTGGATTCCATTACGTTATCTGCGCGTGTGTTGGGAAATCGGCGGATTTTGTAACTGTAGGTATTTACCTATACCTATTGGAAATTAAATAGTTCGGTTCCATAACATTACCTACAGATTTTACTTAAATAATGTACTTATTGAAATTAAATTCAAATTATATATTTACATGACTTTTCGTCCCCAAACCATTTTTTATTTTCGTTTGGCTTTTATCGATGTAAGATTGTCAAATTTGTCATCATGGCTTTGGCTACCGCTCTTATTACACCACGCTGACAATTCACCGTACATTGCTGGTCCAACCAGTAAACATTAATGCCATATACCGTCGTTACTTACCGACCCAGGAATATATAAAGCCGCATTGCCGTGTTGTGTCGTGTTGTGTTGCATCAGGCATCAGACAAATGTGATGCCTAATGCATCATAGAAATGTAAACGCAACCATATTAAATGTATGAAACCGATACCCGTCACAACACAACACGACACAACACGACAGACAAATGAATGCGGGTTTAGAAATAGTCAATGCCAGATGTCAAGTGTCAATTTGGTGAAACAGCCTTGGGAATCTTTCCTCGCAACCTACATGTAAAAGTTGAAAAGTTCTTAAAACGCAATCTGCCTTATACTTGCACTCTGAGCTCTCGGAATCGGCACCGCGAAATTTCAACAGCCCATACTTCATCGATAAATCTCTATGATGAGGGTATTATTTAAATTGAGAACTGTCAGTTTACCACTGTAGCGATTAAAAATAAACGCGCGTTAAAATTGCATGTGTGATTATGGCTTTATTTACTCAGCTTCATTTTGGTTTGTTGATTTTACGTGCGTCCGCTATTTTATCCTACCGAATTGGCTAATAGTAATTTTGTCGAATAGGCTTAATCGTGACTTTAGGTAGGTACTTATTATAAAATTATCCTTTATCCAATAAAGGAGTTGGTATTACAGTCACAGTTAGTTCCATAGGCCACAATATGCCAAAATTGTCAGGACAAAAAGGGGCTGTACAATTTTATATTTAAAAAACTGATGAGAAAGTTGTATTTTAACCACAAGAGTGGCAATGTACCAAATTGTGAGTTCCCTTATGTTGGCTGAATTGACTTTGGAGTGATGATTTTGAAATATAAATATTTAATAACGTTAATTTGGATCTGACTTGTAATGTTTTACAGTCAGTATTTTTCCTCGTATTCCAATTACGAACCACTCGTTACGCTCGTGGTTCAAATTTGGAATCATTCGCTTGCTCGGGTATCAACAACCAATAACAGTTTGCCTTTGTTTAAAACAACTACTCGTATTATAACATCACTTCGACATTATTCTTTCCTTTTTTTCCATAAAGATAATATTTTTGTACATGTTTTAAAATTGTCTATTCATTAGTACTTACCAGTCCGGGAAAGACATAATTTTTATCTGGTATGATAACGGAGACATCAAGATAAACTAAGTTATTTTTTATAAACATTACTTCGAAAATTTTAATCCTATCTGATACACGTTTATGACTATTGATAGAATATATGAAACACATGTTTCTTATCTTTCTTTATAGACAAAAAGCTATTTTACATCGCTGTAAAAGGATCGTAAAATATGATCAATTAGGAACGCTGCACTAACAAAAATATTTGAAGTTGTAAAACACGGTTTGATTAATATTTAGGAGAGTAAATAAATGTCTTGGTCGTACAGTCAAGACAATATTTGAGCAATAGGGTCATTTATGCCTAACGGGTTTGAGCCACTGTACCCGGTTATTGTCTACAGAACCACTGTTCCCTCCATGACCCGAATGAATTGCAAAAAAAGTGTACTTTCCACAATCAAAAATGTCTTTACAATAAAAATTTATCTAAAAAAATAAATATTGCACATACAATCATTTTAAACATTCTTATATTCTTACATGATGAAACAGGAATTTTACACTTTTACAGTGAAATATTCCTTTAAGTAATATAGAAAAAGAATTACAAAAATGTTGTATTTAATCTCCCATACAAAATAACTATGTCATCGCAACACTCCACTGTAATTAAAAAATCATCTTTTGTGTCAATTGTCCCAGCGTTTTTCTGTAAGACGGTAGTATATTCTGCTGAGTGTTCATACATTTTATAACATAAAGTATAATTCAGTCGAACTGTACTTGTCTAACTTTATTACGGTACTTTACTCCTATATCCTTTTAGGGTAAATGTCTCAATTCTTGGCCATAGTCTTAATTGATGTATTACAATACAGACTTTAATCAGTGTCACTTTTACAGCCTTTTTAATTTTACGTCCGCTATCTGACTCCGCATTACTTGGAAAAAGACTTATTGGGCGTCCAACTCTACGGTTTAAGGACTCCTGTAAGCGGGATATGGACTGTTTTGACATTCGGACCGACGGCTGGGAGAAACGTACCGAAATGGACCCCATAAACCCACAAGCGCCAAGTAAAATATAATAGTATTTTATACAATCGTGATATAATAGAGAGCTTTTCAGTCGAGTACCGTGTTTAAGCAACGAAGCTTGCTGAGTTGCTTAAGTTAAGGTACGAGATTGAAAAGCTTGATTATATCACTATTGTATACAATACTTTTTCTACGAGACAAAAAAAATAATACTTTCAACTAGTAGAATCATATAGGTAAACAAACCAAAAGTATACAGCTAAGATACGCGAGCTGCCGCAGCCCGCGATACCTTCATACTCGTGCGCGCCCCGGCCGCGGCCGCCGCGGGCCCGGCGCGGGTTGGTCAACACCTCCTCATAACTCATGAGGCCCTGGTACCTGCTCCGCGCTAAATTCAATTTTAAGACAGTTTTTTTCTCGATTTTGGCCACCGTAGCCTATGGAGACTAACAAGCAACGCTAAGCGGTTTTGAAGCAATTGTTTCTACTACAACATAAAATAAAATGTTTTTGTTGGCCAACCAATCACAAAGCAGATGCATTGAATCGAGTCTCCTCGAAATGTATGAAGTTCTATTTTCAAAATTTTTATAATTGACTAAACCGTATCGATAAAATTCTTATGCTTGAGTCGGAAGTGCCATAGACTAACCAACGTTGAAAAGAGTAAGGTTGTAGTGTTGCATGTGAAGTTGTAATACACAGATTATACTCGACGAGTAGAAAAAGTTGTTTTTTAGTTAGTGGAAACAGTTTTCTCCTAAAATAGAAATTTCATAAAAAAAAATCCTAGCAGTCATTCTTCCCTCTTAATTACTAATAACCAGACACCGAAATTTTGGGGAAATATTAAATGACAGGTAGGGAGAGTTCCTATATCGATAAGCTCAATAAAATTATCGATGAAATCAAGAAGAAGAATTTTTTTGACAGTACTTAGTTCTGTTGTGGTTATTTCTAATTCAAACCTTTCAATGTTTTAATTAATTTTATAATCAACTAAAATGCGGTTACAAAATTATAAAATTGAATAAACACAGAAATGCTACATTGGTCTCGTCAAAATAAATTAGAGCGATACTCAAATCGAGATAATACCTATCTAATGACTCTCTTTTCTGAAAACTGTGACAGGAAAGCCATTTTTATTTAAGTATAAGCTTAATTTAATTATTAAACACAATTATTCAACTCAGTTCTGGCCTCTGTCACAAACATCTTAATTTTGCGAGGGTCGCTAATTTGATTTTACGTAAAAAATAAAATAAAAGGAGTGTTCGCGTTATTCTCGAGATGCTTTAGCAATATTACAAATTCTGTTTTTCTCGATACAGGTCACATTTTTAGGTATCTATCCTAAGTCAAGCTTACAATTTCATTGCTGTTAGCGATCAATTTCGGAAATTACAAACGAAATATTACCTAGATTATATGCCCTATTCCTGTATTCCTAGGCTTCTCAGATCCTATCAAACCTTTACATGTTATCCGAGTCAATCTTGCAATTTCATGGCCGTTGCCGACTAATCCCTGGAAATTCCAGACTAAATATTACCCAGATTATGTTACCTATTTGGGCATTAAAGGCCAGTTCAATTCCAACTTACATTTGACATCAAAATTATATCTAAATGATTAGACGTGCGTGCATTTTATAATAAACATTATCACGTCATCTGGGCCTAATTAGCTACAGAGAACACAGATACATCACACAGGCATTCAGAATTTGAAAGCGTACCTAAAATAACGTGCTGACAGCTGTTATATTATTTGTTTTTTAAGTAGATGGAGAGTAAAGGTAAGGAGACAACTCTTTTATGGAAGAACAGTTGCAAAAGTGTCCAGCTGTCAGCTATAATAACAGTTACAAATCTGAAGTGGCGCTAGAGTAGCTGCTGTATGAACTTAGCCGTTATTGACGGAGTAAAGTGCGCTGTCAATGATTTTTATTAGACGGAAAAAATATTTTTTACAATACTACCAGAATGTATGTAAATGGGAATTTGTTCTTGTAACAAATTTTGCGTTCTCCTAACATTTTTTTCTGTTTAGCCAACCATTTGATTTGAAGCGATTACAATTCGTTTGTAACGGGCAATAGTATATATTGTGTAGTAGCAGTGTAACTATAGTTGAGTTTACTATCTGTAGAGTTGTCACATATAATACTATAAAAATTGTAGGGTCTACCGAATTCTCGTTACAACAACCAGTTTTTTTTTTCAGTGTAAATATTCTAGGTATTGTGGCGCCAACTATTTAAGGTTTTTTGACGAACACTTTTTGGTACACAGAGAGTGTTCTCCTTATCTCTACTCTCCATAGTCAAGTAGATTAGTTTACACAGCGCCAGCGTAAAAGCGCCATACAGTGGTTATGCGTGCTTAATCTAGTAGATGGGTCTTAAAGGAGGTCGCTAGTGGTGAATAAAAACATTATGGAGAGCAGTGACCAACTTAAAAAAAAAGTTTATCTAGTAAATTCTAAAATGGTATATAACACGTGCTACATCTCTACAAATAAATATATATACTAAATGGTATGTTAAGTAAAGTAAGGTGCTTGCTATTAAAAAAGGAGGGAATGTTCGATTATCTCGAAAATCACGACACTTTTACTAAAGCTATAAGTACATTTTCAAGACTAGCCTAAGGTACAGAACACAAGAAGAAGAAGAAGGTTGTCCATTATTAGTATTTACTGGACACCCGATATAAAGAGCCTAGCCTAAGAAAGAAAATAAATAAAGGAAATTTTAATAAAATAATTAAAATAAGAACAATATGTGTCGTGGAAGAATAGTTTCATATGCTATCAAAATTATCAAGAAGTGAAGTGAAGTAAAAGGCCTTAATCGTATTCCAACTCACCCTTGCCATGTTTTTCAATTTCCCGCTCTATTACCTTTATTAGGACAAGGCTATAAACATGGCTGTCATAAAAACCTACGGGGCACGACTAATGACAAATTGTTACAGTAATCAATTTCCTCAAAAAGGGCATTTGTGAAACAAGTTTTTTTCAACAGACCTGTTTCATGTTAATTTGTTAGTGAGAATAATTCTCTCGAATTCATTAAGAGGTAATGAGGGACTTGATGAGATTAATTTTAGAAGGTACCATTTGTGCACGTCGGAAAGGTTCTGCCTGGAAAAAACTGTTTGAAATATTTTCTTAAATTTAATACCGTTCATATAGGTACCTACCTACGTTTTTTGATGTCACTGGAAATGTTCATTTGGCGTATTATATGAGTATGTTTCATCCTACTTAGTCATTTCATGTTTCTCATATTCATATTTATTAATTAAAAAAGTATAACGCTTTGATAGAATCTAAGCTAAGATATAGCATTAAACTCTGGGGAAGCAGCTACCAGTATAATATTAACAGGTCTCTTATAATACAAAAGAGAGCAGTTCGTACTATGGTTCGGATACCTCCATGGGTTTCGTGTAGACATTTTTTCAAAGAATTAGGAATTCTTACGGTACGTTTTTCAAAAAATTAGGAATTCTCACGGTACCCGTACCCGGTTTGTATGTCTTGTACTCTTGGTGCTGCTCGCAAAGCTTCTTAAGCTTCTTAAGTCTTGTAAAGAGCAATATGAACGCTTACTTACGCGCACCAGTTATATGAATTTTGCCCTAGACTCGAGGATGCTGCGCATTTCGCTGGTCATCAAGCCATAAGCCTTTATAACAGATTGCCTACTGAACTAAAATTCATTACTGATCACTCGCTGTACCATAGGGAATCGAATTTTATTTTATTGAGAGGTTGCTTTTACACCGTAGATAATTTTTTTAATACTATTTAAGATTTAAGCTTATTATAATTATGGTATTTACATTTTATTAAGTTTTTTAATAATTATAATTTTAACTAGGGAACAAATCAAATTATTTTATGAAATATTTTCTGATTTGCGTTATTTTTAAGTAGTCACACTACTAATACTATTTATAAATTATAAACTAAAATAAACAACATACACAAAAAAAAAGTGACTAAGTCCACCGGTGGTAATCCAGCAAGTAAAGGATTCGTATAGGAGGTGCAAGAACACACTGCTTGCCCTTAGAGTTGGTCAAAGGCGCCTAGCCTTTCAAAGATAGCATACACCAGAGTGTTTGAGAATTTGGGACGGGTACCGCCGTGGCCGGTTGATCTAGTGGTCAGGATGTTAGCCGCATAAGCTGAAGACGCGGTTTCGATTCCCGCCTCGGCCACCGGTGGACTTGGTCACTTTTTCTTTAGTGTAATTATTTATTTCAGTTTATAATTATAATTTTAGTTTTAAGGCATGTATTTCAAACACAATACCTGTATTGTTTTTTGAATAAATATATGAGTATGACTATGACTGTAATACCTACGTATGCTGACGCTAAACTATTAATTTCAGAATAGCTTCATGCATTTAACGGCATTTGAATCGCATTTGACTGCAATAAGGCTAACCAGCTTAACAGTTAGTACATTACCTGAATTCTAGTTCACAGATAAAGAACAGTTGTACATACTCTGATACAATAAGTACTTGAATGAGTACGGGCAAAACAAGTGGATGAGATCGGCCACGACGACAATGGACTACAGGCCGACTTCAACTTAATTGTATTCGAAAGTACAGGCTGGTAAATAAGGCAACCAGATTGATGACGCCCTTAAGATCTTAAGACACGAAAATGAATAAATAAATATTATGAGAAAATCTTACACAAATCGACCTAGTCCCAGAGCAAGCTTAATAAGGGTAAGCACAATACGACGACGATATTTAAAAGATAGATATATGTTGTACACATTAAACAATTTAAAAATACAAAGAAATTTTTGAATTGAAAGAAGAGATTTTTGAATCTTTGAAAGAACCGAAGAAGAAGAAGAATAAGAAGAAAAAGATGGGTTCTAGTAGTAGTGCTACTACTAGAACCCATCTTCTTCTAGATTAATTCAACGTCCAGAAAAACATATTTGTGATGAGCACACAAAAAGCCCTTACCGGGATTCGAATGAACTAGGCTACCTCCTCCTTGCGTCGTATTCCTCAGTATTGAGGGTCGTGACCTCCCTTTTGTATCACTTTCTGTCTTACGATCTTTCTCCATCTGCTTTTGTGTTTGGCGGTGTGGAGAGCCATGTGGACTGTGGAGTCAAGAGCGGTGCAGATCTGGTCAGAGCAACGTATTGGACTGCGTCCCCTTCCAGGCCTTTTCCCTTCCACTTTGCCGGTCACAAAAAGCTTTTCGAGGTTGCCACCGTCTTTTCGACTAGGTTAGGAGCCCGTTCAATTATGCCTTTCTTAATAAATTTAAACTTTGGTACTGTCTGTTAACTGTTCGCTGCACCGGAGTGGACGGGCGGTCATTGTGTGGCCGAACAAAGACTATGAAGCGCCGAGAATCTGCCTTCGTATCGTCGTATGGCGCTTGTATTTACTCGCCCGTGGTGGAGCTGTGAAACCAGCGTGTATTCATCTAATTAATGTAGTAACATTTAGCAAATATGTACAGTTATTCTCATCAATCAATAGAACCTGATCTGATGGGACTAAGGTCAAAAGTATGTAGTTAGACCAAGAACAGTCTGCAGAGATTTTTAACAGCACCCGCTCGCAGTGCTAGTGTTATTTATACGTCATAATAGAAGTATGAAGTTGAAAATAACACCTGCACTGCGTGAGCTGTCAAAATCTCTGCACTTTTCTTGGTTTTACTCTACCATTCTCTTATAGCCATACTTACAAACAAAGAACTTCTTATAGCCATACAAATGCAGAGTAGATATTTATAATATTTATTTATTTATTATTTGTTGCACAAAATAAATACGAACGTATTAAAGGCGAATTTAATGCCATAAGGCATTCTCTACCATTCAACTTTTGGGCAAAGCCGATAAGTTGTAGGCGGTGCAAAATCATTGTGTATAAAAATACGATCAAAATCACAAAATCACAGGTATAAACATACACATATACATAATATTAATACTAATACAAATAATTACATAATACTTAATACATATATGAAATCAGATGGAATGTACAAAACACAAACATAACAGAAATATTCTCGTTTTTGAATGATTGTGTAAAATTTATTTAGTAAAAGCGCATTGTTACCAAATTTTTCCCCATTTGAAATGTTGATATAAATAACTAATTAAGTAAAAGGAGACCGTCAATTTTGAAGCACTATTTATTTATTTATTGTATACTCAGGTAAGTAGGTAAGTAAGTACCTACTTAGAACACTGGGATTTAATGCTATTTAAAAGCAAGTATTTTTTAACATAGAATATTAAACAAAGTGGTAATATGTTCAACGAAGTGTTAATTAGTATATACTCTGACGCCGTTAAAATTAACTTTCAAGTTTTAATTAACTTCAAAAAACTCATATCTTCCAATTGTACCCACTCTAATTCCTACCTTATGTAATACATCTAAGGTTCAAATTAAATTACTGAGTTATGATTATAGTGAGGTCGGGAGAGTTACCTTTCCTTTCTTTTTATTAGCTGGCGACTTTGAAAATAACCGGGCAAATTAAAGACTTCATCTTAACGGTGCAGGACACGGACTACACTACACGGACACAACATTATTTATGAAAATGAAAAAAAAATTACAAAAATATTTATTGGTTTTTTACAAGTATGTTTGCAGCATGGGATGGGATCTTAATGCTTAAAGCATTCGGTCGTGAATCGGAATGACCCCGAAATATCTTTTCCCATTTTATGTTAATTTCTGTCTTTTAACGTCACTTAAGAGCCGTATTGACCACGCAATTTTAGTACGGCCAAAAACAAAGCTAATAACCAGCGTTAAAAGCAAAATGTAAAGTGCCGTCATCTGCATAAGTATTACTCACGTTAAAAAGGCAAGGCGCAAGCCAGCCGAGAAACTGTTTCGGTAAAATTGCGAAAATTAATTAAGGTCCGATAAAAAACGTCTTTATAATGGTTTACCCTTATTTCAATGAAATAAATGCATTGCCCATTTAGGATCGACCCTTTACCAGGAGGCCAATTCAAACATACATGTTGATGTCAAAATGATGTCATTTTGCTATCATTCGCCCGTGCGTCTCGTGCGACCCAATATATGTACGGACTTCAGTTTGAGAGAACACCTTGATGTCGGTACTTAAGTTTTATACCTTGCGTCAGAATAAAGCCGAACCGTAAACTAGTCAAGCAACAATGGAGCGAGTCATAACACAGGATATGGATGCAAATATCACAGATCGCAGGTCAAGGTGCGGGTTCAGTGCCCGGTGATAGCGCTGTTTTATAGGTACGGTTTGCAGACATAGGTCAAAAATGTCTAAAACGGGCAACGAAATTTTTGACACATCTGTAACAATAACATATTTGTAAAATACGTACCGTTAACATCCTTTACCTTAGGTACCTACCATGACAAACATAACTTAGAAAAGCAATGATCCTCTAACAAATATAATATGCATATGCAAAGTCAATGTTGAACAGAGTTACTTACGCTACTGTTCGGAGATTTATATTTATTCAAACTAAATATTTAAAAAAATGATTGCCAACTTCATAAATAAATGTCAAAATTCGAGTTTATTTAGGCACACACAAAAAGCAGATTTATTCTTTGTAAGAAAAATAAACGGCATGGTAGAATGTTTTATAATTACGATATGTAGACACAAAATGTCGCCTAATTAATAAAAAATATTTACTTTTTACTCCATACGCACACCTACAATATTATGAAGTAAAAACATACACATGAAAAAAACACCATGTAGTCACTTATTACATACGTATATGATGGTATGTCGTCTATACCAAACAATGAAATTGTCGCAATGTCGCACCGACCTTTACTACGCGACCACAACGTCGTAAGCGTCGCGAGATTCACGCTCCGGTTATGTTTGATGCCAAAACGGCAGCAACACATGGCGCAAAATACTGACTTCCTAGCCTCTACATTCTACAACAATCCATACTAATAACTAATATTATAAATGCGAAAGTGTGTCTGTCTGTCTGTTACCTCTTCACGCTTAAACCGCTGAACCGATTTAGTTGAAATTTGGTATAGAGATAGTTTGAGTCCCGGGGAAGGACATAGGGTAGTTTTATCCCAGAATTCATATTTAAGGGGGTGAAAAGCGGGGGTGGAAGTTTGTATGGGGAAACGATAAAAAGCAGATTGGACAAAAAATAAGCCACCCAAATTACTAACTCCACGCATACGAAGTCGCGGCCAAAAGCTAGTGTACTAATAAAAAAAAGTGTCAAAAGGGTCTCTACGTGTTGACTTCGGATCCGCGCACGCCGCCTAAATGTCCGGAACACCATTGTTCCGTGATGGGTAAAGACATTAAAAAATATAAAATTAACCTCGTCTCATCTAAAATCACAATCACGATTTAAAATTTAAAGCATTAAGGAATAAATCGCAAACTTTTGCAATGAATTTGCGGACCGTAATAAGTGCCGACGGTACCGATCGCAACAAGTTAATTTATGCGTGAAGCGTGAACCTATTTATCGGACTCGCTAATACTTGCTTAGTTATTGGTGGATACAAATAATATTTCGCGTTTCCCACGAGTGTGGAAAGCTATGTCTCACGGCTCGAGTTCGCGGTTACAATATATTGAGTTCTTTTAGGGATAATATTCTTATCAATATGAACGATGAGATGTTTTATATAGGCGAGAAGTTTTTTGGTCACATTGCCCAAAAATATGGGCATAACCTCGAACAGATGATGGTGACTGGGAAGACGGGTGGAAGAAGACCGAGAGGTAGCTGTTCAATCAAATCCCAGACGAGAAGAAGGAATGACGCGAGGAGGAGGATCATAATAATGGAGGAAAAACGTAAACCGCAGTCATTTTGTGACACAAATAAAAATAAAAACATTTTGAAAAAAGAGGCTAATTCTATTCGCCAGTCAAACACCCTATTTTTGTAAACACTGTAGACCAACCAAAGCCACATCCAACCATGCCAAAAGACACCCGCCAAGTTATACATGAAGTGTTATACATACATTGTCATTGCCAAGAGTCATGACATCATCAGTGCCATGCATTACATCTGTACCTATTTCGGCCTGCAATATAATGGTGTACAAAAGTGTTCTCAGAAATACGTGTAAATAATAAACCAGTAGAAACTACTCATATTATATGTGTTATGTACTTATGTTGTATCTTCCTATAAAATATTGAACTAAAATCTCGTTATGGAATTCTCAAATTGTCTTTTTGTCAATGAAATACCTATTACCAAGTGATCTTACTCCAACTTTTACCATATTTTCTTATAAAGAAATCCAATTTCCTGCAAACCACAAATGCAAGTTGCATTATAATCCCCAATCAAGGGGAGGTTTCTTTTATTATCACTCTAGCGAGAAAAAGACGCAAGCGACGTGAGTTTTACTCTATATTTACCCAATCTTGTACAAAGCAGTATTATTGCCTACCCTCTAACGAATAGGGCGGGGCACTGGTAATTCTATGGGATAACTTAGATGAGGTCTGGATCCCTTAATAAGGTGAGGACGAAAAGGGATTTGTTTTAAAGTCGATTTGGTAAAGCGACAAAAGTTTTTTCGAATTAGGTTTAAAGCAAAATTATTTTATAATCAGAACATTTTAATACATTGTGCAACGTGGGGGGGTAAGTGAAATATTGTATGAGTCTGTATATTCACGACAGCCGTAGGCTGGAGTGAGTTAAAGACAGTACACCTGCATGAAATAATATTTTTTTTCGAGCAAGTGTGATGAAAACTAATTTTCTGCTTTAGATTTCCACAATTAAAAACTTTGCGTTATGAGCTTATGATTGTAAGGCTATGTGCATTTAGGACGCTAGTACCTACGAAGAATTTCGTTCAGTGACCCGCCTGCGTTTACCTCTACCCACCAGCAATATAATTAGGCGCGTGCAAAAGATATAGGAACAGGCGGGTCTACTTTAGCATCAATATAACTAATATTTATTATTATAATCCTAACAAAGGGTGTTTGTTTAAAAGTGTCAAAAAAACTATATGTTAATATGTTCTCTAGCTTAAACTGCTTGGTAAATTCCCTATAATAATTATATTACAGAAAAGAAAGTCCTCATCTTATATTTTTAATACAACCCGCGTTTCAAAGCCGGCCTTGTCTGCAAAAAATGTCACCAAAAATATCGCACTCTTTATAATAGACACCTCACGTCATAAAGAACAGCGCACCTCTGACGTGTAAATTTCGAGCGTACTTAAATAGGCTGTCCGTTTTTCAAGGAAATAGCGGGATAAAGGAGGGTAGTGGGTGGCCATAAATTCAGGATGAGCGAGACTCTTGTTCACGTCACTTTTGAATTAAGTTGTTGCTTAGGCCTACGCGATGTAGGTTGCTGTTTAAGGCTATATTTTGGACTTGGAGGTGGTACAGTTAGCTTGAAAATTAGTGGCGCAGACTACGCATCAATAGTATCTACCAATCTCAAATGACTTGACAAAAAGGGGTATGTTACTATATGTAGAACAATTAGATTATAGATACTTTTGAATGCGAACTGGAAAAGTATTCCAGGGTGGCAGAATGCTGACTGTACCTAAGTTTTTCGATAGTTAGATGATTTAATCGCACTTAAACTATCGTGAGACATATTTCAAAATATTTATCAGTACGGTTTTACGGGTACGGTACGGTTTGAGGATGGATTCCCAAAGAATCCGAAACATGTCGCCAAAAGCGACTAAAAATAATAGTGAGTAAAAACCGTACTGATAAATATTTAGTTAGATGATTTTATTGTAGGTTGCATATGTGTGTGCTGGAACTTTCGTAATCCTATTACGACATTTACGACACATACGTAACACCAAAGATAGATATAACTCCGTAATAGATGGATACAGTCTAAGGAAAAAACGTGCCCAGAAAATCAAGAAAATTTGATTCTCGTTCAGAGGGCGCTACAAGCTTTGGCCTACTGTCGTATAGATGGCGTTGACGGTTCCGTTTGTTATTTAACAATTTTAACGCAGAACATGGGTCAAAATCATAAAAATAATTAATTCAAATAAAAGAATCATTCATCCATATTTAAATACATTTTATCGTATTTTTATAAATCCTCATTTTTAGTTTTAATGTGTGTCGATTCGATAGATGGCAGTGAATTTACTGTGGTTACAAAATTTACTATGACAGTACCGCTCTATCTTATTATATCCTCTTTGGTAACACCTACTTAAATTTGTAGTTATACGGTTTGTTTATATTTTTGTACAGCTGTCTATTGTCACTTGAAATATATTACCTATTCACCACGTAAACTAGTGTTTTAGCTATCAGACTCCAGTAACTCTGTTAAATACCCAAGTTTTTTTAATAAATTTAACTTAGTTCTTGTTTGTATGTCTTAAGATAAAATTAATTCTAAATTTTTCTGCAACGTGTATATGTGGCATATATGAACGTCTACGTAATTTACTTTCTATACATCTCGCTCGCACCAATATGCGAGTACGAGCGAGATGCATAAAAAGTAAGTTACGTTCTCGATAGCGTTTAATGTCAGTGCCAAACTGGTGGTAGCCACACTTAATTCTAGTCAAAATTACGGCGATGTCAGTAAAAACCCAAATAAGTCTAAAATATTTCAACACGTTTATGAAACGGCATAATAGAATCCAATTATATAAAAAGTTCATAAATTATGCGATTTTAATGAAAAGAAACGATACGCTGACTAATTAAAATCAACTTTTTATTTCACACTCAGAAGTCGTTGAAACGGGAACGCAGCGAGCTTAAAACAGGATTACGAATACAAACAGCCATACAAACAGATTTTACAAACCAAAGTTTTTTATCAAAAAAATCATTTTTGATACAAGCTTTTATCGCTGACTGCATTTTTTCCTCGCTTTCCGCAGGCAATTCAGACTTATCGAGACAATTCTAACCCTAAACACATTAAAGTTGCGTTGTTTTATCACAGAGTTCCTATGGCCACCTTCTGTCTCCATCATCAGATCAGCTCGATGGTACTCTAATATTGCATTGTAACCCGCCTTGACCAAGTAAAATCCGCAGTGGAAAACCGCGTATCTGAGTGTGCCAGATAGTCTGCCAACAGGGAGAGATTACGGATCGTGCGAAGAGCTGTGTCCGCCTCTACTACCGATGTGGACGCTTCAACGTGACTACGACCGCTCCGTCAAGAGAAAAGAAGAACCCGACATATATATGTAGTTATGAAAGTTTTCAGAAACCGGAAAGTCCAAATTTAACTTGCAAGATTTAATAACAGCCACACACAGATAGACAACGGGACAGCTGAAACTAAATAAAAGCTCGTAAAAAGGACATAATCGACAATTAATGAGTGAGTTCGATTAAACTAGTCTTATCTAAAAGTTTTGAAAGACTTACTTTACTTAGTCTCGTGCTGAAGTACAGTCTCGTAAAACCGAACGGAGTTCATCTAATTTATACTCATAATAGTGTGGACAAAAATATTGGGCCCTGGAGGGAAAGTGCCTTAAAACCTTAAGTTAGCTCACTTAAAGGAAACATTCTTTTATTTTATAAAACTGCATACACAGATTTTTTTTTCTTAAATTCGCCTGTATCGCCTGGGAACCGAACTGACTAAAAATTAAAAAAAAAACTGCTATTTTATTGCACTACATACCTATACAGTTCATGTTAATGTTGAAATTGCTCCAAGAAACATTAGGTCTTACACTCGTCTGTCCTACAAAGGTTCGATTCCCGGACGAGGGAAGCGAATTTTAAAAATAATCTTTTAATGCAGTTTTTTTTTTTAAATAAAAGAATGTTTCCTTGAATTAAAATCTGCTAACTTAAGGTGTTAAGGTGCTTTCCACACTGTATACTCGTAAGACTATGTAAAGTTGTTACCATAAGTTTTATAGAGGTCTCAGTTTTACTACAAAGAAGAGCAATGAAAACGGCTCATTTTGTATGGAAAATTCCATCAAAATTGTCAGGTTTTCATCACTCGTATTTTGTATATTCAGCGGGCTAGAAATGTTTCTCCTTTTATTCGTTATTTGAGCGCAGTGCAAAACACAGAATTAACTTTTCTACTATTTTTTACTTTCTCAGCAAAATGAGAAAACGTTGGGTTAGCAGAACCCCGAGTGTAAATTTCATTCGATAGTGTGACGTGCGTTCGCATTTGCGTTATGTCTATTTTTGTATAGGATTTTGACCGCTCCAAGCGGGACGTTTTAGAAACTCAAAATTCCATACAAAATGATACAACGCAAAAGCGTACGTCACGTCACGCTATCGAATGAAATTTAAACTAAGGTACAGATAAAAAAAATACAATACAAATTCGTATTGTGTATCAGTAACTGATTTGCGGTATAGTTATTTGTTCTGTTTTTAACGATTTACAAACAAGGAAAAGATAAACAGTTTCGCAGAATACTCCGCAGGCAAAATAGTTATTGACAGTAAAAAAGTAAACGAAAAAGTATGGAAGCTGTGAAATATTTTGCATTTTAATCTCGTTTCGAGATACGCGGAAAGCAGCGTGTGTGTATCGGAACGTTACACATCAACTCTCCGGCTAGTTTTATTCGTTGCAAAATTTATTTAACCATTTTTTAGGAAAAAGAACAATTTTTCTGGAAAACAGAAACTTAATTCGATTTATAGGCATGTATCTAAGTTACCCAACTTAAAGAAGTAGAGACGCTTTCCACATAGATTATCGAACATTGACCCGCCTGTTGCTATCTCTATTGCACGCGCATAATTATATTGCTGCGATGCCCATGATGCCGGTTGTCAATGTCACTGTGCGAGGGTGTCAGCAATATAATTATGTGCGTGCAATAGAGATAGCGACAGGCGATCACTGTAAATCTATGTGAAAAGCGTCTCTTCTTTACCTATAAATCGATCAGAATATACTTGAAAACTATTTAAATCCGAAAGAAAATTCCTTAGGTTTGATTATCACCTGATGATATATTACAATAGTTTGATAGAATTATTTTTAAATAAATATTTCTTGATATTTGGCAATACTATGTAACTTAATTAATTCTGAGAAAAAAATCAAATAATAGGTAGATTTATAAAATAGGATTAACGTTTTTGTGTAGCACCAGAATGCGCACTAGACCGATCAAAATGGCAAACTTTGGAAGAGGCCTTCACCTGAAAGGGGTCCTGTTACATACAAATTATTTACTAAATATTTATAAGCAACTATCAATTCCAAAACTAGTATTTAGGCAAAAAAAAATATTGATTTACTAACCATCATAAAGTAAGAAACTGTAAAACAATGCCCACGGCGTTCGCGTTCGCAACGAGATCGCCCACGTAGGACACTTCTACTCTTATATAAAGGATTGATTCACCCCGCGCCGCATCGCTTCGCTTCGCTTTCGCGTGTTGTTCGCCTACGTAGTACGCTGCGTAGGTCCTTTAGCATTTGCCATTGTTTGATCCGTACTAAACAACTACACCGTGTGTAAAGTTTTGTGCAGGCCTGTTTTAAAAAAGCGCTTTATCTCAAAATACTCAAACGAGATAATACAGTACTTTACGTGAGAAAAACGTTATGATAAATTATTGCGTAATACCGAGGCTTATTGTAACAAATGATGGAGAGAAAAATTGGGCGCAAATACTTTAAGCAGATGGTGCTTTTTGATGATATTTTGTGGTCTGCACTGAAGTGATAACTTTTTATATAATATAGGAGGCAAACAAGCAGACGAATCACCTGATGGTAAGCGCATACCGTCGCCCATGGACACCCGCCCACAACTTATGGTTTAAAGTACAGGAGGGTAACACTGTACAGCCTTGGCCAAAAGTATTAAAGCCTGCAAAACTTTCCTGTGACCTCTAGCCGCTCAGAGGCCTAAAAAATCCTTTACAATGCATGTGCTCGAAAAGTGCGTTTCCTACGGAGCCATATCATGCGGAAAGTACTACTTTTCCGCACTAGTGCTTTTTGTTTAAATTTTTTTTTACAGTACATATGGTGCTACTTTCTCGCACTAGTGCGGAAAAGAGCACTTTTCGTGCATATTTCGAAAGTTTAAAGGGCCATATGTACTGTAAAACGTTGTACGATACACGTGCGAATAGGTAATTCGCTACTCTTGTCGATTTAAAACACTCCTTTTAATAATTAAACTTAGTTGCCATGATATGTTTTTTTTATTTACTCGCACAATGCATAGTAAAACATTGTATGATACACGTTCGTAAAGATCATTTCCGACTCGTATTCCTTTATACACTCGCTCGCTTTGCTCGCTCGTGAATAAAATTCCACTCGTCGGAAATCATAGACTTTCCGCACTTGTTGCATAAATAGCTATTTTAAACTAATAAAAATTGCATTTGTCTTGATAGATATTAGTTTCTGGGCGGCTAGAGAATAATTTGATTGCTTTTATACTTATTTCAAAGGAATTGAATATGTCGTTTAGTTTATGCAGACTGATAGTAGTAGTAACAATTTGAAATAAGTATTATTTTTGAATTCGGTTTTATAAATGGATCGATAAAAATAATGTGAAAATAAAATATCAAATATATTTCAGTTCGTTTGACGGAAAATGGACATAAAAAGTATAACATTATATTATCCTCCGCCTACCTCACCTTAAAAGGTTTCGAAATGTTAGCAGTGTTGTTTCTAGTCACAAGAGTTACGAAATATGTATTATAATGTTAAAAGGAGTAGGTAAGGTTATTAGGGGAATATTAGTTTAAACTAATTGGATAATTGTATAAGAAAATTAAACTTATAATAGGGATAGTAGGTACAAAAGAGACACTAACAGCCACAAGCCACAACGCTAATTAATAATATCTATATATGTAGTATATAATAACTAGAAGCCAACGAGAAATTATAATTATGTTTTGTGGTTTAAAATTAATAATATTAGATAGATAGAATACTCTTTATTGGCACACCTCAGTAAAAGATACAGCTTACAAAAATAATTGACTAAGGATAGTGGTAGACAATAGGCGGTCTTAACGCTGAAGAGCAATCTCTTCCAGACAATCTTTGGGTAGCGTAAACAAATCATTTAGTCAAAAAGAGTAACACACAATTACAGTAAATAAGGTACCTATATACACTAAGGGATAGATAGATAATGTTCTTTAAGTATTTTTTTAAATACAGCAAGAGATTGAGCGCGTTTAATGTCCAGACTCCAGAGGTAAAGAGTTCCAGTCGAACAGCTTCATAATATTAATATTTGATGTAACATGATATACTTCGTGTTTTCCGCAATGTTGTTTTATGTTACGTATTTTAGAATAGTTAGTGACATATTTGGAATCTATCTAACATTAACGATTTTTAGTAACAGCGTTTTACCAATTTTTACCAATCCCTAAATCGCGAAAAAAAAAGCTGCAATAGAAAAAATCTCATTCGGCCGTAATTGATTAACAACAAGCCGCTTTAGAGGACTTACAGTTTTTGTTCGAGTCTTTTTTTCGGCAGCAAAATGTTTTGTTAATTGTAGGATTGGTCCTAGTTATATTCAAATCGAAGAGATATTGAAAAAACATAATTTATAATTAAACGCAAATGTAATCAAATACGCTTCAGTTTTGCAGGAATCGATGACGACGGTACATAGCGTCAATGTTTACTTGCACTTAAACTATCGTGAGAAATATTTCAAAATATTTATCAGTACGGTTTTTACTCAACATCAAACAACTCATCCGAAACATGTCGCCAAAAGCGACTAAAAATAATAGTGAGTAAAAACCGTACTGATAAATATTTTGAATGTTTGCTTGTTCAACCAGCAATGTACGGTGACTTATCAATATCAGACGAAGATTGTCAGCGTTCTGAAACAGAGGCCGTGTCATTTTGAAGGTATATCCAACTGTTACTAATAAACATAAGATAATCTATTGATATATTCTTATCATCAAGCAAGACTAGTATTGTTACAGGACGTATCTTCGAACATTGGCGACATTGGCAGGACCGTGTAAGTGTCACCCTAGCCGATATTGTGAGTTTATGCCTCTCTTGCCTCAAGTTAGTCATGTTGTACTACTGCGCCCTTTCCATACTGGTCATTTGATCGGCGATTCTTCACGGTCTATTTCAAGACTTAAATTAAACAAGGCAGTATGAAGAGTATTAATTAAAAACAAAAGACGACATATTTAGCACTTTCTATAACACAGACCAAAGAGGATATAATAAGATAAAGCTGTACTGTCATAGTAAATTTTGTAACCCCAGTAAATTCACTGCCATCTATCGACACACCTTAAAACTAAAAATGAAGATTTATAAAAATACAATAAAATGTATTTAAATATGGATAAATGATATTTTTATTTGCATTAATTATTTTTATAATTTTGACCCATTTTCTTTCTCTGATATGCGTTAAAATTGTTAAATAACAAACGAAACCGTCAACGCCATCTATACGACAGTAGGCCAAAGCTAGTAGCGCCCTCTGATCGAGAATCTTCTTGATTTTCGAGGCACGTTTTTTCCTTAGACTGTATCCATCTATTACGGAGTTATATCTATCTTTGCACAGACGTATGGAACAACTTAGGTTTAAAATATTGTCATTGACAAAATGCTTATTCTACAACCTCTTTATTGATCGTCTGTTCATTCAAAACACTTCTTACTTTTTCATAAAAAAATGTACAAGTATATATTATCGATGTAGACATAGAAAATAGTTTAGATGCCTTGAAAAAAATATCTTGACAAATCGCTTTGTGTCACTGTCATGCCAGTTAGGGTTGCCATTACGCTAAATACTCTAAATAGTATGTTCTGAACCTTTTATAAATTCACTGAAAATCTATTAAAAAATAGTTACTTAAATATTGCACAATAATTAAAAAAAAAACATTTCATTAAAAATAAAATTTAAAATTCAGTTAAATTGCACGAAGCATGTTAGCATAGACGATATAATTAAAATCAAATTGGTCGAAGCGATTTTTATCAAAAATAAAATAGATAGGCCTGGTCAAAGAGTAGTATAATAATAGACTAAAATGTATATATAGTAGGTATAAAATACAAACCTATTAAAATGTTTGGTACCTATAGATTAAAATGTTTATTATTATTAAAAAACTATATGACAAATATGTCATATAGTTTTTCAGTAATAACAGATAAACAGCTTATATTGAATCTACCTGCGACAACCCTAAAGTTTATCACGATCCCATGTTTTATTATCGCTTCGATCGACGAGCTTAGGGCGATAATCTTCTTTAAAATTAGTCCCTTCATTGTACAGATTTCACGCACCGACTGCTTTCAATTACGTGCCAGCCCTGAGGCCAGAGTTTTAAATTTACCATTGCAACTACTTGACAATTTGCAGTAGACATTGTATAGCAAGCAAATTTGTAACTTACTGTTATTGATGAAAAGGTGATATTAGTGATTGGATGGATATAATGCTCGCAAAACTGCAACAATGGTGTAAAAATATGTAAATGAATCTATTTATCCCTTGAGAAAGAAGAAACGATATTTGCACATAGTTCTTATAAGCTTTTATTTAACTTGCATTGTATGTATGAACCCATGTACCTATGTATAAAAAAGAAGTATTATCTTGCAAGTTAAATTTGACCCACTTCCCGGTTTCCGATGAAGCTGAAAATTTGCATACGTGTGTAAGTCGGGTGATAATGCAATATTTTGGTACCATGGAGCTGATCTGATGATGGAGACAGGAGGTGGCCATAGGGACTCTGTGATAAAACAACGCAACCTAATTGTGTTTGGGGTATTTAGAATTGTCTCGATGAGTATACGTTGTCTATGGAAAGAAAAATACAGTCAGCGATAAAAGCTTGTGCCAAAAATGAAATTTTTGCCAAAAACATTATATTGTATCTGTCTATAGTAATAAAAATATCAGTCTCAAAAGAAGATGCAAGAGGCTATTGATACAGGTTGTGCCTAAAGTAGAGTAATATGACTAGAGAGTATAGTTCAATAACCACCTGTTGGAATACTCTAAACTTTCCATCAGGTACTTTAGGGCCAGTTACATCAACCACAACTGAGAGACTGGTTAACATCGCTCAGCATTTGTCGAATTACTATGAAGCTTCCCTTACAAACAAAAATAGCAAACGATTTAAGTAATGAGGACAGACGATTTGGTACAACCATAGAGAAATACAAGTAAGCTTAGAGTGCTCACTGCATACAAAGATAAAACCCCATTTATCATAAGTTTTAAGCGCGCTTTGTGAAAAGGTATTTCAGATTTAAGCTTAATGAATAAAGAGTTTCACACAATCGCGGCGAGGAAGACCAAGACTGACATGGCTGGCAAAAGTGAAGAGGGATATGGAAGAAGCCTAAAACCCACCTGTAATGACCCAGGACCGAGAAGCCTGGCGAAATATAACTTGGAGAGCCGACCCCAAATAATGGGAAAGGACAAGGAGGAGAAGAAGTAAAGAGTTTTAAACTTATTAATAATACGTTTTACCATACCATACAAGTTATTATATTTAAGTGAGGAGTGAGTGGAGAAGGAGTGATTATATGGGATGAGCACTCTATGCGTACATAATAATTCCTCTATGGTACAACCGACCCTTAGTTTATCCAATCACAAACTCAATCATCCCAGTCACGTGTTTCTAAATTTTCAGTTAACGTCATTAGAACGTCGGTCGGTAATTTGCCGGCTGCGAAAAGAACATTAAACTGGTAATGTCTTCAATCTAGGGAAAACAAGAAGTTGTTCGGGACACTAAAAGATTTACCAGTGATGGGCGTGTTCTAAAACTTTTTTTAAATACAATATTTTTTTATTCATAATTGAAAAAAAAACAAACGCCTAGCTTAAATATGTTAGCTGAATATTAAAAAAATGTTCAGAATCAAATACCTGCTATAATTATGTTTCAAACAACCTAAAGGTTAATATAATATTTTCACCACACGACCTGGTAAAGGATCTCTTGATTGTTCAAAACCTGATAAGAAAGTTGCATTTTATTCACATGTGAGGCAAAGTATTCAAAATTTTGAGTTGTTTTTTTTTATGTTTGCTAGGAGAATTGACTTTTACATGATGATATCGAATGATAAATATTTAAGACCATTCATATTGAATCGATTTGCTTTGATTTTGTTTCATATTTTACAGTTAGTATTTTCCTTTGTGTTGGGTTGGTAAAATTTTGTGTTACAATTTTGGAATCTTTCGCTTGCTCGGGTATCGATATTAGCACGAGAGGTTAAACAGCAACTTTTCCCCCTTGTAAAACAAATAACTATTAAACGGCTCACTGAGTTTTTTTAAGTCGAAAATTGATTTACATGTGACGCTCCATACCGAGGAGCTTCAACAACCACAAACGTGAACGACCCGTTTCGATACTTACTTACTCCGGTTGGCTCAGCGACCCAAAATGAGACTTGGCCTCCGACATACGACAGCGCCACTTTTCTCGATCCTGTGCGACCTCTCGCCAATTGGTGACTCGCGCAGACCCGTTTTGATATATTTAATATTACAAATACTTATATTAATACTATACTTGATAATAATACTAATTAATATTATAAAGCTCACAATAAAATTGTAAAATTTATTGACATATTTGTACCTACACTATCCGAAACTGTAAAAATAATATAATCTGTCTAATGTAGGTAATTAAATTTTTGACGTGTAATTTGTAATATTAATGCGAAATGTCAGATATGTAAGTCCCGGCCGAAACCCTCCTATAATTATACTTACAATGATTGGTCAGCTTTACTGCCCCACCTGCGATAGAGTTTTTAAAAATAAGTTCGGCTTTGCCAGCCATATCAGAGCACACGCTCGTAATTATCTAGCCGTTACCGATTACGGCATGGATAGCTATATAATATTAATTATCAATAAATGAGTATAAGTATGTCTGAGTTTCACAGAAAATTATTAAATTATTAAAATAAGTACATTTAATTCATTTAAAATGTGTAGTTCGGTTATTGAAGAGAAAAGGGTATTTGACTCAAATCAGTTTCTTTTTTCGAACTGCCAATACGATATCGCTACTATGGAATTTATATTTGAAACACTAGCATGTGACGTCGCAATCAAATTACTTACTCTTTCAAGTTTTATACGGGTTTTAAAATAGAAATTGTATCTAAAAATAACTACTGTCTACGTTTCTCCATTAATCTTCTGGTGCTTTATTTCATGCATGGTGTACAATAATTTATTTTAAATACAGTCACATACCCTAATGTAGTAAACTCGATATTTTTTACGGGTCACGATGAAGCAGTATAGCTTAGGTCGTAAACCGCACGAACTCGACCACTTCGATACCACAGGCTGTTAAGGTCCCGTAGGAAAGTAACTACAAATATAACGTGTTAGTCAATGACAATTTGAAAACTGGTTTTGGGGTGACTTTTACAAGCTTTTTAAGAAACTATCCAAAAGGATAGCAGACGTCACCGGCGATCGCAGAGCTGGCAGCTTTCTCGCTAAAATAATTATTCTTGCGACACAGCGAGGAAATGTTGCTGGTGTCTACGGTACCATGCCGCAGAGGAATAGTTATTAGTAGGTACTTTATTTTAAGATTAGTATTATTTATTTTTTAATTTAGGTTTTAAGTTTGAACAGTTTAAGTATTTATTGGAGGTGTGTTAAACATTTGTAAATTGAGATTCAAATCAAAACCTCATTTAGAATATGTAGTTAATTAAGACAAATAAACGGAGACTAGTAAAGTTCGTAGATTTTTGTACAAATATGTTTTTAGGGTTCCGTACCTCAAAAGGAAAAAACGGAACCCTTATAGGATCACTCGTGCGTCTGTCTGCCCGTCTGTCACAGCCTATTTTCTCCGAAACTACTGGACCAATTAAGTTGAAATTTGGTACACAAAGTAAGTAGTAAAGTAAAGTAAGTTTGTAACGCAAAGACGGACATGTAACAAATGAATTTTAAGCACGGAGGCCACTTTTGGGGGGTAAATGAGAAAATTAAAAAATAAAGTTTTTCAAACTATATGGTGTTACATATAAAACAAAAGAGCTCATTGTGAGAATCTCAAATATATTTTTTTATAAGTTTAAGATAAATAGTTTAGAAGTTATTCAAGAAAATAGGCAAAAAATTACCATTCCCCCCACTTTATCTCCGAAACTACTGGGCCAAAATTTTTGAAAAAAATACACAAACTAGATCTTTACCTATAGATCACAGGAAAACCTATTGGAAATGTGCAGTCAAGCGTAAGTCGGACTTATAATTACTTAATTTTTTATTCTACCCCTACGGGTTTTTTAACGACGATTCACATAAAAAATACATTGTTTAAATTGTGTAATGTACGGAACCCTTACAACGCGAGTCCGACTCGCACTTTTCCGGTTTTTTATTCAACATTTTACTTAGCGTCCCGATTCTACCCCACTTTCCCCTATATTGGTTTGATCAGTGTTCAGTATTTTTTTAAGTATACGGAACTTTTTAATAAATCCGCTTCATTCTTGACTATAATTCATACACTATTTAGCGTTTTCCATAGCATTTCTAATGATTTACTATAACGATAGTAGCTTATATTAAAAATGAACATGAACCTTATACGCCCTAAATAATAATTATAGCTTTATAACCTAGCAGTAAGGATTAGGTTCCTATGGCAAGTTATTTGAAACTTGATCGCCGATAAGAAAAATGCAATAAAATGTTTTATGATTGTTTAATACGGGCCACAAATAGAGTTTTCCGAATCAGTAACGTTAAAATTGGGAGTTATCGAATAACGGTCTAAAATTGGCTTTACAATGTTTTAGAAATATCATAACACACATAAAAATAAAAAGCCGTGGTGGCCGAGTGGATCTGACGTCCGACTTTTAATCCGGAGGTCGCGGGTTCAAAATATTATGGCTCGCACAGGTTTTCGAAACATATGTACGATTTATCATTTGTAAAAATCTAATGTTCCGATAATGAAATTGCTTGATATAATCACAAGTCAAAGAAAAAAAAACATGAAAATATACTAAAGTAAATTTCCCTTTATAGAAAAACAAAGCAAACTCATTAAAGTAGACTGTCTAAAGAAAAATAAAGCCGGCGATAGAACTTTCATTTTTTATTAGACGTCAGCATTTGTCTCCTAAACGAAACCTGTTATTTAATTTTGTTAGTATTCTTTTCTACAAAATAGACGCAATAGTCGCTTTAATGGACAAGTCTTTGGTGCCTTCAGTTTATAAAGTTTTCGGTAAATAATTTCACGGTTTAGACTCACTTGTTTTAGTCACTCGCGCGACATGTTATGTGTATGTTTATTAATGTTAGTATGTCTCAGAACAGTTTAAATTGGCAATTTTAATAACAAAACTTCCGTGAGACATAGATATATTAAATATATTAATAACGGGTCACTCACGTGTTTTAAGTCGAAAACGCTCGACATGTTTCACTCCGTACCGAGGAGCGACCCGCAGTCTGCGCCGGTCCATCACCGTCGACGCAAGCTCCTGATGACGCTCCTCGGTACGGAGTGAAACATGTCGAGCGTTTTCGACTTAAAACACGTGAGTGACCCGTTATTAATATATTTAATAAGTTTAAATTGGATTAAAGTTTTCGGTATCACGAATATTTTAGGTATTTTAAACTAGAATTTTCTTGTAATAATAAAGGAATAACTTAGTAAAAACCAAATTACCAATAAATAACCCTTATTATATTTAGAATTGCATTGTCTAAACCAATATTATATATATTATATATCATAGGCACAACACATCTTTTTTTATATTGACAAATAATTTAAATAATCCTTTTCATTTTCGTATGCATTCAAAACTCAAAGACTGCCGCGATTAGCTTTGATAATATTCGTATTAAATTACCTACTCATATAATAATTTCCTTTTTTTATACCCATCAACCTACATCCACAAGATTGAATCATGATTCACGAATAATTATATTTTGCGTAGCTTTAGCTTATTCAAAATGGCGGATCTTCTCACAAAATGGCCACCACTTGGGTCCTTCTGTGCGCCTGCGTAGAACGCATCCGTCTGTCTGTCAGTTTGACAAACGATGCGACGTGACAGTTAGCCGTATTCGTTAATGGATAAACTGAGTCATTAATGAAGAAATAGGTTGTTTTTTTTTCGATGGATTACACATAATTTCCTTGTATCTTAATTGCTAGTTCATTTATTCGATGTAAAATTAAACTATTTTGCTTTACACGGCCAGGTCATTGGGTTTTTAGTCATAGGTATAATTTATACGAAAGAGTGTTATTATTATTTTTGGTAACAAACACATTTTATTTTCATCCTTGTGATTGCCCACTCATTTCTTCTTTTAAAGGTACCTACAAATAAAATACTGTACACGAAATCAATTACTAAATACATAATTCTGAATGTTGCAAGTAGGTAGTATTTTTTGTTTCGTAACAGGTCTTATATTTACAAAACATTTTACTTCACTAAACCAAAAACGTTAATTATAAAAAGTGAACTGACATAGGATAATCTGCGTCTCGCTTAAATTTTATTAATAAAACTAATTTTAATCAAACTAATTGCCGTTTAGTCCGACGCTACAAACAACCCGGTTGCCGACCCCTGGCCACCTTATTAACACGATTAAGTAAGAACAAAAACTTGCTCACTGATTCCAGGGGTCCGGAACCTTTTAGCTGTGAATATTAAAATACCTACCTATTTTGTAACAGGTGATTATGATTGATTCGCCTGAGGCTCACTTTGCCCGGGATATTAATTAAGGAACTAATGGAGTATAGAGAAAAAAAGATGGTGGTGCAGATAAGCGATGACCTCGGGTAGAGTTAGCAGAAAAAATGTGTTACTGTTTATTTTTTTGTATGTATTAATGTTTTGTTGCAACACATATATTTTTATTTTATTTTTTCATCCTAAGATGACTTGGAGTGGAAACACTTTATTGCGAACCAGATTATTTCTTAATTTTACTTAAGTATATAAGTAAGTAATCATATTCATAAAATTATATATATATATATTTTTTTTATGTGATAGCAAACGAGCAGACGAGCCGCCTGATGGGAAGCAGTCATCGTCTCCCATGGACATAAGCAACATCACAGGAGCCACTTAAGTATTGCCGACCCTTGAGAACCCTAAATACCCGCTTCTTGAAGAATCCCATGTCGTAGCACAAAGGAAATACCTATATATATTAAGGTATAATATATTCTTTCATAATTATGTTTCCATAACTGTTATAATATACCTTTTTAATATTGTGCCCGGCTGAATTGCTTTAATATTATGCTCAGAAGTGTACAAAATTTGCATTTTTGTCGTAGTTATAAGCCATTTCCATAATCGGTCATATACTTACTAAGCATGTTAGTAGAATGATCCAATATTTCTCCAACAAACTATACCACTATTGACCCTTGGACACCGGGACAGGATTACAATACAAAAAAAATTCACCCAACTACATATATATGTTACGGGTAATGTTACGGGTAAGGTGAAATAATGAAATTTAATCGCGTTAGACCCGGTATTGACATTAATTAACGTTAGAAGGTTAATTAAACTCAAGTATAACTAGTCATATTACCCAAGCCTTTTTTGTAAAGTCCGAAAATTTAAACAACATTAATCTGTATTCGGCGTTTACCCGTACACATCTAGTTGCATCATCACTTCTGACATTACCCTCCCAGTGTTGGGTAGACCTTGATGTATACGGGTAAACGCCGAATACAAATAAAAGTTAATTTAATTTTCGGACTTTACCCAAAAGGCTTGGGTAATACTAGGTATACCCAGGTAAACTTGAGTTTAATTAACCTTTTAACATTACCCGTAACATAATACTAAAGCAATGTTTGCAAAAAAGTAGCTTGTGAAAAAAAAAACATTATATTCAATTTCATCGCATTGCCGACGCTACTTGTTTCATAAGGCCGCGTTCACACTACACGTCGACTTATTAACTGCCTGAGAATCGAACGCAACGAGTGTGAGAGTCATGTTACCATTCATCAATACACTAAAACAAAAATGGTTTCCCATTTGTTTTGATTTTTAAAATATTAGTTTTGAAATAAACAGAACTTTAGTTTACACTGAAGATCATACAAGACGATAAATGACTTGATAATAGAGACAGACGGCGTTTGAAATATTAATAGTTATATTTATTTTTTGTTCTACAAAACCTTAGTTAATTCTATGTCATTTGTGATTTACAGAGATAGTTTTTAAACCTTTGGTTTTGTTACCTACAATGAATACAAGTTATTTAGGTGTCACCAGTGTTTTAAGTACGTTACTACTACGGTACGTAGGACCCAACTTATTTTAATCAAGCGTATTAAAATGAATTCCCCATTTAAACAGCAAATACACAAAATACGCAGGCCGCATCGATGTGTGAGCGAGACAGTACTATGCACGCATATAGCGATGTCCCTCTTGCACACCAAAGCAATATCAAGACCGCCTCAATTACATTATGAGCACCACCATTTTAAAACACAAAACGACAAAACACAAAATAAAATAAATTTTTGCGTGCAATGCACCGTGAAATCAAACGTAAAACGAACGGGAGTGGGACACTTTATTACTTACTCGTATTAAAAAGTTTATTGCAAATTGATTGTCCTTGTATAAAATTGGTTTCTGTATTTTACATTGTCCGATGCGATATCGGATGTCAGAAGGAAGTAAATTGTAAGATATGTGTTTCTCCGTATTTATTAATGCATAAAGCATTAATACTAAAAAACGATAAATAACTCAAACAAGGCGGACTTAATGCCAATGGCACTCTCCTGCAGGTGTTTTGTCATAGGCGTCTTCCGACATCCGATATCGGAAAGGCGCTTCCGATAAATTCAGACATGTCGAAGCCCAAGCCTCAGGACCTCGGACCAATCATATTTGTTTGTGTGCGTATGTGTATTGTGTAGGCATAATGTTTATTGTAGTGTGCGTGACCGCTGAAGCCGGCGCCCGGGCGCGCCCCCGCGGCGTGACCGTGACTACGCGGATGTAGGATCCTACATCCGATATCGGATCGGACAATGTGAAATCGCCCTTACTCTGCATGTAGACAAAACATGCCATATCCTGTCACTGCTATAACATAGTATATCTAGGTTGCCAGGTTGCTAGGTTGGTTGGTATTTGCCAGTGGCCTAAGGTCTCTGGTAGAATCACGGTTCATCTAGCAGAAACTCGGCTAAGCTGTAGGCCTTCCACTGACACTGTTTTGCATTCCGATGCTATAATATTAACTATATTTATCATTATTTTTTAAAATATAAATACTATCTATAATCAGTAAAACGCAAAATCCAAAAAAGAAAACCTGACAAGTGCGAGTCGGACTTGCCCACCGAGGGTTCCGTACTTTTTGGTATTTGTTGTTATAGCGGCAACAGTGGTTGATGAGATACAGCCTGGTAACAGACAGATGGACAGACAGACAGACGGACTGACGGACAGACGGACAGTCGGACAGACGGACTAAGAAGTCTTAGTAATAGGGTCCCGTTTTTACCCTTGGGGTACGGAACCCTAAAAAAAGAAAATGAAAATTATTTGAATACCTACATACTTATACGTAATGTAAAATGGAAAATATTTAGAAAATAAATAGAATAGAATATATAATGTAATCAATTTTTACTTCAACCTATGTATGTTACCGTAAAACCCCATTTTTAGTGAAAAATTGTTTCCCTAGTTAAAACTAGATTCCCGGAACGCCTTGGTGAAAACTCGTTATCCCTCTGAAAAATTTTAGCTGGATTTTTTCAGTTACAACTAGTTTTCGTAAAGTGCCTTGGTGAAAACTAGTTTTGACTAGGCAATACGCATAGCACAAACAAGCTTCTTTTTTTAAGTTAATATTATAATATACAAAAAGTCGGTTTCATGCTGCAATATTACGAAAAAGATCAAAACTTATTGAACAGCGCAGCAACACTATGCCAAAAAATAGGCGTTAAGCAATTTTAGCTCTTATTGTTGCTCATTACGTAAAAAATCATACATTTAAGGCCATAAGATTTGAGAAAAAAAGTTTAAAAAGCAAAGCTCGATATATTCTTGCTTGCTCCGTGTCCAGGCTCGCCTATAACGTGCAGTAATTTGCGGCACTTTGGTGCATTACCTTTACAATGACTGCAGCGTATTAATGTGCTTGACATGCACTTACCATGATCAATTGAGCGAATAGTTCCAGCAGTTGCTGGAAGGGATCAACTATTGGCGTATGATTTAAGTAAGGTCAGTTTACCACCATTTTTTTGAATAAATAAAAAAATGTTTAAAAATGCACTCTGGCCTCACTTGTGAATCTTGTGATTACTTCTACTCTGCTTTGTATAGGTAGTCGCTGCTACTAAAATACCACGGGCCGTAGAAAGTTGGCAATCATTTATCGACAAAATAGCCAATTGAAACGTAAAAATGCATCGGGGTGACAAGCTGATCGAAAAGTCACGTGATATTCCATAGATTGTATCATAAGTCACTCATCTGAATTGTATTTATTAAATTTTTAGGGTTGCGTACCCAAAGGGTAAAAACGGGACCCTATTACTAAGACTTCACTGTTCGTCCGTCCGTCTGTCCGTCTGTCTGTCACCAGGCTGTATCTCATGAACCGTGACAGCTACACAGTTGAAATTTTCACAACTGATGTATTACTATTGCCGCTATAACAAAAAATTATAAAAACAATAAATATTTTTTTTCAAAAAAGTATAATACATTTTAAACTTGTACTAGGTTCGCCAAACTTGCGTTTAACAATGCGTTGCGTTGCGTTTGTTTTATTTAAGTCGGGCTCCCATACAACAAACGCGATTTTTTTGGCCGTTTTTTGCGTAATGGTACGGAACCCTTTGTGCTCTAGTCCGACTCGCACTTGGCCGGTTTTTGTAGTAAGCCTGATATAAGAGGTAAGTTACTTTCTTTTAATTCTTATTTCCAAGTGAAGTTCCTACGTTTTGAATATTTTCAATGCGGATCCCATATTAGAGAGCGCTAACTCAAGTTTTAATGTAGTGCACACTGCGTACTGGTATTACTGGCCCATTATAAATACTTTAAATTCATACCAGTAAAACTTTCGAGTAGGTACGATATCACTTTTTGGGTAAGCTAAGTAGTTAAAAATCTGTAGTTAATTGATTCCATTGTGTTACGAAAGTTAACCATGTAAAATGTATTGTTTTGTATTTATTGTAACGTAACTAATTCAGCGCGAATAGAAGTTTTATATAGAGCATAATATTTTTTCGCGATTTCAGTTGGTCTCAGAGTAAAAGTGTAGATGGAACGGAACATAATGGCACTGATTTCCGGGGTTTTCGGCCAGCAGGCGTATTATGGATGTCTTTATCCACGTGATAAAGTAACTGTCACTTTAAAAACGCGGGATAGAAAATGACGGATACCGTTTTATCACGCTGTCACGTAGACAAGAACGACCATCATATCCGTGCTGCGGCGGCGGTATCATGGTCGAATTTTTATCACCTGTCATGTTATGCGTCACTCTCGCACTTACATACTTGTTAGAGTGACAGGCATGATGACAGATGATAAAAAAACGACCATCTTAGCCCTACTGGGTGCTGTAAATCAGCATCAATATAAAGCAGCTTACTCATACTAGAGTAAATTGAGTTGATCATTTCTAAAAATGAGTTATAGACAACTAGACAGTCGCGGTTTGTCGTGGGCGATTTTTATTAGGTTTCCAGTTTTATAAAAATTTCTGCTAGAAAGTAAATAAGCCGGCTTTCTTGTTTATTTTTACCTCTAATATTATTTAAGCTAAGTTTACAGTTAATTATGAATTAATATTAAAAGTAACTAACGAAGAAGAATAATAAAAAAAAGTTTGAATATTGTTCATCCAAAGATATGGTTTTCCCTTAATCTTTATTTCCTTATTGACTGCTATTGGGTCAAAGGCAATTTTGAAAAAAGGTCACTTTAGCGAACAATACAATAATAGTTTAATAACGTCTCTGGAAAATATATATCCCGTTTATATTTTTTGAGCCTCAAATAAAAGAAAAATGTACCCTGTACCTAATAAGTGTGCAGCGTAATTAAACTATCTTTAGATTTTAACTTTCCCAGATCTCCGAGAAAGACGCAAACGAGTTAAGCATACTATAGGCCTGATTAGAACAGTGTCAGTGTCAAAAGTGACGTTTTTGTTTTAAAAAAACGTCACTTTTGACACTGACATATCCGATCCATATATCGTATCTTTAGCAAATTTTTGACGTATCTTAAAGTTCGAATCAGGCCGTTTAACGTGTATGCCCCTATTATATTGTACACAGCTGTAAGTGAGAAGCTCGCAGTGCACCCCGCCCATAATAATGCGCTATCTATCAACGTCGCCCGCGGCGGCGTGCAGGTGTCATATTGACGTATTGAATACCAATACCATTGGCACTCACAATTTACCATCCCGCTTCTGAACGTTCGCGTGACCTTAGCCTACTTACATATATGTATATATTATTATGCTTGATAAACTGAAATGTCTGACATACGAAAGAACAAGTCACCAAGGCCTCCAGTGCCTAGGGCTGGGATTGGGCTTTTTCTTTTGTATCAAAAGGGCGTTTTGCACTACGAGTAATTGTAAGCAACAATAAAGATGTTTTTTTTTATGGTACTAACTCTGTAACTAGGGGAATTCTAAAAAAGTTTTTAGGACATGTTCGTTAAATATGATCAGGAATACACTGTTAAAAACTTTCGGGTTCCTCGTCTCGTCCATTTATTTCAGTTTATAATTTATGGTCCACAAACGTTCGGCAAAACCGGCGTCTTTTCTGTGGACATCACCAAAGTTAACGATATGTATACATTTTTCTAACACTTTCAACATACAAATTTTAAGAAACAAAAGGATTTACACACGCAATACAATTTTGAGACATTTTTAGGTCATAAATTGTATGGAGATGACATCTATCATGTACCCTTCCAGTTTGAAAAATACTATAGGGTTATGCGACTAACGGCCTGATTCGAACTTTAAGATACGTCAGAAATATGTCAGACGAAAGTGACGTTTCTTCAAAAAAAACGTCACTTTTGACACTGGCATATCCGATCAACGTCGTATCTTCAGCAAATTTTTGACGTCTCTTAAAGTTCGAATCAGGCCGTAACTTGTTTGTTAACATCATAAAATAAACGGACTTAAAAGCCGTTTCTAACTATACAGGCGTGTGTAAATCCGTTTTATTTCTTAAAATTTGTATGTTGAAAGTGTTAGAAAAATATCACATCGTTAACTCAACGGCTCGGTAGCTTAGTTGGTAGAGCGGCGGACTGGTATTCCGGAGGTGCGTGTTCGAGTCTCGTCAGTGAGCTTTTCCACTTTTTCTGCATTTACGAATTGTGGTATCATTTGCAGACGTCACTGCTTAATTAAAACAAAACTGGCTTAGGGCCGCTTGCACCATTCACTAACCCGGGGTTAATCGGTTAAACCGTTAACCCAGTGCCAAATTGTACTGGTAACATGGTACCGCCAGGTTTAACCGGTTAACCCCGGGTTAGTGGGATGGTGCAAGTGGTGCATAGTGGTGCTTGGGTAACTATTTGGTAGGTACGTGACTTTTAATTCTGTTCTATTCCATTTAAACGCTTATAATCCTGGGGTAAAGTGGTTATATGGTAATTATTGTAGCGACCGCAGCGGCCGCAAACTGTATTATTTATGCTTTCGTTGCCTAACCCTTCATTTAATACGACCTGGGAATTTTGTTTGGTTTTCTCATTTACAAGTAGCGATTAAACAAATATTTGATTGATTTTAGACGCAATTAGCAGACTATTGCGTGCTTTTCCACAACTCGCAGTAATCGCAGTGTGATTAACTGAGGTAGATTCTATATTAACAATTTGTTATGGTTTTGATACGACCTTGACGATCTTTGTATTGACTTCATTTTTCATGCACCAATCAGCGCGAGCAATCGTCAAGGTCGTATCAAATGGGATTTAAACCGTAACAAATTGTTAAATCTGAAGTGGGATCTACAACGGTCGGATAAAACTATTCTTACGCGCCGTTTTGTAGTCTTACTAATTTGTACTAGTTTACTCAAATATTGCTCTTTACATAACAATATCAAAAAATGTATTCATACCTTTTTAAATCAATTTAATGTAAAAAAAAAATTTCGGCTAAAATTCCAATTGGCCAGTATTTTTGGCTAAGCCTAACACTTTCACAGCGCTCGAAGCAATTAACCAGTCTTTCAAATTTCGAATCCTGATAATAAAACCCAATATACCTATGCAAATACACAATAACCGGTAAACGTTTAAACCGGCCACTCGTCAATTTGCCGCCCATACATAAATGCATGAGGCGCGCGAGCATACAATGTAGGTACAGCCCCATTTTACACCAGCGTGTAGAGGGATTGTGTGGCTTAAAAATGAATAAATGGAAATGTACCTTGTTTTTCAACACGCGGTTGTCACACTCCGATGTGTGAGCGGGACATGCACGTTGATAGCGATTGCGAGCGGTTGGTAGCAGTGTGTGCAAGGTCACAGAATGAATAGATTCAATCTCTAACAAAACGCGTCTATTACGACAGATATGGCCGCTAGGTGGCGACAGCGCGAGCAGGCCTCCGTTTCGTAGCGGTGCGTGGCGACTACTGTGGCTAGACACCAAAATTAGTGTGGGCCGCATCTACTTGTAGCGACGCGACGAAATCGCGGAGTGAGCCACGCCTGGTAAGGTGCTTGTAAAGAAAAATAACAGTATAGAACTACACAATGTTCTCAACTGCATAGTCGTGTATCTGAATAACTCGTCGGCGACAGAGTGGGACAGTGCGGAACGGTAGTTGTGGTACGGCACGGGACTGCTGCTGTGCGTCGCAACTCACCGCTGTGTGACATGATCTTTTTGATCAACTATCTCAACGGGCTCTTGCGCACGAGTCCACAAGTGTCCAGGTGCCTCTCTTATTGTCAGAGTGAGTGAACGTATGATATGATAGGTAATACAGATGGAGAATTAAATATTGTAACATGAAAGATTATATTGTAGGTAATAGGTAGGTAATTGTATAATATTCTATTGATGTCCATGACATGATTCTATTGATATAATTGTTTATAAGAAAGTGTAATTGGTATAGGTACTGTAACTGTTCTTGTACAATTAAGTAGTTGGATCCATTATCAAATCAGCTCAACGGTACCAAAGTTAAACTGTCGTGAGACATATTTCAAAAAACATCCAACACATCCGAAACATGTCGCCAAAAGCGACTAAAAATAATAGTGAGTAAAAACCGTACTGATAAATATTTTGGTACCAAAGTTGGTTAAAATCGACTTGCAAGATTTAATTCCATTGTTATTTCAATTACATACGAGTGCGTTAGACGTGTCTCACGTGTCATGAGTTTGCATCTGTGCTGTTGTCTTGAATAGCTATAACGCTAGTACCAAGCCTACACAGAAGTGGCCACTAGGTGAAGAAATGCACTGAAACGCATGGAAGTGGCTGCACGCAAGCAAAGCACGCGAGCTACGTGCCGCTTGCCTACGACGAATGGATGTAATAAAATGAAACATGATAAAAGGTTATTATTTAAAACACTGGTCTACAGGCTCGGGAGTGTCACTTTGTGGAAATGAATTGTTTGTATTGAATGATGTGCGTGTGTACAAATGTCAATTGATATTTGTGTCTTTTTCATGAAAGAATAACTCACGAGGAAGCCGATCTGATAGTTATGAAACGAGGTTTAGCAAGTTTTACCTTTGAATTGGTAGGTCGGATGACTGTCAGTTTAGAAAAACGTAAGTAAAAGTAAGTTTTAAACGAAGAAGGACAAATACAGATCATGGAGAGCTTTACCACCAAGAAATAAGGATTCAGTGCCAGTGGTCTGATAAGAGGTGGCTGATTAAGAGTCTCAGAGGGCAAATGGAAGCATTAAATCTTGTCACTATGGTGGAAAATATTACCAAGTTTGCTGGTGCTCAACAGAAGGCTCTTGGTTTTGGGTGGATCAATTATTTCTTGTTATCATTCTGTCCCGTCAACATCACCAGACAATAGTTAGTAGCTTAGTCGCAAAGTTTGTTAGAAAAACTGCAACTAACACGTTCTAGGTACTTTAATGCTTGGTATTAGATGTCCCATTATAGAAAATGTTTTTTTACGTTGCCCACTGATGATGAGGTTGCTAAGGTTATTAGGTCTATTAAGTCTAATGCTTTTGGCCACGACGAGGTTAGTAGACTTATGTTAATATGCATCTTGGAATGCATACTCCCAATTATAACCCATGTTATAAACTTCTCACTTTCAACTGGGATTTTTCCGTCGTTGTGGCGTAAAGCACATGTCATTCCTTTACCAAAAGTTTCTAACCCCAGTACACTAAAAGATTTCCGTCCCATCTCTATTCTCCCTTTTTTGTCAAAAGTCTTGGAAGCTATTGTACACAAACAATTATCTGCTCATATCTACTCCAACCTTGTTCTCACTCCATTTCAATCAGGTTTTCGTCCAGGCCACAGCACTACCACGGCATTGCTTAAGATCGTTGAGGATGTGAGACTAGCTATGGAATCAACGCAGCTGACGGTTTTGGTGTTGATTGACTTTTCAAACGCATTCAATGCAGTCAATCATGAACTCTTGTTAGCTGCATTGAACCACTTAAATATAACGTCATCAACGGCTAAATGGTTCGCCTCATATCTTCAAGATCGACGTCAGATGGTTCGTGTGGACAGTTCCTCTTTTTCCGACTGGTGTGACCTCACTTCCGGTGTTCCGCAGGGCGGCATACTCTCTCCACTTCTTTTTTCCGTTTTTATTAACTTAATTGCGTCTCACTTAGCATGCTCTTTCCATCTTTACGCCGATGACCTGCAATTGTACACCCACAGTAGCATTAGTGATCTGGATTGTGCCATAGCGAAGATTAACGAGGACTTGAATCGCATCTCTGTTTGGTCGCGTTGCTTCGGCATTTCTGTTAATCCGTCCAAATGCCAGGCTATTGTACTGGGAAGCCCCCGTTTACTCTCCGTAGCTGACCTTACTCACTTGTCACCTATCGTGTACGAAGATATACCTGTGCCGCTGGCATCGCAAGTGAGAAACCTGGGGTTGATTCTTGACAATGGCCTGACTTGGGAACCGCAGGTATCTGACGTATGTCGCCGGGTCACTAACACACTAAGAGCCCTATACCGGCTTAAACATTTCCTTCCGACTGGCACTAAAGTTCTCCTTGTTCAAGCTCTTGTATTACCTATTGTAGACTATGCTGATGTGTGTTACACGAATATCACAGAAGTCTCTCTGAGCAAACTAGATCGGCTTCTTAATAACAGCATCAGATTTATTTTCGGACTCCGTAAATATGACCACATATCTGCATATCGCCGCCGACTTAACTGGCTCCCTATTCGAGAACGGAGGTCCTTGCGTATTCTGTGCACACTATATTCTATTTTATTTGATCGGAAAGCGCCCGGCTATCTTAGTTCGAAATTTAATTTTATAACCGCCCGATCAGGTTGCACCCTTCGTGAGTCCCGTAGTCTCAAGCTTACTGTTCCTTCTCATCGCACTGGTTTTGTCTCTAACTCCTTCACCCTTCACGCGATCCGGCTTTGGAATGATCTCCCACTCAACATCAGACAGGCTCCAACCAAGCTCTCGTTTAAGCGCTTGTTACGCAAACATTTTTTCGACAAGCTCACTGGTTAGTTGTCCATCGTAGGCATAGTATTATTTGCACTGGGTACATAAAATGAAGTAATATATATGTAAGTTTATTTAATTATAGTATGTATAGTATGTATATGTAAGTTTATTTTCGGTAGTGTGTATTATTTATCGCTATATTTTTTGTTTTAAGTTACCTATTCTGCTTTTTTTTTGTTCAATGCCTGCACCTATCACTGTTTCTGTTTAGCCTGGTGGTTGACTGGTAGAGAATGCCTTTAGGCATTAAGTCCGCCATTTGTACTTTATTTGTTATATTGTGCAATAAAGTTTAAAAAAAAAAATGCTTATAACCACTATAAAAAGCATGTTTAGTTAATTTAAATGCCAAAAAAACAGGGTTCAAAGAGTGATCCAGGGAAACGTAATTACGGTAAAGAGTAAGAAGTAAAAGTTGGTTTATCTTGTAGATTTTTTAACATTGCACGTAGCACATTCAAATTTCTTTCGATCGTTTCAATCAGAATAAAGTTGTATTTTAGGTTATGAGTTCGTCGCTGCGAGCCAGTCCCTGCCGCCGCCAGACGTAAGTAATGAAAGCTCGGCACATATTTTCTATGCAATTATAACCGGCGCGCGCAGCACTTTCAATATTCTGTTACGTAACTTAGCTTTACTTAAATAAATAAATATTAGAGAACATCTTACACAGATCAACCTAGCCCCAAACTAAGCAAAGCTTGTACTATGGGTGCTAGGCGCCGATATACATACTTATATACATAGAAAACACCCATGACTCAGGAACAAATATTTGTCACACAAATAAATGCCCTTACCGGGATTCGAACCCAGGACCATCGGCTTCACAGGCAGGGTTGTTTCCCGACATTTCTATTCAAAATTGTCACAATTCTGTACTTTTCAAATTTCAATTTCGAATTCAAGAACGACAACACTACCCCGTTTGAATATTGATATTGACACAATAGTACGAGAGAGGGTACGGGCGGTAAACAAGAATTTACAAACGAGTGTGAATTGATTAACGCGAATTCGTAATTCCTGTACCGCTCGTGTCACACACAATGTTTTTAGGATTCCATACCCAAAGGGTAAAAACGGGACCTTATTACTAAGACTCCGCTGTCCGTCTGTCTGTCACCAGCTCACCAGGCTATATCGATTGACATGAACCGTGATAGCTAGACAGTTGAAACTTTCACAGATGATGTATTTCTGTTGCCGCTATAACAACAAATACTAAAAAGTACGAAACCCTCGGTGGGCGAGTCCGACTCGCACTTGGCCGGTTTTTTTTTCATCATACTAAGAGGAAAGAAATTAAACTTTTGCCTATTTTCGGACGAACATACAACCCTATTGAAATTTTGGATTCACAGACCGCATCGCCTAGCAAGTATATGAAAAAAATACATTACCGAGTGTTGTGCCGGCAGTAAATTACCCTTACCAGTAATTTCCCATTTGGGAAATTTACTTGTAACACCGTTTTTACAGTAACGTTGAGAAAAACCGGTAAGTAAGTACAGTTTCTGTGGGTTATGGTATGTTTTTCGTTATAGTATTACTTTAGATACGAATAGAAATCGTAATTTTATCTTTACCTCGGTAGTTATTAAGTATAGTTAAACACATATGGGGTATTTTCTATGAAAAGGGACCTTATTGTCGATGGCGCTTACGCCGCACATCGTCGCGCGGCATTGTATTTGTATCGGAGCATCGTTAATAATGGCGTAAGCGCCAACGACAATAAGGTCCCTTTTTATAGAAAATACCACATATAATACTTTTGAGAAAAATTTGATACAATAAAACTAGTGGCTCTGTGAGCTGTGGACGTCGCGATAAGTTTTACAAGCATAAACAATGGCAAAAAATTAAATACGCATGCTTTGTTGAGTCATTATTACAGCGAACTCACAAGGGTCTTAAGTTCCATAGACGCTACTGGCACTTAAGTCCTTTATGTCAATTTCTACCATTTTGAACATAATCGTACTTAAACTATCGTGAGACATATTTCAAAATATTTATCAGTACGGTTTTTACTCACTATTATTTTTAGTCGCTTTTGGCGACATGTTTCGGATTCTTTGGGAATCCATCCTCAGGCACGAGTGTCCGCGGCGGTTGTTCGTCGTGCACTGCCCGCGCCGCCCGCCTCGTCGCTCGTTGCGCACGCGCTGATGGGGCGGGGGCGGGGGGCGCGGGGCAGTCCGCAGATGGAGTCGTCAAGTGAAGGCCTGGTAGGGCGGCTGTATCGAACGAAGTCAAGCACACTGCACTCACTATGTCCCCGCGATCGTCACAACACACTTTCCGCTTGACCCTAGGTATTATAGGCTTCCATGCAGGTGGCAACATCCAGCCTCCGTCCCGATTGAAATTAGGGCGGCGTGAAATTTCAATCGCCTCGCGAATCTTACGCGGCACAAAACATTTCTCCCGTACCAGTAATCTCGCTTTATCGAAACGAATGAAATGGGACGCGCCTATATCGTTCGCATGCTCTGCCACAGCTGAGTTCCTGGTGTCCATGTTCTTTACGCTGCGTATGTGTTCCGACAACCTAGTGGAGACATTCCTTCCGGTCTCTCCGACATACGCCCTACCACAATCGCAAGGTATCTCGTATACCCCCGGGCTCCCCAGCGGGTCCTTGTCCTTTGGAGAGCGCAGCAACTGCCTGACTTTGGTATGGGGTCGGAAGATTGTCCTAATGCTAAAACTTCGGCGTAATAGGCGTCCAATTCTATCCGTTATCCCCTTAATAAAAGGCAAGACGACAGGTGCTCTCTCGACCGTTTGTACTTGCCTTAATGTACCCGTACTTGCTGCTCGCTGACTCTGTCTCCAATTGTACCCATTGCTCTCTAATATCTGCCTTACATGCTGCAGCTCCTCTTGCACGTACTGCGGGTCACATAGCCGTAAAGCCCTATTGATGAGCGCGCGTGGAACCGAAGACAAATGTGCGGGGTGATGGTGTGAGTCAGCTTGCAGGTACCGCTCAGTGTGTGTGGGCTTCCGATACACTTTATGAGTCAACCGGCCATGCTCGTCCCGCTGCACCAAGACATCCAGAAACGGGAGTGCCCCATTGCACTCCCTCTCAATGGTGAACTTAATCTTGGCATGCCGCGCGTTCAGATGTTCGAGTAACGGGTCCAGATCCTTGTGTGGCACCACAGCAAACACGTCGTCCACATATCGCAGCCACAGTCTGGGTCTATGTGGGCAACTCTCCAAAGCCCTTTGCTCAAAATCCTCCATAAAAATATTGGCCACCACTGGTGCTATCGGAGAACCCATTGCTACCCCTTCTATTTGCAGGTAGTGTTCCCCCCGCCACACAAAGTATCCACTGGTGAGGCAAAACTCGATCAGCCTCATGTACTTGGCGAGTGAGTCGTCGCGGCTTGCCATTCGTTTTATAATCTCAATCGTTTCCGCTACCGGCACATTCGTAAATAAGGAGGCTACATCGAAACTAACCATCAACTCGTCCTCTTGCAACGTAACGCCTTCAAGTAGCTGCACAAAATGTGTAGATTTTCGTACGAAACTGGACGTTTTACCCGTTAGAGGTTGCAAGAACCAGGTTGAGGTGGAGGTTGGTGGTATTACGCCGAAGTTTTAGCATTAGGACAATCTTCCGACCCCATACCAAAGTCAGGCAGTTGCTGCGCTCTCCAAAGGACAAGGACCCGCTGGGGAGCCCGGGGGTATACGAGATACCTTGCGATTGTGGTAGGGCGTATGTCGGTGAGACCGGAAGGAATGTCTCCACTAGGTTGTCGGAACACATACGCAGCGTAAAGAACATGGACACCAGGAACTCAGCTGTGGCAGAGCATGCGAACGATATAGGCGCGTCCCATTTCATTCGTTTCGATAAAGCGAGATTACTGGTACGGGAGAAATGTTTTGTGCCGCGTAAGATTCGCGAGGCGATTGAAATTTCACGCCGCCCTAATTTCAATCGGGACGGAGGCTGGATGTTGCCACCTGCATGGAAGCCTATAATACCTAGGGTCAAGCGGCAAGTGTGTTGTGACGATCGCGGGGACATAGTGAGTGCAGTGTGCTTGACTTCGTTCGATACAGCCGCCCTACCAGGCCTTCACTTGACGACTCCATCTGCGGACTGCCCCGCGCCCCCCGCCCCCGCCCCATCAGCGCGTGCGCAACGAGCGACGAGGCGGGCGGCGCGGGCAGTGCACGACGAACAACCGCCGCGGACACTCGTGCCTGAGGATGGATTCCCAAAGAATCCGAAACATGTCGCCAAAAGCGACTAAAAATAATAGTGAGTAAAAACCGTACTGATAAATATTTTGAACATGTTCCAAAAAATGAAACGGCAGAAAAAATATATCTAACTACCGAACCTGTTCGCCAAATTTCACGAAAATCGGTATAAAATTCGACCTGTAGAGGAAAACGCCCGGACATCCGTTTCCTTGGGCAAAAAGTTTGGAAATTAGTTTGATTTTTTCTGACGTTTCGTTTTTTGGAACATGTTCAGTGGTAGAAATTGGCATAAAGAATTTAAGTACCAATAGCGTCTATGGAACTTAGGACCATTGTGAGTTCGTTGTGATAATGACTTAACGAAGTAAGTAAGGATATTGATTTAGTTGAATAAACTAATTTTTACATTTTGGTTTTATTTTCTCATAAAATCTGTAATTATTTAACACGTAGGTAATTAGTTATGAGTGTGAGCAGGCAAGTCGTTTTACTGGTAATATTAAGAGTAGGAAATTTACCGATAAATTTGGGAAATTTCCCAGTAATTTTGGTAAACTTTTTAATTGGTAAACATGTTAATTTATTTAATTTCGTATGAAGCAATAGTGCATGTGTAATGTTTTAATGAAAATAAGAAATAAGGTTTATAATAGAAAAAATATAGTCTACCGTAATTCACTGATCTTTGATAACGTTACTGGTAACGTTACTGGTAACGTTACTGGGAATTTACTCGCCTTGGAAAATTTACTGGTAACGGCACATCACTAAATTTACAGCCCTAGGTCGAAATTTTGGATTTACGGACCGCATAGCCTACGTGTAATAAATAACTAATAACACCTTTAACGAGCAAGTGAAGTAAAACGATAGCTCTAACTAACTATTCTCATTCTGAAACAGAATATATTATTATAAACTTCAATAACACCAATGATTTAAAAAGCAAACATGAATTCCGTCCGAAGGTAAAAATCTTTTTATTTTGAAGATTAAGTATGAAAGAAAGAGGAGAGAGAGAGTGAATAAAAACAATGAGGGTTAATTTGAATAACTTCATTACTCATCTGCTATTAAAAACCCGTTTATAAGGTATACGCTTAAATAGTAATGTGAACAGTCACGTTCGCGTTGAATCGATTATTCGAATGAGCTGTCCATCCGATTGTACCATCTACGTGCTGCCTCATTTGAAACATATGTTGTTGAGTGTGAATAATTGAGCGAATGAGTGTTTTGTAATGTATGTCTGTCTCGCTACGATCATTAAACCATGAAAAGTAAGTTGTTTGGCTTTATTCGAATAATTGTAGACTAGGTCCATCCTGGAATCATCCAGATTCTGGATACTACAATAAAATAGGTATAATAAAAATATTATTTATTTTACACCAATAACAAAGAAGCAATACACACAAATTAAGCATGTGACAGTCTTATTAATTCGGAGATTGTAATTTTTATTCTAAAGCTATTGTAGAAGTTTTAGAAATGGTTTCTGTTTTATGCTCCCTATCTATGGCGGGTTAAGAATGTTAGGATCCATAATTATATTTTTGCATCTTGGTCGCGTATGCACCTATAAAATACTCGTTAAAAATTATTGTAATCAGAGGGGTCATACAAAACATAAATGTTTGCAAATTGTATTATTTGAAAAATTATAGATGTCACTTATCTAACAAAGTCGATATAATCATATTTAACTATTTAACGGGGGAGCGATAGCAAATGTTGCTATAAGTACCTAAGCGTATTTTTTTAATTTAGATTTAATATTATTGTGTAAGAACTTTGAAATTACCAATTCTCAAAATTTTACAATTAGTATTTCTCTTATATTTTCGACATTTCCGTTTTAGCATTTTTTTTAATACTACGTCGGTGGCAAACAAGCATACGGCCCGCCTGCTGTTAAGCAGTCTCCGTAGCCTATGTACGCCTGCAACTCCAGAGGAATTACATGCGCGTTGCCGACCCTTACACTCCGCACCCTCGTTGAGCTCTGGCAACCTTACCTCACCTTACCCCTCACCCTCATTATTAGTATTTTTGAAATGAATATACTTTTTAATAGTTAACACTTATGTTTCATATGTAAAATTTACTACAGAAGTTTTACTTTTATATCGCCATTACGATACGACACCACATAAACGAGCCAACTCATAAAGATACTTATCACATCATAAAACACGAGTAACCACATTTTAAAACCCTATCAAAATTATCTGAAGCATTCATAAAAATAAACCAAAAGCGCCGCCTCAATTACAACTAACAATTAAACTCCAATTTGTTATCAGATACTTTAAATGGTAACCTTAGTCATAGACATAATTATAAAAGGCAAAGTAATGTATGTATATTAGAAACAGTATCTCTGGAAAGGTTTGAGATCCCATTAGGATAATGCCACAGTTGACTAATGGTCGTGTGTTCTTTCATTCGCTGACGCCATTCACTCATTCGTACCATTCACTCCTTTAGTTCGTTGTTTAGCTCTATGTGGTCTGAAAGTCGAAGCTTTTTTGATGTTTGAAAGTGGGCCACGTAATTTATTTTTACAATGAGTTATTTCAAATATGTTCGTTTCGAGCGAAATATTGCGCCAGTTCAGAAGTTAAAAAAAAAACTATTAATTTGAAAATGTATGCAGGGGTGCTAAGCTAATGGTTTTGCTGACTGTACAACAAATAAATTAAACTTATAAAAGCAATATTTTAGAAGTTTTACTACGGTGTGCACCAACACGCATACTTATTGACATGTAAGAATTACTGAAATGTCTATATTTCATTAGCCATTCCACCTATACATGACGGACTGCAACCCGACTGCAATTTGTATGGGAACTGCACGCCAACTGCAACGTCGGCGTGCAGTTCTTATAGAAGTTGCAGCCGGGTTGCAGTCCGTCTGTACCGGCCCTTAAGTAACCAGCATTTAATGCACGGAATCAGTGCTATACTCTGTTCACATAACTACATCAATTATTAAAATCTTCAACAAAACAAGCATATTTACCTACATAAGATTATGTATTTACGTCATAGAGTCTTTACTTAAACGGAGCTTAGTTTCATGTACGGCGAAAATTTGAAAAGCCACTCGCGATACTGAATCGGTATGCTGCTGGGGCTGCCTTCAAATTTAGAATTTGCCTGAACGTTGAAATATGGCAGAGACCGTTACAACAAAGCTTAAGCGAAAATCAACCCTGGCGTATACAGATTAGAGTTCACATTAGACAGACCTGTTGCTAATGTATCGCTGGCCTGTACGAATTTTCTTTTCTTTTTAACGGCCTTTGAATTGTGCTTTAGCACTCCCCTGGCCTCTAAGCTAATATTTAAAGTACTATTTTTTATTACATTTGGTTGCATTTTTTAAACTTGTTATGTAAAATCTGCATGCTGCAAGCTTGCCTGTATCTTGTTTGTGACGTAATAGAGTAAGTTAATTATGATTATTAATATATAAAGTTTATTCAATCACAAGAGTGCAAATTGACTAGAGGGTATTTTCCATGTGCATGTACGCAGTCAGATGGCTGTAAAAAACGATCATATAAGTTTATTTACAGGCTATATGCGAACATAATAATGTGTGATCCTATTAAATAGAAATAATGTAATATGTAAAATACTTCTATGTTATCAATAAAAGTTTGTTTGATTGGTTGATTGATAATTCTACCCAGGCCGCACTAGAAGGTTTTTCCCGAAAAATCTGCATTATATTCCATTTAATGAAATAAAACTATGAAAACGGGTTATATCACGTATATTGAATCTATATATATGTCGGCGGCAGATCGTAAAATCGGGCATATCGAGATATTCCTAGGCATATCATGAAACGCCGCCCTTTCACGATTTGACTAAGAATAACCCAGGCATATCACGATCTGCCTAATAAAAGAGGCGGCAGATCGATCATACCAATTGCATTCGTTGATATTCCTAGCTTCATACCGGGCACATCGTAAAATAACATGAAACGCCGGCATTTCGTGATCTGACTAGCGACAACTAGCCATATCGTGCAATCTTCAAGGGTTTCAAGTGGAAAGATAAATATCAATTATAAATTAGAATTATATTGTATTAAGCGACTATATTATACGGTTTTACAACAAAACAAAATGGAAAAACAGCTAAATAACATATGATGCCGTAGATAAACTAACAGTTAAACCCGATCAGCTGATGCTTTTCCGCCATTTTGCCGCAAACCAAATTGCGAAATCGCCGTGAAGGGGTGATATTCCTAGGCAGATCATGAAACGCCGGCATTTCATGATCTGCCTAGCGACTCCTAGCCATTTCGTGCAAACTTCAAGCTGAGATATTCCTAGGCATATCATGAAACGCCGCCATTTCATGATCTGACTAAGATTAACCCAGGCATATCACGATATGCCTTACAAAAGATGCGGCAGATCATAGGAGCAATGTATTCGTCGAAATTCCTAGCTTCATACCGGGCGCATCGTAAAATAATTGCATTTTTTACCAATGGTGGAGCTGCATTCTATCTGGCGCTGCGTCCGCCAGTGCTGCCAGATCGTACCCATTAGTGCAGAGCAAATTTTAAAAATCCAGACTATGTGCGTAAATCGCGGCGCGACTTCGCGGAGATGACGTATGACTCCACACTCGCACAACTTCACGGCGATTAAGATGCGACGATCTTCCTAGGAATATCACACCTTGAAGTTTGCACGATATGGCTGGTGGTCGCTAGGCAGATCATGAAATGCCGGCGTTTCACGATCTGCCTAGGAATATCACGCCGTGAGGTTTGCACGTTATGGCTGGTGATCGCTAGGCAGATCACGAAATGCCGGCTTCATGATTTGCCTAGGAATATCACACCTTGAAGTTTGAACGATATGGCTAGTGGTCGCTAGGCAGATCATGAAATGCCGGCGTTTCATGATCTGCCTAGGAATATCACACCCTACTTATTTGATATGCCTAAACGTCGCCAGGCAAATCGTCAAACGTTGAGGTTTGAACGATATGGCCGGTAGTCGCTAGTCAGATCGTGAAATGGCGGCGTTTCATGATATGCCTAGGAATATCTCGATATGCCCGGTTTTACGATCTGCCGCCGACATATATAAACGTAAAAGTCCTGACTAACTGACTGACTGACTGACTGACTCACTTAAATCAACGCCCAGCCCAAACCGTTGGACCTAGAGAGCTGAATTTTTCACAATAGATAGCTTTTATGACGTTAGTATCCACTAAGAAGGGGTTTTTCAAAATTCGTCCCCTAAGGTGGTGAAAAAGGGGTCGAAAGTTTGTATGGAGATCATAAATTTATTTGAGTGCGGGACTTGAAACTTTGTTTAAAGGCATATTATTAAAATACTAGAAAAGTAATTTCAGCGTTTTTGAAAATTCATCCCTTAAGGTGGTGAAAAAGGGGTAGAAAGTTTGTATGGAGGTCAAACATTTTTTTAAGTGCGCGACTTGAATCTTTGCATAAAGGCATGTTATTAGAATACAAGAAAAGTGATTTCAGCGTGTTTAAAAATTCATCCCCTAAAGTGGCTAAAAAGGGGTTGAAATTTTGTCGTTGTCCTAATTTTATTTTAAGCTAGGTACTTGAAACTTCATAGAAATATATATAATTAAAAGAGAAAAAAAATATTTCAGCATTATTGAAAATTCATCCACCAAGGTGATAAAAATGGGGTTGAAAGTTTGTGTGGATATCAAATTTTTTTTTGTGCGGGAATTGAATCTTAGTATAAAGGCATATATTATTAGAATACAAGAAAAGTAATTTAAGCGTTTTTAAATATTCATCCCCTAAAAGGGTTAAAAAGGGGTTCAAAGTGAATCTATCACAAATGCTTTGAAACTTCTTAGAAAGGCATTGTATAAGATTCCAAAAAAGTTATTTCAACGTTCTTAAAAATTCAACCCCTAAAGGGGTTAAAAAGGGGAAGTAAGTTTATATGTGGTACAAATTTTCTTTTAAGCTAGGAACTTGAAACTTGGTAAAAAGGGCATTATATTAAAATAGACTAAAATTGATTACTTACACCGTTTTTGAAGTTTTTTTTTTTAAATAGTGGACTTGTAAATCTTCTAAGAGGGACGAGAGGGATTATATCGAGAACAATTTTTTTCAGTAAGGGTCTTGAAACTTCGTAGTTTGTGAAAGACATATTTCATGCGTTGTATAATTATTAACAAATGATTAACCGTCCCTACTGACATCTTTTGCTGCATAATGTTCTATAATTCTATATTATGCTCATGTAGAATATATAACCACCAACATACAAATCCACGCGTACTAAGTCGCGGGCAACAGCTAGTTTATAATACATCCCGACGTTTCGAACCCTTTACAGCGTTCGTGGTCAACGGGTGACTGAGGAAAAACTACAAAGTGCAAAAATACCCAAATTAAAAAAAACCCGTTCCCATAGTTCGTTCGTCCGTTTTCATAGTTTTATTTCATGAGTAACTATCGCGGTAACCGAAGACAATATTATTCCATTTAATGTTTTGGTGATTCATTTGACGATGTAACCATAATCATAATCGTTTATTGCAACCATGGTATTACAAGGTGTTGGTTATTTTATTAGAAAGTACACACATGGACCCTACTAGGGCGTGGGAACATTTTTAAAAACTTTAATTAATCTAAAACTAAGTTGACATAAGACAAAGATAGAATATAAAAATGTAATGTAACATATCGAAATGTAATGTATCACATTTTATGAAAATACAATTTGATATGAACCTTAAATCACAACTCTTAAGGTTGAAATTATGTTGACACGTATGAATTCGATAAATCGTACTATGCATGGAAAAAAGTAAAGTGAGGTTTAGACTAGCAAGAACTTGCATGCAATTTTCAATACATTGCGGTATCTGATAAACATTTTGAATGCAGTTTACCTTAGTAGGCAGCAATGTAACGTAAATTACATGCAAGTTCTTGCTAGTCTAAACCTCGCTTTAAAAAAACGTAAAGATTTACTACGTTTTAAAATTAAAACTACATACCTTATTCTTCACATATTAAAAAATCGAGCAGGTACCTGTAATAAAACAAAGTCTTTATTAAGATAAAACTTGGAAAACAAGCACTTGAGCACAAAGTTTGAGATGGCAATCATCTAATGACTGTAAAGTTATAAAAAGTGGGAAAAGTTGGGACGAACTTAAATCTAATTTACTAGTGATCGGATTTTAACGTCAGAAAATTTAGAATGATTTTAGGTAAGAAGTTTTATTACAACTTTGGAAACAAATCAAATTATTTTATTAAATACCAGCCAGCAGCTTCGTCTGCGTGGAATTAGTAATTTGGGTACCTTAATTTTTAAACAAATCTGCTTTTAAATCCATCCTTTTTTTCACCCCCAAATTGGTCTACTTTATAAATTTCCACCCCATTTTTACACCTTAAGGGATGATTTCGGGGATAAAAGTTATTCTATATCCTTCCCCACAGCTCAAACTATCCCCATACCAAGTTTCATCTAAATCGGTTTAGCGGTTATTGATTCCCCATACAAATTTCCACCCCCATTTTCACCCCCTTGAGGGGTGACTTCCCCGGGACTCAAACTATCTGTATACCAAATTTCAACTAAATCGGTTTATCGGTTTAAGCGTGAAAAGGTAACAGACAGACAGACACACTTTCGCATTTATAATATTAGTATGGATTGTGATTTGTGTTTTTGAAAGTAGTCACACTCTTTTAATAAATTATAAACTGACATAGATGTCATTACTAAAGAAATAAAAACCGGCCAAGTGCGAGTCGGACTCGCGCACGAAGAGTTACGTACCACTATGCAATAAACTGGTATAAAATTACGTTTGTTGTATGGGAGCCCCTCTTAAATATTAATTTTATTCTGTTTTTAGTATTTGTTGTTATAGCGGCAACAGAAATACATCATCTGTGAAAATTTCAAGTGTCTAGCTATCATGGTTCAAGAGATACAGCCTGGTGACAGACAGACGGACAAACGGACAGACGGACGGCCGGACAGACGGACAGACGGACAGCGGAGTCTTAGTAATAGGGTCCCGTTTTTACCCTTTGGGTACGGAACCCTAAAAAGGGCGAAGTCTTTATCCGCGATAGCGAAAGACGCCGGTTTGAATCCGGCATCCACCACTGGACGGCTTCGTTACTTTTCATCACACTTGCTCGGAAAAGATCTTATTTCATGCAGGTATACTGAACGACAAAGGCATATATTGTTCCCGCGGGAGTTATCGATTGTGAAAAAAAAGCTGTGACTCCCGAGGGAGATAGCTTTTTTTATTGTCTCACTAATTTTTACGAACCAAGAAGGTATAAATAAGTTTTACTATTAAGACACTGACGTTTATAATTTATTGTTATTGTTTATGTTAAAAAATATTTAATTTGATTAATTTAATAGCCGTTTAAAATATTTTTACATATTTAGCCTTAAAACCCATTAATTACGTGTTGAAACATTCACGGTTAGTTTCACTAGACTTATATTGACTGGGATATAGACCGTGATTACCTTTTGTATTATTTGTCATGATGCATGTAACTGCGTCGAAATATCGGGAGCTCACAAATAATACAAAAGGTAATCACGGTGTATATCCCGTTCAATATAAGTCTAGTGAAACATTCACGTTTCCGTGAAATCATTAAATACGAAATAGACACGTTTTTACGTCAATTGTACAGTCATACAGTGTTGGCAATTTCAAGAGGATTTCCGATCCCTCGCTTATTACTGTGCGTGTGCAAGTACGCATTCAAAAGGTATACTGTATTCAAGCATTAATCTTACAATCGATTGAATAACTAATTGAATAACCTATGTAATAATAAATATAAAAGTCACATCTCATACACCTATTCCTGTCAAAATCCTGCCGCATTATTAGCAATTAATCTCCTTAACTAATCCCAAACCATAACTCCGCCATAACACGCCATTTTATTACGTAAAAGTATGTCTTTATTAACTTCAGCCTTATATGATAACTTATCGCGCTCGTTTCTTGCAACTATATAATCCCTTACCATGACACTAAGTACATTCCACTGTTTCAAACATCGCCAAATCCATTGCTGCTCTACTATAAGTATTCGTAAATTTACGTATACTTGAAGAGCAGTAGATGGGGAATTATGAATGATTGTTGTTTGAGAAGAGGTGTTATTGGTACTACTCGTATACCTTTATTATTATCTTAGTTTCACCCAGTTCTAAGTTAACATGTCGCTGATGTGTGGATTGCGGCTTTCCGTTTCTATTTACATTTTATATTCTTTTCACCTCTTCTCAGAATGAAATAAATGAAGTGAATCTTTAAAGCTCAAGAGCGGACTTAAAGCTAGGAAATTAGAAGAGTACAAAAAATATGGCGCGGAGCGCGAAACTTGCGATTGCGACGGAAGATATTGCCATTGCGTGGGTTTTAATATTTTACCTCACTAACTGAAAAGATACCTACTTCCGTTTCAAATGTTGCTCGTCACTTCCCTCGGCTATATCACTAGATATTTTATAGGTACAAGAATTATACTTCTGTAGTATGCAGTGTAGTGTAACGAACCTATAAGTACAATTGAAATTAAATGAAATCGAGACATATTTGTCACTTCATATACCTATACCTATAACTACATGTACCTAAATAAAAGTAAAAAAAAACACGTAAAATAAACGCGTGGCTCATTCGATAGGTCTTTAAAAAGAATAAGGTTACTAATAGCGTTTTTTGATTCCGTGAATACGTTTGGAAGTAATCGCTTCGAAATTGAAAAATATTAGAATATTTTACGTAGATTACGTCTGGTTACCGAGTGGGACCCACGGAACACCATAGATGGTGCTGGCCGGGGTGCAGGCAGGCCGAAAAGGAGATGGCGGGACGACTTGGACGCATTTTATCCGGATTGGCGGGACACTACAAACGACAGGGTCGAGTGGAGGAAACGAGGGGAGGCCTTTGCCCAGCAGTGGGACACTAAAATAGGCTAGTAAAAAAAAAAGTCTGCTTATTGGCGTCCTATATCATAAAATATTACCAGACATTCTGAAGTTATGAACTCTTCGGAATTTATTCCTCGTTGCGAATGACCCAACCATAATGAAATACAATGTACAGCCATCTGACAAAGTTCGACGCCGCCGTGACAGTATATTCATATTCATATTCATATTCTTTATTTGTATTAATCATACATTGTCATGGATTGGATTGGATGGATGTATACCAAGTTATGCGTCTTAGTTGTGTTTAAGTTTGTGCTAGGCTTTTATATAGAGTAGACATTTTTTTCCTTACCAATTGATCTTCAATTTACCAAAGTACCAATACGCAAAGAAAAAAAAGGGAAAAAATCACGTTTGTTGTATGGGAGCCCCACTTAAATATTTATTTTATTCTCGAACTTAAAGTATCGTGAGACATATTACAAAATATTTAGATAAGTACGGTTTTTACTCACTATTATTTTTAGTCGCTTTTGGCGACATGTTTCGGATTCTTTGGGAATCCTTCCTCAGGCACGAGTTTCCGCGGCGGTGTCTGGGCGGACTAATAGTGAGTAAAAACCGTACTTATCTAAATATTTTTATTTTATTCTGTTTTTAGTATTTGTTGTTATAGCGGCAACAGAAATACATCATCTGTAAAAATTTCAACTGTCTAGCTATCACGGTTCGTGAGATACAGCTTGGTGACAGACGGACAGACAGACAGACAAACAGCGGAGTCTTAGTAATAGGGTCCCGTTTTTACCCTTTGGGTACGGAACCCTAAAAAAAACGTAGGTCTAAGAAGCTAGTTTAGTTTAGAAACACGGGGCGGTACGTGTCGATGCCCACGGGACCTATTTCCTATTTGAAACTGTATCAAACGCGTATATATACGATTATTATTGACAGGTATTTCGTACCTAATGACTAGACTGAAAAAAAGAACGTAAGTTGAGAAACACGGTGCGGTGTCGGTGCCCAAGGGACCTATGTCGTGTTTAAAACTGTATCAAATGCATATATTATGTACGATTATTACTGACAGGTATTTAGTGTAGTAGTAGTAGGTAGTAGTAGGGTTTAGTTTTAGTAGTAGGTAGGTAGTAGTTGTAGTTTTAGGTAGTAGTAGGAATACTATCTTTCCCTTCCTTAGTTTTTAGGGTTCCGTAGCCAAAGGGTAAAAACGGGACCCTATTACTAAGACTCCGCTGTCCGTCTGTCCGTCTGTCTGTCTGTCACCAGGCTGTATCTCATGTACCGTGATAGCTAGAGAGTTGAAATTTTCACAGATGATGTATTTCTGTTGCCGCTATAACAACAAATACTAAAAACAGAATAATATAAATATTTAAATGGGGCTCCCATACAACAAACGTGATTTTTTGCTGTTTTTTCCGTAATGGTCAGGAACCCTTCGTGCGCGAGTCCGACTCGCACTTGGCCGGATTTTATTATTGACACTGTTGTTTCTTTATATTTTTTATGTATGTATGTCTATGTATGTTTGTGGTTATACGTATTTAAGTATGTTTATCTATATTAAAGTTTTGTGTTGTTTGGTTATATTTGTCGACTTTTCACTTTTTTTTTCTTTCTTTGCCACCTACCGTATATTCTATTCTATTGTCTCCGATACCCAAAGGTTGTCTGGAAGCCTAATGAAATAAAAAGCCTCGAAGGGAATACTTTTAAAAGATGCTTAAAAAACTTTTTAATAGAGTCTTCTATAACCTAAAAGAATTTTATAACTTTGTAAACCTAAATGTATATTAAAATTTAGTTTAAGATTACTTAGTTTAAGATAAAAAACTGTTGATACGCATAAAAAATGTATACCTAGCTATACTTCTTGTACCTACACAGTTTGAACAATAAATGTTTCTAATTTCTGATTTCTGAAGAGATCGCTTTTAAGCGATAAGACCGCCTGTTGTTACCTCTATCCAATTATGTTTGTTTATGTTTCTGTGCGTTTATTGTAAACTATGTGAGGTGTGCAATAAAGAGTATTGTATTGTATTGTATCTCTGACTAGACCAGGTCATTCTGTAAAAACAAACGTAGGTTACGAATTGTTATATTTCTGTGGGTACATGTAATTGTAAACCGTGTGAAGTGAGCAATAAAGAGTATTGTACTGTGTTGTATGTCCAAGAAGCTAGTTTACAAATACAATGCGGTGTCGGTGCCCACGGGACCTTTTTCGTATTTAAAAATGTATCAAACGCGGTGCAAAGAAAATATCGAGCGGTCGAAAATGGAGTCTTGCATCTGTGCGCAGACTTGACGGAGAAGCGGCATCACTGATTGCTGAAAATCTATGTCTTTATGCGGTTAGTCTTAGGTTAAATAATTTTGAAGAAGTTTCCCGAATTCCTTTTGTTAGGTATAGGTCGTTCGCTTCGCTGTTACCTAAAATTAAATGTATTTATGTAGTAATAAGATTGCAACTTATAGAGCCATGTAAAGTCATACACCCGCAAATACAAACAAACATTATATACATTATTTACAGAGTGCACGAATAGCATAAAATATATTCTAAAACAGAACAAAGCAACTTAGTATTAATTTTTACAAGAAAAAAGTGGGTATGTACAGTATGAATCGGCAACTGGTAAGCTATAAATGCTATAATAGTACAGTACAGTGAAATTGTCATCGCGCGAAATAATAAATTGTCATAGGCCGAGCACATGATTGGCGCGACAGTATCTCGCCGCGAGATAGACTACCCGTCTTTTACTAACTGTATGAATTAAAGGGGGACGGGTAGCCTATGTCGCGGCGAGATACTCTCGCGCCAATCATGTGCTAGCCCGGCAGACGGACCAGGCTGTCGCGCAGTCCAGTGTAACGTGACCTAGACATTAATAAAGAGAGCGCGCCAGGGATACGCGTTTATAATGGTTGGTCTGCGCGGTCAACATGTCCTCCGAGCTCGCCCGGCAGTTGGCGATAACAGCCCTACAGCATGCATGGGGTTATATTGTGTGTTAACTTTATCATGTTTAGAATCGATCGGCATTCATAACACATACACTATGTACACTAACACTATGGACCTGGTCTGAAATAACATATTGATTGATTGATAACTTTTCGATTTATAGACATCGGATAAAAAGTGATTTGTCTGTGTTACCACGTGCCGCGCCTATGGTCGACTAAAAGCTGTAAAACGTAGTGTTTCGGGCCCCGAAGATTTACCGCCCTTCAAGTGGCCGGCTAATAGACGTATATTGCATTGCGGTTCGATTTATACGCTGTATTCCTTTTGTTTTTACCAAATTTATTGCTGGGAAGCATTCTATGGAGCTTTTTTACAGCTTTTTAGGGGCAATTTTCATGGGTTGATAAAAGCTCATTATTTATCAATGATGGGTAAGGTTCCTTTTTAATTTTGAAGAAATTATAGTTGCACTTTAGGAATGCCTAAAATTAAAATGAATAAAAATTCGGACAGGTTTTCTTATAATAAATTTGAAAGGGACCAACACAATGGAACCGTTTACATAAAAAACATATTTTATTTCATTTAAAAGGTGAATGTATCTATACCTAACAATAATACATTGATAGGTAACTTCGATTCTTAAGCTTATTGCGCAGCTAATTATAGGCACACACTACTTGTATATATTTAAAGTTAAATTAAGATTATGAACGTCACGTCACATTCGAAACGTCGGGCCATAAATAAACGTAAGTTTTTACGCGATTAAGTCCCGTGTTAGTTTTAAATGTATGAGTAAAAATCGTGTTAGTTTAAATCAATATATAGTATAAGATTAAGAAATTAAATAGGAAACTGAACTAAGTTGTAATTCTACGGTTTTACCGAGGTGGATGTGAGAAGTTGGTGTGGTTGGCCACAAAGTGGCTAAATGCTTGGCTCGGTGGAGCTGATCTCTTGTATGTCGTGTAAAGATTATTATTTGTAAATGAGGTTTTTGTCCAAGAATTCAGCTACCCTTTACCAGAAAATAACCACGCAAGTTCCCAACCAACTTATGTGATAAGTGGTAAGTACTTATATGTTCTACACGTAATTTTAGAGAATAATATTACACATTAACACCTCAACTCAAGAGGTACATATAGGTGACGATATCTGTTTACCATTAAGGCGATCTGATTCAGGCTATACGTTTGTTTACCACTATCATGATAAGTAAAAAAGGTTTATAAACCGCCTTAGTTTTATTTTCAAGATTTGTTCGCTAAACAGGACCGTGTCCTAAAACAACATTCCCAAGAATTAAAAATAATGACTTAAGACAGTATACTTTTTATAATTTAAACGTGATTTAGAGAAAGCAGCAAGATGTAAGAATCATTTGTCTTCAGTTTAGTCCCAGGGTCGCATTTGTAAGCAAGAGTCTGGCTGGAGAAAAACGATAACTTTAAAATTACGAAAATCATTCTTAACCGACTTCAAAAAGATTCTCAAGCCAAATAATAAATAACAATTTAACTGAATTTACTACATTACTAATTCCCTCAATCTTAAAGTACGCATTAGTAAAAAAATAAAAGTAGTTTTACTAAGATGTTTGGACGGACTCTTAAGTCATTCGAATACTAACCAGAATGTAAACCTGATACCACTGGTACCACTTGGAGAGCCTAGTGGTCTCAGGTTTATATTCTGGAACTTTGTACTACTAAATGAATAAAAAATATTATAGGACATTCTTACACAGAAGAGAGACTAAGTCCCACAGTTAGCTCAAGAAGGCTGTCGCTGGTACTTTTTCTGCCGGGATTATGATTATGTTTTTCATTCACTGTATTTTTTAACCATGGTAACTCCAGGTTTAACCGGTTTACCCTCGGTTTGTGGGATGTTGCAAGTGACACTTAGACTCTTAGTTTCGTAGGACGAAATTGGTGGTATCAGGTTTAAACTGTGAAACTTCGTTCTACCACTACCAACATAAACATATTTTATACCAATACGGTGACAAACAAGTGCATAAGCGGACACGCAGGACACCATAGCTTAAGGAAACTTGCAAGTTCAGGTCAAGCGCGTTGTCTATTTAAGAGCCTTTACTTTAGGCCCACTTGCACCATCCCACTAACCCGGGTTAAGCGGTTAAACCGTTAATCCAGTGTCAAATTGTACTGGTAACCATGGTAAATACAGGTTTAAGTGGGCCTTAGAGGTATACGATGATTCTGGATTGATTATAAGAATCATATTATTCAGGTCCCTCTCTGTTAACGTAGTACAACCTCGGGAACACAACACAGGTGGTAGGTATTCGTGTTCCATTGTTTTTTTTAAAGCTGTACACAATTGTTTTGTGTGTGTTTTCTTAGGTTATTTCCACTTTTAATCAGGTTTTATGGTTAATACAGGCGTAATTTAATTTTAATAATAAGTAATCTGTGTAACTAAAAACGTCACTTTTGACACTGACAGATCAGATTCATATCTAATCCAGATCTAATTATTAACTTATTACTAAAATCAGAATATTACTAATAATAACATTTTTTGCCATTGTATTAGGTACCATTTTTCATAGACTATATACCTAACTGGATGAAACGAAAATTGAATGTGTAGTAAGGGTTACTCTCCGCAGACGAAAACAACGTAATTATCTCAGTCGGCTTATTTATTGCAACACTTAACTAGGTACTATTTACATATACTCGTACGTAACTAAACTAATGCGACCCCAGCAGGCGTTTCGACAGAGACACCGCACCGTTATCACAGTAGTTCGCAGGATTAATATTGGAAGGTGTTCAATAGCTTGAATGCAGCCAACCAAGTACTAGTCCGCCCCTAGCATTTGACATCGATCGGTAATTTGCATCTCGGAGGTCATGATTCTACGTCGAAACATCGTTAGCGTGTTCTATCTCGGAGGTGGCGCCATCTCTTGGCGAGTTTGGGCACCACATTCCCCCCCATCCGTTTCCGAGATGTCCCAGCGAGGGCAACTTACTGTTTCTTTGGTCGGCCACGACCCCGGGTGGGACGATCTGGCTGGGTTGCCTTGCGTGGCCGGCCTCGTGTCCTCAGAGGCTGGGCGGGAGCAGGCAGCTCATTAGTTGGCCCTGTATAAGGTGTCAGCGCTGAAGAATGGTAGATTCCGAGGCATACACCAGGGTTTGAAGGGTCTGCGACTGCATATGAAGAAGGTCCGTGTTGTTTGGTGATTTGATACGGACCGTCTCTCTTCGGGGCAAACTTGGCACTGACGCCTTTGTTGGCGGAACTCAGCGGGTGTAGCTTCACCATAACCATGTTACCTTCAACGTAGTCTGGCCTGGTCTGGCGGGATTGGTCCGCCAGCTCTTTCCTCTTTTCTTCTTCTATCTCTTGCACTTCTCTCGTTTTTTCTATTGTGTCTGCCAGTTGCAACAACTTCGGGGTTATCTCCGGTATGAAGTTTTCCGAGAGTACTATTTGCCGGAAGTCATTGTAGTTGTCATCGATCGTTCTCATTTCTCGCCCGAAAGTCAGGTAGGCCGGAGTGAAGGACGTCGATTTGCAGACTGCGGTGTTCATGGCGAACCTGATGCTTGGGAGATGTTCTGGCCACGCCCTATGGTCTTGTCCAATTATCATTGCTAACTGCGTTTTTAAATCCCGATTCTTTCTTTCTACGGGGTTTGCCTCCGGATGATATACTGGCGTATAGGCATGCTTGATCTTCAAACAGAAAGAAACTTGTTGCATGATGGCACTGACGAACTGCGGCCCGTTGTCGCTGATCATCCTTCTAGGGAACCCGTAACGGAGGAAGACTTCGTTTATTAGGGTCATCGCACATCTTTCCGCTGTGGCATCTTCCAAGGCGAAGAGTTCTACCCAACGAGAGTTTATGTCTTCGATGATGAAGATCCAGGTTTTATCATCAGATGATGGAGGTAGTGGCCCAAAGAGGTCAAATGAAATCACTTCAAACCGCTGACTTAGTGCATGGGTCTGTAGGAGTCCAGCCGGTTTATAGTTAGAAGGCTTGTAACGTTGGCACTTGAGGCAGAGTTTAACATAGCTCTCAATGTACTTCCGCATGCCAATCCAATAATATCTACGTGATATGGCCTGGAACGTCTTATCAGCACCATAGTGACCTGCTTTAGGGTCATCATGATAGATGGCTAACACATTAGCCCATTCGTGCTCCGGGACGACTAGTTGTGCCTCATCCGAATTTGAGTCGGATTTATGACGATATAGAAGGCCGTCATTCATCAAGTAGCCCTTGCTACTCCAATATATGGCGTTTTCATTACCTTGGGTGTCCTCCAATGCTTGAATTATTTTTGCCAGTCTCTCATCCTTGAGTTGTTCAGACCTTATTTCGGCAGGGCTGCGTGGTCGCATGTCGACCGTGACCATACACACGCCACATTCAGTTTGGGTATCCTCTGTGCATGGTGGCCTTGATAAGGTGTCGGCCACCACATTGACTCGTCCTGGGACGTATTTAACGTGGATATCTTGAGCCTGCAGCTGTAGAGCCCATCGAGCGAGTCTACCGGTCGGGGATTTCAGGTTCATCAGCCACTGTAAGGCCTGATGATCGGTGACAATTGTAACAGGGGCTCCCTCAATATAACCCGCGAACTTCTTGATGGCCCACACGACTGCGAGTGCTTCTTTCTCCGTTGTCGAGTAGTTACGTTCTGCCGATGTTAGAAGTCTACTCGCGTATTCAATCGGGTGTTCTTCTTCCTTTTCACCTTGTACGAGTACCGCACCCAGTGCATAATTACTCGCATCCGTCTTGATAGTATAAGCTTTGGTGAAGTCTGCTTGCCCAAGTATTGGGGTTGAAGTGAGATGAATTTTCAACTCTTTGTACGCTTTCTCTTGTTCAGAACCCCACGTCCATACAGCGCTCTTTTTGGTGAGTTTCGTGAGTGGCTCGGCGATGTCAGAAAAGTTTCTTATGAACCGCCTGTACCAGGAACAGGTCTGCAGGAAAGACATTAGATGTTTCACGTTGGTCGGGGGCGGTCGATTTACAATAGCTGACACTTTCTCAGGATCAACTTGCAGACCTTCTGGGGTAATCAGGTGACCCAAGTATTTTACGCTGGTACAAACAAAGCGACACTTGTCTTTGTTGACAACGAAGTTATACTCCCGCATCTTGGCGAAAACATCTCTTAGATCAGACAGATGCTGTTCAAATGTCGTAGAGAAGATGATCAAGTCGTCTAAGTAGGCAAGTAGCTTGACATGGCTTAGACTAACACGGAATCTGTCTATTAACCTCTGAAAGGTCGACGGGGCATTCCGAAGTCCGAACGGCATCCTTAAGAACTTGTAAATTCCGAAAGGCGTGATGAAAGCAGTCTTTGCTTGGTCACAATCTCGTACGCGTATTTGCCAATACCCAGCCTTTAAATCTAACGCTGACATGTAAGCCGTGGACTTTGCTTCATGCAGTAGGTCGTCGATGCGAGGGATTGGGTATGTGTCCGGCACTGTAATGGAATTTAACCTTCGGTAATCTACGCAGACTCGTACTTTCCCATTTGGCTTCGGGACCATTACGACTGGCGCGGCCCACGGAGATGTACAGGGTACGATCACTTTATCCTCTAACATCTTCTCGATTTCAATTTTCAAAATTTGCTTCCTTTGTTCGGACAGCCTATAAGGAGGGACAGATATGGGCAAATGATTCTGCGTATCGATTATGTGTTCCACGTCCTTCACTGGTTTGCCATTCGATTCGAATATGTCTCTGAACTCTTGAAGCAAACCGCCGAGTTGTGCTGCTTGTACTTCGTCCATAGTTGTAGATACATCTATGGCGCATAGGCCCACATCATCAAAGAGCGTGGCCGCGTGCGGAGATAAGTTGTACTCAGCTTCATCAATATTCTGGATGGCATCTCGCATCATGTACTCCATTCTTGGTGAATATCCGTCGAAAAGGAGTTTATCTTGAGAGCAGTTAATTTTTGAAGGCAATGCGGCTCCTTCAGCCTTTGTGGACACTGCTTCGTCGGCAGCAATTGCTTTTCTTAACGGTCTCTTCCCTCGTTCCATATTAACAGGAGCAACCGCGATTTTAGGAGCAACCGCGATTTTAGGAGCAACTGCGGCTTTAGGAGCGGTCGCGTCTGATTGCGAAAACATGATGAATCTCTCTTGGTATAGTTCAAACTCCTGGTGTGGTTGGTCTATGTAGCTCCATGTGAACTGTGCGATATTCAAAATCATGCCAGCCTTTTGCATAAGGTCGATTCCTAGCAACGTACGGTTGTCATGGGACTGTTGTAGGACGATGAAAGGGGCGTGTAAACGACGATTACCAAGCTCAACTTCAGCCTCGAAAATTAGTACTCTTTGCAGTGTTGGGAGACCATCCGCCAAGGTCACTGTAGCCATTTCTTCATAGAAAATCTGTCCACGCGCCTTCAACAACCCATATAGTTCCAATGATGCAACGCTAATCTTAGCTCCAGTGTCCACGTAGGCTTTACCTTTAACGCCATTGACCTCCAGAAACACCATAGGACGAGACCGCATCTCTAACTGTATATTTATAGCACAAAATCCTAAAGTGCCCTTCTTCTCAAGCGAATCACTGGGCTTGTTAGAGCATATCTTGCAGTTACTGCGATAAACCCCCGGTGCACCGCAGCCGTAACAGGAGAACTTCACATCGCTTGATGTTGGCAAAACCGTATCCGTTTGTCCATTGCCAGCTTCCATTGTCTTTTTACGTTTTCTACACTCTTCTATGACGTGGCCTAGCTTCTTGCAGAAATTACATCGAGATGCTTTCTTCGCACGCGTCGGGGCCGAAGTGTCTGATTTGGAGGCCTCTGCAGTTTTATCGCTGCTTTCTTTCTTCCCTTCTCCCAGTGCTTTCTCTTTCAGTAAAGCTTCAGCACTGCGTGCCTGTTTTAGAAGGTCATCAAAGTCCTTAACTTTCTCTATAGGGACTTTCTCCCTAATTTTAAGGTTCAGCAGCCCATAAGTTATGTTAAGTTGCTGCTTCTGATTAAGGACTTCATCGCTGGGAAGTTCGGAGAACAGCATTCTTTTCTTTGTAACGAAATCGTCCGTAGAGACTCCTGGCCCTTGCTTGGTTCCGCAAGCTTCCAAATAAATTTCATATACGGGTTTCTTTGGAGCGAACGTGTTTCTTAGTGCATCTTCAAATGTAGCCCATGTGGTGATGATGGTCTTGGTACCTTGCCACCACACTGCAGCCTCGTCTCGCAGGATTAAAGGTAGACCAGCTAGTGCGTCACTATCTGTTATATTTTCAAGCTTCTTGAAAACTTGCACCGCCGTAAGAAAAGCTTCCACTGTTTCTCTATCCTTTCGACCGTTATAAGTAGCCTTGCATGACGTCATACTGCCTTTCCGACCACTTCCTATGCTGGCCAATAGTTGCTGGAACTGCTCCTGAGTTAGATTGACAGTCATCTTGTCTACACTTTTCCCCCGGAGAGCTTTCACCGGATAAGTTGTTTTCCTTCCGATTCGTGTAACCACGTATCTGGGTTCGTTCGAGCCCGAGTTGGACGCCACTGTAGTAAGGGTTACTCTCCGCAGACGAAAACAACGTAATTATCTCAGTCGGCTTATTTATTGCAACACTTAACTAGGTACTATTTACATATACTCGTACGTAACTAAACTAATGCGACCCCAGCAGGCGTTTCGACAGAGACACCGCACCGTTATCACAGTAGTTCGCAGGATTAATATTGGAAGGTGTTCAATAGCTTGAATGCAGCCAACCAAGTACTAGTCCGCCCCTAGCATTTGACATCGATCGGTAATTTGCATCTCGGAGGTCATGATTCTACGTCGAAACATCGTTAGCGTGTTCTATCTCGGAGGTGGCGCCATCTCTTGGCGAGTTTGGGCACCACAAATGGAAATTTTAGAACACCTTATTAACAAGCGAGACCGAAAGATCTCGTGATTCTGAATTGAAATAACATAATAAAATTGTTTAACAATATTTTTTAATTAAATGGCCCACGTAGCAAACCCACAACGAAAACTTACAAAACGCAACTTACGATTCTTCTCCACACAGCCGTTGATATTTTAATCTGTTTCACAGGCTGCATAAATATTTATTTAAGCCTTAATCCCGACTCCGGCTTATTTGTACGGAGTGTCGCGTTATTCACGAAGTTTCGGTTCTACCGTTATTGTTTTTGGGGTTAAGTTGTTTTGTGTAATATAACATAACATTATGGTCTCGGGTAAATGCAGAAATGGCCAATTTAAACTTATATTCTGATGTCAAAATAAACTCTATGGTCAACCGGGGTAATGGCGTCACCGTTTAACAAAAAATTACACTTACTGTCCTTTAACCCCAAGTTATGAAATATTTAATTAGTGTTTAGAAATATTCTTTACAGTTAGTACATATTATGGTACTACTTTCTCGCACTAGTGCGTAAAAGAGCACTTTTCGTGCATATGTCGAAAGTTTAAAGGGCCATATGTACGATACACGTGCGAATAGGTAATTCGCAACTCGACTCGTGTCGATTTAAAACACTCCTTAGCGGTCGTGTTTTAATTTATCGCCACTCGTTTCGAATTTCCCTTTTTCCGCACTTGTATCGTAAATAACTATTTCCTGTGTGCTTTCTACAACTCTTTGCCAAGATAATTCGTGAAGTAACTTTTTCGTTGCGCTATAATTAAAATATTATAGATGTTTTTTTCTAAAACGGAAATTTTGACGCCTTTGCCCCAGTTGGGCAAATTGCGTCTTTTTAAAATAATTTATAAAAAGTTATGATAAGACTTTTTTGAAACCTCATGAAACGTGTTCATAATACAGTGTTTTAGAAGGTATAATCAATACGATGGGCCAAAAACAGCAATTAACAACATTAAGTAGAAAATGGTAGAATTTGGGTAAATGCGTGCCTACATAGGAGTTTACTGTATAATAATGAGCTATCGATATTACTTTAATTAATATTAATGAACAAAAAACAAAGGCTTTCCGGAAATACGTGTTATTATTTTTGGTATTTCTTGCAACAATTATTATAAAAAGATATTTTGAAAAAATATGGGTCTCCATACAAGGAACTCATTAGGGTCGCTATGTAGGGTAATAACGGCCGCCATCTTGAATATCTCCCTTCCCGTCAAGATTTCGATCGAGCAACCAACAAATTCGAATTCAGCGGGGTCAAATTAGGTTAAAAATCCGGTTGCCAAAAAGTAATATGATTTGCAAGTCGACATCGATTTTTTCAATTATATGACCAGACTAGAACTCCCGTTGAAATTTTACGCAATAACTTCATTCGCATAAAACAACTGAAAGAGCGACTTTAGTTCGCATTGCTTGCCTTACTTCCAAAAACAAATGGCTATCGTTCGAATTTCAAACTTTCCTACCGTTACTACGGAAAAACTATCGCGAACAAACAACCCGTTTAAAACCTATTCGCTATTCGAATCGAAACTTTATTCCGCTTACATAAGGTCCGAGTCAACGTTTTCTGAATGCATGTATGTTGTTGCAACCGCGATCGGTTTACGAATGAGAATTGATTTGGAAAAGTCTTCACATCTCGCCGCTTAGAAGTTACATGTAACGTTTTTGAGTCGAGATTATAGAATTAGGGGCATAAAATGTTGGAAAAGGGTTCTAGAAGATCTATCTGTTGCGTAAATCTTGGCTAAACGAGTATCAGAGCGGGCCGTTGTATGATTGAATTGACTCGCAGTCCTCGGCGCTAGTTTTATGACGACGCTGAGCCTCTGAGCTATTAAGATACAGGCGGGTGTACTTTATATAAATGCTGCATTTCTTTTCAATCCTACAAGTATCTTACGGCCTGATTCAAACTTTAATATACGTCAAAAATTTGCTCTAGATACGATATAGATCGGATATGTCAGTTTCAAAAGTGACGTTTCTTCAAACAGAAACGTCACCTGTGACACTGACATTAAATATCCGATCCATATCGTATCTAGAGCTAGTTTTCGACGAAGGTATATTAAAGTTCGAATCAGGCGGTTAGTAATATCAAAGATAGATATATAACTCCGTAATAGATGGATACAGTCTATGGAAAAAACGTGCCTCAAAAATCACGAAAATTTGATTCTCGATTAGATGTCGCTACTACCTTTGGCCTACTCTCGTATAGAGGGCGTTGACGGTTTCGTTTGTTATTTAACAATTTTAACGCAGCATATCCAAAAATAACGACAATTGACGAAATCTAACTAGGTAAATAATTAACACACCTTAATCTTTCCATCTTCCATTACACACTCAGTCACAGTCACATACACACACACACGAACACGCACACACAATCACTCAAAACACACACGTACACATGTTATGCAAGCCATATCTAGTTTGTATAGAATGCTTTTTTACTCCCTTCTTTTTTTTGTGTTTCCACTTAGTTATTGCATGTTAATTGTACTTTTGTGGACATCTGTTATTGGCTATGTTTTCTGTTCACTATGATTTGTATAAATTTTTGTATTGCTGTTGATGCCCCAAATAAAAATAAAATAAAAACAGTGAAATAACATGGGTCAAAATAATAAAAATAATTAATGCAAATTTAAAAAATCATTTATCCATATTTAAATACATTTTATCGTATTTTTATAAATCTTCTTTTTTAGTTTTAAAGTGTGTCGATAGATAGCAGTGAATTTACTGTGGTTACAAAATTTACTATGACAGTACCGCTCTATAATATTATATCCTTTTTGGTAATATTATAATATAAATGACAAATTAGTCACGAGTACAGTCAGCAGCAGCAATATGCAGAAACTGTACTGTAATAGTACATATTTTCAGTTTCGACTTAATAAAGTCCAGCGGTCAACCGTCAACGGGCAATTTACGATGTCAATTAATTTAAATATCGAACGCATCCGTTACGTTCCGTCCCATTTACGAAATATTTTAAAACGACCGACATTATATATTTACTAGGTGGGTTTATGTAATATTGCCCTATATTTATTTATTTGCCCACCCGACCTGCCGCCGGTACCAGTCACTGACCGATAAATAAAAACATTCTCAGATCACTCGAGCAAATTGCACACGTTTGGCCAAATAGCCTTTGCCAATGATAGATGCTGCCCGCGGTGAAGGATGGGCCAATTAGGCGATAATTACGGAGATCGATGGCTTGTCACCCTTTGGCCCGAAGATGTCGTTCGGAAGGATCTTGTTAAGGCAGACGGCGGACACGTCATCGTACGGAAATCGTTTTAGTTTCTATAGGTAGGGTGTCTTTTCAACCTGAACCTATCTATATTCTTAGGTCATACTGAGCACCTTTTACTGTGGGACCAACCCCGAAATTTAATCCGATTCGGCTGATCAGTCGATGTTTTCAATAGGAGAGCGAAAATTGTTATGCGATTTCAGGGTTGGTCTCATAGTAAAAGTTGCTCAGTGTCTGCCTATAAGTATAAACACCTCGGAAAATTGTTTGAAAGAACATTTATATTTCGTACATATGTGCGTATGACATATTGTCCCTATACATATACCCAAATATGTGCGTGTAAGTTCTTAAGGCAGTCTATCTATTTAAGTATGTATATCGTCGCCTAGTACCCATAGTACAAGTTTTACTTAGTTTGGGGCTAGGTCGATAAGATTTTCCCCAAAATATTACATTTCCCCAAAATAGGGAAAATTTCGCCTTTGTACCTCATTCATATAAATTTTATGTAAACCTATTTTTGTACAATAAAGAACTTTATAAAATTTATTAATTTACATTACAATACAATACAACACAATACAATACAATACATACAATAAAATTACAATTTAAAAATAACCTTTATTAAAAATACCTATTACTTAAAAATACCCACAATAAAGTAATTACTATTATTTACTACTAGCTTTTGCCCGCGACTTCGTGTGGAATTAGTAATTTGGGTACCTTAATTCTTAAACAAATCTGCTTTTTAATCCACCCTTTTTTCACCCCCAAATTGGTCCACACTATATATTTCCACCCCATTTTTTACACCATTAAGGGATGATTTCGGGGATAAAAGTTATTCTTTATCCTTTACCACAGCTCATACTATCCCCATACCAAGTTTCACCTAAATCGGTTCAGCGGTTATTAATTCCCCATACAAATTTCCACCCCCTTGAGGGGTAAGTTCTGGAATAAAAAGTATCCTATGTACTTCCCCGGGACTCAAACTATCTATATACCAAATTTCAACTAAATCGGTTCAGCGGTTTAAGCGTTAAGAGGTACACACGGATAGACAGACAGACAGACTTTCGCATTTATAATATTAGTATGGATTTGCCAAACACCTGAGGTAAGTTAGTGGTAGACCTAAAATATCTCGGTTCATTTCATTTTCGGCTACTTCTAAATCTTCTAATATGTTATTCGTCACCTTCGATGAATCATAATTTCAACAACTTGTCTAGTGCACAATAATTGCGCGTGTATAAATTTTAAACTAATAATTTTTAAAGGAACAGTGTCATAAACGACTACCATATACAAAACAAAACTGACGTTTTCCTCTCTAGGGCAGACAAATAAGCATTACCGTTCGACCGGTGATTCAACATAGCAATGGAAAGCAGTCGGTTTACGTATGACTCCATTAGTATTCAACCGGTAAAGAATTGGTCATGAATTGTGTAGTCACAGGTGATGTTTACATTATGTATTACGACTTACGCTTATGATCGTTCATGACACCATTGAGTCTAATATCCTTTTAAAGTGCTATTTCAAAAAAATATAAAAATCACTCAAAATCTACATAAGGTCTCTTGGCGCAGTAAAACCGATTTGAAATACAGCAACGATTTTCAAAAACGTTCTCTTAAGGATCCGCAGCAAGCTCGGCTCTCCATACAAACGTAGTTACGCTCTCAATTTAAAACGACTTCCTAGATTGCTCTGAAACTTTGTACTACAATAGGATAAGGTATCTGTAATTAGTTTATGTAGCTTCAGATACCATAGTTTAAAAAAATACAGTTAATTTAAGTTTTTCGTACAAAATACTTGTTTTTTGCTCTATTTCGTTCGTTTTGTAAGCTGGAGCTATATAAACTAATTACAGACATAGATATAACTCATGTCATTGTATTTGCAAAGTTTAATGACAATCCAACACGTAGTTTCAAAATGAGAACGAAACTCCGTTTGTATGGTAAGGTGAAATTCGGCCGAGCTTGCTGCGGACATAAATTATATTTATATGTGCCATTTTTTAGCATCATAATAATAACATGTCTATAACAATATGACCACCATATAGAGTCCAATGACCCCGGAAGGGTGGACAGCTAACCCCTTAAAAGCCGAGTCCAAGGATTTCCAAAATTGTCCCATGAATAAAAATGCGGCAATAACTCTTAATGCCGGTCGAAATATGACCGGATGCGATTCTATTGTGCGTCACGTCATAATGTTGGTTGCACACTGAGGTCTATCGCCTAAGACGAAAGGGGAAGACCGCGCAAAGTCGCCTTTTCGTACAAACATATTCCTCATTTTCCTCTCTGGATATTAACATTATTGAAAATATTTTGTCACAATTTGATGTAGGTATATTAATACAGCAGCTATGCTACTTCGTTTGATTTCGAATATTGAGTTACCTATTAAAAGAGTCTTCTTGTTCTTCTTCCTCGCGTTATCCCGGCATTTTTGCCACGGCTCATGGGAGCCTGGGGTCCGCTTTGACAACTAATCCCAAGAATTGACGTAGGCACATTTTTTTACGAAAGTGACTGCCATTTGACCTTCCAACCCAGAGGGGGAACTATTAGGCCTTATTAGTTCCTCACGATGTTTTCCTTCACCGAAAAGCAACTGGTAAAATATCAAATGATATTTCGTACATAAGTTCCGAAAAACTCATTTGTACGAGCCGGGGTTTGAACCTTCGGGTTGAAAGTTGGATGTAATTATTATAAGAGTAAGAGACATTTAAATAAATTGTTTTCCCCTCCCAATTGAATCGAATCGCCCTCTAGGATGAAACGAAACTCACCAGTTATTTTGCTATAATAATTTATTTCTCCAACATTAACATATCAACACTATCAACAGTAATACCTTCTTATAACTACACTTCACAATCCCACCACAACCTCGTCAGTCCACCATTAACTTCTTTCCGTCTGTTCCAACCCAGCCGTTTTACATTATTCTTAAGTACCCTCCTTTTATTTTTTTATTTTTAACCACAAAGAAGGAAGCACGATACCAGTGTTACCACATTAAATTTATCAATTACCTACATAATCAAATAAATATTTAAAAATCATGACATTCGGCCATCCGGCACCGTGCTGCCTCCTGGCGCACGATATCGTTCTTAATCAAAAATCATGACACTGCTCTGAATTAACATTGTACCATAGAAAATAAAAAATACAAAAACATTTCTGTTCTTAAGGAACACTACCTATATACTATATATATAATAACTTACAATTAGTCATGAAAACACAATTTTAATTATATTTCTCGATATATTCAACAGTCATATTTTTATATATTTTATACATTTATAACACTATTTTTTTAATCAAATTTACGATTAAGAGCCTTGTATGGAGATTAATAATAATAATTGTTAGTTACTATCGCTACTATCGTTATCTTGGCTTTCATCACTGTCGTGTAATTCAAGAGTATCGATATGTATCCATGGTTTCATCGTGTCCATTGCTGTGATGGTCGTATAGAGTTTACCTTTTATGCTAAACCCTGGAACATCTGCTATCCTATATCGATCGTTTCCAAGTATTTCTGTTATTTTTTTAAGGGCCTTTATATTTGGATAACAATTGTACTTTTTCCGTTGTTTTCAAAATTATTTTGCGAAATGTTTACTTAATCCCCTACGGTATAAGTAGCACGTATCTTATTTTTATCATCTCAATTTTATTTTTGTTTGTTCTTTGTCAATATGACGATTCAACGGAGCTACGCCGTTCTGTCGCCAACATAGTGTTTAGTTTTTAAGTTTATGAAATCTATATGTATGTTAGTCTGTAAGGTATATGTAATATGGGTCTTGTTGCCCGAATTAAAATTTTAAAATAAGTAAATAATAATATTGACGCTGAGCTATTAACGTTGTTTTGTATATCAAGTTTATTTGTCAAACTATCGCGCATTTTCAATCCAAACATTGCTTCAGATTGGGTTTTCGTGTGGATACATTAATCGTATTTTTATTAATGTCCCATTGAATTTTTCCTAGGCACTTGTCCCAGTCACGCTCATGGCCAAAAGAGTCCTGTGCAGCTAGCGAACTAACGGATCGTTTGGTTAAATATCTCTGCCTGGCCATTAGCTCTAACAAGCAACTGCAAGGTCTCGTTGTCATTATGAATGGGATTTTCTTTAGGAGCAATATTAATACTAATATATAATATTAGAAGGCCAGACTTGTATGGTCCTTAAGAGCGGTGAGACCCAGCAGTTCCGTCAAAGACAGCCCAACTATCAAAGGGGTATTCATCCATTCATCATCTACGACTGAAACCTTAATCGGTTAATTTTAAACTTAACTTTATTTTAATTTCATCAACTTTTAAACTAACTCGCGACTTTATAATTAGGCACTACTGCATTTGGGCCGAATCCGTTTATTACCGGTACATTATCAAAACTCTTTGCCAGTCCTAAATTTCCTGCGTTACTTTTTCTCATTATCGTTATTTCGCTACAAAAATCAACCTATGCTGCAAAGCTCTGATCGTTACATAAAAATTTGGTTTGTAACATTGATTTTTAAATTTTCTTTTCACCTGTACTATCGGCTCGCTTTATGTAATCATTTACATTCAATGGATCAAGCTTACAATTATCAAGATCATGCCCCACCCTGTTGCAACACCTGCACCTTATTTGCGGCTTTGTACACTTAAAGTAGGGATGACCTTGAGAATGACAATTAAAACATGTGATCGTGCTAGAAAATATACCAGATTTAGCATTACTCGTTGTATTATCCTTTTCTGTATTATTATCGACTCGAATTTTACTAGTGGATGGTTTATTAAATGGTTGTGTCCTTTGTGAACTTAAGTAATTAAGTAAGTCTTCGGGTTCAGAGCAGTTTAACGCTTGAGCACCATTTCGAATTGATTTATCTGTGACTCCATAAATAATGCATTCCACTGCCTTTTTACCTTGGATCTCACAACGAGTAAGCAGACTAAGCTTATCATAAAAGTATTCCCTCAGATTTTCATCATTACGAGAAGTCCGGCCTATCATCTCTTCTAAAAGCCTCCCATAGTTTTCTTCACTTGGGAAGCCCTTTCTTCAATTTACATTGCCACTCTTCCCAACTGTAAACTACTGTGGGCAGGGCCTCAAACCATTTTCTTGCTAAGCCAGCGAGTTTCTGAAGTGAGAAGTGAATAACTTGCCTCTCATCCCATTTATATATTTGTGAACATTCATTGACTTTTCTTAGCCAGCAGTCAATGGTTTGGGTCCTGTTAGAAGGATTGAATTCCGGGACCACATTATTCATGTTACTATTACCTAGGCTAGGTAGTATGCTATTCTCTGTTTTCCATGTTAGGAACATATCCAGCACCTTTTCCGTTGACAACCTACTATAATTCTTGCGTTGCTGGACTGGACTTCTCCTTCGCTTACTCTTACGCTGCTTCCTTTGTGCGTGGTCGTCTGATGAGCTCGGCAAAGAAGATCGACTCCGTCTCCGCTTGGCCTTCCTTCTTGACCGTCGCCGCTTAGGGGGCGTGCCTGGCGGTGAGCCGCCTTCATCTTCTGTAACCATTGTACTTAAAACCTGCATTTAGACAAAATTTCATTAGAATCAAGCCTCCCAACTCCCAAAATATTCCGGATCCATATCCGAATCCATATCCAAATCCATATCCAAATCCAAATCCAAATCCAATTCCAAATCCGAATCTAAATCCATATTCGAATCCGAATTCACCCGAATCCATATCCAAATCCGAATCTGTATCCAAATCCAAACCGTCACCGTCGTCATCATCATCATCATCATCGTCATCATCACCATCATCAGCACCATCATCATCATCATCACCATCATCATCATCATCGTCGTCATCATCGTCACTACCATCATCATCACCTCATCATCATCATCGTCATCGCCATCGTCATCATCATCATAATCATCATCGCCATCATCGTCGTCGTCGTCATCACCACCATCATCATCATCATCATCATCATCGTCATCATCATAATCATCAGCATCATCATCGTCATCATCACCGTCATCAACACCATCATCATCATCATCATCATCATCATCATCGTCGTCATCATCATCACTACCATCATCATCACATCATCATCATCGTCATCGCCATCATCTTCATCATCGCCGTCGTCGTCATCACAATCATTATCATCATCATCATCATCGCCATCGTCATCATCATCATCATCATCATCAGCATCATCATCATCATCATAATCATCGTCGTCTTCGTCATCATCATAATCATCGTCGTCTTCGTCATCATCATCATCATCTGCATCATCATCATCATCATCGTCATCGTCGTCTTCGTCATCATCATCATCACCACCATCATCATCATCATCGTCTTCGTCATCACCATCATCATCACCATCATCATCATCATCGCTATCATCATCATCGTCATTATCATTATCATCGGTATAATCATCATCATCATCATCGGTATCATCATCATCATCATCATCATCGTCATCGCCATCGTCATCATCGTCATCAATAACATCCTCATCATAATTATACGTCCATAGACAACTCCACGCCTGGATTCGGCCACGGCGACTGCTGTCAACTCCGTTAGTGTCGCTAGTGTGCTCGTACATTCACATAATATAGTTTGTGAAAGGGCTGTCTCATTTCAAACATAGACAATCATACTATCTTTGTCTTACACTAGTACTAGCACTAGCACCCAAAAGAAAATATTATATATATTTTTTTCTTATTTACTGACAATTTGGTTTGACCGTTTGACCCATCCATATATCCATATTCTTTCCCTTATCCGTATTCGTATATATATACCCATACCATCCATCCACATCCATCATATACATACATCAGACATAATCAAACGATACTTTACAAATAATTAAAACAAATCTACATCACAAAAACAATTTAAAAATACCGTTAGTGGTTGCATTGTGACGACAAAAAATAATTCAGTCTTGTTCAATACTTTGTAAAAAAAAATGTTTCTTACGTCCACGGCCAAATTAACAATTCGTTAAATCGATCTTTTACTTGGCATATTTTGAATCTTTGCAATAATACCGTTAGTAGTTGTATTGTGTCGGTAACGACAAAAATTCATTCGTAGTCTTGTTCAATACTTTGTACAAAAAAAGGTGTTTCTTACGTCACGGCCAAATTAACAATTCGTTAAATCGATCTTTCACTTGGCATATTTTGAATCTTTGCAATAATACCGTTAGTAGTTGTATTGTGTCGGTAACGACAAAAATTCATTCGTAGTCTTGTTCAATACTTTGTACAAAAAAATTTTTCTTACATGCACGGCCAAATTAACAATTCGTTAAATCGATCTTTCACTTGGCATATTTTGAATCTTTGCAATAATACCGTTAGTAGTTGTATTGTGTCGGTAACGACAAAAATTAATTCGTAGTCTTGTTCAATACTTTGTACAAAAAAAATGTTTCTTACGTCACGGCCAAATTAAGAATTCGTTAAATCGATCTTTCACTTGGCATATTTTGAATATTTGCAATAATATTTCACATGTAACTATTCATTTCATTGATCATAATCTTAAAATACCACAATTCCAACAAGTGAATATTACCTTGATATTTGTTCATAACGGTTCTTACACAATTATGCAATGAATGATCATTTCAAATTGGTAACTTCTGATAATTGTATTCATACGCGTGGGTGGCGTATTTGCTGTCTTTTCGATATCAATCAAAATTAAAATGCTTAATTGTGTAATAAAATAATTCATAATTAAATAAAAATCCATTGCACATACCTCTTTATTCCTTTTACGTGGGATGCACCACTTCTGAGATGAAACGAAACTCACCAGTTATTTTGCTATAATAATTTATTTCTCCAACATTAACATATCAACACTATCAACAGTAATACCTTCTTATAACTACACTTCACAATCCCACCACAACCTCGTCAGTCCACCATTAACTTCTTTCCGTCTGTTCCAACCCAGCCGTTTTACATTATTCTTAAGTACCCTCCTTTTATTTTTTTATTTTTAACCACAAAGAAGGAAGCACGATACCAGTGTTACCACATTAAATTTATCAATTACCTACATAATCAAATAAATATTTAAAAATCATGACAAGTTTGCTAGAATCACCAGCCAACATTTGACATTGTATGTGACATTTGTATAAGTACCTATGCTTTTTTTACATCTAAGCGCTTTCCAGATTGCATTCTTAAGGAATTCGGATTCTGCTTGTGACAATTTAATCCCAAGAATTTGCAAAGGCACTGGTTTAACGATTACTATAATAATATGAATCCCCAATAGTACGATTTCCTCGCAATATTTTTTATTAACTATGAGTTTGAGACCCCGGTTTGACAGGTGCAATTTGGCTTGACTTTTAAAAAGTACGTGGATAAGCGAAACTTACTATAAGTCGATGTCGATAAAAAATATAATGAATGGTATAAAATGAACTGAATTATTATTTGATGCAATCTTAATTATTGTCATTGATGAAATAAAACCATAGAAATGGATTATATCGCGTTTAATGAATTTATAATACATCCCGCCGTTTCGAACCCTTTACAGCGTTCGTGGTTAACGGATGACGGTCAACGGGGAGTGCGAAGTTGCGAACCCACGACCTCAATTTGGCTGCCACCAGCGCTCCAAGTTATTAATTAAATTGTGGGTCTAGTGAAAATTGGTAAAATTAAGTGTTATATTGAACTGTTTCCCATTTCACAAGAGATACAGGTATAGTAGGTAACTCAATATAGCTATTATTAATTTATCTTACAGTCCATTTGCCTCCAGTGTGATCCTGCCCTAAGGCCGACTATGTCCCCGGCATGCAATATGCATGAGCATGCATCTTACACCTTACGTGCACGCGCTTTATAGCTTAGCCCGCGGGCTTATTTCCAATTGTGAACGGGATCCATTGTTTTTTAAATTTGAATCCTCGTACCCATACAATTAACATTATAGACTATAATACTCGTACATGTGAATTTTTCCGTAGGGATTATACTCGTACAGCGAAATAATAATTATAACCTGTCGGAATTTTCAATATACAGTAGAATCCGCATATAATGACATCGAAGGGAAGTGACAAACACGTCATACTAAGCGGATGTCATATAAAGCATAGTTGTACAACTTCTTATTTAAGTTAATTTTTCCAAATTAATCTCAAATTCCTCTGTCAGAGATGAATTTTATTAACCTTGTACCAATTATCAACTTGTCACTGAGAATCAAAACTAAAACACCGCACGCACCAAACGTCCTCGCAGGAAAAGACGTGGGGATGGGCACGAAATACAGCAAATGTGTCAGTATAACCGGACATAATTCCGGAAAACAGAATTAATATAGGTCATAGTCAAGCGATTTGTTACTATAAGCGAAGTCATCTGGTCCGACTTTGTCACAAATAATTTTATATGAAAACCAAACTTCGCACAGTAATTACGTCATAGTAAGCGGTTGGTCAGTATAAGCGGCGTCATAATAAGTAAACGGATTCCACTGTATTTTCATCCAAATACATTTCAAAAAGCCATCCCATTGTCTTTTATGCCTCATGTCATGTTAAGGATTAATAAAAAAAAACCCTAGAGAAAATGTTAATAAAATGGTGGACCAAGTTCAACATTTTAAATTTTATTAAATTTATTTCAATGAAAATTTGATGAAGTTACCATACGATATTGAAATAGGAAACCTTTCAGTATTTTTCCATTGATGCAGGCATGAAGTTTACATTGGAACGAAATAATTTTAGTCGGATTTTTTTTGCCGCAACATCACGTCATTAATAGCTTTAACAATAGACAAAGGATTAGCCTTGCGGGGCTCGTTTAAAATGGAAAGACTATACATCTAACTTGTTTACTCGAAATCTCAATGAGTGAAATAAAACTATGAAAACGGATTATATCGCGTATATTGAATTTATAATACATCCCGACGTTTCGAACTCTTTACAGCGTTCGTGGTCAACGGGTGACTGAGGAAAAATTACAAAATGCAAAAATACCCACATACTAAAATAATGAACAATCATAGACTACAAACTTTAAGGCTGGTTGTACATGCAAAATCGGTTCATAAGGCTAGTTATACACTATAATTATTTTTCAAGTAAAGATATATATATATACGCGATAAAAAAAAAAAAAAAAAAAAAAAAAAAAACTATGCCGGCTCCAACCCAACCCTACACCACGGACCCGAGAAGATTTAATTCCCTCCTAAATTGTAGGAGGGTATCCCAATATGGGACCGGCAACAAACTCGGCGGGACACATCTTTTCAAAACATCGGAATGTCCAGCATCATCCAACACTACGGTCTCACAGTCTATGTCTCGCTTGCTCCTTTATCAGGTGGACTACAGGATCCCAAGCTGGTGGTAGAGAAAAGCCATCTTCCCTATTAAAGTTTGGATATTTCTTAATCTCAATGGCCTCGCGCAGCATTCTGGGTATGTAACGCTTCTCCTTGGCAAGAACCAGAGGCTTATCAAACTTGATTGAGTGATTGGCTTTATCCATGACATGCTCACAGACAGCAGACCTAGGTCGACGGTGCTTGACATCAGCTATGTGTTCCTTCACCCGAGTGGAAATGCTCCGTTTCGTCTGCCCGACATATGATAGGCCACACTCACAGTCCAGCCTGTACACTCCTGCAGTCTGTAGAGGGGTATTGCATTTTACAGGCCTCAGGAATTGTGACATCTTCTTCATTGGCTTGAAATATGTTCTCAATGAGTGAGTCAATCTCTGCAATGTCAATCACCTGACCGCAAATCACCATTACTCATAAACAATAACATATTGGTTTAACATGTACATCATGCTAATTGGTATTCGCGGTTGGAAAGTTTCGAAGAAATAATCAGATGACCATTTATGTACTAGGTAAGTACAGTCTACCAATTTTATCTCTAGTCCGCTCTAGAACCATGTCATAATGAATCAGTTTGTTTACCTTATACAGTTCTTGTATCTAGTAATTAAAGCGATAAAGTTATATAGTTGAAGTACAAGATTCAAATCGTTATTGCTTCACCTACATTAATTCATGTTTAATAAAGTCCGTCATTCAGATATATTTATTTATTTATTATTAATAAAAGTTACTGATATATTACTGATTAAATAAAATATCAGTAAACTTTTATTAATTAAAAAATCAAAAGCCTTAAGGTGCAGTGGGTTCAGCCAGCAGAGTTATAAATCTCTTATTTAGATCATAATACGGTTGCCAAAAAAATATGAATGGCAAGCTTGAGGCCTTTCTTCACTAACTGAATCGATTCGAAACCTGATAAAACTTTCGTTCGCTCGATATAAAGAAAATCACGAACATAGATCCAAAATGCATAAAAAAATAATAACTATTTTTGCACAAAAGATATTACTTAGCATGAAAATTGCTTCTAAAAATGTGTAATTTAATTTTTGTCGAACTAATCAATTACTTTTTTTGTTATTTTTGTTAAAACTAACTTTAAACAACAATATGATAACCGTGATCCCGGGCAAGCACGATTGGCTCCCGCTCAGTGCTCTGATCTGCGAGCTGCGTTCGGAGAAGCACCTGAACTTACGGCGCCTTAACCTATCTAGTCTTATATAAATACCCCAACCGCGAGAGTCAGTATATTCTACTTGTGGTTTTTGATATATTATTATTATAGTAGGTTTTCGGATTGCGTTTATTTACATCTCGCATATTCTGTGTTGTTCACACTAAGCACTAATATATTTACAGTAGGTAGCATATAAATTTAAACCTAAAACAATATTTCAATTAATGCACGCCACAACCTCACCAAACGCAAAACGCCATATCAATAACAATACGAACCAAATTGAATATAGGATCGTCCAGTTATATTTAGTCTCTCATTTCTGCCGTTTAATTCGAGTTAAGGGACGCATAATGGGCCATTGGGGGGTCTCATTACGCTGGTCAGAGCGCCAATGGGCCAATCGGATTGAATGCTGACACATCAGATGTCGCTATTGCCGCTATCAGGGATTATTAATAGAGTACCAAGTGCAGCCAGAATTGGGGACAAGCTGAGGATAATTAGAATTTTCAATTGAAATTCTGGATTCTTAATCAAAATTATTACAGACTTTATGTAATATAGAAGGAGGTGAACTAATCAGTCTTACATAAATGGGAAGATTTTTTGAAAAAAGGAAAATGTGAAATGTTTTATTATGTAATCTTAATAGTATTTTATACAATCGTGATATAATAGAGAGCTTTTCAGTCGAGTACCGTGTTTAAGCAACGAAGCTTGCTGAGTTGCTTAAGTTAAGGTACGAGATTGAAAAGCTTGATTATATCACTATTGTATACAATACTTTTTCTACGAGACATAAAAATAATACTTTCAACTAGTAGAATCATATACTTAAGTAAACAAACCAAAAGTATAGTTAAAATACGCGAGCTGCCGCGACCCGCGATACCTTCATACTCGTACGCGCACCGGCCGCCGGGCCCGGCGCCCCCGGCGGGTTGGTCAACGACACCTCCTCGTAACTCATGAGACCCTGGTACCTGCTCCGCGCTAAATTCAATTTTAAGACAGTTTTTTTCTCGATTTTGGCCACCGTAGCCTATGGAGACTAACAAGCAACGCTAAGCGGTTTTCGTAGGATATGGATGTTGCTATATGAAGGGTGTCACATGCGCGCTTATGACTTATGAAGCAATTGTTGGCCAACCAATCACAAAGCAGATACGACGCAGCAGCGTGTTTAAGTAGACTAATTTGCATTGAATCGAGTCTCCTTAAACAAGAAATATTTTACTGAAATGTATGAAGTTCTATTTTCAAAATTTTTATAATTGACTAAACCGTATCGATAAAATTCTTATGCTTGAGTCGGAAGTGCCATAGACTATCCAACGTTGAAAAGAGTAAGGTTGTAGTGTTGCATGTGAAGTCGTAATACACAGATTATACTCGACGAGTAGAAAATAGTATTTTATACAATCGTGATATAATAGAGAACTTTTCAGTCGAGTACCGTGTTTAATCCGCAAGCTTCGTGGCCTATCAAAGGTACGAGATTGAAAAGCTTGATTACTTATATCACTATCGTATACAATACTTTTTCTACGACTCATCTAAAATAATACTTTTTCTACTATAAAACCTGAATAATTAAAGAAAGTTAGGTTAGTATCTCAGTAGTACAAGACATCAATGCGTGCATAATATGTGAATAGGTATTACTCGTGAAATAGTCACGCGTTGGTGTCTTTTCCACTGGACCGCGGCGCCACGTGATTGGTCAAATTTATTATAGTTGACTAAACCGTTTCGAAATAAATACTATAGTTGAGTTGGAAGCCCATACATACATGAAATTGCAGTTTCGTATAGGAAATCTTAATTCAACCATTACAATCGACGAGTAGAAAAATAGAATTTTCATTATTTGCTCCTAACTTATAATAATTTCGAAATAGAAAAAAGTCAAAGGGCATCAACCTTAGTCGAGTCAAATTAAGCAAAAACATTTTCTGTCAATATTTAGTAAGGAAAATGGGGACAACGTTTGTATCATCATCCATTTTCCTCTAAAACCACTATGCAAACTCGCTTGCTATGGTGTTACCTACGTGTAAATATTACAAGAACAAAAGTTTTTTTTATTTACCAACGATAAAACAGTCAGTCTTAGTGCCAGTTGCACCATCCGCACTTGACAGACTGATCAACGTTACCCGGCGCGCCGCGGCAATCTACCATGAAACTTTACATACAATAAAATTTAGCCAACTCTTCAACGATGACAAACAGTTTGGTGCAACTGACCCTTAGAAATTCAGCTAATAGAATTATTTGCTATTGTATAATTTATCTACGATAAATGTTAACAGAAAAATAACACCTTACTATTGAAATATCTCAATGTGTTTTGTCAAACAGCCCTTGGTTTCTTAAAGTCTAGATTTAAACTGAACTCGTATGCTGGGCCCATTAAAGAGGTCTAATGCCTGAACGGTGTTCGCAGGACTGGGCTCAGTCATAATTAATTACTATCGGGTAACGCACGCGTTCCGCTTACTTACCGACCTTTGGCTCCAACGAACCAGCTGGAATATGGTCCGTGGTCTGGTAAGCAGTACATCAGGAGTCTGATTAACGACTTGTTACGGAGGACAATGTAACTTACATTTTGACCTCTAAATGATATCACTTTAGTATTGTTGGCCCGTGCCTATCGCACGCGGCAATATATGTACGAACAAGTACGAGCGAAATCATGCGAAATGCACGCGCGAATGATTTAATTTTGACACAAAATGTAGGCTCGAATTGGCTTCACGGTTTTGATCCTATTTTTATACGACCTTGAATCTCATTCACGCTGATTGGAGCATGCTAAGGAAAGACGAGCGTAAGATGCGTACTAATCACTAAGAGTCAAGACGCTAGTTAAAGTCGTATCAAAACCATAACAAATTAGAATCGAACTCGAATTCTCAACGTTTACACGATAAACTAGTTGACCGAGATGTATGTCCGTGGGGCGATAGGAACATAGTCTTGGTAACTTGCGGCGATACTTGCGTATCGTCAGCAAATACAGCGTCGGAGCATTTTGAGGTAACATTAGTGGAGCTTCTATGACGTGTAAAATTTACTATTACGTGTAAAATTTTAATTTTATTAATAAATGATTGTATTGTATTGTATTGTATTGCTCATTTTCCGATTCGTGTATTTTAAAATACGTAGGTAACATAGTTATTTGTTTTACACGTGGACAATGTTGTTAACTCCTCGTGCTTATATTGATCCCCGAGCAAGCGAAAGATTCCAAAATTTAAACAAGAGCATAGCAAAATGGATCAGAATTAAGAACTTTATTTTATATTTATTTTACTTTATTAGGTACACTAAACAGATATCGTAGAATATCATGAGAAACATACAATAGCACATTATGGCTTAAAATCTAGCACGAGATCCAAAACAAGTAAACAGCATGTTTTACAATTAAGCGGAAATGTTACAAATTAATTTAACACCTTAATTATAGATACAGTGAAAAATATCAGAGAACAAATAACTGAGTAAACATTACAATATAAGGGAGTAATAAACATTACATTATAAAGATGTAATGGCGCGCACAGCCGCGCATTACAACACCACGCCGCCGCCACGTGACAGACAGCGGAGCTACCTATCGAGCCGCGGCAACCGATCGAGTGCCAGCCCACTCGCCCCACCCGTCGCGCGCCGGGCCGAGCGTATAAAAGCGGCGCGCGCCCATACAACAGCGTCAGTTGGGCTCACCGCCTTCTGCAGTGAGGACAGCTGATCTCCCGGTCGAGCCGGCGTGTTTTCAGACGCGTAGGCACCCGGTTCCCCTCCGACCCTTCCTGCTTCCCGTAGCCCAGTCAGAGCCGGCGTGTTTTCAGACGCGTAGGCACCTGGATTACGTAACCCGTCCTACCCTGTATCTTGGTCCGAGCCGGCGTGTTTTAGACGCGTAGGCACCCTTGATACTCCCTATCGCCCTGGTCAGAGCCGGCGTGTTTTAGACGCGTAGGCACCCTAGGCGCTCCCCCCCCGATTCGCATATCCTTCCCGTCTCGCCATCCCCTTCACCCTTAGGGGATACCGTTCCCGAATCCGCGAGTAGCTTAGGGTCCGCGCCGTACCGTTGCGATAATTAGAAGCCACCCCGCGTCGTACCTAGCTTAGGATACCTAGACCTAAGTAATCTTGATTTATAATAAACCGGCATAAAAGCCCGCCGATTTATACTACAGCATTAAACCTATGTTTCCTTGTCTCACTCTGCACCCTCTCTCTCCTCTGAGCTAACTAGGAAACCCTTGCTCCCGTCTGGAACAAGGGAGGTGTATGAGGCCGCGCCCGCCCCGGCGAACGTGACCCCATCACATCTGGCGCCCAACGAAAAAACTCACGTAGGAGTCCATAAGGTATCCTGGAAGGAACCATTGCTCGAGAGAGGACAGAATAAATAAATAAATAAATATTTAACATATACCGCACCGTGTACTCATATATTCCATACAGCCGCTACACGTAGCATCACCGCACCGAGGCAACTGGGACTGTCGCATCCCGCCCACCCGTAGAGTACACCTAGCCCGCACAGCACCAGGACCCCCGACACGCTCCATCCAAGTAATAAGGTTAAAAAAAAAAAAACACCGTATACCGCTGCTTACCGGTAGGTATTAGAAATGCCTACAAGTTGGATATACCGACTGAAAAAACCCGAATTAATACAAGAAGCCACAGCACGTGGCGTACCGACTGAAGACTTAACCGTAGAGGAGATACGCAAGGGCTTGGTGGAGATCCTGAAAGAGGAAGAAGCCGATAAAATGGCGGAAAACAATGCAAAGGTGATCACAAAATTAATAAAAGAATGGAACCTCTCGTTTAAAACTACAGACAACGCCGTCGAGTTCATCGAAAGATTGGAAGAGCTCATCGACGCCAGCAAGGTCGGAAAAGAGGACATACTGCCCGCACTACCACGCATCCTGCAGGGCAGAGCGCTCCTGTGGTACAGAAATTACGTAGACTCATGGACCGATTGGAATCAATTCCTGCAAACATTTAAGCTGTACTACTACCCGGCCAATTATGAAGAGGATCTCATAGCCAAAATTGTCACTAGAAAACAAGGAGATCAGGAGAGGTTTACCGACTACGTCACAGACATTCTGACGCTGATGCGTAGGTACGGAAGTCTCGACGAAGCAGCGAAGTTACACCGCATCCACGAGAATATGTTACATAGCTACAAGCTATACATCAAAAGGCAAGACTATAAGACCTTACCAGAACTATTGAAATTAGGAACCGAGTATGAAAATATAAGGACACCCACGTACGGTGCAACGACGTCGTCAGGAGCGTGGCGAGACGCCAGCGACAACAACAAATGGAGGGAGGACGAACAAGCAAGCAGCGAACAAACGACCCAAGGTAGGGACGACCGACGCCACAACAACCAGAAACCGAAACCCGAACCGAGAGAGAGTACGAGCCACACAGTGCATCCAAAGTATGACCCCAAGACCAGCTGCTGGTCCTGTGGGAAACCGGGACATAATGCAGACGCCTCCAGGGGCAGACGCCAAGTGTTTTGCAGCCAGTGTGGAAAACTGGGAGTGCTAAGCAGGACATGCTGCAAGAAAGCAACCTGGATAGGGCAGGAAAAGCTAGGAGCAGCCCACAGCCCACAGGCGAGCGACAACCGCATATACACCGATTTGCACATAATGGGAAGAAACTACCGAGGCGTAATAGACACAGGATCGACCAACTCGTACATCAACCAGCAAGTATATAATGAATGTAAGAACATCGCGTACCAGAATAAGGTAAAAACAAGAGAAGTAATACTAGCGAATGGGACCACGACACAAACCCACAACAACCTGTTGGTCGATATAGTAATCAAAGAGGTAACGATCAGACACTGGTTGAGGGTGCTGCCGTCAGCGACGGACATTATAATAGGAATGGACGTCCTGAAACGACTTGGAATGTCAATAAAATGGCCAGGAGAGAGCCAATACGAAGAAGACCCCGATGACAAAGATACCCAGAGAAAAAATCCGAAAAACGGAGAGGTCAAGCAAAAAGTAGACACTCCAGAAGAAAACCAGAATATCATAACCGCCGAATCCAGTCAACAGCAGCCAACCACACCGCTCACAAAGGTACAACACAGAATAAAACTAAAGCAAACAGAACCCGTAAAACAAAGATATTATCCACGAAATCCGAAGCAGCAAGAAATAACCGACAAACACGTGAGTGACATACTTCAACAGGGCGTGATCGAAAGGCCACACAGCCCACATAGTTTCCCCGTCGTACCAGTGGAAAAACCGTCAGGTCAGTACCGATTCCGTGCAGATTACCGTAAGCTTAGCCAGATATCCGAAGAAGATGCGTACCCGCTCCCACAGGTAGATTTCCGTAAGATTGACCAGATATCCGAAAAAGGTAAATACACCGCAAACCGAGTCACGCGCCGACGAGCAAAAGCGAACCTTACGCAGCACACACAGAGACTAGCGACAAAATACAACCGGAAGAAGAAAATTCGAAAAACACAAACCACGCAGCGCGGACACGAACCGACTTCAGAGATGGAACATGGGACCCTTAAACGTCAATTTAATAAAAGAAAAATAGAGATAGGATGGATAAGAAAAAGTAAGTTACAGATCGCCAGCCCCCTGGCACCGGCACCGTCCTCAAGACCAGACACAGAAGGCGGAAACAAGAAAAGGACGCGCAGGGCGGGCAGAAAGAGGAACGGCGGCCAACAACGCGGCCATACGAGGAGGCCGCGAACGCGGCAGGCGCACCCGCCCTACGAACGTCACCGGAAAGGAAAAAGGGGGGAAACAAGAATAAAAAAACAGTGAAATAATTAAATAAATAGTGTAGTGAAATAATATAAAAATATAATAGAGATTACATTTAAGTACCGTAATAAGAAAAACAAATATAGTGTAGTAAAAAAAAAAAACATAATATTATAGTGTAGTATCAAAATAAAAAAAACCCGTTAATAGATTAAAGTACCAAAAAAAAAAACATTTAAAAAAAATGTGTAGAAAAAAAAACCGTATTGTTTACATAAAATATAGTTATTAAAGAAAGAATAAGTGTAATCAAAAGTGTGACCAGTTAAACCGCAATAGATACTTAAAATAAGCATAAATAAACAAGCGACATAGTAAATATATAGAACAATACAAGCACATAGAAATAGTAGGTTATAGACTACGTAATTACATAGCAGTGAGTGAATTGGTAGCATTAAGTCAAGTGAACGACAATATAGTGGGAATAGTATAATAGAATAGCAATATACTTACAATAAATAACTTTAAAGAAAAAACAAACGACGTGGGGTCAAGCAGAGAACGTAAGCTCAAAATAAATAAACGTGTTGCAAATAGGAAGACGAATACTTAAAATAAATACAAAAATGAGAGATAAACATTTAGCATTCAGTAAATAATAATACAAATTAAAAAAAAAAAAAAAGGTAACGCCTTTCAGCCAGCATATTCTAACGGTGATTTTTCCCCATAGGTAAAAATCTCCAGACGGGTAACGGGACTGTAATGGCGCGCACAGCCGCGCATTACAACACCACGCCGCCGCCACGTGACAGACAGCGGAGCTACCTATCGAGCCGCGGCAACCGATCGAGTGCCAGCCCACTCGCCCCACCCGTCGCGCGCCGGGCCGAGCGTATAAAAGCGGCGCGCGCCCATACAACAGCGTCAGTTGGGCTCACCGCCTTCTGCAGTGAGGACAGCTGATCTCCCGGTTGAGCCGGCGTGTTTTCAGACGCGTAGGCACCCGGTTCCCCTCCGACCCTTCCTGCTTCCCGTAGCCCAGTCAGAGCCGGCGTGTTTTCAGACGCGTAGGCACCTGGATTACGTAACCCGTCCTACCCTGTATCTTGGTCCGAGCCGGCGTGTTTTAGACGCGTAGGCACCCTTGATACTCCCTATCGCCCTGGTCAGAGCCGGCGTGTTTTAGACGCGTAGGCACCCTAGGCGCTCCCCCCCCGATTCGCATATCCTTCCCGTCTCGCCATCCCCTTCACCCTTAGGGGATACCGTTCCCGAATCCGCGAGTAGCTTAGGGTCCGCGCCGTACCGTTGCGATAATTAGAAGCCACCCCGCGTCGTACCTAGCTTAGGATACCTAGACCTAAGTAATCTTGATTTATAATAAACCGGCATAAAAGCCCGCCGATTTATACTACAGCATTAAACCTATGTTTCCTTGTCTCACTCTGCACCCTCTCTCTCCTCTGAGCTAACTAGGAAACCCTTGCTCCCGTCTGGAACAAGGGAGGTGTATGAGGCCGCGCCCGCCCCGGCGAACGTGACCCCATCACAAAGATTAAACTTGAAATGAAACAAACTTAAGGGTCAAAGCAGATGTCATCAGTCAGTGAGAGAAGAGGAGAAGAGGATGTCAGCCAACCATTTCTCAAACCTAGCAATGTGAGGGTCAAAAATATCAATGCCCCTACCGCAATGATGCCCCTTCCTCAACCTAGCAATATGGGGGCCAAAAATATCAATGCCCCTACCGCAATGATGCCCCTACCTCAACCTAGCAAGGGTCAAAATATCAATGCCCCTACCGCGATCACGTCATTACGTGTACTTCTGCAGCTCGTTTATTCAATTCAATAGATTTATTTTCAGACCATGTCTGTCCATAATGTATACATTAGTATACATTCCCTTAATCATATGTTAATTAAACATATAGTTAATTATAATAAATTATATACTAAGCCTCTGGAGTCATATGTACAGTCGCCATCAGAAATATCGGAGCGGCCAAGGCGCTCACAAATATCTGAACACGCCTTTATTGTCAGGGCATTAAAGTGCGTCTTCAGATATTGTGAACACCTTGGCTGCTCCGATATATCTGATGGCGACTGTACATCATCCCAGTGTTTCACGAATCGCGATCGCGATGGTGCGATTGTGGATGGTGGCCGAAGGGTGTGGTATTTTGCGGTTCCGTGGATATCTGCCGAATCCTACAACGGAATTTGGAATATAAATGAGAAAGACGTGTTCAGTGTCGGCCAGCATTGTTTTGTTTCGTATTTACAATGAGGATATAATTAGATAGAGCGATACTGTCATAGTAAATTTTGTAACCGCTGTAAATTCACTGCCATCTATCGACATACATTAAAACTAAAAATGAAGATTTATAAAAATACGTTAAAATGTATTTAAATATGGATAAATGATTTTTTTATTTGCATTAATTATTTTTATATGATATCGACCCATGTTCTTTCATTGATATGCGTTAAAATTATAAATAGCAAACGAAACCGTCAACGCCCTCTATACGAGACTAGGCCAAAACTAGTGGCGCCCTCTGATCGAGAATCAAATTTTCGTGATTTTCGAGGCACGTTTTTTCCTTAGACTGTATCCATCTATTACGCAGTTATATCTATCTTTGGTATTTATAATAACTACTAAGCTTTGCGGCATCTTCAATTGTGCTCATTGCACAACTTGAAGTGCTTGTTGTTTTATTAAAGAAACATTCATAATCAGGTATAGGTACTCCCTGAATGGTTAATTACCTATAGATAAGTTATTCCAAAGCAAAGATTGTGTCTGCTACCCCTCCCGAAGCAATAACCCTATTCCGACGCCAGGGTCGCCCCATACATTATTACTGCGTATATCAATATAACCGATTTAAGATCACTCGACGTATTACGAGGTATTTGATTAATTTGCAGTTCGATTAGAAACTTGTACGGTTCGTTAAATTTAATAGCAGTCCCAACTAAACCACAGAGTACTTAAGGCGACGTTAGTTCAAGGGGACTAGCCAAGATGAGAATCGTGAAAAGAAAACAAAACGAAACGCTAAGAAACGTACATAATGTACGGAAACGATAGCGTTTCGTTTCGTTTTCTGAACGATTGTTATTTTGGCTAGGTGCTCTGGACGCGTAGCCAACACGCCAATCGCTAACGCTCCGTAGCGATCGAAACGCAACTGTCACTGTCGCACTAATATGGAAGAGTGATAGAGAGACAAAAAGCGTTTCGTTGTCGAAGCGATAGCGATTGTCACCTTGGCTAGGCCGGCAGGTCCTTCTCCGAACGCAGTTTGCTAAGCACTGAGCGGATGGCTGTATATATATATATATATATAAATATTACCGTCATCGTGAATATCATTGCTATTGAACTGTTATTTTTGGTTAGTTAAAAAACAAAAGAAAATGATTCTTCTTCTTCATTTCATCCTCTAACCCTCTGCTGAAGGCTGTAGGGCTCGAATCATATTCTTCAACTGACTCCGGTCCTGGGCTGTTGGGTTTCAATCGATTAGTTAAACCGGACTAGTGCGAGTCGAACTAGCCCACCAAGGGTTCCGTACAAATTTTACTTTTATTGTTTTCAGTTCAGATGTTTCCCTGTACTTGTAGTGTAAGACGGTATTACTTGCCAAAATTCTAGTTCTAGGTCAACGTGAAATTCGTATTTATAATATTAGTAGGGATTACGACTGTATTGAATGTTTTATTAATAGTCTTCATTTATTTAGTTTAAATTGCCGTAACAAACTGGATTAAATGTCCAATTTACTGTAATGAACACGTATACAAACGTCAAAATTTAAATTAATAAAACGAATATTAAACCGAGCACCAGTAAATTACACTTGTCCAAACTCGACGCTTTGCCGCTTCGTACCGAGTTACTATTTTGGTAAATGTATCTTTTTGTCCTAACGAAGATATATTTCATGTCTCCTGGATTTATATTCTAAACGCTCGAGCACTCTTGAGTCGAACACTCAGTTCGGATATGCATTTGATATTCCTCGTAAGTCGTAGGGCTTTATATTAGCTCGGAATCGCTTTTTATACACTTTTATTTAGCTTCTCTGTATTTTCCCGGTTGTACAAGTCTAAAAAAATCCAACCTGTAACTGTATACATAACATGTGTGACAACCGCGTTATACTACTAGTTGGCCTAAATGTTTGACTCGCCTTCGACAACCAATGGAAACCCCGCCCGCCTGTACGGAATTATAAAAATTTTTAGACGCCAAATGTCAAAGAATTAAACGTGTCGCCCCTGGCTTATTACGGAAATAGTCTTTGTTGTTTTGGGAATAAGAGTTATGATTATTGTATTAACTAAAACATGCCTCAAAACGCTTGGATGATTATTTTTATTTTTTGTTAAGAGGACAAGGTTATTTTGGCGACTTTGTGTCGTACCAGAGTTATTTATGGTTCAAAGATAAATAAGTGTGTCACTTTGAATTACCTGTCTTAATTTGTTTTTGAGGTTTTACTGAACACGATTATTAATTATGTAGGTTAGATGTTACAATTCGTTTAAACTATTAGATACAACTTGTCACTGTACTTTCTTGTATTTTTTTTGAAAAATATTACAATAAAGTACAAGAAAGTATCAATCCGCGCCGCGCCGCTTCGCGTTCGCATGTTGTTCGCCTACGTAGTACGCTGCGTAAGAGGAGCTGCTAAGTTCCAGCCAAGCGTGAACTTGCCGATTTTGTGATATTGTTACTACCGATTGACTGTTTTCATTAAATCGGTTTATTAAGTCTAGAGCCACATTGCAATGTGGCTCTTGAAACTTAACGTACTGGCTGCTGATGTACTTGAGCATTCACTTGTAAATCGAGCATTCGCCGTTTTTAAATTTTTTGATTCGATGTTATTTATTCTGCGTTCATATAATTTTGTGTCGGAAATATTTAGCGGGATTTAGATTACGAAATTAGTGCCATGCATGTTGAGATCAGTTTCATTTCGACATATGCAAAAGTAATTTCGTGAAATAATTAGTGTCGTGAAATTCACTGTATCGCAGTGATAACGGCCCCATCAGCATCGAAGCTACATGTCCGCACAGTGCAGGCACTTTCGCCACACTAGTTTTTTACGTCGCCCTTACACTACGTAATTAGTTGCATGACACTTATTTCACCAAAAAATCGTGCAAGGCACGAAATTGATTTGCTTTCATAAAATTAATGCATGCATTACGAAAATATAAAATTACACGTGAAACTGTTGGTAAGACTACTGTCACGAAATCAATTTCACGCCACTAATTTTGTAATGTAAATCCCGCTGTCACTGACAGAACATCTAAGATTGATATTAATTGCAAAATTGACAGTACTCGAAGTTCAAACCAAAAGAGTGAACGCATTATAAACCAACACAACCATTACAATAACAATAAATTCTCAATTACAGGGGACATCTCAATCCCTGTTTGGCGCAATGTATTATCAGCATCACTTTTAACTGCCCATCTGTGCACCTTAATATCTGTGAATTAAGCTTTATTATTAGGTGACAAACCGTGTTGACAATGGTAAATAAATCAATTGATGCAACGTGTCCGCCACGTGTCACTCGTGGATGCGGCGCCATTTATTTTGACGTTTAAAACTAATTGGAAGCAAATAAATCTGTATAACGAAGTTAAAGCTTAATACGACTAGGGAACAAATCAAATTGACAAAACAAAATAGATAGCAGCACCATCTCTCTGGCTATACCAGATACCAAATACTGAAGAAAGGCCAGGTCAAGAGCACCCTTAACCGGCGAGCGTGTATGAGGAATGTTATGAAAGTGAAGGATACGGAAGAGGATCCGGAGGAGGAGAGGAGGAGGATATATAAGGATCGTAGCAAGTGGAAATCCGTGGTCTCTGCCTACCTCTCCGGGTAATAGGCGTGATTATATGTATGTATGTATACCAGATACCGTTGAGCATTGAGATAGGACGCAAGCACGTAGGTACTGCTCGCCCTTGGAACGTGGTCAAAGGCGAATAGTCTTTCAAGAGCGTCTGGGGGCTATTCATCGTTGGAGCTCAGATTCAGAAACCAGTAAAACTACTTATATGGAAAAAAAGGAATGTTTAAAGTACGTGAAAAGTGCCGAACATATCACATTTACCCTTAATACTACCTACACCACACCCAGAACTCTAACACTTGCATCCTTCAAGTAGCTTGTATTGATTAACATCCACCGATGAACAGCGATTTCGTGGTTGGTCCCATAATAATAATAATAAATTTTATTTATATCAAGTAACATGACTCATAAAATTTGTTAGTATACAATATTAATTCTTATCCCTAATGTTAGTACATGATTAATAAGTTAAACAAAATATGGGCTGCAAGAAACATGCATCTCGCAGCAGTGCCTCAAGTATGGACAGTCAAACCTGTCCGCAATAGAGCGCAGGATGGGGTTGGGGCTGGCCCGCACCCGGCGCACCAGGGATGAGCATCGCTTGCGTATGGTCGCGTAAAAGCAATCCATATGCGCCATCGCAAACATCCCAGATGCGCTACAGAAGCCATAGTAAAAGATGCTTAGTATAATCCCAAAACCTCCTTGAAAACGGGAATGGATTTATTTTTTAGCCATCCGTATATAGGTAGATATCATTTTCCGAGCTGGATCTCTATCTTCATATATTAACTTAAGATTCCTAAACTTAAAGGTTACATTCAGATTGCGACTGTAGCACGTTTGCAGCACTGGGAAATGCGCTGTCACTGTCGATTTTGTTAATCGAATTGAATAACCTAAATACCAATTTTTATTGTAGGCATAACTGTTACTCAATTTTACTGTATATATTTGGTAGTAAATGCGATATTAAATTTCTATGCGCGTAGTAAGATTCTCAGAATAGTGGCTTAGCTTTGAAACCCAAGCCTTATCAAATGTATCCGCTTTAAAGCCTCAGAAACCCAAATTAGAAGGCAAAACAACATGTGTCTATTAAGTTTGTGTCGTAATCAAACTAACTGCGTAGGGACGTAGCGTCAGCAGAGTAAGCGCTTTGGAGCAATTAATAAGTTTGGGCGGCGGCGCGCGACAGTCCGTGTCCGGTACCGTCAGCAAATAAATTTATCTTTGACTATACGTGTTATAAAATAAATAATAATACGAACGGTCAAACGTAACGAAGTGGTTCACGGCTCGGGCTGGCCCTCTAAATAATTAAATAAAAAAAAAAAAACGGGGGCAATCTTACACAGATAGACCTAGCCCCAAACTGCATTTAAATGCATTACATAGACAACATCCATAACCCAGGAAAAATATTTGTAATAAACACACAAATAAATGCTCTTACTGGGATTCGAACCCGGGACCTGCTGCTTCGTATTAAGGCAGGGTCACTACCGACTAGGCTAGGATGATTTCATAAATACTTTATCTACACACAACACAAGCCTTATTAAGCGGACTGTGGGACTTAGTCAATATGTGTAAAAAATGTCCCATAATATTAATTTATATTTATTAATTTATTATAAACCCTATATGATGGGTTCAAAAACCGCAAATTACGGCCAGCATAAAGTAAACTGTTTTATTACAACAAATTTCTTATCTGTGAAAATGTTACTAATATAATTATAATAATGATACCAAATAGTGACAATCAAATTTAGGACATCATCGAAAAACAAAAGAATTTAATTTGACCTCATTTTTAGGGTTCCGTATCCAAAGGGTAAACACGGGACCCTACTACTAAGACTCCACTGTCCGTCTGTCTGTCTGTCCGTCTGTCTGTCACCAGGCTGTATCTCATTAACCGTGATAGCTAGACAGTTGAAATTTTCACAGATGACGTATTTCTGTTGCCGCTATAACAACAAATACTAAAAAGTACGGAACCCTCGGTGGTCGAGTCCGACTCGTACTTGTACGGTTTTTAATATCAGTCGTGATGACGTTTTATTGAGTGTGTGATCAAATGCCGCAATGGCTGTCCTAATATGCGGTTCCTCCATACATCATAGAGCTTAGTAATATGTGTGTGTGTGTGTGTGTGTCAGTGTATGGAATAGTACATACATAATTAGGCATTACAAGTATTACAACACTCGCGTGCTGTTTGTATGAAACTCGCTTTTAGCTCGTTTAATAAACCCACTCGTATTTTTATGCCTTTCATTATATAGCAGTCACATAATGAAATAAGTAATATTACAATTTTACAACCAATTTGGACGATTTTGCTAGCTGTGTCTGCTGTCGCTATCCTGGGATACATACAAGTGACAAAGACAGAGTCTGCCCACGGGTTTACCGGACCGGCTAGTTGCGGCCATAGCTCAACTTTGATTGGTAGAGAATACTGTTAGGCTTTAAGCCGACACTTGCTTAGTTTACTCCTCTCGGGCGTGACATACGCGAAGGCGCCAAGTCAGATATTATACCTCTTGCCCCTCTTGCGACGAATGATGGTGCCTATGAAAATTCCTTCGTCTCTTATGGTTGAGATTAATATGTAAATACACTCATGGAAAAATTTAGAGGAACGCAAAATAAAAGTTTAATTACTGATTTTGAAATTACTTTAGGTGCTGATGCTGATGCTGAAATCCAGTAATTAAACCTTTTCTTATGTGTTCCTCTTAATTTGTCCGTGAGTAATTGGTGAAATATGTTTTACCATATTTGTATAATTGCTACAAATCGGCGGTTTTATCGCTAAATATCGATCTCTTAAAGAACCTTCGCCTAGAAACACTTTAGTTCGTTATTTAGGTCTATTTTTATAAAAGTACCTATCAGGTATAAATTTTTATACAATCAAGCTCTGGACGGGTGAAGGTATTCCCATTTTGTCCCCGCCGGGCACAGATGGGAATAGGCGTTTTCATATAAATCATTCATGTATGGCGGTGGTCAAGTGGGACGGGGACACATGGGAATACACCTCTGGACGAGACGGATAAGGAAGAGGACGTGAAGTCGGTATGGTCCTGGTCCTTTATCTATCCAACTGGTTTACTCACCTTGCGAGCAATGTACTGTGATCTTAAATATATTAAACCGGGTCACTCACGTTTATAAAGTCGATGATTGCTTGACATGTTGAAATGTTCCTCGTTATGGAGCGAAACGTGTCGAGCAATCATCGATTTTATAAACGTGAGTGACCCGGTTTAATATATTTAATATGTCAGTGCCTCAAGGAAGTTTTGTTATTAAAATGTACTGTGAGTTAGAAATCGTAAGAATGTAGTAAAGACTACCTACGTTGGATGTTGGATATCGTTTTTCATTGAATGTCCTCATCATCCACAATTGAATGGTCCAACGTGTTGTCTCTAACATAATACGCTCACGTTTTCTTTCCTTCACTTGAAGAAAAACTATTATATCAATTTGTAAGATATTTCTTGTGTTTTTAGTCACTAGCTGTAGTCAGAGAAGACTGACGTCTCAGCAAAATGACAATTGTGATTACACACGCGCGCACGTTGCGTTTTGTACACGTTAATTAAAAACGCGAGTTTAGTGTTAAAAAAAATATGTATGTTAATTTCAATTGAGTTACGAAACCTTACGTAACTCAGAGGAAGATTTTTTTAGGACATACGGCGAAATCTATCTATCCACCAAATTTTTTCGAAAATCTGACGAAATCAAAACGACAACAAATTAAAAATCGGCGTCTTCACGTAATTTTGAACACCTCGCCTGCTTAAGCAGCTGCTGCAACCGCGTAATTCACACGCCCGCTGAATCTGGAACACAAATATTGCTCATTTGACATACTAGCTCAAAACGATGGGAGACAGGCTACTTCGTATGGAAATTCCAATTGCTCCATTTACGAGCAAGTGCGATGAAAATCTAATTACTCAAGAAACAGATACGCGTCCAAGTAACATGTAAATGTCAGGCATCCATTAGATACTCGCCCATAACTGTGTTTGTCCGCTTTTCATCTAATTGTTACGGATGAACGCGGCGACCGCTCTTATAACGTGACATGAATATGAATATCAGTTTAGTCATACATGTTCGCTTGGATATTTCTGATGATTCCTCACTCTCGGAAACATGGAGGTTTCTAATTTAACAATTTGGTATGCTTTTGAACTGGTTATGATACGTCCTTGACGATCGTCTACTTTGCGTAGCGCCGCTACCAAAATCCGTCACAATCTGAGGGTCTACTGCGAAACAAGAAAATCGAAATTTCGTTATCTGACCTATTCTATTCTCTTGCATATTCGAGCGATAAAGACGCAGATAACTTAATTTCGATTTTCGTGTTTCCCGGTAGGCCATTTGTAAACAAACCGCCTTGATGCAATGTCATATCTGTGAAAACTTGTCAATAATAGTTTAAGGGACAGTATGTATAAGTTACTCTATGGTTTAATAAAGGGGCTAATGCTGCACTGGGGGGGGCAGAACATTGCAGTAATACCTTCTATTGGCGCGTTTTAAGTACGGCTTTCTTTTCATTTCTCATGCAAAAATCAGCGTTAACCATTTTTAAAGGTCGTATCAAAATAAGATCAAAACCGTAACAAGTTGTTCAATCTGAATCAGGCTCATGGCACAAGTTGAATTTTCGCTTTGAGGTTTTTGTTGGACCTCAGCGTAGGGCTCTTTGGAGCAAGTTTACAGTTCCTCAATGTGCTTTTGACTTTGATGATGTTGTATGTGTCAATAAACCACCGTTATAATATAACTGCTTACCATCAGAATGAATGCTTATGTGCATTGACTTATATAGTATTAAAATAACATTGCAGTGCTCTCGCATCACTATACGTTTTATATGCGGAATATTGCTCAAGAATATTAATGAAGCAGGGAATAAATGAGGCAGATCAGATGTGTAATGATTTGACCTTCTAACCTAGAGAAAATAATATTTTTGGCCTTTATTTTGGTGATAGATTTCTCCAAACAATTGTTTATAAAATCTATACATTTATTAACAAGACTAAAATCAACCTTCCAAACTTTCAAAATAAATCAGTCTACAAATTTTTCCAACTAAATACATAATTCATACGTATTGAGATCCATATCGCTCGCTACCGTTTCAGTCGCCTAAGGCAAAGATAGCGGTAGGAATAATAGGCCAACTTTTACTGAACGGGGTCTTATCAGCCGGGCTAGCATATGATTGGCGCGACAGTATCTCGCCCGCTAGAAAGACTACCCGTCTCTGTTTAATTAATACAGTTAGAAAAAGACGGGTAGTCTAACTCGCAGGCGAGATACTGTCACGCCCCTTCTGTGCTAGACCTACTGAGGAATATGCTCAAATTACAAGGTAGTGCAAGTTTTTATCGGTAGCTGGAGGCAGCTGTAATCAATAGAAAACGGCGAGGCAGCTGGGAAGAAGTGGGTAAGTGTAGAAATTTAAATTTTTAGTGTTACCTTATTCTTAATGTCATGGTCACTAGAACTTTTATTAAGTGTGTTAGCCATGCATTTATGTCACCTGAAAAAAGGGATAAACAATAAATTATATTTTCTAAATTGTCTCATTTAAAAATTAAAGCATTTTGCCAGTAACATTAAAATAGTTCAATGGCTAATAAGTTAAGTACCTATAAAGGTGTAAGGGAGCAGTAAAGTTAATAAAACAGTAGGTTTAAGAGGGTAGTAAAGTTAATAATGACTAAAAACGATATTTTTAAATAGGTAAATAAACTTTTTTTTGTCATTGATTGCCTTGGTTGTGTTCTCTTAGATCAGCTCATTCTTAAAACTCTGGTTTTATGTTAGTCACAAGCCTATTTAATAAAAGGTCTTTTACTATGTTAGAAAATAGAAAGTAGTGCAAAAATTTTATAACAAATATTGTTACGACATTTTCCTGACTGAGAAATGTAAGATTAGCACTATAAAATGGTTGATCTACCCAAATTCATTTTTACACTATTTTATTTTAGCTGTCTCAATTTTCATCAAGTCCTTTTATGAGCAAGCGCGGAAATTGACGTCTTGAGTGCCGAACTCTGAGGTGACGCAACGACGCTACTCGCACATTTTTGCAAATGAATTTATGTTACTACGTCCCACTTGGTCCCACCACACGTCAGGGATTTACAACTCTAGGTAGGTATGAAATTTTAACACTTATACTGTCCCTTGCTTTCAACAATGACATGGGTCGATACATCCGTGCATTATATGTGATGCATAAGCTTACAGAGCTATCCATTTCTGACGTCACGTAGACGTGACAGAGTTAATTGGACGGTGCATTACATACATGTATTGTAAATAATGCACGGACAGTAAAAGTGTTATAAAGAATTACATTAGTTACTGTAAAACCCAGGAACGCGTAAAGTAAATTACATATATTTTAGATTCTTGCTGCCTCTGTGTTACATAAGGTTTACTGCAGTTTTCAGTTAACAATCTGAATTAAAAATCCATTATATTAATGTCCACACGAAACTTAGCGTATTTTACATAACAAAAGATCCACGAATCACCAATTTAATAAAATAACATTTAAACGTACAAAAGCGTTTATCTGCAGGCGTCATACACACAAAACATTTCACGGAAAATTGGGTTATCACAGTTTACAATGGGCGTGATCTGATAGGCCAGTTGCCAGTGGCCTGAGACTTGGCTCTCTAACAAATATCACTGCAAATACTGTATGTAGGGTGTAGGGTGCACATGAGCTTATTAAATATGTAGATAAATATGAATTATTTAAAAGTAACTGTTTCAAACAATTTATAAGATACTTACGGTTTTTTTTTCGCATTTGAATTTCCAATTTCAATTTCTCATTTCTATAGTTCAACCTTACCTAACTTTTTGGATTTTTTTTCCAAAATGATGGAGCTATTCGTTCGGTTTGTGCGGTTTATATCTCACAGCGGTGGCAGCATGGTTCCCTTTTTATCGCCTGTCACTTTCGCAGTTACATACTTCTTATAACGTGACAGGCATGGTGACAGGTGATAAAAATGCGACCGTGCTATGGCCGCAGGACAGGACGGGTAATATCAAATCAATATAATACCGACAACTATTGATGGGTTTGCTCGTATTAGTAAAGAATTTCTATCAAATGCCACTGACAAACATCAGTCATTCTATGCAGAGCGTGGCAAAACAGTTTTAGCAAAGATAGATATAACTCCGTAATAGATGGATACAGTCTAAGGAAAAAACGTGCCCCGAAAATCAAGAAAATTTGATTCTCGATCAGATGGCGCTACTAGCTTTGGCCTACTGTCGTATAGATGGCGTTGACGGTTGCGTTTGTTATTTAACAATTTTAACGCATATCAGTGAAAGAACATGGGTCAAAATCATAAAAATAATTAATGCAAATAAAAAAAATCATTTATCTATATTTAAATACATTCTATCGTATTTTTATAAATCTTTATTTTTAGTTTTAAAGTGTGTCGACAGATGGCAGTGAATTTACTGGGGTTACAAAATTTACTATGACAGTACCGGTCTAGTATAAGTTACTCTATGGTATTAGTAAAGAATTTCTATCAAATGCCACTGACAAACATCAGTCATTCTATGCAGAGCGTGGCAAAACAGTTTTAGTTAATTCAATTCACGAAGATGTCGAAGACCATTTCATAGTCCTTTATTAAATAATTACGGCGTTAAAACGAATTTCAGATTCGATGGTCGCTTTGTCTAATTTCGATGTACGGAATACCGCCTCTATTATATATAATATTTTTTCATACTCATACTCATAATCTTTATTGCATATCACATTGTATCTTAACCTATACTTAACATAGAATTGTGTACAACATGACACCCTGTAGGGCACAGCAAACAGGTTATTCAAGAGAAGAACGAGGTTTTTGTACAAGGTTATATAATGGGTACTTTATTAATTATAATTATTGGTCGTGAAAAAGTTCATTTAATGTATAATAGGCTTTTTTAATCAGGTGTTCTGCTAATTTTTTAAAGAATTCATTGTCGGACTTGGTGTTTTTTATTTCGTTACTAATTTTATTGAATATTTTTATTTCAGCCTATATCCTTCCAACTGCTGGTCACAGCCCTCCTTTTATGCACGAAAGGGATTGGGCTAGTCCCCACGCTTTGAATTTCTTCGCGGATGTATGCAGGTTTCCTCACGATGTTTTCCTTCACCGAAAAACTAGTGGTAAATATCAAATTATATTTGAACCCGCGACCTCCGAATTGAAAGACGGACGTCAGTATATCCACTCAGCCACCACCGCTTTTGAAAAGTCACCACCTCTATTGAAAAGTATACTTAAGTTTATATATTTCGCATCAAATTATTGCATGTAAAACAAGAAAAAAACGGGAATAGGTCACCGAAAAAACCACATACTTCCCCATTAACCCAACATCGGTGTCCGTGTACTTTTATACTACGACAGTGGCAAATAAGCATACGGCCCGCATAATGGATACCGATCATCATAGCCTATGGACGCCTGCAACTCCAGTGGTATTACATGCACGTTGCCGACTAAAAGTTAAGCATTAGCAAAGTTGTTGCTTTTAAGACAAATGCATTTGGGGGCAAAATAAATAAAAATAACAGTCAACATACATTTAGCCTCGGAGTACGTGATATCGCCGATAAGCTACAAGAGTCGACTGAGATGGTTTGGATACGTGAAAAGAAGACCTCCTGATTACATCGGGAATGTTGCTATGGATCTGAACATTGCTGGGTCCAGAGGAAGAGGAAGACCGAAGATGAGATGGGCAGATACCATAGCAAAAGACATGAGGGCCTGCGACGTTTTAGTAGAAGACACGTCCGATCGTGCGAAGTGGAGAGAAAGGACAAGAAAAGCAGACCCCACAATCAGATGGGAGTAATAATGCTAAGGAGAGAGAGTCAACATACATTTTCATCATCATCATCATCATCATGTCAGCCGATAGACGTCCACTGCTGGACATAGGCCTCCCCCAAGGCTCGCCACTCCGACCGATCCTGTGCCGCTCGCATCCACCGAATTCCCGCGACCTTCACCAGGTCGTCGCTCCACCTCGTTGGAGGCCTACCGGCAGTTCGTCTTCCGGTACGCGGACGCCACTCCAGAACCTTCCGGCCCCACCGGCCATCAGTTCTGCGAGCAATGTGCCCCGCCCACTGCCACTTAAGGTTTGCAATTCTGCGAGATATTTCGGTGACCCTAGTTCTACTGCGGATATCATCATTTCTGATTCTATCACGCAGAGAAACCCCGAGCATAGCTCTCTCCATTGCCCTTTGCGTGACCTTGAGCCTTCTTATGAGGCCCATCGTTAGCGCCCACGTCTCAGATCCGTATGTCATCACTGGCAACACACACTGGTCAAAGACTTTTGACTTAAGACACTGCGGCAATTTGGACGAAAAGATACTGTGGAGCTTCCCGAATGCTGCCCAACCGAGTCGGATTCGACGAGTGACCTCTTTCTCGAAGTTGGACCTACCTAACTGAACTGTTTGTCCCAGGTATACATAATCGTCAACAACTTCGAGCGCAGAGCCTCCGATTAATAATAACATACATTTTATTTGAGATCTACCATTAGCACGGAACCGTGGTCACTCTATCGCGTAGTACTCTTTTAATGTTGCAGTTTTTACACTTTACTATTAAACGATGTAAGACGAGTTGCCAAATTGGATCATAGAAAGCGGTTTTAATCTTACTGCGATTTGGCAGTAACGTTTCATTTTTATTGCGCGGCGTGGTTTTAAATGCGTTTGGATATCGCTTTATAGGTCGTCTGCGGTCTGAAGCGTGTTTTCAGATTTCCGTACTCGAAGGATATCAGGGGGCCTTCTTACTTCCCGTCCGTTCTTCTGTCATGTGCGGATATGTCCTATGAACTGAAATGGCAGTTCATGATTTGGAGATTGTATACATATTTCTCATGTCGATAACAGATAATAAAAACAAGGTACCTAATGAGAAAACAAAACGTGTTATTTTCTGTATTTGTTTGATATATACCTATATATATATATAATGGATTATGGATTTTTGATAGTTTGTCTCACGAAAACTTGTTCAGATCTAAAAAAACAATTGGTATAAGTATACTCGCAGTAAAAACTGACTACTGTGTATATTTTAACTGCGAGTATATTTGATCTGAGTCAGAGGTCACGTCGTAAGATTCAAAAGGTCCATTATGGGGGAGAAAAGTATAGTCGAGTTTGGTATCAAAATGTCACTTCGTTTTTTACCAAAACTGTATTCCTATCATATCAATACCAAATCACATAATAAATTTTAAAGTTCAAATTGGTATCTTCGGACTTCTAATTTAAAGGAGCTTGTTCACTCACTCTCACTACACTTTTACCTTTGTAATTAAGCACTTCCTTCGACAACATAATACTCATTTATTAGGAAACCAAATTTACCTTATAACGGGCTGTAGAAAAAAGAAACCGGCCAAGTGCGAGTCGGACTCGCGCACGAAGGGTTCCTTACCATTACGGAAAAAAACAGCAAAAAAATCACGTTTGTTGTATGGGAGCCCCATTTAAATATTTATATTATTCTGTTTTTAGTATTTGTTGTTATAGCGGCAACAGAAATACATCATCTGTGAAAATTTCAACTGTCTAGCTATCACAGTTTATGAGATACAGTCTGGTGACAGACAGACAGACGGACAGATGGACAGACGGACGGATAGACGGACAGCGGAGTCTTAGTAATAGGGTCCCGTTTTTACCCTTTGGGTACGGAACCCTAAAAAAATAGCCGATAGAACATCGATATTTACTGTGAAATTGTGTGTTGGAAGACGTACATACCTCGTGGCTCCAAAACCTCAAGTGCTGGTTCAAGATGAGCACCAGATCGCTGTTTCGAGCTGCAGCATCAAAAGTAAAAAAAATATATTTAAAATTTAATTTTTTTTTCGTATAAAAAACATGCATATTTACAAAACTTAACTACTAATCTTAAATAAAAAACCGGCCAAGTGCGAGTCGGACTCGCGCACCGAGGGTTCCGCACTTTTTAGTATTTGTTGTTATAGCGGCAACAGAAATACATCATCTGTGAAAATTTCAACTGTCTAGCTATCACGGTTCTTGAGATACAGCCTGGGGACAGACGGACAGACGGACAGCGGAGTCTTAGTAATAGGGTCCCGTTTTTACCTTTTGGGTACGGAACCCTAAAAAGATTTTTTGAGTTAATGAGTCTAGAATTAATTTTACAATACTATTACATTTTGCTTTAAATAATTATGTTGTTAAAAGATAGGGAATAAATAAAATTATTCTCTCATTTGAAGCATGTTTCTTTATAATATGTATCTAGCTTGCCCACATGTTTTACCTTCTAATGAGTAAAATTAGCCTTAATGATAGCCAACCTCCGGCAGGAGACGGTACCATAAGAAGAAGAGCCGATAGAACAGTGACATAATAATTATCAACATAGGGAATAAATTATTCTCTCATTTTAAGCATATGTTTCTTTATAATATGTATCTAGCTTGCCCACATGTTTTACCTTCTAATAAGTAAAATTAGCCTTAATGATAGCCAACCTCCGGCAGGAGACGGTACTATAAGAAGAAGAGCCGATAGAACAGTGACATAATAATTATGTTGTTACAAGATAGGGAATAAATTATTATCTCATTTTAAGCATATGTTTCTTTATAATATGTATCTAGCTTGCCCACATGTTTTACCTTCTAATTAGTAAAAATAGCCTTAATGATAGCCAACCTCCGGCAGGACACGGCACCATAAGAAGAAGAGCCGATAGAACAGTGACATCTACATGTGAAATTGGGCAATTATAAACTAAACACTACATATAACAGACCTTATGCACTTTCCATGCACAAGTGGGTGTGCTACATGTGACCAGGAAGTAAAACACCTAATAAGCAGACACCAACAATGGCAGCTCGTGTCAAAGATTATCGCAGTAATGAAGCCGAAGAGCCATAAATAACGCCTCCATTGTCTCAATGACAATAGACGCCTCTCAGCTTATGTGAGCACGGATACAGGCATTCTTAGCTGTGAAATATTGTTATAACTTTTGCATACGGTTTTTGCTTAATCTATGCTCATCGTTTTCCGGTTGCAGAAAGCGTCAAAAAGGTCATTTTATCGAGAAATTTACAAATAAATGTGATATTTTTAGTGCAGTCGACAGCAACAGTGTTACAGCGCAACATTAATGCCGACTGCATTACTGTCGCAAATGTCAATGCGGTGCTGCAGTCTGAATCCGAACGTCATCTTAAATATCGAGTACCGTCAAGGAGCCCACTGATTATCAATTCCGTCCGCCGGACGATCCTGCCAGTGTTGCGTTGTGTTAAAACAAAAATTTGACAGTTCCGAACAACTGACAGGCCGATATCGTCCGGCGGACTGGTAATCAGTGGGCCCCTTTAGGAATAAAATTATAACGGTTTTTACGAGAGCAAATGCGATTTTTTCTACTAACTTACTAAGCAGAGACGTGTTTGCGATCTTACAAATTTTGAAATTAGAGGAAATTCCGAGATATCGATTTGATTAAGCTGAATTAAGCTTACTAATAATATTTGTCCTTCATAAAGTTGAGATGATTAAATAATTCAGTATTCTGATGCACTCGGAGCGCTACACTGCTGTAGCGTGTAAACTTGTTAAGGTACTCATGAAAAAAAAAACCGGCCAAGTGCGAGTCGGACTCGCGCACCGTGGGTTCCGTACTTTTTAGTATTTGTATATATAGCGGCAACAGAAATACATCATCTGTGAAAATTTCAACTGCGTGGTGACAGACGGACAGACAGACAGACAGACGGACAGCGGAGTCTTAGTAATAGGATCCCTATTTTACCCTTTGGGTACGGAACCCTAAAAACTATAAAATCGGATTATCGGATTATTAATCGGGTTCGAAACGTCGGGATGTATTATAAATTCAATATACGCGATATAATCCGATTTATATAACTATCGCGGTAACCGAAGACAATATTTTGTAAAGGTATACTGCTCAGATTGAGAGCACACCAGCATTACCGCAGCAGTACTGCAGCGCGACATTGCGGCCGACTGCATTGCTGCCGGAAATGTCAAAAAAGGACATGTCACCCACAAATTTATATTTAATTGAGGTTTCCTACAATAATTCAATAGGCAGCATTACTTAATATTACTGTCGACTGCAATGCTTCCGGAAATATCAAAATCGATGTTGCCGCCCGGATTATAGTAATGCTGGTGCAGTCTGAATCCGAACAAACCTTTAAATAAACTCTAAAAGCGAGATCTAAAATCAGACCGCCATCTGTCGTACAATTGACCGAACCTCAAAATATAAACCCTAAATACATACACCAAACTCTGTAGTCAAACCGCATAAAGCGTATTCACACGAGCCAGTGTATGTTGCATTTTTTCGTGAAAGCAGATCGGGGACTGTGGTGTACGCATGCATTATTGAGTGCCACTGAGTGACGAGACGCGGGAGGAGGCTCGTTGAGCGAGGCAAGTTTACTGGAAGCGAGTTACTAAATTAATAACTAGTGAAATACTGCACGCTGCAAATACTTTTAGGACCACATTTATAAACGACAAGGTATTGGGAATTGGTATACATCAGTATGGATATGTAAAAGTGTTCTCAGGGTTTTAATAAATTCCTGTACCCAGAGGCCTAACGTCTACTAATCCATTCTACTTCATTTGAGTGTTTATTTTGACAAATAAAAATTACGTTCGCCTTGGCAAGTTTTGATGTCTGGAGGTTAAATAACTAACCCACTACCCAGCTATAGCCGACCCATTTTTTTTTTTTTTTTCGTATGGCTTTTTGTGTTACTCTACTTCAGAGATTTACAGTTTGTAGATATTGTACCGCTTCCTTGGTTAAGGTGGTGAAATCCTCCACCTGCCCATGGTATCTGGTTAGAGGACAATCAAATACCGTGTGGTGTACGGTCTGCTCGGGTGCTCCACATCGGCATACTGGTGACTCGCACCAGTTCCATTTGTGCCATAAGTAAGCACAGTTCCCAACTCCGGTCCTTATCCGATTCAGCATGCACCAGACGCGTCGGGGCTCCTCAAAGCCAGCAGGTCGAGTCTTGGTATTAGGCTTGAAGACGTCGCCAGGGAGAGATCTAGATTCCCATTCAGATTCCCAGGAGTCCCGTAAGTTGCGCGTTGGTGCTGGGTCGTGGAATCTCAGCGCTGGAGGATGGCGGGACTTAAGTCTGAAGCTGACCCATGATCGCTTTTAACTGAAACAACGTTAGGAACAAAAGACCGTAGTACCAGAACATACAATATTGCAAAACTGCAGGCACAAACAGAGCATGACGCCTACGAGCCTACGAGGTACAAATAAAAATTCTTCTAGCACTTGCTACTATTATGCACAACTTGATATTATAATTATAATACTACGTGATTTATATGGTTATTTATATTGCTGCCATAGAACTCGATAGCGTTACATTGCCGGTCTGCTCCGACTTCAAGTACCTCGGTTCGCTCGTACAGTGCGATGGCGATATTGACCGTGACGTGAAAAACCGGATTAACACAGGATGGATGAAATGGCGACAGGTTACGGGAACCATTTGTGACGCCCGTATGCCCCTTCGGTTGAAGGGTAAAATTTATAAAACGATCATAAGACCTGTCGTCATGTATGGATCAGTGTTGGGCCCTAAAGATCACGGATGAAAAGGGATTGCATGTAGCGGAGATGAGAATGTTAAGGTGGATGTGTGGCGTGACGAGAATGGATAGGATAAGGAATGAGTATATAAGAGGAAGCCTGAAAGTTGCACCCATAACAGAAAAAGTAAGGGCAAATCGCCTAGCATGGTACGGGCATGTGATGCGGAGGGATGAAAGTCATGTGACGAGAAAGGTATTAAGAATGAATGTGGAGGGAAGTACGAGGAGAGGAAAACCGAGGAAAAGGTGGATGGACTGTGTGAAAGATGATATGAAACTAACGCAAGTGAATGATGAGATGACGGGTGACAGAGATGTATGGAAGAAAAAGACATGCTGCGCCGACCCCAAGTGAATGGGACAAGGGCAAGCGAATGATGAAGTGATTTATATGGTATGTAACTTTATGATTTCGTACTGCATGCTCTCAGTTGCATAACATGCTCGGCCCATGCCCTCAAGTCAGTTTTATATATACCTAATTTCAAATACTAAGGCCCGATTCCACTAAAAACTGCACAGAAACTGTTGGTCTGTCTTCAAAGTCAGCATGTGGTGGTATTACCTACAGTGAAATGAGTGAAGTAAAGTCGGGTATCTTTTATTTTTGTTTTGTACGCCGCCGCAAAAAAGGTTGTGCCGGTTATATTTTGTTGTCATTACTTGTATTGTTTACGCCTAATGACAGTCTCAAGTGGAATCGGGCCGTGGCATTTAAAATTAGGTACATATACTATGTATGGAGACTAAGGAGGTAAAATATTAGACTGACTAGGACTATTGGGTCAAAAAATTTGTGGAAACGATCCAAAATTACGACCCCTCATACTGAAAGTCGCAGGTCTAAATCAATTAATACAAATATTACTACATACTGGTACCTACTAAATGTACTACATACGCCTAAACGGCCTCCTAGCCTATTCGGTAGTGACCCTGCCTACTTACAAAACAGGAGGTCCTGGGTCGAACCCTGGTAAGGGCATTTTGTGTGTTTATACAGCTAAGTAAATATATATAAATATCCTTTATTGCACCAACATCATACATTTTACATACAATATGTAAAACTACAAAGAAATTTTTAAAGAAAAACAACATATATACCTACAACACACTTTGTTAATGTAATATAAAAGTATTAACCTTAGTAATATAAGTTAATCATTAAATTTAGATTAAGGTACTAACATTGAAAATGAGTGCATCATTTCGCCGTTAAACGCAAGTTTGGCGAACCTAGTATAAGTTTAAAATGTATTATACTTTTTTGAAAAAAAAAAAAGGACATAATCTATATAGGTACCTACGTATGTATATCGTCGCCTAGTACCGATAGTACAAGCTTTGTTTAGTTTGGGGCCATAGGTCGATCTGTGTAAGATTGTTCCCAAATACATATTATTTATTTATTAATACTGCCGTGTTTGTATACCTTGTCTATCAAGCAAGTGGACTAAACGCTCCACAGCCTGTGTTACTCAGCGCCAGACGGGTACCTGTATTGAAAGCAGGCAGTTTTCTGTAAATCTGAAAGCATTCATTTTCAGGACAAACTAGTGCTAATGCAAAGGTTGTTTATAGGTTAATTTTTAATACTACACACAATTATTTTTTAAGTCTGACACGATATTGTTAAGTAAAGTGTAATCATTATTATCATGCATTAATTATACAGCTATGAAATGCACATTTACGTCACTACAACCAGAAACGTCACTTTTGACACTGACAGATCAGATTTTGAATCATTTAGATGTGATTTATAACCTGTTATTAAAATCAAAATACGACTATTAGTCGAATAAATAACTCAAGGTACCTATATATACCTATCTATAGTAGGCGTATCTTCGATATCTAATAGTCCCATTTTACAAGAAGTTTCAATTTAAGATAAGAGATGGCGTTGGCGGCCTTCCAAGGCTCGTGCACCGACTTCTGATTTGGATTCAATGCTTTTATCTCATCCGAATTGGTCTGGCGTGAGCCGTTAGGTATATAGTAATGTTTTCAATAAGAACTTTAATGAGATTTCTTGTTTGAAGTTTACAGACTATGTAAATGTTCTGAGTAAGGAGACTAACTATCACTTTTATGGAATCCTCATACTGTTTGTCTTGCCCCGAGCAAAATAAACTATAAAACAAACTATGTTACTCTTACCCCGCCTTTCCTTATATAGGTGAATGATAAAATGTATGCATCCAGTGAAAACAATGAATAGGTACCTACTAATGTAAAGGAGGCGTATATTGTTATCTTACGCCTGTAGTAAATGTTTAGTTTTTATCTAAATAGTTATGAGAATCTGACGAGCTTTCACAATATAAATACATAATATAAATAGCCAGGATAGAAAATCTGGGCCCATCTATTCAGCGGCAAGTCACCAGCTGCCTCGATAACGTGTGTTAGTTCGGACTTCTTTTCTTTTTCTTTTCTTTTCTTGGCTATAGAGCCCAGTCTCATTGTACACCCAAACTTCAATCCATAGACCGGTAATACTGATCACTTTTCCTACAATAGTCCCAATGCCTGTTGCCGGTTCATGGATGCCTGTGAACGGGTCCCAACAGGCGTTCTAAATGACATTAAAGCTCTCCAAGGGGCCTCTACGTGTTGGATCTATATCCCCACGCAAGCCTATCAAAAGACCGGGATTTATAGGCCCGTGAATTCCAAGGAGATAGAAATAAAATGTACTACCTACCTAAAATAAAAACATACATAACGCCGATATATATTTGTACAACATGACGACTCATACAAATGCATAATGTACTAATTAAACTCAAAGAGACCGTAAATCAAATGTAAGTATCATAATTAACGTTAAGTTAGTTTTAAACTACACTTGAATCCATACTAATGACTGTGATTTCTCGCAGGTACGCACTGCCATATTCGCAAATACTTTAACCGCGAATTCATGAGATGCGCTCGTAACTAGTATACCTTGACCTCTATTACCTAGCGAAAGCAGCGATACTGGAAAACTGGAGTAGATGTCTTAAACTAAAGAAAAGGGTAGAGAGTACCATTCTGTACCATTTGAAGTTGAAACTCATAGGGTCCCAGCGCGGACAAGTTGTTTGCAGAAATCGCGAAGCGTTTGGTTGACGTAACCACCGAAGAGCTGGCGGCTTCCTCGCACAACGTATCAGCATCGCGATACGAGGAAATTCCGCCAGCATCCTTGGTACAATGCCTCAAGGGCCTATCATTATCATCGTCTTCATATCATACCTAGTCTATGGTGTGCATGTAGACTCGCTACACTTCGTGAATCACCAGGCTTGTTTGGGTGCGCCCTCAGTCGCGTCTCGAGTGGTCTGTGAGACCGTGACTTATCTATACATCGCTATGCGGATGGTAGTTAACTTGCGGATTTTTTCACCAACGTTGGATTTGACGCGGCTAATAAGCATTATAATATTAATTACCTGGGTAGGCGAAAGATTCCAAAATTCGAAAAGTGGAATCTTTAGCGTTGCGAGGGTTTCAAGGCACGAGGGTTGATCAGTTTTTGATGAATAAAGCGAGCCTTTACAACTGTGGTAAAAAATACTTGAAAACCACATGAAAATTGAAACGTTTTTGCCCAAAAATTATAGTTCCGTTTTTTGTACAAACATAATTTAAAAATATCCGTAAATAATGCATTTATGTCATATTGCAATCGCAGAAAGCTTATAATTGAATACTATTTTTGAATTCACGGGTACGCTCAATTGTATCACAGATCGTAAATCTATTGTCGTTCAAATCAAGACCTTACTGTGTCACCTAAAAGTCGAAATTGGTTTGAGATGGAATTTATTAGGTGCAAAACGTAGCTTGATTGCCGTGGAAGGGGAAGTGACAAACTGTACAGCAATTAGGAAAATGGTGTACAAAGATTAAAATTAAACTTTCATACAGGGTGACTCATGTTACAGGGCTTGGTAAGGTAATAAGCCTATTTGTAACATGCTTTTGGGGTCGTTGTGTGATACAAGATGGACGTTGTATATTGACACTGACATATCCGATCCATGTCGTATCTTTAGCAAATTTTTGACGTATCTTATAGTAAGAATCGGCCGTACGTCCTAAGATCTTCTTTACACATGAAATACAATAAAATATTTGAGTGTTGAGTATAACTTCTTCTGTGGAGTTCTTTCTCAGTAAAGAAACGAAGAAGGTAAATGCATGTGGTGTTGGCCAATCACACGTACAAATTCGATTCGGACTAATTACCCATCAGTTAGGTATCCAAGCTCAACCTATTAGAACAAAAGGTCTTGCTTCCGTTCCCTTACCCTTTTGGTGGCATAGACTAACCCCAATAGACAACTTTGGGAATAAATCAAATAATTTTATTAAATATTTAGACATAAGACAAACAACTTTCACATGAAATCATTTTATCAAATAGGTACTTTGATTTGCGTTTTTTTAAGTCGTCACACTGTATAAGTATAAATTATGAACTGAAATAAATTTAATATACCTACTAAAGAAAAAGTGACTAAACCCTCAGTGGTGTTTTTTCTTTGACATCTTTTTCAGTTCTCGATAGACTTACGGGCAAATTCGAGTTTTAGATATTAGATCTGATTCTGATACCATTTCTTCAAGCAAAAACGTCACTTATGACACTGACAGATCAGTATTGTATCGGAATCAGGTCTAATAACTAAAACTCGGATTGGCCCGTTGTTTAAGGAACCTAGCGGTTATCACTCATAGGAATAGAATAGAATAGAATAGAAAACTTAATAACATATAACATTTCAAACTTTGGCGTTTTGAACGTTTAATAAATCCCATTTTCTATCTAACTATCTCGAAATTATTTTGTTTATTTTATTTTGCAACTTTTCGACGCAGCTTGCAATGTCTTGTCGGGTAGTAAACCAAATTTATAAGGGTTAACAGTAAAAAATCTCACCTTATCCTATTTTTGATATGTGTAAGTTTTTGCAATAATCTGGCCAATTCGAACGTATACTGACATCAAAATTATGTCATTCGGTTATCGTGTATTTCGCTCAGACTTGTCTGCTTACGTATTAGTGCGACGAGACGCCTGCGCGAATGACATCTAACTGATATGATTCCAATATTATTCTAATATCGGTTTGATATCGTGCACGTTACAATAGGCCTGTATCTTTTTGAATTATTTTATTATATAATATTGTCTTCGGTTACCGCGATAGTTACTCATGAAATAAAACTATGAAAACGGATTATATCGCGTATATTGAATTTATAATACATCCCGACGTTTCGAACTCTTTACAGCGTTCGTGGTCAACGGGTGACTGAGGAAAAATTACAAAATGCAAAAATACCCACATACTAAAATAATGAACAATCATAGACTACAAACTTTAAGGCTGGTTGTACATGCAAAATCGGTTCATAAGGCTAGTTATACACTATAATTATTTTTCAAGTAAAGATATATATATATACGCGATAAAAAAAAAAAAAAAATATATTATAATTTTTATTATTATAATTTTTATTAAAAAGAATTGATAAGGCGAAGTAGGGCACCTACGGTGGAATTAGGGTGGTTCCCTACGGTAGACTCGGTAGATACTTTTGCTACCTTAGATTTTCAATGAATTGTAACATTGATGGGTTTAGCGGTCGTCTTGTTCCATCTGTAAGTAAGTGATCTATTCTATGTTCGGAGGGCAAAGTCTGATTACCACCCCTACACCTATTCACCCTGTTAAATATCCAGTTTGCAATTCGCATTGATAGTTCGGGGTTGCTACGTGCAGATAGCGAAGCGGAAGCTATATTTTGACTGTCTAGACCAAGACTAACTGGTAGAGATTGCCATGTCGCATAAAGTCCTTTTTTATGTTGTTTATGTTTACTGTACAATATTGAATAAATAAATATAACTAAGCAGAGGTAACAGAATGACTGAAGGTCACAAATAATGTTATGTCTTCGTAACGCATATTTAGTACTCCTTTGAGTCCCCTGCTATAAGACTCATCTCGCGGTTTTCAGACTCGTATAATTTAGTCAAACTTTGTTTGAGACTGCAACAGCATTACTGCTGCAGCATTGTAGTGGCGGGAATTGAAGCGGAAATGAAAATATTATCCTCCTGGTAGTGTATTGGCGTCTCGAGCGCTTACTTCAAAGTGACGTCACTGACAGTTAGGAGCCTGACAGACCGCGAGCAGCGCAGTCGTGTCACGTGATGTTTGTGTTGGCGAGCCGTTAGAAATACATTACATCGTATCGTATGATTTACTGGGGTAAATACACAACATTACACTCCTTATACAAGAAAAAATACACTTTACACGTCCAGTTTACATATTTTTGCGATTTTTTAAAAAACAAATCGAGAAAAAGAATCTAAAAACTGACTCTATAATCCAATAGCTATTCCAACGAATTTAGTTGTGAGAATGACACATGATAATCGTGTTATCAATGGAATAAAACCTGTACATCTGTTTAACAGGGGACTGAAAAATCGGCTCTCAGAATATAAATTATTCACCAGCATATCCTCCAGTGTCAGCCGGCCTTAACATCGCCCTCTAATTGTGACAATGTACCGATGATAGGGTGAAATCAACCAAATCGTCTGCCGCGCCGTGCCGTGCTAGGCGTGCTGTTTCACCGTTTACATACAACACGTATTATGTACATGTTGTAGACCAGCCATATATGGAGAGTTGGAGACCATGTTAATGTCAATGTCATTTGGTTTGTATTAAACAAAAATACAAAATACATAGGTATGCAATTTAAGAAAAAGCTATGGTTTTACAGTTTGGCAAATTTTATGATGTTCCTATTCGGAAAAAAATATCCTGAAGTGTCTAAACATTTTTCGTACCGTCCATACCGTTGTTGCCGTCATTAAAACTCTAAGCAAAATAATAATGGAGTTCAAAAAAAGTTTGAACACTTTTCTCTTTATAAAGATTGAACAGCTTGTGATTCTGACTTCACTGTTTAAGTGATACTAACAAGATATTTATTTTAAAAAGTCTGAAAAAATATTGTTTAATTTAATTATCACTGGGGACTGCTTAACATCAGGCGGGCCGTATGCTTGTTTGCCACCGACGTAGTTATTATTACGAGCCTATTGTGTCCCACTGCTGGGCAAAGGCCTCCCCCCTCTTCTTCCACTCCTCCCGGTTTTGAGCTACATCTGGCCAGTCGCTCAAAAAGGAGTCCAAGTTATCCCGCCATCGCCGACGAGGTCTGCCGGATTCCCGGTTAGACTCATGGGGCACCCACTCTGTGGTTATTTTGGCCCACATGTCATTCGGCATGCGGCAGACATGACCAGCCCAGTCCCACTTTAACTTGTCCGCTTTCCGAGCTACATCTATTATTTGGGTTTTAGAGCGCAGCGTGGTGTTCCGACGTAGTATATAAAAAAATATATTTTGCATAGCGTTTTCTAAATTAAAGGCTTGGCCAAACACACGGCATGACGCAGCGCCGCGTCCGCGCCGCGTGATGCCGACGCGATGCCTGTGCGGCGTGGCGCTGCGTCTTGCCATGTGTTTGGCCAAGCCTTAAGAAGTGGTTTGAAATTCTTTGGTAAATTTTACGTTATACTATGCTAAATATTAGTTATTCTTACCTTGAGTATAGTGCATGCTATTCAGCTCGGTAGATCTTCCATCGGTCGTCTCAATTGCACACTCACTCGTATTCACTCACCTGAAACAAATACAAATATTACATTAAAACTAGGAAAGGATTTATTATAATTATAAACAAAAGAGCATTTACGCTTTACAATTGCTCCTTTCTCTTCGGTAATTTATTTAAAAGCTGCTAACTTTGAGCCTACTATAAGTCTTATAGTAGGATAAAAGTTCATTAACGTTTTATAATATATAAAATGAAGCTTACAAAACCCCAACACCCCGTTTATATTTATTACTTTAAAATACTCTCTAACAAATGTACTACATAGTTGTATTCAACTACGTTATTACGTACAACTCTTTCGCATTGGCAACATCATTTGGCTACGAGCAGCATTCGACGTGACATCGCGATTGCTGGCAGGCATGCACACAAACAGGTGTTCTCGGGCCAAGCGGAACGCATAAATATAGCAAAACACAAAGTTATCGATGCCGCTAAGCCTCCTTTATTGACTGGAGAGCACAGCCCTAGCCAAACGACACAAGCGTTCAATTTGCCGAGCCTTTTTCAACTCTACCACGAAGTATTACGGTTTGGATTAGATTAACTATGCTATTAGGGTTGACGCGTCTGTTTTGACTAAAACTCGGTTTTGCAATAATGACACCGTGACAGGTTCGGTGTGCACAAAGTGCGTTTTGTATCGTTAATCGATACGGCCATATTGAATCAGAATACAAACTGCCGTTAAGTATGCCGTGCTACGTGATTTGCCGAGCTATGGACGTAATCAGGCTGCAAGGAGTATGCAATATTGATGGCGGGGATACAGAGTTATTTTATTAAGTTTTTTTACATTCGCGTTCGAATCTACGTCGAATGTGATGACCGCCTAAATACCTATAAGAACCGTAAAACCACCTAACTATGGTCCAAAAACTCCCATATGGTCCAAATTTAACCCTTAAGTACATCTTCATCTCCATTCAGGTGTACCTATTATTTTAAGTTTGATGGTCTTAGGCAAAATATTTTTATAAATGTAAGAAAAAACTCAGTCAAAACCAAAAAGAATTATTGGTATTGATACCGAATTGTTTATTAAAGTTGAGGACCATAATTATATTGTAGTATTGCAGTAAAGCTGGATGGTTTTACGGAACTGTTTTTTGTCGAAAGTAGTTACCTAACATCTGAAAGTTTCACATGTTCATTATTTATGTTTTACACAGTAATAGTAATGTAAAACTATATTTGCCAATCTCAGGAGATACTTACAAGGCGTTGCACAATAAACATTCGAGTTCCCATTTTCAAGTATCCTGATCTAATTTAACTTGTTCTTAGCGAAGCGGACTCGGCAAAAATTCATTATTAATGCAGCGAACCTCTCCGATGCGGCCTCATTGCCAGCGGCCGCTTCAGCGGTTTTTAATTCTGGTTTATGGCGGTTGGAATTGCGTTTAACTGATTCTTTACCTTCTATTACAAAAATTTAGGAAATGATATAGGTAGGTATATTTGACATTATCTAGCTTACGCTTGCATTATGCCTGGACATAGCCAGGAAAAGTAATTCTATAAATTTTATACTCGTAGGTAAGTTGCTGCTATTAGTAGGTAATACGGTTCCGTAGTAATATGTAGATCGGTAAAATGGTACCATTCGACGACTTTATGAAAAATATATAACAACTATAATATACGTACATAAACGCAATATTACTCCGTCAAAATCGCAATTTTCAACTTGATCGTGACGTCACGATCAAGTACCATCTTGTAAGGGGTGTTTTGCGCGTAAAGTACGGACTTTGACTGTCATTTCTCACTTTTGTATGGGTACCACCGTGGCCGGGTGGTCTAGTGGTCAGGACGTTAGCCGCGTAAGCTGAAGACTTTCGATTGCCGCCTCGGCCACCGGTGGACTTGGTCACTTTTTCTTTAGTGTATGTTATCTATTTCAGTTTATAATTTATATACAGTAGTGTGACTACTTGAAAAACACAAATCAAAAATATTTCATAAAATAATTTGATTTGTTTGTTGGTTAGTTAAATGCAATAGGGAAAAAGGTTTTTTTTTATAATCAGGAATATTGCAGGAAAGTAACAGTCACCACTGGACCCACGCCTGATACAAAGCGACGCGGACATCGAGCGACGTTCCCCAATCCGATTATAAAATAGACTGTAACGTTATAATTGTTTTACGGACAAACACGTAAACGGTCCGGTTTCAGTTCCTTAACCTAGTTAACAGAGCTTTACAACGACTTAAGGGTCCCCGGCAAGCTCGGTTCTTCATACGAACGTAGTCCCGCTCTCATTTTAAAACGACTAGCTAGATTGCTTTGAAACTTTGTACTTACAATAGGATAAAGTATATCTATGTCTGTAATTAGTTTATGTAGCTTCAGATACCATAGTTAAAAAATACAGCGAATTTAAGTTTTTCATACAAAAGTTGTATTTGCTCTATTTCGTTTTTTTTATAAACTAATTTCAGACCTATATATACGTCATGTCATTGTATGTGCAAAGTGTCATTACAATCCAAAGCGTAGTTTTAAAATGAGAGCGGAACTATGTTTGTATGGGAAGGTGCAATTCGGCCGAGCTTGCCGGGGACTCTTCAGGCTGACTGAAGCGCTGGATAAGAACGTGCGACTGAAGCGCTGGTAGCCTAGCGGTAAGAGCGTGCGACTTTCAGTCCGGAGGTCGCGGGTTCAAACCCCGGCTCGTACCAGTGAGTTTTTCGGAACTTATGTATGAAATATCATTTGATATTTACTAGTCGCTTTTCGGTAAAGGAAAAGATCATGAGGAAACCGGACTAATCCTAACAAGGTCTAGTTTCCCCTCTGGGTCTGTTTCTGTTGCCGCTATAACAACGAATACTAAACAGTACGGAACCCTCGGTGGGCGAGTCCGACTCGCATTTGTCCGGTTTTTATCTTAGTACATATGAAATTTATTTCAGTTTCTACAGACATGTTTTTTAAAACGATTACAGCGCCATTTGCGTCAAGCTTGGACGGTAATTGAAGAGTTAAATGTAAGATACTGCAATATCTATATCATTAGCTGTAAACATTACCATTACCGCCGGTCGCTGAAACGTTTCATTTAGATAACAATCTCCTCTCAGTACCAATCTTAGTTTATAAAGCACTCCAATCCAGCTTTCAACTCTGACTAAGTAATGAGAAATCTTCTTTAAACTAGTGTTTGACTAACCTAGTAATGGAACGTTAAATTTTAACCTTTCTGCTGATAATCATAATTTGGAAATATGAGGAAAACTGGGGCTCGACAGTTTAAAATAAAATAGTTCGTCTAAGCTAACTTTGCACCGATTTGAACAGAACAGTGAGCGAGTATAGACGTCATATTTTCATGAAAAAACGACATGAATGATGACATGGCTACACTGTCATTGCAAAATGCCATGCTAAGCTTTGCAATATTTTCAAAATATATCTGAGCCAGTTTTGCAGTTTAATTACCAAAAAATATTGCAATATAGTTCTCGTTAATAAAGAAACATTAGAAATCCACGTATTCCTGGACATAAAGATAATCCCAGAGTGAAATGTCTGCGCGTACGATACAACGGTTGACAATTAGGCGCGTCTGGAAGCCCCTCAAACGTAAGCCGGTGCCAGACGACGCTTTTATTTCATCTATAGGTACGTGTAGGCAATAAAGAAATCCTAGATGTGACTGTCTTTATGGGAATTCTTAATCATGTTCACTGAGTGCTCGAAAATTTGTTGAGACATAAATATGATTGCTGCTAAGAATAGTACATTGTTCCAAGGGATGAAAGATACCCTTTCATGACAAAATATTTTGGTAATAGATTAAGTCAGAAATGCGTGCTTCCATCCGATTCAAACATTCTACTTAATTGGTTTTCATTTGGAATACGAAAATATTAAAACGTTTTTGTATTTTACATAACATGGCTCAGTATAAACTTAGGTACCTACTTATAGTATTTCTTTATCTAATTTTCACTGAACGATTTGAGTTAAAGGGTCGTTATTTATGGAAAGGTGTTGTATTTTTATTAAAACATCTAAAATACAAAAGGGAATTACTTTTGATTAAAATGTTACAGTATTTCCAGTCGTGTGCAGCTGCAGAAATAACTGACCGCCCTGCAAAAAAAACAACTATGAAGGGGGGCCAATCATCTCTGCACATTACTGTACAATAGCATTTCTAGTGTTGTAAGTATGTTTGTGTTCGCATTCATATAGAAACGTTAGTAAATTCTTGTCATTGCGTCATTACTCATGTCATACGTTTTTAAGGCTTCGAAGTCTTTTTATAATACGTTTGGAATTTTCTGGAATAAAGATCTTTTTAAATAGATATGATTAATTGCAAAATACATTTATATTTTGACTACGACGGTGAAAAACACACAGGTAACTTAGGCCTATCTTAATGGGAAAGGTGTAAAATGTGCGTAGAGTGGTATGATTGTATATCAAGATTATCTGTGTTGACAGCCTATAAAGCAAAATGTAGTGTAGGATAAGGAAGGCACTTAGCCTTATCCTACAAAGTAAGTACGTTCTTACATGTAATTATATAAGTAATTAAAGATGTTGCTAATTAATAATTTTAATTATAAAGCTAAGGGTTTAGTAGTAGTAGTAGTAGTGAATCACTTTATTGTTTAAAATTAACAATTATAAATAAATTTACTAAAAATGATTGTTTCTTCTTTCTTGCTTACCTATCAACAGACAAAAAATCCTTGGACGAATGAACGTTTAACCCCTGTTATGCTGCGTGTCAAATATGATCATTGAAAAAAAACCTTGACATTTAAAACAATATATTTAAATTCCGTGTCTAAGCATACGAGGGGTTAAGCCGAAACTTTTCATGTCTCTGGCGTTACCATAAACTACCCCGGAGTTACCCAAGAAAAGCCGTTTCCAATTTAATATTTGTGTAAATTTTAGGTATATTAGAGAGTAAATCGCTTGTTTTAACGCCGGTAACATAAAATGATATAAATGTAATGTATAATTTATAAGCTAAATTTTCATTTGAAGTATAAATGTCGTGGACAGATTAGTGTAGGTATAAAAGTTGAGATTCTCCCCTATATCAAGCGGCGTCGTTTCCTAGTTAGAAACCAATCTCGCCTTTTATCTTTTTAACCTCAAAGTCATCTCATCATGCCATCAATACACAGCTTGTCACAAGCACCCATTTTTGTTCTTCCATTATTATGAAACACTTTGCCTATGCACTATTAGGGCTTCGCTACATCTAGTCACCGTGTCACACTGTAATATTTATTTAAGACAATAATATGTTATACGTAGCTGTCCTACTCTCGCGGAAAAAGATGAATAACTAAGTAAAAAACTTGGCAAAGTACAATTTAAATCTCACCCAATCTATTGCAAAAAAAAAGATGTAGTCTGTCAAGCCATTTCCGTAGAAAAAAGCGGCAAATTTAAAAAATGTAGCCACGGAGGGTAATTGTCTCATAGAAAATTTGAATTTTGCGCCTTTTTCTACTGACAAACTTGTTTGACCGGTTATAGGTACCTAATACCTTTGAAACCAATGTCGGTTAGTAATTTATTTGGTACGGTAGTATCTACCGTTCCATCTCTATCTCCAGTATAGACACCCGTATCTAAAACTGTGGTCAACTGTCATAAAATATTACCTAATTATCTATTAGTTATCTAATTACCTTTTATAGTGACTTGGCAACACTCATACCATCTCATACCTAATCGAAATAAATAAAAAATTGTGCCTAAATTAGGCGAAAGCACCCATTGTCGCCGAACTACTTTCTTCTCAAGAGCGCCAAAATATCTCAGGTCACTTTCAACCCCTGGATATCGGCGAAATTCGGGACGAGACTGCAGCAGCATTACTATTTAATTCCAACGTTACTGCTGTATGTAGTGTTAATGCGAGCTATGTCACTGTCAATCTTCTTGACAACATGTGTGACGGATTGAAATTTCTAATCACGACAGAATTGCTGCAGCGATATTAACACAAATTGTCACCTTAAGGTGACAGTCCATTTCCAACCGCAGCTGCGTTACTGCTCCGACACTACTGCAGCGGCCTGAACGCGTCGGTGTTATTGTCAATTTCCATAGTAAAATGAATGACAATATCGACTGCACGTAATATGGTGATTTTAACGTTTTCCCGACCGCCGCTGCACTACTGCTCCGACACGTCGGTGTTATTGTCAATTTCCATAGTAAAATTAATGACAAGACCGACTGCACGTAGCGTGGCCATTTTTGCGTATTTAGTGTATTGGAAGTGTGATTGTGTGTGTGTTGGAAGGGGCAGACCTCGGCGGACTTTCTCTGATCAGATCGGGGAAATCCTGAAGAAAGGCCAGGTCAAGAGCACCCTAAACCGGCGAGCGTGTATGAGGAATGTTATGAAAGTGAAGGAAGCGAAAGAGGTATGTCAGGATCGCAGCAAGTGGAAATCCGTGGTCTCTGCCTACCCCTCCGGGAAATAGGCGTGATTATATGTATATGTATGTATGTATATGTAGTGTATTATTGCAACTGCGGCTGCAGACCGCACGTCAAATCTGTCACCTGCACTAAAATGTCTTTGGGTCACAGATATTAGTAGTTCGAAGCAAAGAGGATTAACCACTACATTCTAATAAGGAGCTTATTACACCCAAGGATATACAACCCCGATGGTACAGTCGCCATATATCGCAGATATATCGGGTCGGCCAAGGAGCTCACAAATATCTGAACACGCCTTTATTGTCAAGGCGCTAGAGTGCATGTTCAGATATTTTTAGCACCTCGGTCGCTCCGATATATCTGATGGCGACTGTCCCTACTGTAAACTTTTTTGCTAATCTATATTGAGCCATATCACAGAGCCAGTTAGGAAACTTGTGTGTTGCACACAATAATTGTGTACAACACGCACCGCGCTAGTTGTATGCATGCACAATTGATCTTGTACCTCGGCAGAGGGGAAAATAGTTAGGACGCTAAATAATTTGTCAGTAAATAAGAACAAACAAAAATCTACTCATCCATTTCCTTTAGGTACTAGTATACTAGCCTAAGACAAAAGGGGATATTACTGTAATGTTCTGCCACCAGAGTGCAGGACTAGCCTTTTTAGTAAACCATACAGTAACGTATACATACTGTACCTTTAATAGGTTTTTGACAAGTTTTCAGAGATAACAAAATATGACATTGATGCATCAAGGCGGTTTGTTTACAGAGGACCTACCGGAAAACGCGAATCCGAAATTTCGGTATCTGCCTCTTTATCGCTCGAATATGCAAGAGTGACAGAGATGTTAAATAACGAAATTTCGATTTTCATCTTGGTTTGCGATAGACCCTCAGATTGTGGTAGTGGCGCCCTGGCGCCCCTACGCAGTTTCGCGTAATATTTCCTAATCCTGGCCAAGCTATATTTTCCTACGTGATTTTTTTTATCATTTCATGATAAATTCATTAAATAAACTGTTCTTTTATTTTTTCGTTGTTTTGCGAGGATAGCTATAAGCTCGACAGGGCACGAGCGATAGAGAGGCAAATAGAATACCGAATATTCGGCAAAGTGGCCGAATAGGCCGAATAGTTGCCGAATATTCCTGGCAACTCTAGTCGTAATATCATATTATATAATGTCGTTTATGGCGACACTTTCTAATTTTGTCATTGCAAAATTTGCAAAGCCATTCCTGAGCTAAATAAACGAAGCAATCATTATTTTTATTACAAGGAGCAAAGATGTTGTTTAATACCTACTGGTCCTGGTAATATATTGATATCCAAACATACGAAAGGATACAAAATTGAACCACAAGAGAAGCGAATGGTTTAAAATTTAGAATATTGACAGTTGCGGGTTGTCTTAAGAGGCCGTAGTCGATCTTGGAGCAAAAATTTAAAATTGATAGATTTAGTCGTTGAAATTATACACGTTTTGTTACGTAATATATAAATAACAAGTATTGGTTTCTATTAGCACGTGTTCTCATCTTGCCTTTTAATAATGAGGTCGCGAGCGTGCGCCACCGGTAACATAAGAAAAGAAAGGGCAGTTTTTAAAAATTCATCAAAAATTTATGGTGGTAAATTATACAAATTGATGTATAAGAATAGTTTCAGCAAATGTTGCAGATTGTTTAAGTATCAAAATTACGTTGAAATTAAGTCGATTTTCAGAGAAATTGTCATTTGTTTTGAAGTAATTTCTGGAGAAAATTGATTTCGTCTAACTTTCATTTACACTACTTCAAAGTCATAATAATAAAAATGTAGTCTGATAAACGTCAAGTACAGGATATGTGTAATACAAAATTACCATGTTTAGCCGTCCAAACTTTACGAAATTTACAAATAAGAGCGACAAAATCAGTGCTTTACGCGCGTTGACCTAAACGTCCATCAGAAAAGCAAACATTACTAATTTAGTCAGTCTGTTTTCAAAAAATTGATCTGATAAGTTAAGATAAGAAGACGTGCTAATAGAAACCAGTACTTGTTATTTTAATTAGGTAACAAAAGGTGTACAATTTCACCGACTAAATCTATCAATTTTACATTTTTGCGACTAAAATCGACACCGGCCTCTTAAGGCATGAGGGTTAAACAAACTTTGTTACAGTGCAACACGCAATTTTTCATCACACCAACACGAGGAAACCATTTATTATTCAAATTAATTTATTAGAAGTTCTTTCTATCGGCCAAGGTGAGGGAAATAGCTTTCTTCATAAAGGATTTCTTATCTCGCCCGTCAAGTTTTATATGGATGCACGCCGCCCATGGACACCTGCAACACAAGAGGGATTTTAATTTGTGTTTGTTTCAAATAGGAAACTTGACAATATGAAGTGTAAATTGCGCAATTACTTAAAGCTCTTACAAATAATTTTATTTATCACATCGGATTGCTGTGTGCGGTGGTCACCTGGTGGTCACGCATTTAGGCAAGAGGATGGGGAAGAAAATTTCACATTGTGAACTTACCTTAATGTTAAGAATAATTTTTCCTCTGCATTAATTTCATTTGAGTAATTTGATTGTATTTCGTCAATTATTAAGTCTCATTCAATGTTGAAATGCTTTTCATTTAATCGGCAATATTCCCTGAATTAACGATCACCATTAAATATCAGATTTTTTATTAATATTGCGTAGCTGCCTTCGTCGGACTCTGACTGTTGTAGAAAGGCAAACTGGTCTTCTTTTTCATGTAGCTTGTAGCATTATCTTCACTCGCTTCTTCACGTAAAAAATACAAAAGTAAATTAGTATTTTATTTGTACGTCTGACATTATATGACTTGACATTGACAAGCCATCAACGAACGCTGTCGCGACTGCACGCCGCAACAGCCGTAGTCGTGTTGCTACAGTAGTGCGGCACCGCGTAACGTCGCAACTGCAGTGCAGCGGCAGTCAAAAATGGACAGTCACCTTTACCAATCTACAATTAAGTAGTCGAAGGCAGCGACGGTGTGACGGCGTCCCGGAGCGTGCAAACATGCTCCACGGTCCTGTTTGCGTCTGCGTTGTCGCCTGTTTGCGGAGCGTCTCTTATAACATGTTTTGTTTGCGTGCTTTTAGTCTCCCGCTAAATTAGATGCAGTATTTTGAGATGTTTATAATATACGCAACTGCAGGTTTAACTTCTTTTATGTTTCGTAGGTATATCAAAAATAGATAGAGGTAGTAGTAGTAGTAGTAGTAAATCACTTTATTGTACAAAACAAAAATTGATAACATGAAATTCATATAAATTTAGGTACAAAGGCGAGCTTATCCCTATAAGGGATTTCTTCCAGCTAACCTTAGAGTAAATGAGTGGAAAATTCGAATTAGATAGATAGACAAACTTACAGAACGTACAATAATATTTAAGAAGGAAAACTACAATATTAACGTCTACGAATAACTAAAATACATCAATTAGAGGTAAAGATACTAATTAGTATAATATGTTTATCTATATTTATAAATACGTACATCCAGATTGACTGACTCTGACTTGGTTTGACGTTTAAATATTGCAGGCTAAATATAATGAACTTATTATTTTGATGTCGATACATTCATAACGTATCGTATACCACCGCTAGTATCAATAAAGCTAAGAAAGTTGACATTTGCGCATCATTGCACATTTACAATGATAACAAGAAATAAGCAACGATTTTTGAAAAATTCAACCCCTAAGGGCTAAATGTTAAGTGTTGTCAAATTTTTAACCCGTACTTATGCTATATATTGCTGCACACTATTCATGTAAAATTAAAACAACCAATATAAAATCTACGCGAAACAAGCCGTGAGCAACAAACAGCTAGTACGCTAGTAGTATGACATAAAATAATTAATTGTTAAATTACCCCCATCATCATCCATATTCCCCAAAACCCATTAATAATTGAACCACAGAATAAGTAATTAGAATTACCCAATACATTATGAATGCGAAAATAACTCTGTCAGTCTGCTCTTGTCGACTAAATCAAATTAAACCCTGAGAATTGACATACGTGAAGGTTTTTTAGAGGGAGGCTTTTAACTTTGTATACCGAGCCTCAAATATTTTAAAGATACCTATTTTATTCAGATAGACTGGGCTAGAAGAACTCGCATGCGAGTTTAGTTACATTGCTGAATACTGAGGTAGAGTTAGTTCAACTGATCGATCAAATACCATAACGTAACGGTCCAGCACCATCGAGACGTATTTACTTAGAATGTCATTTGTTTTCGCAGTTTTAGTCCAGTTAGAATTCAGCTGGATGAAAGAAAACTAGTCTCGAGCAAAAGTAATATGGAAAACTAAAACATGTATAACAAGCTGGCCACTAAGCCATAAATTTGTAAAGCTGTCAGCAATCCTCAAACATCTGTATAATTCAGTGGGAAAACCCACCCTCCTGGAGCCACGAAATTTCAAGCGCGCATGAAATTTAAAACACACATGCCTTGAAATAAATGTTCGCGGAACAAATGTCGTCGGCGATTCTTTCTCACGGGTTTGGGCGTGCTGCCTTCTTACGCAGAGCGAGTGGATCAAGGCATAAGAAAAACTCAAAAAAGAAAAAAATTATATTGCCTTCGGTTACCGCAACAGTTACTCATGAAATTAAAACTATTCAAACGGATTGTATTGTATCGCGTATAGTGAATTTAAAATACATCCCGTCGTTTTGAGGCCTTAAGAGCGTTCGTAGTCAATGGGACGAAAATAGTGATTTGTTTTACAAGGACGCAAAATTGTTGTTAAATCGCTCGTGCCCAAGCAAGCGAAAGATTTCAAAATGGAACCAAAATGTGGAATCTTCAGCGTTGGGGGTTTAATATTTCTCCGTAACTTTTAAATGATGGTTTTTATTTAAAATTCATTATACGTGACAAACATAAGTGAACAGCTTAAACCTACACATAGGTAGGTATCTCATTCCTAGGATAGAATTATGACATTAGAGGCTTTTAGCAATCGCAGACACTTATTTCTACCTTAGGTAGTGGTTCCAAACTGGTATACTAAATTCCATCATCGAATGGTTTTATTTAGTTTGTTTTGCTATATTATGTTAAAGCTATATTTTTTATCATACTCTTTCACACATTACTTTTTAACAAAATATACTTATTCATTTTATCTAATCCCTATGATTTTTCTTTTGCTAAACATTAAAATTTGCCTTTACTAAATGTTGTTATATTCCCCTTCTTTCTTTCTTTACTTGTTTTGACTCAAATTTCTCGCCTCATCTTTACAATTCTAAACGCTTTCTCCCATCCCTTGGTCTAATAAAGCTACCTCGAGTAAGAGTTGCTATTTTTCCCATCTTAAAGCCTTCTAATATCGTGCCTGCCTCGGGCCGGTTGTCATTTGTCTGCCGGCAGTACGCAAACTTTGCCTCACTGTTTGAAAGCACTACATTATAGCCGTTCCTCTTTATCGTTCCCGTCTTGGGTAGTTAAGGGATGTTTATATCGATAAAACGTTGTGTATATTGCGTAATATTGTAAAAAAAAGTCTCCCGACTGGACAAGTTACCCAGAATTCCCATTTTTTCTGGTCATTAAAGTGATCACTAAAGTTTTGTTAATTAACTCTTGCGTTCAATTTATTATTATTATTAATTGAGTCATATTACCTCATGAACATACCTGATAAATACCTGTGCCGCTATATTACAAAGCATGTAATACTTAAAATTAAAATTGCTTTATTTGTTGCCGATTGTCTTATTCCATATATTTAATTAACTCATCAGTACTTTTTAATTAATATGTCATTTTCACTTTTTAATTAGAATTTAAGCCTTTGTTATAAAATAAAATATTCATTGCTAACTCGTTTTTTTTTGTTCTAAAATAAAACACATTCCCAACTCTAATTTATTTCTGATCACCAGTCTGAAAAGTTTAAGAGCCCTGCATGGAATTAGTGATCAAAATAATTCGATTTAATTTGATTTTAAATTAGAATAATTAGTGCAAATAGATTGGAGGAATTCAGAAAAACTCATTAAGACTTCAATAGTTAATGAACCAAAGTTTGTTTGGACTTTGAAGATAGAATTGATGGGGTAAAATTAATGAAGATTTTGATTTACGACTCGAGATAACTATTTGGGAGTGACAGTTTATTGTTGGATATCAAGATCTCAATCAAGATCGTTCAGTTTAAATTATATTAAGGTTTTCAGTGGAGAAAATTACATAACAATTTGATACCAAGAAGAAAAAAGTTTAAAGTTCGAGATGGTAACTTCCAAGATAAAGAGCTATAATATTTTATACGGGGTACGGTGACATTAAATTTGTCATCTTCATATAATTTATAACCTTAAAATAATATTAATAATGTTATCGATATTAACTTAGTTTGCGCATCACATCCCTTTAAGAAAGTCTCCGTACTTCCTTACAGTGGATTTCTTTTTAATACCCACATTTAAACTCGGGAGTGAGCACATGTCGCCTAACAAACTTGGTGTTCCTTCACCTACTGAATCCTGAGCTTCTGGGCTAATCAAAACGACGTACGCGCCATTGAAACTTGTACAAGATATGTCTCTAAGCAAACTTTACTTCTTGGATAAATTGTTTCATGAGTGGAGTTTTACATTCGTATTTAATTTAGTTTTCACAGCTGTCAGAAAAATAGTCTCGAAAAAGGTTATGATGATGATAAATCTACCGCTTTTAATCTCATCTAATTCTTCCTAGCGTTGCATCAGATTTTTGCCACGGTTCGTGGGTACCTGAGGTCTGCTTGGCAACTACTATCAAGAAATGGTGTAGACACTCATTTTCTGAAAATATTATAAAAAAAGGACTGATAGACAATAGTTATTTATTTTACAAGTGGGCAAAGTTGTTGATTGAAAGTTGTTGTTGTCGTGCGTAATATTGATACCCAAACTAGCGAAAATCCAAAATTTAAACGTGAACGTACGGTAGCGAGATTAGTTCGTAAAGTGGAATGTTGAGCGTTACGAGGGTTTCATTTTGGGGCACGAGGGTTAAAGAAACTTTGTTACCGAGTAAAACACATAATTGTTCACCACATCAATGTGAGGAAAATACTAACTATACAACATTGCAAATCAAATGCAAATTAATTTTTTTAAACATGAACACTCAGAATCATCACTTCGAAGTTAATTCAACCAGCCAACACGAGAAAACAACTCTAAACTTGCAACCAATTAATTTGCCACTTTTGTGGATAAAATGCAACTTTCTCATTTGTAGTGACGAATAAAGAAAACCTTTGTAAGCTGTTGTTGTGAAAAAGCTAATACGGCGCCGTTTTTTAGGGTTCCGTACCCAAAGCGTAAAAACGGAACCCCATTGCTAAGACTCCTATGTCCGTCTGTCTGTCTGTCACCACGCTGTATCTCATGAACCGTGATAGCTAGACAGTTGACATTTTCACAGATGATGTATTTCTGTTGCCGCTATAACAACAAATACTAAAAATAAATATTTAAGTGGGGCTCCCATAAAACAAACGTGATTTTTTGCCGTTTTTTGCGTAATGGTACGGAATCCTTCGTGCGCGAGTCCGACTCGCACTTGGCCGGTTTTTTTTAAAGAAACTGAAATAATCTCAAGCAATATTACGAGAGCAAAAGTACCTAACTTTCCCTATCTGCTCTAGCAAAAAACCTTAGTTCAAAGGTTCAAACCTGTCGCCGGCGGGGTCCAAAACGATAAACTGTTATAAATCAACCGGTTTCATAAACCGGCACTTTCGCGGAACTTTACAGTCCTACAAATATGTTAGTTTTGTTTTATGCTTTTATCTAATAAAAGGCATCTGTCGGATAAAAAGAACCTGGTGAGGCAACATCGACGTTTGTTTATCGAACTTTTTTGAAAGTGGTCAACTCTAGCTTTTGCCGATAGTACGTATAAATTTTATAAATATTTGATGGTCTTGCTTTTATTGAGCGCAGACCATAATTTAAATTTAAAAAACATTAGATATATAAAAATGTATTTAGATTTCGAAAAACATGTTCAGATGCCAGATTGTCTTCAAAAAGATCTAAAATAATCTTAAGAAAATGTAACGTTAAAAAGTTAAGTTTCTTCTCAAATGAAATAATCTTGATTTTGAAAAGACGTAGGTACGTGTGGACTTCGGCTTCGGCTCTGCGCACGCTTCTCAGTGTATTTACTTTAGTATAAGTAAATTGCGAAGTAAATAATGAAAAAAAAAAATGGTTATGTCTACATTATTTACCTTTTTCCTGACTGATACATATAACTATAATTTCTCTAATTCAGGACAGACAGACCGACTGAAAAAGTAATTAAAAATATTGCGCATAATTTGCAACTACGAGACAAGTGATATTTTACGTACTCATATACACTGACCTCATCAACCCTCAATACGGATCAAGGTCGGCGATTCAAAAACTCGCCCCCTGGGAAATCATCAACCTTCGCTAGAAGGCTTCGACGGATATTTATGGAAGCTGTCGCGGGACCTTGCGACGTGAAGGGACCTAAAGGGACCTGGGGGGACCTGACGAGGGCCCCGGTTAGCTCAAGGGAACACGATTCCGACTGGCGCGACGCTCGGTGAATTTTGAGTGGGTTTACAGGGGTTTAAGATTTGTAACCAGTTTCGGGTCATTAGGGGGTTTTTAAATCACTGTTTTCCTGCTAAATAGCTTTGTTTACTGACATGTTTAGCTAAGTTTCAGTTTTATTTTCTTTAACCAACATTTTCTTCTCGTTCATACCTATACCTAACTGTAGTCTGTAAATTTAACAATCTGGTGCAATCGATTTTTGCTATAACATAAACAATCTTATTTGTCATATAGCTAAAATATTCAATCGTCTTAATAAGCACTGAACGTAAAGAATGTCGACCAGCTGAAGAATTTTACTAACAGTATTCAACCTATAAACTAAAATTGTTGTTATACTAAAGAAGTGGTGAAGGCGGGATTCGAACCGACGTTTTTTTAGAAGCTAAGATGCGGAGTTCATGGCGTTAGCCGCGTTAGCTAAAGACGCCGGTTCGAAATGCAGCCTTTACCACTGCTGGGAGGATTCGTTACTTTTTTTTAAATATATGAAATCTATTTCAGTTTATAATTTATATATATGGTAGTGTGACTAGGTACTTAAAAAAACACAAATCAAAATATTTGATAAAAACAATTTGATTTGTTCTCAAAGTTGTGTGCACTATTTAACCTGTCAAAACTATAATAATAATATGACAATTCAGCCTATATACGTCCCAGAGCTGGGCACAGGTTTCTCATGCGCGAGAGGGATTGGGCTATATTATTTTACGCTGGCCAAATGCAGATTGGAGACTTCACAGTCATACACCTTTGAATTTCTTCGTAGATATATGTAGGTTTAGTGGTAAATGTCAAATTATATTCCGTATATAAGTTCAAAAAAACTCATTGAACCCGTGACCTCCGGATTCCGGAACGCTTCTCAAAACTGTTACAATAAAAGCCTTACACTTGATAAGCGTATCCAAATGTTGCCTCCCGACGTCTAGAACTTAATTAACTAGAGCGAAGTTTGGACGACTTAGCTCCGCTTCGAAAAATGATGTTAGCAGTCGAGTTTGTTGATGTTCAAGTGTTTTGCTTGCGACTGGGTGCGGAAGTTGATCGATTATAAGTCTGAGTATAGTTTTGTTATACTAGCTTCTGCCTGTGCAGAATGATGATTTCCATGATAAAAACTATCCCATGTAATTTCCGTGACTAAAACTCTGGTCAGTGGTATAAGAGCGAAGACAACATAGACAGAGTTAGGTACTGTCGTCCTAAAGCGTCCTATTAATTACTTATCACCCGACAAATTAAAGGTCGTCAAACAAAGATTTTTTTTGTTACTAAAGATGAATCTTAAGATTCTTAAGGATAAACTTTAAAATAAGACTCATAACCCTTGCATGTGCCCAATAGGGAACAAATGACAATTTATTCTGTGTAAAACGGCAGTCGATTCTTACCGGTCGCCATTATGACTATTATGAGTCGTCAAATTATACTAAAGTACAAAGTTGGGCTTCCTATTATTTGTCCATTGTAAAGCGACACCTAGTTTATAACGAGTAGCTTACCACCCGACAATTAAAGGTCGTCATATTATACAAAGAGGAGATTTCTTCTTGCTAAAGAAGAATTTACCCTTGCATGTGCTCTTTTATTTGTTAATTACCCTCATGCATGAAGTTTATATTTGAACGAAATATGTTTTATTCGGATGTTTGTTACCGTTATATCATGTTACAAATGCATTTTCGTTTTTAAATTACCATTTAATTACTTAAAATTATAAATAAAAAGTACAAAAATTTGCCCGCGAAAAGCAAAAGCTAGTGAGCGAAACGCTCGAAACGCCACGTGACGTCACGCGTTCGACAGATTAGTGTCATTAGTAGCAAACGTCAGTTGGGCCGCCCAACGTGTGACGTCATCACGCTCTGTCGAATTCGCGCCAAAAATTATGAGCGTTTCAACCGCTCAAAAATTTTCAACATTTTAAATATTTTTTAATAAAATAATGTTAAGGTTTACAAAAGTATTTTTATCAGTTCCGGTGTTCCAACGATATAAATTATGAATCCAAAAATAAAAATAAATTCATGCATTGAGCTAATTAAAGGTCGTCATATTATACAAAGAGGAGATTTCTTCTTGCTAAAGAAGAATTTACCCTTGCATGTGCTCTTTTATTTGTTAATTGTAAAAACAACAGTTGATTTTATTTACCGGCCGTCATTATAAGTCGGCAGATTATACTAACAAAGTTGTCCTAACTCAACATGACGCACGTTTTTTTAAGTGTCACGTCTGTCGATAAAAGCGCCGCTTCCGTTTCCGACCGCCCAAGGCGCGACAAAAATTAGTCAACGACGTGATTAGCCATGCTAACGACATAATGGCAGTGCTATTGAAAAGTGTTAGTTAGCTACATATATTTTTATGTATTTATCAATTCATAAAACGGGCGACTCCCGTTGACCACGAACCCTGTAAAGTTGTGATGAAACGCCGAAAATGTTGGTGGCAAACAAGCACACGTGTACGCGCTGGTGGCCTAGCGGTAACAGCGTGCGACTTTCAATCCGGAGGTCGCGGGTTCGAACCCCGGCTAGTACCAATAAGTTTTTCGGAACTTATGTAGGTACGAAATATAATTTGATATTTACCAGTCACTTTTCGGTAAAGGAAAACATCGTGAGGAAACCGGGCTAATCCTATTAAGTCCCAGTTTCCCCTCTGGGTTGGAAGGTCAGATGGCAGTCGCTTTCGTAAAAACTAGTGCCTACGCTAATTCTTGGGAATTAATTGACAAGCGGACCCCAGGCTCTCATGAGCCTTGGTAAAATGCCGGGGCAACCCGAGGGAGATGATAGTGGCAAACAAGCACACCGCCCCTCTTATGGTAAGCGGTTACCGTAGCCTATGGAGGCCTGTGACGTCAGTAACAGTGATATCGACAATTTTCGCAGAGACCTGTCACCCTGGTGAAATAGGGGCCTGGTGGTAGCGTAAGTAAAGGTTTTTTTCGTGACAAAACTTCTTCTGTTAGGAAGTAGGTAAAACATGGTACCTAGGCAATGTCAAATACGTCATAAAAACTATTGAAGGGACAAGTCATTCGCCAAAATCGACTTCATAGTTTTGTTGCTACGGGGGATCATACATAAATACCCTATAATAGTATAATATGTATTGTACACATATAGGCATACATTACATATATAAGTTAACTTTTACACGGAGTGGCAAAAAAATAAGTGCATTCCCGTTACCAGGGAGGTTTTGGGATTATACTGAGCAAGTTTTACTAGGGGGCCCAACCAAGAAACCGCGAAAATAAATGTACCCATCCACAGAAAATGGACCAGCCAAAATGACACAGCCAAATTTTTTTTCGCGATTTCGGTGTTGGTCCCATAATAAAAGTTGCTCGGTATAATCCCAAAACCTCCCTGGCAACGGAAATGTACTTATTTTTTAGCCACCGTGTATATGTACATAGTCTGCTCAATCACCCGTCCCGTCAGCGGTTGGAAAAAAATTGTGCTAAACCAATGTAACGGTCACTTTAACTAAGTAACAACTGGCGTTCTTATTTTAAAAATAAAACCGGACAAGAGCGAGTCGGACTCGCCCACTGAGGGTTCTGTATTTTTTAGTATTTGTTGTTATAGCAGCAACGGAAATACATCATCTGTAAACCTTTTTAGTATTCAGTTTATATACAATTTAATTGTTAACACTTGCATTTTATTTATGTTATTATTATTGTTTTTGTTCTTGTTTGCACAAATAGCTCTATTTTACTCTGTACTTTATTAAACGACTGTTTGTATAAAAGACTGTTTGTTTCTTAAATAAATAAATAAAATAAATAAAATCTGTGAAAATTTAAACTCTCTAGCAATCACGGTTCATGAGATACAGCCTGGTGACAGACAGATGGACAGACAGACAGACGGACAGACTAGTCTTAGTAATTTCCCCGTTTTTACTCTTGGGGTACGGAACCCTAAAGCAAAGTCTCTTCCAGAATACCTTTAGGGTGACTATGAATAACAAAAGCCCTACCAGCAATCACCCCATAAGCATTAGCTACTATTAAGTAGGAAGAGTCTGGTAGACTCGCTTAGAATTGAACTATTTAACAAAAGTGCCAAAATCTAAATATTTATTCATCATCACTTCAATAAATGTATTTTTTACATATAGTTGTTCAATTCTCCTACCTGGGCAAGTCTCCCGAACTCCCCTTTTCAAACCACTGTCCCTTCTGCAGACTCGCGGTCACGTATGTCGCACCGTGTTCGTTAATATGTCGGACGTGCGCGGCCTGCCTTACGCTTTATAAAACGTGCGCAGACGGCCGACTTTATTCCTCTTTTGATTGTGACGACGTGCGCGCCGTGACGTCACGTGTGGACTTTGTTTCCTATTTAATTTGCTGGATTGGAATTTTACCGAACACAACATTATAGAGGGAGTGTTCGGTATAAAATAAAATAAAAGTACGCAAGTGTAGTAAAGTTCTTGAGCGCTCTTAACTGAGCACTTTCGTATGTAGAATGTCACTTTTAATTAAATATACGTGCTCATCACATGTAAATGCCCTCACCGGGAGGCGTATTCTGATTGTAATAACAGGTTATGGATTTGTTATAGATATGATCTATCGGTGTTAAAAGTGGCATCAAGCAGAAACGTAACTTTTGGCACCGAAAGATCATATCCATAACAAATTCGGATCAAATTCATAACCTGTTAATTATTACTGTCAGATCAGAACACGCCTCCGGGATTGAAACCTGGAACCGCCAGGGTCACTAAATTGTGAAGATTATTTATACCTGGCGATGTTATTGACATGTTTAAATACTGGTACAATAATCAAATCGTCAGGTGGGCGGACTCGCCGACGTCACCAAAATTATTTAATTTATGAGTAGACACTTTAATCGTTGAGCTCAGCAGTACCAACAAAATCGGATGTTCTATTGATGGAAAATGTCTGCGTGTGTGTGTCATGTGCGCGGGCGCCGGTAGCGGCAGGGGGGGGGGGCGAGAAACCACCCTTGTTTATGGCATCATTGTCAAAAGATGGGTTGCACACGACACTCACTACGTCATTCGCTAATGATTCATCCACACTGTCCACCGACGTAGTACTTACCCAAAAACAGTTTTCCAGTTCAAAGGCACTGCCCTACCACAATCACGGTTAAAATCCGGATGACGACTAATTTCGCCCGCGTCGACTCATCGGGCGCGAATTGCTGCGGCCCGCAGTCTGCGCCGGTCCGCCAACGCAACTCCTGACGACACTCCTCGGTACGGAGTGAAACATGTCGAGCGTTTTTCGACTCAAAATACGTGAGTATGATACTTTTAGTGCATAAACTCTTGATTAATATTGTATTTAGCTTTTTGTCTAAACTACCTATATGTGCGCCATTAAATATTAACCGCCCGATTATTTTTTGCGGGATTTTTCATCTCATTTTGATTATAACCTTGAGTCGTCTCATCAGGCATCTTAAATGCACCAATAAGTTCAAACGCAATCCCTTAAAACGACTCCTGATTGCATTTCGTCAGCACCAATCAGCCGCTAACGCTGATTGGTGCTCACTGTCAAGGTCGTATCAAAATAAATGAAAATCTTGAAACAAACAATAAATTGTACATTTTGATGTCTTTATGTCATTTTGTTATGAATCCCGCGTGCATTTCGTTCAAAATTGTTTGTACATGTATAAACGCCAGTGAGATGCACGGGCGAATGATAAATTTGATGCCAACATGTTATTAAGCTTAGAATAAATTTAAAAGTGGAAAAATTGCTGCCTTGGGTGAGACTTGAACTTGAGACGGTGGCCGTTTAAGAAGTGTAACACTCTTACGGTAGATGTCGCTAGGGTCCCCTAGACCCATATAGTGGGAAGATTTGCTGATTATGGATGAGGTCTTGGTGGCTCAGTTGGCAGAGCGCTGGAGTATCGATCCAGAAGCCGTGAGTTCAAGTCTCACCCAAGGCAGTAATTTTTCCACTTTTAAATTTATTCTAAGCTTAATAGCATCGATCGCAGACGTTTCTGCTTGTTAAAAAGCCAACATGTTAGTTCGAATCGGCCTCCATATCAATTTATTTAAACAGAATCAGCTCCCGTAGCTCATCGAATAAGATGGAAAATGTTCCGAGCGACATCCATGATTTATGGCTGCACGATAATAATGGCGTTATCGGCCATCTTGGTTTCTCAGCCGTTAAATTTGAATATGAGGTGTATACCAACATGATATCAAATCCAATGCATCCCTCGAGTGTGAACGAAACGTAAAGTTACTACTTACACCTAAAATTTAATGTTGGTGTTTACAATACAAATAAGTACTCTTTTTTTCACACCATAAGAAAATAATCCAAAAATAAACAGCAACACAAGTAGTACTTTTAATATATATATATACATTAATAAATGTGTTAAACTCCAAAAAATGTTACAAACATTTTACGTGACAGCGACTCCATACCTATGTTCATTATAAAAATGACATAGGAACCATCACTCGACGCGAGAGGTATAAATATAATTTAATGAGTCCTTCAAGCCGGATTGACTAGATTTCTAAATATTCACACTGTGGAAACATTATTATCATTGACAAGATTGTCTGTGTTTCTCTGTTTATCTGTATGTACCTTTAAAAAATATTAACAAGAGGACAAAAATATTGACATTAGATGGATTGCTATCAGATACCCATTCACCATTGCCATTCAGGGACACGTTGAATAAATAATAATTTTGCGTATTAATTTTAACACAAACAGTGACATCTCTACTTCTTTAGCTTAATGTTTTTGCATTCACCCTAAGGCGAGCCCGGCATGCACTAGGCTACATAAATAATTGTGATGTTTTCAATAAAAAGGTACCACATTGTCGCTTACCATAAGGACGAAAATTGCTTGTATCTATATGAGAAACCTGTCAGAGCGTCCTCATGGCAAGCGACAATTTGGTACTGAAAACGACACAATTATATGGTCCAATGATTAGACGTAGAATATTTACTAGTTTCTGTCAGTACAACTGACATCTGACCTAACTAGTGTTTTTTTTTTCGAATAAGTATAACAAATTACTCTCATTAATATGAGTCATTTACAATAAACCACTTTCATACTTTCTCTAAATATAGCATACGATATACGAGTATAAGATTTACATAGGTACACCAACTTCGGCTTGGAAATAAAACTACATAACTTTCCACTCAAGCAACATTTACAACGATGTCTTGATAAACGTTGCGTGGATATACATAAGTACCTACGCTAAAATAATATAAATTGCTTCTAGTTTATGTATATACCTATTTGCCAGTATATACGAAAGCTCTAGAACACTTATATTCCTCCTCATCGCCTTCGATGACGGCGACCCTAAAAAAACATTATGGACGTTGTTGTCTATCTTGAGCCCTAATATTGGCTGGCTAGGCCGAACTTGCTCCTAAATACTCTATTGCACGTGTGACAATAAATTTGGTCAGCCGCGTTGAACGTGTACACGTCGGAGGGCTGCAGGTCTCTTTTCGTAACTGGCGTTTTACATCTAAGGCTATGCTTGTATGTAAGGTTCAGCTGAATGTCAGAACTGAAAAAGGCGATTTTGACATTTCTAGGTTGGTTTGACGTTTGGTTTGACAAGTCCAAAGTTCAAAGGATCTCCATATTGGAGATTGTTTACGCTGCTGATAGGGAAATTACGGACAAAATGCCATGTATTGACAAAATGTCATAGTAGGCTTATTTCGAAATTGGCGGGCTGTAGTGAGTTTATCGACACAGCAAACACCTAACAGCTGCCATTTTTACAATTCTGCGAGACAACCCAGCGCCATTAACCCAGTAACATTGAAGTAATGAGTTAACGTTTTTGGTGCCCACAATAGTTTATTTTATACATGGGTTTCTTCAGTGTTCATGAGAATTACGTGTAGTAATTTTGTGATTGTTTTTACTAAAACTGGAGACTAATGATATTAGCTAGTGATTTGTCTTATTTTTAATAGAATGCACAGTTATTTTTATTAAATATAATTTTTAATGTGTCTTGTTTACATTTGGACAAAATTACATATACATATATACACTGGACAAAATTACATCTGGTCTGGTCTGGTAAGTCTGGTGAATGCTGGTTACTCGGTTTCGTTGGACTCGTGCTTCAAGTGCTAATGTTTTAATGACCATCAAATTTTTTTATGTGAACAATGTCCTTAGAATTTGAGTATGCCATTATATCCTTTCTTAGTGTGTCATTTTACCCATACTACATATATGGACAAAATGGTTTTTGTCAGCCTGTATATTTTTCAGAATATATATTTTAATATGGTTTCTATTCAATTAAAAGGCTGTGTTAATGTTAGTCAATGAACCAATAATGAGTATTAATAACTAAAACCAATTAATAATTTTTACATAAAGACATGATTTAAAAACAAAACACCCTGTCATTTTTCCGTACTTCCCCTATATACTTATAAATAAATAACAAATATTGAAGATGGAAGCGATTCTATTTTGAATTATTAGTATGAATCTTACTTGATAAAAATAAAACAAGCTCATCAATAAGATTGATCGAATTATTGACGGCCAGCTCCACATTTCGTGCGCAAATATTAAATTCTCATAAAACACCCCTTGAATTAAAAAGTTTCTTGCTGATTTGGCGTTGTGACAAATTTTACTTCGCCTCATAACTTCGAAATACTTTCTTTTGGGGTGAATATTTTATTTTTTAGCCAACATTTACATAAAGTCTCGTTGGTATTGAAGTGTGCCAAATGTTTTATTAGGGTTAAGAGAATTTTTTTGGCTTCTTATATTTTACGTGAAATACTATACGATTTAAGATGCTTTCAACTGGGCTTTTTGTAATGTCAACGAATATTATAATAACTTGCGCCGGAAGAATTAAAAGCGGAAACAACTGAGACAGCATTTATCAGCAAACTGAAACGACTACTCACGAAATGTTATTATAATAAAAATTAATATTTACTAAGAAAACAATTTAACTGATACCTAGTATAAAGTGAAACTTAGATTTATTTTATTCTAGCATTTTAATATGTACGTGCAGTTCCTTATTTATTCCGCAAAACAGAATATAGTCTGTTCGGAAAGAAAAGAGTCGTGGAACGTATTGGGCCCCATGCATTCCACGACTCTTCTCTTTCGTCACAAGACTACATAATGTATTCTATAATAATTATATTTATATTAAACCTGTATAACCATTATGTGCAATAAATGATTCAGTATTGAGTAACCAAAGATAGATATAACTCCGTAATAGATAGATACAGTCTAAGGAAAAAACGTGCCTCGAAAATCAAGAAAATTTGATTCTCGTTCAGAGGGCGCTACTAGCTAAGCCAACTGTCGTATAGAAGGCGTTGACGGTTTCGTTTGTTATTTAACAATTTTAACGCATATCAGTGAAAGAACATGGGTCAAAATCATAAAAATAAATAATGCAAATAAAAAAAATCATTTATCCATATTTCTCATATATTTTTATTTCTATCTGTGGAAACTTGTAATTGGCTCACTGCTTCTATGTTATTACCTAACGTGTTACTTTAGCTGTAAGTTTTCCTATTAAATAAAATAAAAATAAATAAAATTAAATACATTTTATCGTATTTTTATAAATCTTCATTTTTAGTTTTAAAGTGTGTCGACAGATGGCAGTAAATTTACTGGGGTTACAAAATGTACTATGACAGTACCGCTCTAGTATAAGTTACTCTATGGTATAACATACGTTTTGGGTTAAGACTCACATTTATAATTCCAATGACCAAAAACATTTTTTTTTTTCAAAAAAGTATGGTACATTTTAAACTTATACGAGGTTCGCCAAACGTACATATTTTAGTGCATGAAATCCTACTCATTCTGGCCTTTAATGGATGGAGGCGTGAACTGAAACTCAAAGAGATATGTGAAGCTCAGTGGGTTTCAAGCAATTCTCATATTAAATTATGAGGCCACATGCATTTAAGTGAAAACAGTCGGCAATCGAGGCAGAAAAGAAGGGTTTCTTCTATTTGCTACCTTAAACATTTTAAAATATTGTTTTAATCGAGATTCCAAATGGCTGCCTTTGGGACACCGGCCACCAATATCTATAGTACAGTCGAAGGCAAAAATATTGATCCAGACAAATGGCTCAAAAACATGTGAACACGACTTTATTGTCTAAGGTGTAAGAGCGTACACATAGTTTTGAAACTTTGGGACGTATATATATTTATGCTCTTGACTGTACAGGTGCCGGCAAACTTCTTACACAAGTGACCTTGCCCGTAAGTTCGTTTAATCCTATCATTATTTGGCGATAGTGATGGAAATACATTACACTGTTGTACTATGTTCCCATATCTGTCACGTAAATAATGATAGGATTAAACGAACTTACAATTAAATGTGAGTATATCTTGGCTGCACGTGTGGTATGTAGCCTGATTCGAACATTAAGAAACGTCAAAATTTTACTAAGGATACGATATAGATAGGATATGTCAGTGTCAAAAGTGACGTTTTTGTTTGAAGAAACGTCACTTTTGGCACTGACATATCCGATCCATGTCGTATTTTAAGCAAATTTTTGACGTATCTTAAAGTTCCAATCAAGCCGATGGTAATGATTAAATCCACATTAGAAAATGTTTGATTTTATCTGTTCAAAACACAACTACAGGTAAGTAATATCGATAAATAAAAACAGTTTTTTACTGTTTATAATAATGTCATTTATGTATGTCATTCCTCTCTACGTCTACAATCTAGATATAAATAATATGTAATTTAAAATAATTAAGTACCTACAATGTAAGTTGTGACCTCTAATATTACAATTACCAATAAATGATGTCTACGTCTATGTCTAGATAAAAAAAATACATTGTAACATAGAATGCAAATACTTATGAAAATTAAGCTCAGATACTTACGTGTAGGTACTAAAATAAAGTTTTGCTACCAGATGAAAGTTTTGAAAGACTTCATTTTTTTTATTAGCAGCTCCAAGTTGAGCAAACCCAGAAGATCTCATCCGCCATCGCTATGGTAACCGCGACAATTGGGGATAAAATTAGAAATAAATTAGATTCGATATGCAGGGGTTGAGTCGAAGCATTTTATTGGTTCGCGACAGGTGTGGGGAACGGTGTCGGTTTGCGGGTGATGAGTTTTTCTTGCTGAGTAGGTGAGAATGAAGGAATGCTATAGGGCACCAGCGGAATAAACTAGGTGACGTAATATAGTGCTAAGTCGTGTAGAGTTAGACCAAGAAAAGTGCTGAGATTTTGATAGCACACGCAGTGCCAGTGTTATTTATACGTCATAATTTCATAGACGTTTGACGTTTAAAATAACACCTCCATTGCGTGTGCTGTCAAATTCTCTGCAGACTTTTCTTGGTTTGACTCTAGGTGTTGGTGTGACAGTAATTCCACTTCTAAAAACGACCTATCTTCATTTTACAAAAGGGTTTATCTAGGTTTTGGTGACTTATATTTGGACAGAACATTGACAAAAGACTGCCGTACAATGCGCCTACTTACTTTGTTCGCACTGGGTAATTGTGCTAAAACAGTTTTCATACACGATGGCTAAAAAATAAGCGCATTCCCGTTGCCAGGGAGGTTTTGGGATTATACTGAGCAATTTACTATGGGACCAACCCCGAAATCGCAAAAATTTTTTTGGCTATTTCATACATTCTGGTTGGTCCATTTTCTATGGGAGGGTAATTTTGTTCGCGATTTCATGGTTGGTCCCATAGTAAAAGTTGCTCAGTATAATCCCAAAACCTCCCTGGCAACGGGAATGCACTTAATTTTTAGCCACCCTGTATATGAAAACTATATCACAACCTCATTTAAGTATTGCAACATGATAGTAGAGAATCTATACTACAGATTATCTACTTCAAATCGGCATACATATCAAGCTCAAGATACCATAAAAACTTTTAGACATCCATGCTAAGTTGTAGCTTTGTAATAGGTACTAAAAACTGATTTTGACAGTGCCAAATTTTTATTCCTTGTTTACTTCAGAACCCTAAAAATAGTAGATACCCACGTCAATATTGCAGACGCTGTTTCTTCAATCAAAAAGACCGTTCGTATCAGCTTCAAATCAAATTCGTCTCACGTCTGGCGTTAATACGGCAACGTGTAAACAGGGAGCTGCAAGTAAACAAAGCGAAATCCAGTTGTTTGGGGACCGGGCAAAAGTGACAATGTGACTGCATAGACACAAACTATTTTAACGTCATCAAATAGGGACTGGCTATATGATAAGCAGGCCGATTCGAACGTGCACCTGATATCAAACTGATATTTAATTTGAATAATATGGAATCATATCAGTTAGCTGTCATTCGTGTTGTATGTCAAATCAAAATATTAATATTCTACATTGGGTCCTAATGACAGGACAAATCTTTACACCGCGATGTATGATTTCAATGCGCGCTGTATAGCGACATCTAGCGTTGAATTGGGCAAACACTTTAGTTGTGCCAGCATGCCCATTTCCTAAGCGATAATGATAACAATGTGGGCACAATATATTATTAGCAACACTTTACAATTTACATGATGCTTGTTTTCTTTTTATAGGCCTCAGACGCTTTTATATTGGGCCTACTAGCGATTTCTAGTTTAACTTTGATAAACTACATTTATTAGTTTGAGAAGGTTTTTATAATCTCAATTTAGAGTATACACATTTGTTACGTTACGTTTTCTTAAAAACGTTTTAACGTTTGTATGAAAAATAAATGGCCATATTTATGAAAACTAACTATGGCATTTATTATCCTCATAATTAAATGTACTTGACCGTACGCCGACATAAACGGATTTAAAAAAATAAAACAACCTGTATAACTTCTTACATTATAGCTAGCACTAAAATATTCCTGACAAAAAAGACGGCAAATAAAACAGCTGACTCGGTGTCCATTCAGATGGACTCCCTTGTACCAACACCCCTTGTTGACTGTCCTCCCGATTCACCCCTGTCATGGTGAATTTATTCTGTCACCCCCGTCCTAAACCTAATAAGGATCAGAGGACCAAAATACCCGCTCATAACAGAAGGATTTTGAACCCAGACTGCTTCGTGAAATCTTAATTGAATTTGGAAAATAAAGGGGCCTGATGAGAAGAAAATTTATGAGTAAAGGGAAATAATCCAAAACGTTACGGGGAATTCCTTTGTGTCATTATTCACGACCTTGCTGGCTTTTACGCACTTTTTAATTGTCGAAAATATTTTTACCTTTCGTTTACCTTTGTTGGTTAACAGGTGACTTGTGCTACACAGTGAGCTTATTTTAATATCTGTCAATCTGTCTATGTCTAGCTTACCTGTAAATATTAGCAATTTTAATAACAAAACTTCCGTAAGACACAGAGAACACTACATACTTAGTATAAAACAAAGTCGCTTTTCGCTGTCTGTCCGTCTGTCCCTATGTATGCTTAGATCTTTAAAACTACGCAACGGATTTTGATGCGGTTTTTTTGATAGAGAGTGATTCAAGAGGAAGGTTTATATGTATAATTTGTAAAGGTTTTGTGTAAATTAGTTCAACTACCCGTGCGAAGCCGGGGCGGGTCGCTAGTATTAAACGTTCGACATGTTCCTGATCACACTCCTCGGTACGAAGTGAAACATGTCAAGCGTTTTAAACTTAAAATACGTGAGTGACCCGTTATTAATATATTTACTATGTCTAGCTTACCTATTTTCCAGTACAGTCGAGTTCACGCACGTCTTCACAAGATAACGCCCCAAAAATATATTTACACGACCTTATTGTCAGTGCATTAGAGGCGTGTAAATATTTTGGTTTATTACGACACATTTATACTTTTTGTGGACTTTAAACTTTTTTCACATTGTCCGATCCGATATCGGATGTCGGATGATCTTTGGAGAAAAACAGCTGCTGGAGAGTGCCCTACGGCATCCAGTTTTTAGTTAAAGGTTATCTTTTGAATAATAAATATTTAAACAATGAAAAATAGTTATTTGTTATACAAGGGTGCAAAGTTGTATTTTACCCGCGAGTGTAGAATTGAAACACGAGTAAGCGAAAGGATTCTATAGGTGAACCACGAGCGAAGCGAGTGGTTCTCAAATAGAATCCTGAGCGTAGCGAGTGTTTCAACACACGAGAAGTAAAATACATTTGCGCCCGTGTATAACACAAAACTTTACACCTCACTATAGCGTTTTTCCCCGCTTGTATTGAAGGATAAAAGACAACTTTCCGAGCTAGTGAGGGGAAAATAAATTTAATAAGGCGCTTTTCAAATTTTACTTCTTTGTGGTCGTATCCGACATCCAATATCGGATCGGACAATGTGAAAACGCTCTAATAGAAAGCAATATCATTATTAATATCAAGTCAGTTACATATTTCGCAAAAATCTAAATGCCAATCCGAAATAGAATTCTGAGCGAAACAAGGTATTTCATAGTTTTCTTTGTTTTCTGAAAGCTTTTCAGAGGAAATAAGACTTTAATCCTCATGTTGTTGAAACTTCATGATTTATGCTATTGTATAAATACCTCGACCATTGCACATACAAAAACTTACAAAAATCCTTTGAACCCGGAAAGGGGAGCTAAGTTTAATGAGCTGTACTCCTAAAACGCGAGCGACAAAAAAATCGTCCGACCGTGTCAAAATCGGCGATATTTCTCGATCAAGTCATAATAGACCACGTTTGACACTTGGGCGCTCCTATCAAATCTCACATCATTGTATATCACACCAAACGCTCAAGCAAATACGTACTCTGTCACCTAGAAAATACAATAGGATTTGTAATGATTACGACATTGTATGTTTGTCTTATTGGACCTTCTATAAATGAAATTACATATGGGAGTTGTGCAGTTTTAGAAAGTATGGGCAAAGAGACGTGATGATATATGACGACCTTATCGATGTAAGTAAAGATGGTTTTATCTGTATAGGTATCTGGAACCCACAGATATTTCATATCAATGGAGATTCTTATAATACAATTCGATAGATATACAAATATATAGATGTATTTGTGTCTGGCTATTATATAATGATATAAGTAGTAGCTGGGGAGGCGGCAATGCTAAATGTGTAGTTACTTGAGCGTCGTAGAGACCAATTGGAATCGAAATATTAGATGATAGGAAGAAAAAAAGATTATATAATATTTTGTTTTAAGGAGCAGGAAACCGTCTACAGATTTTTAAAAATGTAAAAAGACCACCGTGTGGACGATAACAAGGGTATTTTAATCTGCGGGTTTACATGGTCAAAGTGGTCATACGGAATGGTAGAAAATTTGGAAAAAAAAATTTTTTTTTTACTATTCTGACGGGCTGTCCCGGACTCCTGGCTCGGTTTAAAGGACGCATACTTGGTGGAGGTACTCAACAGGATGCAAGGTCCCCCCCCCTATCAATCAGATGCCCTAGAGTAACTCCAAAAATCCCCTCTTGGGCTCCCCAACCATAGGTACGTCTTAGGTATAAGATGTAAATATTTTCCTGCAAGATTTTAATCCTATCAGTATCTTTATACAGGTATACGAGTAGGTACTTGTAGAGAAAAACAAGCATTTATTGTGCTCCCTTTTATAATACCTAAACGGATTTTAGGGTTCTATCAGTACGACCTTAGTCTATAATAAACATAAATTACAAGTTCACGTATTCTAATTTTTAGGCTACAAGTATTTAATTTAAATTAAATTTGTATTTTAATTTTTAATTTTAATTTAATTTAACATCAGTAAATATAGGTATATGCTAATATATACAGGGTCCATCTATTTTAACGGCAATACAACGCTGCAGCAATAACGCTACTGCCTTCGCAATGCAAACTTAAATAGATAAATAATTTATTACGAACGACAGAAGTTTGTCTAGACACTCGTCGGTAACTACTAAAGTACCTCCAGGAAAATCGATGTATTGAATAATAATGTAATAAAAATAAAGTGAAACAAGATATTGCAGATCTTTTTAAACTTTTTCTTGGTTCGATTTAAAATATATAAAACAGTTCCGTTATCATAGTAGGTGTTTTTTATCTAAGGCGCCTGCGGGATGTCGCTATACGCATAGCGTTGTCTCGCGTCTCGCGTCTCAAACATCGGAACGACGTGCGAATCGGATGCAGTGTGCCATGCGCCTAACTTTTTACTAAAAACTAACTATGCTAACTAATTTCAGAATTGCGCAGATACTACGAGTAGACGCCGGCATTTCAAAAATAAGTACAAACTGATAAGCAACCAGTATAATTGTGTATAACCTTAAAAGAAAAAAAAACGCCTTTTTACTTAAAAAATATTTAATCAGAAACTTTAAAATATCAATTTAATGTACTAATGTAATGTTTAAAAAATGTGTAAAAGCTGGCTTCTATCACAAGTATCACAACAGAAGGCATCGTATAATTGGTCGCCAGGAAAGGTACCAGTTGCACGATGAATCCCTCTGATAGTTGTTAACTTAGTGCCAACATTTTTTTAATACATACCTTTAATCAACATTATTATCTGTGGTATTTTCTATAAAAAGGGACCTAATTTTCGATGGCGCTTACGCCATTATAACTATACTAATAAAGCCTTTAAAATTATAAACTGTCCAATAACATCGCCTCGGCAGCGAACTATTCATCTGGTTTGTTAGTAAGTTCGGTTAGTTATTTATTTAAAAACTTAGTTAAGAATTAGCTTTAAGTATTTTGATGGGGACTGAAAATCAGCGATCTCGATGAGTCTCATCCATTTTACTGCACAAATATTTGTAATCTATCTGATTTTCAAATTCATTGTTTTTTGTGTTGTTGCTATATTTTTTTATGAGTACAAATCTCACGTCAGCTCTTAAAGGTCGATCCGATTACTGTTCAATAAGGAAGTAGCTCGGAAAGTAAAGATCCCTTAACTAAACCGAGGATAGCTCTCAATATCGTAAAATTCTTAAGCAAAGAAAAGAGTAAGACAAACGCAGCTTCAATCATGGAGCGTATTAGCTTTCAATTTCTGAAATGAAGTCTGGCTTTAGTATTTTCCATTTTTCTAGATTTAACTTTAATAGCTAGGTTCATAGATTTTGTATCTAAAAGAAAGAAGTTAATAAATGGTATACTTATCAATTTCTTGGCAAATATTGAGGGAATAGACAATCTTTAAGTTGAGATTATAGACGCGAGTCAAAAGTCATAAAATAACATAACTAACAGCGCTGCCGTGTCAGACGTATCTCTGCTATCTTTAGATAGCAGAGATACGCCTAACCAGTGCAAAACGAAACTAGACACTATGCTTTATATAATACTTAAACAAAATTTCAAAAAATGTCTTTAGTTACTGAGATATTTCATGTTTTAAGATAGACGTTTTCGAATTTTTGGACATTGAGTTATGCGTATCTCTTCTAACTCAAGTTAGAATAATTATGCGTAACTCTTCGCAGTTTTTTTACGGCAAACTGGATATCTACTATCTCGAGTTATCATAGTTTCGCGTAACCACACGCAGGTAGTACGGCGATAGGCGGCTCGCGGTGAGGCGGGGCGCGGGGCGCGGAGGGAGCGGCTCGTCGCTCCTTGCCACGTGTATTTGTTTATTTGTGTCATTTTCAAGCAAAAGGTACCACATTGTCGCTTATCATAAGGACATTCTGACAGGTTTTTCGTATAAAGATACAAGCAATTTTCGTCCTTATTTTACCTTAATATTTTTACTAGGTATCTTCTAATACCCACAATAAATTTACACCAAACCTGAACCAAAACCTGAGTTCCACTAGGTACAGCCGGGGTTCAGCATCAGCTCTATCTTGGGTACTGCTCTCCCAAGTGCTCATCAAGGCGTGTCGGATGACCAAAACAGCGTTTGCCTACGTTGCACCAAACCTGAGTTCCACTAGGTACAGCCAGGGTTCAGCATCAGCTTTATCTTGGGTACTGCTCCCCCAAGTGCTCATTAAGACGTGTTGGATGACCAAAACAGCGTGTGCCTATGTTACACCAAACCTGAGTTCCACTAGGTACAGCCAGGGTTCAGCATCAGCTCAGCTCTATGTATACTAAAACCTTCTCCAGAATGTAACAAACACTTTTCTGAAAACCGCATCAAAATCGCTTCAGCCAAACGCGAGATAATCGCGGACAAACATACGGGTCAAACTGAGAACCTTTTTTTTAAGGCGGTAATTTTTTTTTGTAACTGACCTGCCGTTAATTCCGCCTTTTACACTTACTGGGATTAAATTTTAAATAAAGTACATACAAACAAACACACACATACATACATACATACATACATACATACATACATACATACATACATACATACATACATACATACATACACACTGACATACATACATACATGTAATACATACATACGCTATTAAACATAAGGCTCTTTCCACCAATCGATTGATCTACTTTATAACCAATGATGTAAGGACTGATAGAAATCGGGCTCCTTGTATGTAATGTGAGTTAGCACATTATAAAATGGATTATCTTGTGTAGTCTGGTTACGCGTTTTACTAGGAGCACTAATACAACGAACTCTTACAACTTAAGATAAAAGAACTACGCGTGACCACCTCAATATTTCCCATGCCCTGGTTACACGTTTTACTAGAACTTGATACAATGTAGTCTTCTAACTTTAGATAAACGAAAACCTCAATAAGCCCGCGAGCCGTGGCCACGCGAAATATTATGAGCGCTCATACAACGAACTCGTCTAACTTTAAGTTAACATAGTTACGCGCAACCACCAAATGTATGAAACAGTGGTTACGCCAAACTATGTTTATGCGTTTATTTCAAAAACTATGTACTTTTACAAGAAAAAAGTAAAGAAATATTATTCTTCACGTCTATTGAAACACAAAACACATATTATAAATGACTTAACTCAATAAACTCACGAAATATATGAGTTTATTAGTTTTCACGCTCACCAAAAACTTTAAAGTCGATTTACTCAAAACTATGTTTTTTGAGATAGCAGAGATACGTCTGACACGGCAGAGCGGGTACATTAGCGTTACGTTAATCCAAAATAAAAAGTCACTTTAAAGTTTATAAACTTTAATGTTCGAATTTACGATTGAAAAATGAGGTGTTCTTACTTCAGTTACTCATAGATCCCTTAAAACCCATAAAATGTGATAAAACAATCTTGACAAACAGTCAGTTGTACCTGATGTAACACTGAAAAAAGACATCAAATAACATATAAACAATAAAAGGCTGTAGAACATTAAAAAAACCGGCCAAGTGCGAGTCGGACTCGCGCATGCGGGGCATGTGGGGCTGCAATACAAGTTTGTTGTATTGCAGCCCCACTTAGATATTTATTTTATTATGTTTTTAGTATTTGTTGTTATGCGGCAACATAAATACATCATCTCTGTGAAAATTTCAACTGTCTAGCTATCACGGTTCATGAGATACAGCCTGGTGACAGACAGACGGACAGTCGGACAGAGACGGACAGCGGAGTCTTAGTAATAGGGTCCCTTTTTATCCTTTGGGTACGGAATCTTAAAAATATCAGTAGCGAGTAGATGTAAGAATTATAGCCACAAACATGTAGAAAAAATATTTTAGTTAGGAATTAAATTATCATTGCCGGACTGATACTGATAAGTCAAGTAGGTTCTTACTTACTTACTAAAATATACAAAACTACGAAAACATTTTTTTTTCTGCGGCATATTATTGATGATTTTAACAAGTTTTTGTGTTTGTGTATCAAAGCTAAATAATATTTTAAAAATAATACCTACGTTTTGTACTAGTTAAATTTTTGTAGTTTAAATTTTAATAATGTTTTGGTAAAGACGTGTCAGTAAGAAAAATATTTCTAAATATATTTTGCAACGATATTTTTGGGCCACCTCTGTATAGGTAATATCCAAGGCAATATATTTAACATAAAAATTCATTACTCTCCTCTCACGCCAGTGTACAAAAAAAAACATCAAAATACTCCTAAAATGAATTTTAACTTTTTTTAAATCTAAAACGCTTTCTCTTTTAAACTATATGATAAAGTCAACCATATACTTCAGACAACACGAACTCTTTCGTAAACAAGACACGCTCTAAAACCGGCATTTTGAACAAAAACCCCAGCAGTTGATGGATTGCTGCCTCCTTATTAGCGGCTAGGAATTGGAATGTTCGACATTGCAGCTCTTCGAAATTCCTCCACAGTTTCAGCATGCATTATTTAACTTTTTTTGTACCCTGACCCTAGGATTAAATAACGCAGTTACCGTAAGAACTTTTTTAGAAACATTGAAGCTCTGGTCCGAGAGCTGGTAGATACCTATTTTGGAGTAGGTCCTGGAGGCAAGCTGAAAATTTGCCTTATACCTACTTTTCCTATCATACCCTAACTCAGCACTGCAAGTCTGGCTGCATGTTAGCGGGGCTAAGATTTTTTTGGGGCCCAAAAATTTTTCTTGAGGCATTCCGTAATTCCTACAAGTGAAAATTAAATATCTAAATAGTCATAAAAAATAAGCCAGACGATTTGGTCACGTCTTGCCTTGCCAGACACATGCAAAATAATGTTTCAAAAAATTCAAAAAAAGGTTCTTGTGGCATTATTTTGAATATATATTATTGTCTTTATTTTTTACAAGTAAACATTAAATATGTTAAAAGTCATAAAATCCTTTATAAATGTATGCGTTACAGTTATTTTTGTAGTGCAGTAAATTAAAGGTAGAAAGGTACAAATTAGGATGTACGATGTCATTGTGAGTATGAAGATGTGTATATATTTATGATAATTATGTATAGTATGAGTATTAGTAGGGATATAGATAACTTAATACGACCGAATTTATAATAATGTATTGTAATTTTAATAAGTAATTTGCCAAAAACGTCACTAATTACTACCTTTTAAAAAACTCGACACTCCAAAATCACTTTGAACCTTCGTAATTTCACTTTAAAGCTGGAATTCCGTTGTTCTTGCTAACTTTAAAGTCTTAGGCAAGTTAGATAGAAAACAAGCAAACGCTGCGCTGCTGTCAACAGGAGTTATAAATGATGGAACCCTTTACCGAAAAGGCCCAGCTTTTTCCCTTAAAACGCGATTTCGGGAAATATCCCGCCGGGAAAGGTATCTGAATGGAATTTTGTGAGTCGGGATATCTTTTATGTTTACGTAAACATGTGCCTAGTACAATGTCGAGGCAGCGAGGATTTGGTGAGCCTTGATGAATGAACGACTTGGAAGGGTTGAAGGATGTTTAGCTGATATTAACTTAAATAGTCACAAAAGTTTTTACTAAATCAGAAAGCAGAAAATGAAAATGCCTGAGGCCTATAAAATCATAAAATACTGTAACACGTCATAATAATTTGCTAACTACTACATTAAAAACGTATTCTGATATCAAAGCTCGCAATTATTAGTCGCCTTAATTTTATGAGTTTATCAATTAAATAATTAATTAGCTTGAAAAATTTATTTAAAATATGTATTGTTCTATCCGTTATTTAAAGTATGTACCTAATTGCTGAAAAAAATAATAACTACCTAACAGTGAATTAGTTCTAAAGCAGACAACGTAACCTATGACGCATGGTATCACAAAAAAATTAACCGTTGCCAACCCTTTACAAGTAGATAATGTTATTTTATTATAAATAGGGCTTATGATGCCCGCTTACAAATGTTACAAAGCTACAAATTAATCATTTTAAAAATAACTACATTATCAACACTTTGTTATTTGTGTGTCGTATCAATTATAAAAAAGTTATTCTTATTTTAGGTAAAATACACCGATGTTAACCTACATCTTAGACCTAAGTAGATACTGGCGGATTATTAAAAAAAAAGCATCTATAAGTCACATAACCCGGTCCACTACGGTACGGTATTATCACTTATTTTGAATAGTCTATTAGAAACAGGCTCTTTTCGCCTGTTGTCATCAACGCGTTGTATAGGTATAAAACCTATCTATTACGAGTATTATGTTGCCTGAACGGACACAGCCCATCTCTATCAATGAACATAAATCTAATGGAAACTGCCCAGTTAGCCGTGAATCAAAATGACGTGATCCGAGTGACGTCACGCTACACGTGTGTGACGTTAGAGCACGTCATTGTTTGCAACGTGACACGTTTGAGCGTGTTGTGATTGGATTGGAGCTTTGAGCCTGGTACAAAAAGGTAGGCTCTTGTAGGTATTGTATGTCGTTTTACTGTCATTATTTTTGAAACTGACTGTTTTCGGCAGCTCCATAGCTGCTCGGCTTATACGGGAAAATGCGGATGTGCTTGATGCCATCTTTCTTTAGGTATGATTCGAACTGACCACTCGCCGCACACTCGGCTGTCACCCGCTCCACGTCCGCGCCCAGCCCAGGCCGCGCCATACATAGGCGTACGCCAGCGCCTTTGTGCGTACCGCTCCGCCGTGGTGGATGGTGCGTGGCCAAGCACCGGGGACAGAGCGCGGGGCGCCGCCACCGCCGCCGACTCGCACCGCTTGCACGTCCTCTTCTCGCGTCGACATCGGCGCCGATGTCCCACTCCCAGCGACGCTGCTGGGTCCGCTCGCCTTTGAGTCACGATCCGCCGCCTCCAACGACGTCGCTATTTCCACTGCGCGGCTGAATGTTAATTTGTCCTCAGTTAACAACTTGAAACGTATCGCATCACTTCTCAATCCGTATGCCAGCAATGCTGATCACGTAGGTTCTCTTGTACTACGTAGGTATAACCGATGAAATTGCATTTTTGAGCAAGCTGCTTGAGTTGCGCCACGTACTCATTAATGGACTGGTCGGCCATTTGCTTACAAGCCTGAAATGTCATACGCTCTGCCAACTCGGATCGTTTCGGTGATAAATGCTCAAGCGAAAGCTCTCTCTCTCTCTCTTTATGCTCTTTATTGCATAATCTACTAAATTTAACTTGGGCAGCATTGCAAGACAACCCACCCTTTTGGGCATTTTAAGTATACCTAGCTAGCCGGCGAGGCGGTATCACTTATCATTGTCGATTTACAACTGTGATGAGGGTTTGCTCATAATTTTAGGATTTTTTCACGATATAACCTGCGTTTACCATAGTAGGTACACTTACTTGACTACGGTATTTGGGTACCTATGGTTTCACGTGGTATAAAAAAAACTTTGCTACCCAACAAAACTTCACTTATTCTTAATCCTGAATGATCAGAAAAGCTAAAAGTAATGCTACAATTTCATCCATCCATCAACAAAAAGGCATTCCCACGTAAAAATGTTCTAAAATATTGGCCATGCTCTATTTACACTCGGCAGACAAACAATAAAACCTAATGTTTTTCTAGCGTGTATACTTAGGCAGGGTATATAATATTTATGTTGAAACATTCCTACAGTTCACAAAACATAAATAGAGGATGGTGGTCACATTTATAGGATCTAAACGTATTTTTAAAATTATATTTGAAATTATATTTCCTTACTAAGCGGTAGAATTTAGTAATAATATTTCATCCCAACTATTCCACGCCACTAAACGCCATCAGCAGCTCATCCATCAAACTAAACTCAATACATAGCATTATTCATAATTTGTCCCGCTCAACTATAAATTATATGAAACGCAACGATCAATCAACTGTGTTTGAGACACGATTTAAAACTAAGCTGGGGGTCGCTATTTTGTTTTAGGGTAAAATATAAATAGTATGAATGAGATACTGACAGGGAGTTTCAGTGATGATTGCAACTGTATATTTTTTAAAATTAAAATACGGCAAACGCAAATAAAAAATCTGTGGCCAAGGGCGAGTTGAACTCGCGCCCCAAGGGTTAAGCATGTTTTTTTTTTTCGTTTTCGGCATTAAGCGAAACACGCTTGACTGCATAAATAAAAATATATTTGAAATTCTGACAATAAGTCCTTTCATTTGATATAAGTAGGTACATTATGTTATAATTTGCATTGTTTTTTGTGGCCTCAAAAGTGGTCCCAATCGGTATGTTTAAAATTTATGTATTAACGTTACATGTCCGTTTTTGGGTCACAGCCTTACACATGTGTACCAAATTTCAATTTAATTGGTCCAGTAGTTTCGGAGCAAATAGGCTGTGACAGCCGGGCAGACAGACGCACGAGTGATCCTATAAGGGTTCCGTTTCTTCTTTTTATTTGAGGTACGGAACCCTAAAAAGTAACAGGTTAGTACAACAGTTTTTTTTTCTTTGTTCAGTCTCTATACTTGTAATTACTCTGCGAGGTACGAAGTAAATAATAAATATTATAAAGTATGAAGATAATTCATATTTAATATTGCTAATAGTTTCATGTCTATACATGATGTAATATTTTGTGTAGGTACTATACTTATACCACATAGAATCAGATGTTGGTAGCGGGAATCTTAAAAATGTTTACACGTGTTTTAAATGATCGCTTGTATGTATAGATACTTAAGACTCATATTAAAAATCTACTTACCAAAGCAAATAGAAGTATTTAAAGCAACAAATTCCTTAAATACCATTTTTCACATACCTGAAACAAAAAACGGAACATTAGTCGAACAGTCGGACAGACGCACTGACCTCCGGCGTGGGGCAAAAAGAAACAATAAATTTTGTTAAACGCGAACAAAAACCGTTTGACTTGCGCAAAGCGGGCTGTTCACGAGCCAATTGAAATTGTGGGTAGCCATCAGCTACTAATAACATTTCACCTCAGTACACCGAACAAAGATACTTCGCTGTCTAAAAAAAATGAGCGAAATTCGATCTTGCTGCGAGCGTGAGGCAATAATTTAGAAAACTCTTAATTCATCGGAATCACGGAAGGTAAAATCGGGAACAAACCTGAACTCTATAGCGGTTTTCAGAAAAAAGTGTACCATTTACTTTTTTTCGAAACCTAACAACTTTTGAGTTATGTATTTGGACTCAGAATTATGACTATGATTGAAACAAAGAAAAAAAGTGTCTCTCTGTTTTTCATACAAATGCTGGGCGTCAGTTTTGTGACAGTCCATACGAAATTGTATAGAAAAGTGCGTCACAAAACTGACTTATTTCCTGACACTCATTTTTCTATCTTAAATCAATAGTCCTTATGATTCTGAGTATAAATAATCCAAATGTTGATAGTTAAAAAAAAAAGTAAATGGTATACTTACTTTTAACAGAATATGTAATATAATTTTCTCAAACATGCTATGTAATATTGATATTACGTTCTTTATAATAGGCTGGGAAGTATCACGTCTCCGGCGCAGCTAGACGAGGGGCCTGTAATGAAATTTCATACAAAGTTGCAGCCGTTGCAGGCCTAGGCCGGGAAGTGGCTCTTTTTTAATTTCTATTTCACATATAATTGTGACACAGCATCATGGCATTCCGCCATAAAAAAAAACTATAAGCAATATTTGCTTTTTGGTTCGTTTATGACATTCTGCCAATACGCCTATTAAAAAAAAACAATAAACGATATTTGATTTATATATATATTTGGTCAAGCAAATCTTGCCAGTAAATAAGAACAAAAAAAAACTATACTCATCCTTTTCTTTTGGGTGTTAGTACTAGTGTAAGACAAAGATAGTATGATTGAAGATGATTTATTAAACGTTTGAGAAAAGCACTATACTTACTTCGGCGTGAAAAGGGGTTGTCGGCCTCATAACTATCCGGCCTCACTACGTTCGGCCGTATATTCTATTCGGCCGGCAACCCCTTCCTTCCCGGCGTCTGTAGTAATGAGTACTATTGTTCGTAGATGTAACTAATGATTTTACCAAAACGTGGCAATAGTTGACTTTAATACTGGACGAGCAAGTATGTATATGTAATGGAGCACCACCTATAAAAATATCCATACTGAATGCATTTCGCAAAGACACCTCGTAAATGTATCACTCCGTCTCAGTCGCAGTCCCGGTCGGCCCGTGAATGTCCGTGCGTAATTAACAACCGTTCCGGAACATATAAATCGCGCGCCACTCTACATTCTTCTTCGTTCCTGTCCTTTTGTACTTGCGTTTTTTAATGCCCGCCACGTGTGGGCGATATACGTCCGTCAGATTGAAGTGCGTCTTGATAAATACGAACCTTAATTTTTTAACATGCGATATGAGTAGTGAGTACGGTAATTGATTGAGGTGGCTGACGATTTTTAAAACTCGTAATTCCTAGCTCGGAAAGCGCTTTTTAAAGAGATGAATTTATTTCTATTCTTTGTGTGTTATTTCGTCCAGTAGAGCTACGAGTACTATACTCTGTATCTTTAGGTATTAAAATAAAAGTAAACAAACAATTTTTAACATTTTCGGGTAGTTATAACATTTACTGGTTAACCAACCAAATACAAAACCCCTTGGATCTGTCACTGAACGGCCTGGCTTTAACCTACATTATTTGATCATGTAATGTTTTCAACTACCCTCAACTGGCTTAAGGAGCCATTTAAGGGTAGATTTTGTTTACTTTTATTTAAATACCTAAAGATACAGAGTATAGGTGCTGCAAATCATGACAAGAAATGTAAGTTGTAAACATAAATGTGGAATTATACCTAATTCAAGTGAGCGAGAGGAGCGTCCACTGTCAGCCACAAAGCGAGGACTTTGACACAGTTTCATACTTTGAACCCTTGCACTTGAATCCAAGTCAAAGCTTGGCTTGTGAGCTTCTAACTAATTTGATATGGGAAACAAAAATATATTCTGCACATTACTACTTTTTTCTATTCTTTTCAGACAAGTTATATGTAATGACAATTATATATTATGGCATAAATTTAAAAAAAAAGCAATAATCAAATGTTAACTGTCGTGAGTAAAATAAAACTAATTTTACTTTTGTTTTAGTGACATTGACTTGATATTCTTCACCGGTTTCTTCTGTCTATGGCTAATATAGCGTCGTCTGTGTAAAAAATTAAATATTACCAATACATAATACTTAATAATTACTTAGGTACAATAATGTGCCATAAATGGAAATGTAATCTAATGTTACCTTATTGTTATTTGTTACCTGTTTATGTTATTATATAAATAGGTATATGAAGTAAAATTCTTTAGATTTCTTATAAATTATTAGATGTGAATTCTGGATGTACGAGTAGGTACGTTTGACAATTAGTTAGCAAAATACATTTGACTTGTAATGCGTAAAGATAAATATTTAATAAATGCAATGGCGTTATACAAAAAGTTCAAAAATGTGAAAAGTGAAGTTTAACAAACCCTTGATAATCGTTTGTCCCTATTTGTCATTTTGACATTTAGTGCTTATTAGAAAAAGACAAAATTTAACAAAGGTTTTCTAAGCTTTATGAATAAGGGCGGTAAAACAGCACCATAGGACGGCACTACGATTACAAACGTGAGCCTACCCTTGGTGCAATCAAATGAAGATGGAAATAAAAATAAAGCACGTGGTCCATGAGCGGGCAACAAAAGGCGGTGTTGCACCGTCCTCACGACCAATTAGCTCCAGCATTGCGCTACATAAATTGTATCAAACTGCTTTGCGCCACCATACTGGTTCCTCTTTCTGTGCTGGAAGAGAAATTAAGGCCAATTCTAATTTAACAATTTGTTACGGTTTGAAGTGGTTTTGACACGACCCTGACGATCGTCTTGGGTATTGGCGAACATCTCACGCACGACTTTCGCTTGCACCAGGCACCAGTCAGCATGTGCGATCTTCAAGGTATCGAATCTAAATCGGGCGATCTTCAATATTTGAGGGTTACAAGAACTTAGCCGCCGCCATAAAATAGAAGTAACGCTCTCATGTTCTGTAAATTATTTGTAAGTATTATTACGGGGTCGATGATTAAATGATAAAGTTTTCACAAAGCATATTTTATATGATTAAAAATAATAATGATGAGTGAAGTTTCAAAAATCTCTTTAAAATAAGGAAGAAGGGAATTTAGTTATTATTTTGCTTCATGTTAATCCTTTTAATAAAATTTTACTTTTGCAAAGAAAACTGGAACCATCACTAGTATGTGAGAGAAGCATCGATAATTGATTTTATCGATATAGGAACTCCCTAGATTCCGATGTCTGCTTATCTGTTTAGTTTGACCATCAATAAGTGTATCAATTTTGACGTTAATTCCATACTACACACTAACCAACACATAAAAAACCGGCCAAGTGCGAGTCAGACTCGCGCACGAAGGGTTCCGTACTATTACGCAAAAAACGGTAAAACATCACGTTTGCTTTATAAGTGCCCCGCTTAAATATTTATTTTATTCTATTTTTAGTATTTGTCGTTTTAGCGGCAACTTAAATACATCATCTGTAAAAAATTCAACTGTCTAGCTGTCACGGTTCATGAGATACAGCCTGGTGACATACAGACAGACAGACAGATGGACAGAGGAGTCTTAGTACTAGGGTCCCGTTTTTACCCTTTAGATACGGAACCCTAAAAATGATGGCACTACGATGACACGTTAAAGAAGCGTTTTTTGTTAACACATATTTTACCATAGGTACTTATATTTAAGGAGTTCGCGCTTCCACGATCCCTAACTCCAGGAACACTCGAGTCCCTCGCAAGAGTTCATTATCACAAATAAACTGGAGAGCCTTTCTGTTTTTATTGTCGTGCTTCCTACAACAATATGGCAAACTGTGTCAAGTGTCTTGGAACGGTTCGCTGAATAGATTCAGTGGTGGAATTTATATTTGAAATGGCACAGTTATCTACTGAAGTAATATCTGAAAGATTAGGAAATATTTATTAATTACAGTTACGATATAAGGCTAGATTTAAAGCTTCGAAAAAGTATTTGATTTTTTTAATGAGTAATAGTTTCTCGGTTCGGGTAAAATGAAATTCAAACCTAACAATGGTAAAGTACTAAATGGTTTATTCGCACAGAAACAGATGAAACCTTCAAAGTAGCTGCGGTTTTAATACAATCTGGGTGTTGTATAGTTGTAACCACATTCATACGTGAGACGTTTGAGGATTAAGTGCTTAGCTCAAATGTTATTTTGCTTTCTAAACCGTAGAAGGGAAGTTAGGAGCGATAGAATTAGCGAAAGGAAATGGAACGTCAAATGCTCAAGAATTTTTGGGGAGTCAAGGAGCTTTCGAATAACAATTGTAATGGTATTTCAACGAAATTATATGGTATAATTATATTTTGTACAAAATGTTTGTTAGTTAATGAAATCTTTGTTATATTTCTTCGGGGATAAAACTTTATTATTAAGTGCATTGTTTAGTTATGACTGCTATTAAAGGTTCTTATGGGAGAGGCAAGTTTTCCTATCGTCTGTTTTTTATTTAACTATAAAATACTACGCCATACATTTTCAATGCAATAAACCAATGAGCGTTCCATACTATTTCCTATGGGCAGTATTTCATAGTTACGAATAATCTTAGCACTATCGCAACTCAGAAACTTTGTCAATATAATAAACGCAACAACCAAATATATATATAAAAACCTAATTTAGAAAAATATTCCAGTGTGGCATACTCTTGGCGCGTTATTTCATACGCTACTTTTGATGCTGACTGTGCACTAGATAAGGGTGTGGTATTCCGCGAATTCTTCAACATAGATCGATTTCAACGAAAAATCTGGAAGCTGGATATCACGAAATACCGTTTTTCCTTGTTGCATAATAAATATCAACCGAAGTTAACGCCAAAGGGCAAACTAGTCACGCAAAATATTTACGGGAAAAGTGAGGTAAATCACGAATAAATATTATTCGGTTGTTTATTTTTGCTTCTACCTTTTTACTGGTAATTATAATATTATTATGTTATTATCAACACGATATTATTATTTTTCAATAAATATAATTTTGTTATAAAGCGACTGCTAGGTGCGTTTAAAGTCAAATTGCGACTTGGACGCATAGCGCGGGCTGTAGTAAAAAAAGTTTTTGAGTTGATATTCACTGAAATCTTCCTAAGGCTCGATAGATTTAATGATTAATATTAATAGGCGGCTTGTGAGTTCAGATTCAGATATTTATGGATAAAGTTATAAATAATTTTACACGTCACACAGCATCCACATCATTATCACAATACATACACATAATTATTACAATATTAAATTGCTAGATACAATTTATTGAGTAAGGTAGATTTGATTTCTAATAGTTACATTAATTTTTAAATATTAAATTTGAATGACGTGATTTTATTGATAACATAATACACGAGGACCGGTGCAATTGAGTCCTTTACTGGTCTTGATACTTTGGTAATTGAAAAATAAAGTGTGACAAAAGGACAAAGCTCTAATAATATTCGGAGGCTGATGAAACGGAAACTGATAGGAAAGCCAATACGGACTTACATATAGCATATTTATTTAACAATGTGTATATTTTGTAAAACAAGACCAGAGCATCTTTCTATTTGTTGTATGTAGTTTTTATTAAATAAGAGGAATCAAATAATTATAATAAAAAAATAAAAATTTCGTTTTTCCGCTTTTCCTCATGCACTGTTTTATTGCTTAAGAGCATGTTTGTCCCATAAGTATATTCTTCATCTTTAATTTGTTTAAAATTATATTCTGCTTGGCGTTTGGTTTTAGGAGAATGTTTCATCCATCCTATGCTGATTCGATTACTCCTGTCATTTAAAAACAGCCATCACACTGCATCCAGCCGTATCAAGCCGATATTAAATCAGCATTGCCATCTAGCTCTGTGGCAGGAAATCTCATATACTAGTTAAAAAACTACTGTTAAAATTCCTTTTATACTATCAGGACATGAGTTATTACTTGCAAAAGTAAATATGTTAAATATACTGTATTGTCATTGCTCTAATCTTTATTTTTACTCGACTGCGAAGAAAAAGAAAAACGTGCCGAGTGAAAGGCCCGAAGTAGGTAGTCCTCTGTCCTTTTCTAAATGTTGCCATTTACGAAAGAAATACCTAAAAGTGATATTTCATAGCGAAAAATTTATCTTGGTTCACTTGGTTGAGCTTGTAAACGTTTAGAAATATAAATAATCCAAACTGATTTTGCTATGCTTAAACAGGTATATGTAGTATCCAGAAATTGGTAAGTTAATTAAACATATGGAGGATTAATGGGGTGACAATAATCTTATAGCGTCACGTATAATGGTCATGGGATAATCCAGAATTTAATCAGCAAATCCCACTGGCTACCCTACTCAGGCCTTTAGAATATTAGAAATGCGGCTAGATCTGTCGACGAATATTAGGATTGGGTTTAATGTAATGTCATTTTAGTACCTAAGCAAAGATAATAACTGTGTGTATAGTTATGACTATTGCTTGTCATAATAAAAATCCAATATAAAATAGTAGTAAAAAAATCACTTATTAGGATGCGACCGTTTGATGTAGTTAATGAAAAGTCGATAATAAATTGAAAAACAAATACCTACTGATGTTATAGCGTTGATATATATATCTTGAAATATCTTCGTTAGCGTGCAGTTTTCGATTCGGAGATCGCGAGTTCGAACCATGGTTGAACCATAAGTTCCCGGAACTTATATACCAGTCCCTTTTCAATGAAGTAAAACATAGTAAAGAAATCGGACCTTTTCCTTTCTGTTTGGCAGGTTGGCAGGTCAGTGGGCAGTCACGTAAAAACTAGTTACCTATGGCAATTAGTAGGGTAACGTTGCTGAAAGAAGTGCTAAAATATCGGGAATTCATATAAACACATTTAATGTAAGAAATTAAGTACTACCTACCTAATTAATTGTGGTTTTAAAGTTTGTCAAAGGTCTGTCTCATTTCAAACATAGACAGAGAGAATCATACTATCTTTGTCTTAGACTAGTACTAGCACCCAAAAGGAAAGGATGAGTATAGTTTTTTTTTGTTCCTATTTACTGACAAGATTTGCTTAACTAACTATACTGTTTCTGCCTAGGAGGATATAACCAAACGAAGACGCCACGTCTGTAATTTTTTGTACAATAAAGTCTGCCGATTTTTGCGGGGGAGGGGAACGTCAAATGTATACGTGACGTAAAAATAGCCATGTCAGATAAACGTCAGTCCATACATTGTGTATGACCATTGGCCGACTATTTTCGACAGAGGGGAACGCCTGTTTATGGCTACTCCGTTTGGTTATATCCTCCTAGGTCCCTGCAGTGGCACTCGCAGGTTAAAACTGTTTGACTTAAAAATGATATTTGTAAGAACACTTGTGACTAAAGAACAGTTGCACCAAATTGACTGTCACCTTTAAAGCGTTCGCTAATTTTTGTATGTAAAGTTTCATACTTTACTGCTGTGTGACGATGATCAGCCCGTCAAGTGTGAATGGTGCAACTGGCCCTAACTACACAACTTTTATACGTTAGGTTAGGTACAAACGCAATTTAACTATGTATCTTTTGCATCTCAAAATCTCTAGATTCCTGCCCAATGATTAATTGATAGCCATCGACACACGATCCGATATAACAAACAATGAACATACAAACGCTCAGCAAAATCATTAAAATTGTAACATTATAAATAAGGGGTCCTGCATAATAGGCCTCGAATGAAGGGGTCTCTTTGTAACACAACTCGTATAGGGTCGGTACATAAATAGTTACATTTCATTGTGAGCAGCAAATTATTGTAATTTAGCAGATTTCGTACAAAAGAGCTGCACGTACGTTAAAAATTGAAATTTGACGGTGACAGGAGTGGAACATTTTGGATTAATATGTGACGCCGGTTGTTTTTTATTGCTCGATGTTATTAGCTTTTTATAGACCCCAAAAGTTGTATTTTTGCTTTGAACAAGTCGGTCATCTAGACAAGTAATACAAGTATGAGTTAGACATTGTTTATGTAGTTTCGAAATGCAAATATTGCAAATATACAAAAGTCACTTTTTGGTAAATGAAGAATATTCGCAGACGTTACATAAGATCAGTAGGTACGGATAATTATTACCAAATAATTACCATTTTTAAGGAGAATAAGGTTCAAACGACTGTAATCACACAAATTATAAACTAAAACTAAAACAAATTATTAAACTTCATTATACGTAACTTAAAGTTGATTTTTTGTATAACATCATAGAAATAATATTAAAGCAGCAACCAAAACTTGCTCTGATTTGTAGACGATAAACTTATTTACTTTATTAATATCACATGTTTTTCATTTATTGTTGTGTTTCCATATTCTTTATTATATATTTATGATAAGGGTCTAGTTATTTGACAATATACATAAAATAATTTATAAACATAAAATACAATAAAAAAAACTTTCGTGTCCCGATTCGATACTTTTCCCCATAATCTACATGTACAATTTGTCATTGCGTTGGTTTCAGATGGGGCTTCTATTTATAATTAATTATAAACATCAAATAATACCAAAAAGTCACATCCAAAGAATTTAGTATTTAGCTAGGCTAAACAACCATAACAAATAAATAAAGAAATATTAGGGGACATCTCACACATATCAACCTAGCCTCAAACTAAGCTAAGCTTGTAATTACTATGGGTGCTAGGCGACGATATACATACTTATATAAATAAATACATACGTATATACATAGAAAACACCCATGACTCAGAAAAAAAATTGTGTTCATCACACAAATAAATGCACTTACCGGGATTCGAACCTAGGACCATCGCCTTCACAGGCAGGGTCACTATTTACTAGGCCAGACCGGTCATCAGACACAAGTTCTAAGAGTATTAAATATAACCCCTTTACTTTGATTAAAATAATAATTCATCCCTTATAAGTCCCACTGCTGGGCACATGCATACTCACATGCACAACACCAATAAAATGAGCTATTCTGAAATATAAACCTAAAATTAATTCAATTACCCAATGTTACTGGAAAGGGTAGCTTGAATCGATAAAAGATTTTGTTTGATATTGATCTTGAAGAAGTAGGTATAAGAAGTTAATTTAAGACCATATCGATAACCTAGTTCATACTTGTACTAATTATACGGAAAATTAGGTTGTCATTAAGACTTTCGGTTTGTGGACTAATTCCAACAACAAATTTACCATAATTAGTACGTACGTAATTATAGTACTAGGGCATCGAAGTTGTGTTTTGTTTTGTGGCTTGCTAGCTGTATGATTTAACTGGACAATTTAATAGTTTCTTAAAAAATATATAAATGCAGATATTGGCAAGGGAAACCTAGCTAACACAGGAATTACCCGACTTAAGGCTGATTCTCACTGGCATAAAGGCGCGGATGATGGATGACGTGTCGTCGCAACAAATAGGGGTCGCCATTCAGGCCTTCGTTATTGTGTTAAAATCAATTTGGCTCATCCCTAGCAAGGGTGTATACCCTGTCGATAAAAGTTTCGATATTTTGGATCTCAGTTTATGCGTGGGTCAATTTAAGCATTATGCAGTTTTGTGAATTGTGAAAATTTGCTGTTTTGTTGTTGTGATAAAAAATCTGGAGATGATGAGATAAGTATTAAAGTACCGTAAAACCATCGAAGTATTATAGTTTAGTTAATACAACAACTATGGTACACAAGTTCAACACAAGTGTTGAACATTATACCAATATTATGTTGGTTTAGTATTTTCTGGGTGTTTCTCGCAATTGCATAACTGTGTTGTCTCTGACTTAGTATTAAATAGTAGTCACACCTAGAAAAAAGATATTCGAGTTATTTTAGGACCATAGTTCGGCGATACGGTACCTTAGTTTTTCTATTTGATATTGTGTTGTTTACGAACGTGGAATGTAAAGAAGTAGAATGTATGAGTAAAGTAACATAAACGTACCATAATTGTATTATTGTTTAGCTTAAAATTATTTAAAAAAAGTAGCTGTGTATAGCCACTCGCTGGTTTCATGGTACTCAAAGAGTACATACGCATGTTAGGTTACAAGAACTGCTAAATTACAAAAAACAAAAGTAATCAACCGTACTCAAGTATATAAAATATGCATATACAGACTACTTAGTGATTTCGGGTGTCGGAAGGATGGTTCCTTAAAATAATTGGTTTCGGATATTGCTTACAATGTACTTAATAATACTTATTCATACAACATTGTCAAATTATATCTAATCAATTAAAATACCTTAAAAAACGTATACTATACTTTTAAAAATGCATTTAACCTAGAGTTAGACCAAGATAAGGCTGCAACGATTTTGATAGCAAACGCAGTGCAAGTGTTATTAATACGTTATAGTTACATATAAATTTGACGTTTGAAATAACACTTGCATTGCGTGTGCTATGAAAATCGTTGCAGACTTATCTTGATCTAAGTCTACTTACTTATGTAAGTTTGTAAAATTTTGTTTGTAATAGAACATCGATAAAATTTAATCCTTTCCCATCCCTACAAATCTACAACTAAACACGCCTATGTCCAGTTGCTAACTAATAATAGTTCTTGGGGACGCAACCCCACAAGCCAAAGCAATACATTCAACAAAAGTCACCATATCCCTAGAATTGTTAAAAACGGGCTGCATTTTTTTTGAGATGAGTGTTCGGTTGCAATTTAATGAGGTTATTAACAGACGGGTTGTTCCAGAGGGGCATTTTCCTATGTTCATTTGAAACTTCTTTTAGTCACATAACGCTTTTGTTCATGATTAGCCATATTTATCTGTGTGTATTTATTGTTATATAAAGTGCGAATAGTAGATCTGTTATTTCTTTCCATGTTTTCTAAAAGCAATTTTATAGGTATTATGTATTTTTCTTCAACAACTTGGTAATGTGTTTAGATTTTAATTATGTCATCTCTCTAGTCCATATTTAGTGTTTATATAGAATCTACTGATATTTTTATTATTATTTGTATGTTTTTGGATTTCACGGGCCTATAAATCCCGGTCTTATGATAGGCCTGCGTGGGGATATAGATCCAACACGTAGAGGCCCCTTGGAGAGCTTTTATGTCATGTAGATGTAGATGTATGTCTGGAACCCTGGAACAGGCGCAACAATTATTGACACCCATGAACCGGTCGCAGCAGGCATTAGAACTATTGTAGAAAAAGTGAAAAGTATCATCATCATCATCATTAACTTAAGAGTTATTCTCTTGTCGGTGGAGTATCTTCCAGCTTTCTCTATCCCGCGCCAGCTCTTTGACTTTTTGATACGACACGACCCCTACTTTTTCTTTCACTTGATCTAAAAAGCTGCGTCTGGGTTTTCCTCTACCCCGCTTCCTTCCTATCCGCCCGTCCAGGATAGTTTTAAAGAATTAGTCGTGTCGTATTAAGTGTAAAATCATTTTCCCGCGTCTATTTGCAATAGTGTTCAGAATAGCTCTTCTTTCACTCACTCTTCTTAGCACCTCCTCATTCGTTATCCTGTCTCTCCAACTAATGCCTTCCATTCGCCTCCAGCACCACATTTCAAATGCTTCCATTCTCTTTCTTTCTCTTAGGGTCATTGTCCACGTTTCACTTCCATAAAGGGCTATACTCGAGATGTACACCTTAATCAGTAGCTTCTTGCTTCTGCATGAGTGAAAAGTATATGCATGAATGAAAAGTATACCGGTATAAGAATTGAAGTTTGGCTGGACAATGAGACTGGGTTATTGCAAAGACATCCGGGCACCTGCCATAACAATGTTTTCACTAGTTATCGAGGCAGACGGTGACTTGCCGCCCACTAGATGGGCCTCTGAAACGGCCGTCGCGAAGATGACCAGGAGCCAGCTGATAACAGCCACTGTGCCAATTCGCGTCTTATGCATGTTTTACATCTACCCCTGGAGCATATGTTTTATTTTTAAATTTTTTACCATTTATCCATTCTAAAGATGCTTGTTCAGCAATAGATAAGTTTTGGCTCATATATAATGAAGATTATAATTTTCGTAACATTGTATGAAAAAACCAAATATTTCTACCTAAATAATTTAGCTACTTCAATTTCATATATTATCGAATTTAAACTACCACAACGCGCGCACGCACACACAGACAGTCACGCGAGTGACTAAAACAAGTAAGTCTAAACCGTGAAATTATTTAATTTCATATATTATTTTCATTTATTAAACAAACTGAACTCGAATAAAAAAACACACACAATAAACACAGGTTATACGCATATCGATTTCCAAACAACAAATAGCCCTAAATGACCTACGAGAACATGGCCCATTCAACGCACATTATACCTCCCCTATTTGTTCCAACAGGGAATCGAACTTAACGAACTGTCATCACGAATACAATGAAAAAGTCGTTTATTCACATCAAACATCTGTTTCACACGTCTAAAACCATAGAAATAACTTCGCCATATTAAGTAAAACAACCCAATGCCATTACTGCACTTTTCTAATTCGGCTTGTGAAGCAAATGGATTTTTGTTTATTCAGGACCAACCGGCCTTAGATAAATAGAATGGGAAGATTTTTAAGTGCCAAAATTAAGTCTGAAGTGTTAAGTGCTCTTGACCTTAAATAATCAGATACCTTTGACAACTTAAAGCTCTCGTGGGTTTAATGGTGCGTAAAGAAAATATGTAATTATATCTAAGTACAAACGTGTGAAACAAGTTAACTTTAGTATGAAAATGTAGTAGTTATTTTTATTAATATCTATTTGTTCACGTTTTTTTTTTTTTCCTACTTACAATCAGGGGAATACTCGTTCTATTTGAAAATCGATTCAGTCTCAACAGGGCGCAGATGAGTTAAGAAATCATTTTTAATAACTGAAAATCCTGGCATCGTTACAATACAATTTTTTTTTATTTACATTCAGAGCAACATATGATAATAAGCTCATAATCATCTTAATAGATAATTTGATGACATAAAATTGTGCTTGCAATTTTTTAACATACTCGAATAACAATTCAAAACGAATAAAAATGACAAATTCTGCTATAAATAAGGTATTTTTAATATACAGTTTGCTTATAGATAATTTGTAGTCACTTATATTTCAATGAAGGGGCCAGTAAATTCCAAAGCAAAAGTAATAAATGTACAACGCTCCACGAATCGTACTACTAACGCCATCTAGTCAACAACTCGCACATCACGCCCAAGTTATTTCGTAAAATGTATTTATATTTTATAGCCGACTTCAAAAACGGAAGAAGTATTCAGTTCGTCGGAATATTTTATATTTTTCATACCACGCACAGTCCACATACTTTGCTTTTCACATATATTTACGAATATAGGTAGACGTCCACACTCTCCACAGGGCCGCATCGCACGCAACGGATTTTAGTTTTCTTTGTATAGAAAGTCACACAAGTGCATCTTCTAATCTACGGTGCAGATAAGTGGACGCACTTGCGTGACTTTCTATACAAAGAATACTAAAATCCTTTGCGTGCGATGCGTCCGATGCGTGCGACGTGGCCCTGTGGACGTAGCAATGTATAAAATATCACAATTATATCTACTACTCTCTTATCAGTAGAGGAAGACATCCTTAGAAATCTAAACTAATCCTATTTTTCCAGAGAATCTGAAGTGACGATTCTTGGGATAAGGTTCTTGAACGGATCGCAGACTCCTTTAGCAAGGGTAGGTTGATAATCAACTACTTTAAAAAAATATACAGGAATTACTCGATACCACCAAGTTATGTGAGATGATGCCTTGAAAATATTGACAGGAGACTAAACGTAAAAGTAATAAAACATTATTTAAGAAAGGGGATCGCTAAATTTGTATGTAAGCGAAGGTAGAGTGCGCGTTTCCATTAGCTACTCTAGTATGAACACTTAAGGATGCTCTTTAGCAGTACAAAGTAAAATAGTTTAATAATAAAAAGTAAAATTGCAGGAGAGCCAAAAGAAGGTTTTTTGTTAAATTTTACCTCAAATAAACTACGTACATAAAATTATATATTTATGGATTCGCCATTTCATGTTACAAAAATAAAAAGCCTAGCTAATAATATTATTAAATATTTAATAACGTTCAATATGAACTAGATTTGTAATGACTTATAGTTAGGTAATTTAGGTACTCGTAGTATTTTCATCGTGTTGGTATAGTGAAGAATTTTGTTTCACTCGGGAGCCTCGTGCCTTGAAACCCAAGATTCCATATTTTTCGAACTACTCGCTACGCTCGTGGTTCAATTTTGGATTTTTTTCGCTTGCTCGAATATCAATATTATCACGAACGGTTCAACAACAACTTTGCCCTCTTGTAATAAAACAAATGACTGACTATATTCAATTTTTTCTAAAGTTTGTCGAAAGCCTTGTCGTACAACAATGCGAACGCTAAGCGTGCAACGAGCCCTGGACAAATATTTGCGCGGCAGAATCACCCGGAAGCTATCTCGCAATATCGTGATGGATGACTCAGTATCGCTGGCTATACAGACTTTATAGTGTGTCTATACATTTATAATCTCTTGTAGACAAAACGCAGCTTGTCAGTCGCTGACAGACGACGTTACAGTGCTAATTAAGGTGACTGTCCATTTTCAACCGCAGCTGCGTTACTGCTCCGACACTACTGCAGCGGCCTGAACGCGTCGGTGTTATTGTCAATTTCCATAGTAAAATGAATGACGATATCGACTGCACGTAATATGGTGATTTTAACGTTTTACCAACCGCAGCTGCACTACTGCTCCGACACGTCGGTGTTATTGTCAATTTCCATAGTAAAATTAATGACAAGGCCGACTGCACGTAGCATGGCCATTTTTGCGTATTTAGTGTATTATTGCAACTGCGGCTGCAGACCGCACGTCAAATCTGTCACCTGCACTGAAATGTCTTTGGGTCACAGATATGAGTAGTTCTAAGCAAAGAGGATATAACCACTACGTTCTAATAAGGAGCTTATTACACCCAAGGATATACAACCCCGATGGTACAGTCGCCATATATCGCAGATATATCGGGTCGGCCCAGGAGCTCACAAATATCTGAACACGCCTTTATTGTCAAGGCGCTAGTGTTCAGATATTTTTAGCACCTCGGTCGCTCCGATATATCTGATGGCGACTGTCCCTACTGTAAACTTTTTTGCTAATCTATATTGAGCCATATCACAGAGCCAGTTAGGAAACGTGTGTGTTGTACACAATAATTGTGTACAACACGCACCGCGCTAGTTGTATCATGTATGCATGCACAATTAGGATTGTTCATTTTTTTTTAAATGTTCTATTTCGAAAACCATTTCGAGATATGAGGTTTTTAAACAGTTTCTGACATTTGCTGCGATATAATAATCGAAGATTAAAGATATTTCAACAAATATACTGATGACCTTAGTTTGACCTTCTCGCGAGGCTGAATATAATAAAGTCATCGTATAATAAAAGTTATCGAACCATAGTAAATAAATCCGTCACTCACGTCAAAGTTGTCATCAATTGTCATAATGAAAATTTTCAGTTAAACCGCTAGTTTTTTACGATTTGATTTATAATTTTGATACCTAAACCACCCTAAACAGTAGATTCTGATTGCTTAATATATCAAAAACGTTCCCATTCGTGGGAATGATTTACAAAATAATAGTCCGCGAAGACCTATGTGAAAGACGGTGTTGTCGTGAAGTAAATGTGGAATGGAATACTTCAAGTTGTTACCACATTATTGCTGTGAGGATCACGTCGATGTGAGTATAAAATTAATATTATTTTACTACGAATATTTAAAAGTCCATTTTTGTGGTCGGATCACTATTACCTATTTATTTTCTGTGATGATGTGGCCAGAATATCTAAAGACAAACCGTTTAACACAGCTTGTGCCCTACTAGCTCCGTTTTACTGCTTTGAAGTTAAATTCAATAAATAGACATACATATACGAGTATGTAACTTATTTGATGAAACTGAAAAGATAATTTCTAATTTTCAGGTACAAGTTGCAGTTCAAGGTTCAAGCTGCTGATATCATGATCATGGCGGACAAAACTAAAGTTAATAAAGAGTTGTGAAAAATAAAACAGTCTTATTTTTTACTTTTTTATTAATTTAGGAAAAACCTGTTTCCCAAAAAAGTGTATACATTATATGTTCAACATGTTCTGCACGTGAGGTTGACAATGAGGGCTTTGTTTATTAGCATTCAGTTGAAGTTGATGTAGGTTCTACTCTTGTTGAACCAGAAAATAATTGCATAGTTTGTTATTAAATCTATGCCCAGGCACTATTCTTGCTATAACTTTACATTCTCCGCCTTCTCTAGAAATGTGTACATATCCCACAGCCGTATCTAAAAAGGAAATGACCTGACCACACGTGATGACCTGAAATAGCAGAATACCTATAATTAGCAAAATGTATCTGATTCAACAGATCTCAAATGCAGTGCAGCGAGGGAATGCTGCAGGCATCATGGGAACTTTTGAGCCGGGTACGATGCAGGGTGGAGGCGCATATTAGATGTTTAGTTTATTATTAGTTTTAATTATTATGTTATTTATTATTAATACCTATTGTATTGTATTATGCTCTTTCTATATTATATTAAGATGTATGTTTATCAAATACAATAATACATATAATACAATATCTAACCAATGGTAACAAATAGGTAGAAATAATCCACAAGGTGCTAAGCGTCCTTAACAGTGGACGCTTGTTACAATTTTAAGAATCAAATCTCCTTACGAATCGAATCACTTACAAAATATATGATGTAACTTGCATTTGTATTTTTGCTACCCTGATTTCAGCCAAGTTACGGTTGTAGCATTATCGTCACTCGCTTCTTCACGTAAAAAATACAAAAGTAAATTAGTATTTTATTTGTACGTCTGACATTACCTATATATGACTTGACATTGACAAGCCATTAACGAACGCTGTCGCGACTGCACGCCGCAACAGCCGCAGTCGTGCTGCTACAGTAGTGCGGCACCGCGTAACGTCGCAACTGCAGTGCAGCGGCAGTTACAAATGGACAGTCACCTTTACGGTGACATTCGGATGGCAACAGTAGCAGGAGCTCCCCAGGTATTCTATCGACGCGGAATCGGCTAAAGCCGATAGGAAAAAGCTTTATGTCTGCGCAATAAGAGCGAAAATGTCGTCCGTCGTTGGGCTCGGCTCGCATCGGCCGACGCGTCGACGGCTTTATCCGTTTATTTGGACAGACATAAAGGTTTTTCCTATCGGCTTTTGCCGATTCTGCGTCGATATATCTGGCTGGCGACCCTTACTGTCAACTACTACTGGGGTGTCTTACTTTATTTTATACTTTATGAAATTAGTAACGCATTATTGCCGCGATTAGAACTCAATTCGTCACTCATTTCAAAAAGAAATTTGACAGTGACTGCTTTAGTGTTTACGCCGCAGCAGTAACGCTGCTGAAGTTGCCACCCGAAAGTCACCGTATTACTTGTACAGAGAAGCCCCTATTTCACCACGGTGACAGATGCGACAATTGTCTACATCACTGTTGCTGACGTCACAAGCCGACTGCACGCCAACTACAACGTCGGCGTGCAGTTCCCATACAAGTTGCAGTCAGGTTGCAGTCCGTCTGTATCGGCCCTAATAGCCATTAGATAACTCATTCAACTTTTTACCTTATTCTCACGCAAATCCAAATTTAAACTGTTTTTGCAACTGGCTATTAAGGCTGTTATGCGTAGTTGGGTAGTATTATCCCATGCGTACATAGTCATTGCGTCCAAAGGTTAGGTACATTTTTTAGCTTGGCTGTGTGCTGCATAAGGCCTATATGGCCACGTAGAAGTGTTAGTACAATATACCTACATAGTACATTACGAGTACGTCAGGAATGTTCGCCGCGTGGAGAACCGTTAGTTTTCAAGCCGTGCTGCGCAAGCGGGTGGCGTCCCTGGGCGAACGCGTGCGGGGCAGTACCAACACTCTCCTGAAGGTGATCGCTGAAAGGATGGACATCAGCCCTATCCTCGCTCACTGGATGTCCGTGCATGTCAATTGTAATTATAATTATACTTTCTACTAACACACCTAATATAAGTTATTACTAACATAATATGGATTATTTGTATCTGTAATAAATGCTTTTATTTCATTTCATTTCATATACACTTCTGTAAGTTAGAATATGCTTGTTAAGGTAACATTCCAATTGCAACAGCATTCCAGCGCAGCATTACTGCCGACTATATTTTACTTATATGAGCGGCCAGAGAGCGAAACTGGTGCCGATGACAGACGTATGACGTTAAGTCGCATATAGGATGTTTTTTTAACACAACATTGTAACACCTCAATTATTCTCAATAATGATAATAAATATATGTATATATATAATTATTTATCTATAAAAATGCTTGGTAATTTACACAAAAATAAGTAAACAGAAATTGGTTGTCATTTCCAACAATCTTGTTTTTAACATGACAAAGACAGTTAGTTATGTTTTTATACGTGGCGAGTACGTATAAAAACTCTCAAGTTTCAATATCAGTAAACTAAAGAGTAAGTATCTATAATCTAGATAACAACATTCTGTATTTAGCTTTACGTCATACGTCTGTCATCGGCACCAAAGTTTCGCTCTCGTTATATCAAACTTGGTTATATTATGTCCCACACAACTAACTTCAATAGTTCTACATGCATCTGATGTTACATTCTAGTTAATTTACCATATTGCTTAGCTTAATATATTGCAACTGATGATTTCCATTTTAAATATCACAATCGTTTCTTGAACGTTTTCCAGAATTCGATCTAAAGCCCGGTACAGTTAAGTGCGCTTTCAAATAGACGCTGTGTGAACATAAGGCATTTTAAAATTAATAATTCGTACGCAGACGGCCTTTTGGGGCTTCGCTGGCGTTCACGCGCCGCTGCACATACTGTTCAGGGCACCTAGTGTACTGAATTTCAAAATGGCTTATCAGGGCTTTTCGCTTGAAGCTCTAATGCTGTCGCAACTAGCAACGCTTCCTAACATTGGCGTAGGTTAACGACATTAAATAAGTAAATTGGTGGCCATTTAACCACATTGAGTAATAGGAGTTTTTGACGTGATAACATCTTATAAATCGATGAACACCAGTAGCATGCACGAAAAAGTGTCACGTTATCAGGACAGATCTCCATGGTAACGTTGTGGACAGATCTCCATGGTAACGTAAACTTTTTCTTTTAACTCCTTTGTATTGTATGAAATAATGATAATTCAGTAATAATAATTTAATTCAATTCATAAATAAAATATTAAACTAAACCACAGAATAACTAATAGTACTACACTAAACCGACGTAACCCGATTTTACAGACAACCATATTTTTTATCATTGCTTTTGGTGGCAAATAAGCAAATAGCACGCCCGTAGCCTATGGACGAGTGCAACACAGAGATGTCACATGCGCCGATTCTTTAATAACCTGCACGTACACTTCTTTGCAATATTAATTATTTATGAAGCTTCGCCAGGGAGCGTCACGAAAGGGAATTCTTCTGAAACAGCACACATCACACGTGTCCTCCTGGAACCTAAATGATTTTTAGATACCAGGGTGTGAGGATAAACGCTTTGCCGTACCAAACTTTGGGAGTGTGTACAAATATGAACGGTATGAACCTATAAGTTCGTCCCGTTTCTGATGTCAATAATAAACACAATAGTTGGCTTGTAAACAAAACCGTGTAAAAACTGCAAGTTTGCAGAAAATGTGTTTAGTTCTTAGATTGTTTATTCCAGAGGATGTCGCGATACGCTGTGACATGTCGCGTCGTATCGCACCGGCATCGGCACTGTGACCCAGATCTCTGTTCATCGTTATTCAGTATGGTAATGTGAGCGGAATGGAATCGCTGAATACGGGCAGGGTTGTTCGTTCAATTGAATCATTTGTTGCGTTAAAACGTTAATTTAAATATCGAACGGAATAAAAGACTTCAATAGTACACGGGTACCGTACCTATAGTCCTAGCGGTACACCCCGAAATTCAGTATAATGCTGCAAATGGTGTTAAAAGTATGATCTTTAGGCCATTCGATTCAATTTGCCCAGTAGAACGAAAAAAAGGAGGAGTTATGACGTCATCTTTTTTGCATGGAAATAAAATTGCTCAGAAACCTATCGTGTGTGGTATCAAATGAAAGGGCTTTTTAAGCCTATTCTAAGAATGTAATATATCGTATCATTACATTTCAGGCCTTTTTTTTCAATTAGAATAAAAATAATTTTCAAAACATACCAAGCTTCTCCAGATACGTTACCGTTCAAAACTTTTATGTAAAATATACAACAAATTATACCTAATAAGAATATCTTCATATCTAAACTATAACTACCTACCAACCGACAAATACGAGTATTAGCCAGCGCACGGTTACTTACGATTTCTCATTACTTGTTTTTTTATGCCATCTTACTAAGACTAGGTAGGCGTCTTTGACCAACTCTAAGGGCGAGCAGTACGCGCTTGTATGTACCACTGGAGAGCTTCGTCACTTTTTCTTTAAGATATGACATCTATTTCATTTCATAATTTATATATAGTAGTGTTGTAGCCGGCTAACTAGAGCGGTAAAACTAGGTTCATATAGTAAAACAATATAATAGTAAAAATATGTACAATAAATTAAACTAATTTCTGTCAGTACACGAGTTAAAATCAATTAATTAATATTGTCACTGGCCTTAACGTTTTAGATTTCCAATCTTCATCGAGCCGAACGATGATTTTCGGCAGCGGTAGTAGCAACTGCGGGCGACGCGGCCGTGGGCTCACCAGGCGCAAGCAGATAAAAACTTCAACAGCGAATATCCAGAAAATAAGTAGTTTCAATCATGCATCTTCAGTTTTAAACCAAAAGGAAGGGCTGCAACAATCGTGCTTTCTTAGTTTTCGGGTTGAAACCTAACAAAAGCCTCATTGAGTTACAAGAACCAGTGACGTACAAATAAGACTTGGATTAGGTTTCCCAAAGTTGTGTATAGACGGCAGCACCAATCTCTCTCGATATATCGTAATTCCGTAAGGAGTTCGTATAGGAGGTGCAAGCGCGTACTGCTCGCCCTTACTTGTTTTTTTTTTATGATAAAGGAGGCAAACGAGCAGACGAATCGCCTGGTGGTAAGCGATATATTGCCTTCGCTCATGGACCAGACATCAGTGATTGTAAGTGCATTAACGGCCTTTAAGATGGGAGTACGCTCTTTTATTGAAGGTATGAAGGTTGTAACGGTCCGGAAATACAGCAGGCGACGGTTCATTCCACAATTTAGCTGTGCGAGGCAGGAAGTTGTTACTGGCAATTTAGCAATAAGCTGCTTATATATAATAAGAGCCCGGTAACGATTTTGGAGCAAAAATGTCGAATTGATAGATTTAGTCGTTGAAATATTATTTCTATTACGTATCAAAAGGTTTACAATTTCAGCGACTAAATCTATCAATTTTACATTTTTGCGACCAAAATCTATAACGGGCTCTTAACTCAGTCAGCTCCTTAAAGGTGCGACCACGCCGCTGCTTAAAAAACGGTGGCGGTATGGAGTCGCAGTGACGCATCGTAAGCGTACCGTGTTTTTTGCGTGCCATCCACACCGGTGCTCAAAATACGCTGACAATGCGGAATCCCAGTGACGTGCCGTAAACTTTACGATTTTACTAGGAGGGCATTCGATATAATCATTATATTTACGACGCGTCACTGCGATTCCACACCGTCGGCGTGTTTTAAGCAGAAGTGTGGAGAGCATGCGATAAAAACGGTACGCTTACGGTGAGTCACTGCGATTCCGTACCGTCACCGTTTTTAAGCAGCGTTGTGGTCGCACCTTTACTTGTATTCAATTTCCACGTCTGAAAGCAACAAGGAGCTTTTACATATTATGATAAATACCCTTGTTGTGGTAATAAATTATTTATCTATCTATCTATCTATCGTTCAATTGTTTTAGGTTTTTTTTTTGAAATCATGATGGTCAGATATATCGGAGCGGCCGAGGTGTTCACAATATCTGAACACTCACTCTAACGCCTTGACAATAAAGGCGTGTTCAGATATTTGTGAGCACCTCGGTCGCTCCGATATTGATGATGGCGACTGTACTAAACAAGTTCGACTCGCCTAATGGTAAGGCGGTCTTTACATAGGATGCGAGTGGGATATCGCTATATACGCACATAGCACTGTCACGCACATACACCCGAGCGACGTGTGATTTGTACCAGTGTGACAATTGCGTAAGCCATCTGTCAACCAGCTATAACATAAAAATTTGTTACTGTTTATGCACAAAAGCTATTAACATGAAAATTGCTTTTGTAAGCGCGTGATGTTGTGTTTGATCGAACTCATCGATTACTTTTTTTTTGTTAAAAATAACCAAAAAATAACAATTTAACAATAGAATAAGTCACAAATGTAAACATTTAATTAAGTAAGAGTTGAGCGCGGCGCGCCAACAATCTGGTTACTCCAGTTTGGCGCATTTATAGTATATGTGTAACTGTGTAACTGTTTTATATGAATAAATGAATTAATAATAATAATGTCTGTGTCCGCGATCCCGGGCACGCACGGCCGTCCGCTCAGTGCTCAGCGAGCTGCGATCGGAGAAGGACCTGAACTCACTGCACCTTTTTAAACGTTATCAGGATACTCCCGAGTCGTACAACCGACAGTCATACAAAAATAGATACCTAAATACTCGGGTTTCCTACTCTCTATCAAATAATAGACAATTTAAAATATTGCTCACTAAACTCCACAAATTGAAAACTCGAAATTCAATCGTTATAAAAGCAAATATCGAAATGGCAAATCCTAAATATCAACGCAGCATTCGATAATGCCGCAAAGTCCGGGATACTCGTTTTTAGTTCAGTGTACTGTGTACATTGAATGCATTTTGATAGATCCCGGTGGAATGGAACCACTCCATTACTTACATGATTGAGATGCCACGGTAGCCGTATTGCGAATGGTGAAGCCAATAGTTCTACTAACGGAACTTTTACTGTTTAGGTCACTTTAGGCTTGTTCTGTTCAGTATGGCATCAAACAATTCCCCCCTATTTAGTTCCCACACAGAAATATACAGAATATGTAGCAGAACGCAAACCGAGTATGAAGTTTGATGGTTAAGGGGTAGGCCCTTCAAAAAAACCGGCCAAGTGCGAGTCGGACTCGCGTTCCAAGGGTTCCGTACATTACACAATTTAAACAATGAGAAATACATTGTTTAAATGGTCATTTTTTGCTATTTTCTTGAATAACTTCTAAACTGTTTATCTTAAAATTATAAAAAATATATATTTGAGATTCACACAATGGGCTCTTTCATATAATATGTAGCACGATATAGTTTGTAAAACTTTATTTTTTAATTTTCTAATTTACCCCCCAAAAGTGGCTTCCGTGTTTAAAATTAATTTGTTTACGTTACATGTCCGTCTTTGGGTCACAAACTTACAAATGTATACCAAATTTCAACTTAATTGGTCCAGTAGTTTCGGAGAAAATACGCTGTGACAGACGGACAGACAGACAGACAGACAGACGCACGAGTGATCCTATAAGGGTTCCGTTTTTTCCTTTTGAGGTACGGAACCCTAAAAATTAGCAAACCTCTGTTAAATTTTGACCCTTTCTAACAAACGCGTTTTTGAATAATGACATTAAAATTGTATGTCCATGTAAACGCTTACCTAAACGATCGCTGTTATGTGTAAGCTTGTAAGACTAGGTTTACAATTTTTTCTTAAAGTAAAGATTTTAGTATCAAGGAAATTTCAAAGGATCACTACCTATGGAATCGTGGGTGCATATCAGTGTGCAAGACTGCACACCTTTTTATATAATTTTACCTTTTTTACGTATTTTTTGGTTATGGTTTTTTGATACTTTTTTTGTCTATTTTTCAATTGACACATTACATTTTGTTTCTGAAAGAAAACCAGTGCCTATTATTTAAGTTCATTATAATCAGTGGACATTATACGGCAGTGGGCATTATAGTGGAATCTAATTTCATTGCCAATTGAAAAAAAAATGTTCTGAAAGTAAAACTCCCTAGGATCGAAACGTTCCTATCACTTTTCATTTTCAACCCGCTTTATAGATAATGAGCTACTTTCGGAGCATAACCCTTAGTATTCTTGTGTACTAAATAGCAACCCACATTGCGATTCCGGGATAAGAAGTAGGTAAGTATGTGTTGCCTGAATAAATATTATTCTATTCTATTCTATTCTATGTCCTTTTCCAGTTTTCCTATTAAAATTAGTTCCGCCGTTTTTGCGGGATGGAGAGGTGAACATCCAAATATCCAAATTTATTATTATACTACCCGCGACGTCGTCTGCGTGGATCATGATGATCGATAAAAACTATCCTATGTCTTTCCCCGGCCCTGAACCATAATAATATGCATACCAAATTTTATCTAAAGCCCTTCAAGGGCTTAAGCGTGAAGAGGTAAGAGGTAACAGACAGACAGACCAGAGTTATTATCGCATTTAGTAGGGATAATATTATGTAGCAAGATGCAACATAGTAGAAGATATATTAAAACTTACACGACCAGAATAGGTCCGCTCGTCGATACTTTTCATTACTTATAAATATTTGACGCGTATCAATCCGCCGCGGCGGTGCGGGTCGCCAGCTTTATTTATTTAAGAGCCGGGCTTGGTGCAGTTTCGTATAAGATTGTTCCATCAATATCATTGTGTAAGTATACGTTTTTTTTTATGCGGGCTGTAAGTACACACTCTTCGAGAGACCCCGAGACAGGTCAAGAACGAGTGTGTACGTGCTGCTTCATTCTCGTCTCGCTCTATCGAGAACTCGTCTCGCGCTTCTCCGATTGGATCGGAGCGGTGCCGAGACTCTCAGCGAGAGGCTCTCGACGAGTGTGTACAGCCGGCATTACAGCGTTAGCGAAGGTCTACGTTTTAGCTTGGCCAAATATGCATTCATATTCAACCGATTCTCGTGAAAGCTCGATTTTTGTTCAAAATTGTTCAAAATGGCGGAGCCATACATTGATTCAGTTTTAAGTTATACTCCCGAGGTCTACATACAGCTCACAGGGCCAACAGTAATAATAGAATTAAGGACTAGAAAAAGTGTGGGAGGAATAGGTACAACAATAGTTGAAATTACAAAAATCTAATGTTTCTCAAGGATACCCGGAAAGATTGTCTATGTGATACTTAATACTGATAATAAAATTCAAGTTGTGCTGTTGCGGGTATTTTACTGCGACGCGATGGCAATTTATTACGGCGTAAAATAAATAAAAAATTTGGAGACCTTTTTAGGCAACTAATCACATGAAATAATTAGTGTTTGATGCGCAATGTTCAAATAAATTATGTTGCTCACATTTTTTGTTACTGCTCTAAAGGTTACTTTCGGATGGCGACAGCTGGGTTAACGCGGGAGAAGTCAATGTCCATCTTCTTGACAAAATGAGCTAGTATTTCTCTTGCGGCAATACTGCTGCAGCGTTGACGCGGGCGAGGTCACTGCCAATTGACATTGCGTTTGACAAATTGCGTTGATGTCGTTAGGCCTTACTATTGCGATTGAAACATTCAATCCTGTTATTGTCATCATCATCATAATTTAAGAGAATCATGGCTCTTGTCGGTGGAGTATGCGCCAGTTTTCGCCGTCGTCGGCCAGGTTCTTTAGGTCCCTGTAAGGCACGACATTTGGTTTTGCTTTCAGTTGATGTGTGTAGCTTGCTCGTGGTTTTCCTCGATTTTGCCTGTTATTGTATCGTACGTTAATCATTGGAGTTGTAGGTATATCTATTTATATGAGCCTAGTGTGTCCGACTGTAGGGCAAAGGCATCCCTCCTCCCTTTCCACGTCGTGAGGAAATCGGGTTAATCCCAAGTTGCCCTTTGTGTTGAACGGAGGGCAGTCGCTTTTGTAAAAACTAGTGCCTGTACCAGTTCTTGGTATTAGGTTGCCAAGCGGACCTCAGGCTTTCCAAGTGAATTGTGGCATAATGGCGGGATAATGCTACGTAGAAAGATAATGACGCCCACGCACCCGCTATCTTCAGTCACCCGTGAACAAGATGCATGTAACTGCGTCGAAATATCGGGAGCTCAAAAACAATACAAAAGGTAATCACGGTCTATATCCCGGTAAATATAAGACTAGTCTTGAAAAGACGCAGGCAGAGGTAATTTATTTCATAAAAATGTTTTTTACACAATGTTCTGAACTTTTTGTCATAGGATACTAAAAATTATTTATTAATCCAATTTCAAAACAGTGTACCTATATATAACGAAATACGCTTAAAAAGCTATAAATAACAACAAACCTCAAAAACTTCATAAGACCGACCACCAAAAATTCCTTGAAAATTCTCCTATACGTCTTCATTTATTTATTTAGATAAAAATTTACGGTCCGTGGATGGCCGTTAGCGGCCCTAATTCAAAGACAAATGACCTAGTGTTAACTTAGAAACGGCCAAACTACCTAACTGGCATTTATTCTGCTCTTTCTGAACTAAATGTCTTAAGCGACCCAAATTTCTTATGAAAGAAGGTCATTTTGTCTAAACAGCGCCAATGTGTATCGGATTTATGTATAGGCAATTTAAACTTTATGCGGTTGCAAGAAGGTTTATTTTAACTTAAAGTTTGTTTCAGTATGTAAGGCTTACGTTAAGTGTAAGATGAAAGCGTTTATGGGACATTTTCATGGCTATAGTTGATTACTTTTAAAGGTAGTCTTCTAGCTACCGCGCCTTTTATGAATCTATCTTTAGTAGACACTTTCAGTACGTAAATACGTTAGTAATTTGGAAACTTAACGGTTAGGTTACAAGGTATTTAAATAAACGTAAAGAAAGTATCTTTGCATAACACAAGAGGTACCTACCTACCGATGACAAGCACAGAAAAAAAATACGCCTTTAAAAATATGAACACGTAACCACTACGGGCGGAGCGCGAAAATAAAACACTTGTGAAGGAAAAAAGTTTTGAGCGGAATTAGTGTTAAATACGGTAAAATTTCAGATGAGGTCAGGCATTTCGTTTTTTGCTTGTAAAGGCATGAAAGGCTGAGAACCATTCGGCATACAGTCATGATTTAAGATTGTGTAAAAAATTATTAATCAGCCACTTGTTAAATCATTAAAATTTAACTTTTTAATCATAAAAAATATATTAAATAATAACCATCTGTATTGTTTAGAACGATGTATGGAGTTCGCCTAGTAAAACCTATATTTTATTTATTTTAATATGAAATAAAACTATGAAAACGGATTATATCGCGTATATTGAATTTATAATACATCCCGACGTTTCGAACTCTTTACAGCGTTCGTGGTCAACGGGTGACTGAGGAAAAATTACAAAATGCAAAAATACCCACATACTAAAATAATGAACAATCATAGACTACAAACTTTAAGGCTGGTTGTACATGCAAAATCGGTTCATAAGGCTAGTTATACACTATAATTATTTTTCAAGTAAAGATATATATATATACGCGATAAAAAACTATGCCGTCTCCTACCCTACACCACGGACCCGAGAAGATTTAATTCCCTCCTAAATTGTAGGAGGGTATCCCAATATGGGACCGGCAACAAACTCGGCGGGACACATCTTTTCAAAACATCAGAATGTCCAGCATCATCCAACACTACGGTCTCACAGTCTATGTCTCGCTTGCTCCTTTATCAGGTGGACTACAGGATCCCAAGCTGGTGGTAGAGAAAAGCCATCTTCCCTATTAAAGTTTGGATATAACCGAAGACAATATTTTAATATGTTTTACAAATGTAGAAGTTGTGGAACAAACAACTCAGTAATGGGACCCGTACCGGTAATAGTAATTTTTAATCTATAAGTTGTTTATATTGATTATATATTATTCGGTCAATTTTCTTCGTTGTTGTTTTGTTACAAATTGGAAAAAATATTGTTTCATTATTTTTTGATGGCCCACTTCGTGATCCTCTTCATGAGGATACGTATGATGGTTGCAAGTATAAAAACTTGGCCCTTTTTCACAGGTTTTAATAAACACATTTTATGTTAAAAATTATGTTCTCCCGCTCAACACAATGTTTGTTGTGACAATTGTGGCACACAACAGACAACCCTACGTGCCAAAAGTATGCTTCTGACGAGCTTTCAATAACTGTCATTATGACTAATATTACAAACACCTAATTTTGGTACACTGTATTAGCCATACTATTTTATTAACATCCAAGCAAAAATCTGTGTTGACATAGACTAGATAAAATGTTAAGCCGTTACTTTGTTAAGCCTGGAATAATACTATATGATATAAAAGGCTAATTTCTTGCTCGGCATTGAAATAGTTATTTGTTATTTACAAGGGTGCAAAGTTGTATTTTACCCGCGAGTGTGGAATTGAAACACGAGCAAGCGAAAGGATTCAATAGTGGAACCACGAGCGAAGCGAGTGGTTCTAAAATAGAATCCCGAGCGTAGCGAGTGTTTTAACACACGAGAAGTAAAATACATTTGCACCCGTGTGTAACACAAAACTTTTCCCTTCACTATAGCGAGGAAAGTGCAACATCCATAGGCGTTAGATTATCTTCATCACTGGAATCACTCATTTTTTTACGATATTATAACAAAAAACTGGAAATTCTGTACTTTTACGTGAGAAGTTTTTAAGTAAAATTTTTAAAATTTTTTTTTAAATTTTTATCGTAAGTATGATTTTAAAGCTAAAAACGTGAACAAATAACTAAAAAGTTTGAGAATTGACAGAAACACTGCTACTAAAATTGCCATTTTTGGCCATATCAAGCGCTGCGATCGTTTCGGCTCCCCCCACCACCCGCTTTGCACGGAGCAATATTTTATGTCAAATAAAGATGAAAAAAAAAACCGGCCAAGTGCGAGTCGGACTCGCCCACCGAGGGTTCCGTACTTTTTAGTATTTGTTGTTATAGCGGCAACAAAGTACATCATCTGTGAAAATTTCAACTGTTTGACGGACTGACGGACGAACAGCGGAGTCTTTAGTAATAGGGTCCCGTTTTTACCCTTTGGGTACGGAACCCTAACAAACAAAGATAACGTTTAAACGATTTACGTTTGTTTGGTTTTTCGTTTTAGTTTCTTTTTTAGGGTTCTGTATCCAAAGGGTAAAAACGGGACTCTATTACTAAGACTCAACTGTCCGTCTGTCCGTCTGTCACCAGGCTATATCTCATGAACCGTGATAATTAGACAATTAAATTTTTTAACAGCTGATGTATTTCTGGTGCCGCTATAACAACAAATACTAAAAATTACGAAACCCTCGGTGGGCGAGTCCGACTCGCACTTGTCTGGTTTTTTGATAACGGTTTGAAAATTGAACCGGTATCCGAGGCTCGGTTATTGAATCCTCAAGCCTCTCAATATTACGATATGATCTGAAAACACCAATATGGACTCCAGCAATGTTTGCAAACCGCGTCTGAGCACACACACGCTACGCAAATCTTGTTTGGGAGATCTCATATCGGAATTGTCAATTTAGTAAAGTCGTTATTACGTTCAATGATGTCAGCATGTTACTGATGGCGACGGCGGTTGGGTTTAGCTTTATGATTACTTAAGTGATATGAGCTGATATCTGTTTCCATGTAGGTAGGTATCATGTAGCAAAATCTTAAAGAAACACAATTAAAGTGCTGTAGATATGTAATCAAAATAAAATATGTATTGTTTGGTGGTCGGTAGAATACTTTACAGAGTTGTTGACATTTCTTGACATGTTCTTGCCATGATAAGTCTTGAACATTCAGTAAATATAACTAGTTTGCAAAAAAGAACGTTGCGAACGCTAAACAGCTACCTATGTAAAGTTAGGTATCTACAACTTTTTGAGCAACTGTATTCAAGAGGAAATTTTGTCTCACTAAGAGATATTTAGTTTAAGTCCCGGGGTATAGTACAGTTTTTATCACGGAAATTATTATTCTACGGGGACCAAGTCGCAGGCAAAAGCTAGTAAACAAATAAAAGTTACTGTAAATTGTACAAATCGGTGTTCGATGTAAGTCGAGCCTAGCCGTAGGCTCGATTAAGGCTGCATTACTCACTCGGCATGTGCCCGGGATTGTGATGGATCGATGGAAATTGCGACATTCGAATGCGATATATCGTGCCGGTGTGCTGAAGACGTTTGCATTGTTTATTGCCATTTTGTTTTTATTCGACTGCGAGACAGCAACGAATTGGTTATTTATTTAAACTTAAAAGCATATAAATATAATAATCTTAAAATGGCGGACTAACCGTTTTTCGCGTTTAATCAGAATCTCTAGATACGTCTTGATTCCATACATGCACTTTGTATCTATTTTTAGTTTTGTTTAACGCACTGATGGATCTTAGTTTTTTTTTTTTAATCGTATAAAAGTAAAAAAGTAACAAAGCCAACTGGTTATTAGAGATTCCTATTATGAATGTCATTATTAAGGCTTAATTATACATCATAATATTAGCTTAGAGGTATCCTTTATGGAAATTGATCTACTGTAAAATAGATCTGGCAGTCGAGGGTGTATGCTGGATTGCGTTATTCAAGTGATAAAAAAATCTGTTACAGTCCTTACCGAAAACAATGATAAACCAAAGCGATTAAATTCAAAAATTGTTAATGTGGAAATTTCTATTTTATTATCAGTAGGTAGATTTAGAAAATGGTGATTAATGATACTTATTCGGATTATTAAAATGAAAATGATAAGAATATCGTTTTAGGGTTCCGTATCCAAAGGGTAAAAATGGGACCCTATTATTAAGACTCCTCTGTCCGTCTGTCTGTCTGTCATCGGGCATCTCATTAACCGTGATAGCTACACAGTTGAAATTTTCCCAGATGTATTTCTGTTGCCGCTATAACAACAAATACTAAAAAGTGCGGAATCCTCGGTGGGCGAGTCCGACTCGCACTTGGCCGGTTTTTTTTTAATTATGCCAGAAGGATTTGGAATCATGAGCATTAATTTACAACAATACCTACATAGTTTCAACAAAAAGACAGGTACTGTTATTATCAAGCTATACACATACAAGCTAAGCTTTGTAACGAGTATTAACAAGTTATTATTCACTATTATTTCCAGTATTAATTGGGCCCATACAGACTTCAAAATAGTGAAATATTCGCTGGCACATTCGCGTGTGACATCTCATCTTCATTCAGCTTCGCGAGGTGTATTGGCATCTGTTCAAATCATATGTACACTCGGACTAGGAATTTATCCTCCTAAGTTCCAGCTTTTTTTAAACGTCATAGTCCTAGAGGCCTCTTGTTCATTTTTTTGCACATAATAAATATTTGCTGTCAGTCCTGAACAGACTATTTACAACTCTATGGACTGTCAGAATACTCCGCGCGAGCATTCAAATTTGAAAGCGGGTAGCATCTAAACATTTTGTACCGAAATATGTACTATCGGTGTTTATTACCATAGTAATTTACTTAATGCTGGGACTGAAGAGTGACTTTTATTATGTACAAAATTTGGTACCGGACTTAGGAGCCTATCTCATCATGACAAAAACATACATATTTTAAAATTCCGCGTTTCGGGTAAGATTCGAACTTCCGATTTATTGGAACACCGGTCCATTCGCTCTTATGAGAGCAATTATAGCATTCTATAGTATTCTATAGCATTTATATAATCATGGGATAATAATATGACAAGGCTCCCAATCATCATCATCATTATATCAGCCAGAAGACGTCCACTGTTGGACATAGAGGCCTCCTAAAAAGTGCCACAATGACCGGTCTTGCGCCATCCGCAACCAACGGACTCCCGCGACCTTTACCAGGTCATCAGTCCACCTTGTGGGAGGTCTACCCACGCTGCGCCTTCCGGTACGTGGTCGTCACTCGAGAACCTTTCCGCCCCAATGGTCATCGGTTCTACATGCAATGTGCCCCATTGCTGTACGATAAACAGTACTGTTTACTTGTCCGTATCTGTTAAACGCCTTTCCGGTACGTGGTCGTCACTCGAGAACCTTTCCGCCCCAATGGTCATCGGTTCTAGGGGCAATGTGCCCCATTGCTGTACGATAAACAGTACTGTTTACTTGTCCGTATCTGTTAAACGCGGTAAAAGGATGAAGTATATTTTTATTTTTATTTTTTATTTATTTAATAATTTATCTATGTACATATTGTTTTGAAATATGTCTAATCTGAAATATATTTGTGTTTGTTTAGTGGCAGTGACCGAAACCGAAGGTCCTGGGTTCAAAACCCGGTGAGGGCATTTTTTTGTGATTTCCCGATTATTTGCTTTTGCCTTCTGGGTTATATAACGTTCACTAAGTATGTTCTATTTAAGTATGTATAGCATCGGATGGAATGATCACAAGCTGACTTGTTTCTCTATGGCGTTCTCCAGTATTCAGAGTATTACCAACAAGACAAGCTTTGCTTTGTTTCGAGCTAGATTGATCTGTGAAAACTTGTCTTAAATTATTTTTATTTATTTTGCGCCATTCTGTCCGACTGTATCACAAGAATAAAATGCTACCGCACATCGGACATTCTGACGTGCCGTCTCGCTCTGCCGAAACGCGAGCGACAGAGCCAGCTGAGACGTGACAGGGATTACAAGACAGGATGTGCAATCACGATATTTCTGGAGTTTAAATATAAAACTAGTGCAAATAATATTTCGTTGCCGTTGCTAGGTTATTTATAGTTAGATGAAATCTATAAATGTAGGTTATAAACAAAATAAGTACAGAAATAGAAATAAAATTACCCATTATATCTTGGCTGGAGAAAACATATCATGATTTTAGGGTTCCGTACCCAAATGGTAAAAATGGGACCCTATTACTAAGACTCCACTGTCCATCTGTCCATCTTTCCATCTGTCCGTCTGTGCGTCTGTCCGTCTGTCTGTCACCAGGCTGTATCTCATGAACCGTGATAACAAGACAGTTTAAATTTTCACAGATGATGTATTTCTGTTGCCGCTATTACAAAAAATACTAAAAGCTGAATAAAATAAATATTTAAGTGGGGCTCCCATACAACAAACGTGATTTTTTTGCCGTTTTGTGCGTAATGGTACGGAACCCTTCGTGCGCGAGTCCGACTCGCAATTGACCGGTTTTAGGTAGTGCTAAAATTGTTTTCAATGTTTAATTTTTCATTAATCCTTCACTCAAACTTGTGCAAATAAAAATAAGGCGCGATATAATAACTCAGTACCTACTGCTAATTTAGAATACCTAAGTAATAATCCCTGACTGAACTTATACGGTTTAATTAATCCAGAGAATGGGTTTGTGTTCCGGCAAATTTATCGCCATAATTTACGGTTGTCCCGGATAAAAAGGGAATACAAATACGGTATAATGTAGATGGAATTAATCTGGCGAAGAAACGATTACATGCATGGGTCAGACAACACAAGCCTTATTGAACTTACTGTGGTTTGAGCCTTACTGAACTTACTGTGGTTTAAGTTTAAACCACAGTAAGTTCAATAAGGCTTGTGTTGTGGGTCTAGACGACGATAAAACACAGGTATACACCTTAAGCTAGCTCATTTTATTTAAAGGAAACATTATTTTATTTTTAATAAGAAACAAAACTGCGTTCAGTTTTTTTTTAATTCGCTTGTCTCGCCCGGGAATCGTACCGACTAAAAAAAAAAACCTTTTTTATTCTGGTACCTAGTCGACGTATAACATTTCTCCAAGAAACATTAGGTCTTACACTCGTCTGTCGTACAAAATATTAATAAAATCAAATATACATACCTTACCTACTCAAGAATATTTTTAGACAAGTAAAAAAAAAAACTGTGAATGCAGTTTTGTTTCATTTTAAAAATAAAAGAAGTTTCCTTTAAGTAAAATGAGCTAACTTAAGGTTTTAAGGCACTTTCCCTTCAGGGCCCATTCTTTTTTTCCACCATGTACAAATACTTATATATATATAAACCATCCATAACTCAGGAACAAAATGCCCTGACCGGGAGTCGAACCCGGGACCTCCTGCTTCCTAGGCACTACCCACTAGGCTAAAAATTAAAATAAGTTCTAAATAAGGTACTGGACTGGATGTCATTCGATACCTCCCTGAAAGGAGGTTTGAGAGCCCGCGTGTCTGCCTTCCGGCTGCGACGGCTGTTGTGGGTCGCTCCCCACCGATGTGACGATTTTCGTCATTTGGGGGACGAATTGGCTGCTGTTGTGGGCCAGCTCTTCCCTACCGATCGTTGACCAACCACACGACCCCTAGCCCGGTGATACCGTTTGAGCGGGGCCAGGTTTCGGGGCCGCAGTGAAGGCGACCGGTAGCTTAGCTGGCGTGAGTGGCGCGTTGTATCCGAATGTGTGTTATTCTTGATGGGGCTCTGCTACTGGTGTAGGAGGGTTCGGGGCAGGTCCCGAGCCCAAGGTGTCCGGGGGTCTGGTGGGGTGATATGGCGCGATGTTCTTGAGGTGCTCGTGCCCGGCGTTATCCGCGCGGTCGACCATAGACCGCGCGAGACTCTTGATGAACTCCTCCCTAAATAAGGTTTTTAAGACGCCCTACGGGTAATGTCGGCTTTACACACTCGTTCGCTCCGATCTAATGGGAGAAGCGCGAAACAAGACAAGGAAGAGCGAGACGAGAAGGCTTGCTATGAAAAGTATGTACACACTCGTTCTCGGCCTGTCTCGGGGTCTATCTACGAGTGTAAACAGGCCGCATTAGAATCGGATGGCGACTGCAACAGCTTTTATGACGTTGCTGCGGCGTAGACGCGGGTGGTGTCACGGGCAATTTCCCTGATACATTGCGTTGCTGATGTCGTTGCCGTAGTAATAACGTGTGTAGGGTAACGTTGCAATGCAGTGCAACTAACTATACAAATACTAGTAAGTTTTCACCACACCAGCTGGTAAAAGCTCTCTTGATTGTTCAAAAACTGATAAGAAAGTTGCATTTTATTCACATGTGCGGCAAAGTAATCAAACGAACAAACAAATTTTGAGTTGTTTTGTTATGTATGCTGGTAGAATTGACTTTTAAATGATGATTTTGAATGATAAATATTTAATAACATTCATTTTGAATCGAATTGCTCTGATTTTGTTTGATATTTTACAGTTCAATATTATCACGACAGGTTAAACAACAACTTTGACCCCTTGTAAAACACATAACTATTTCTGCATATGAAAAAGACGAAAGACAGTCTGTCTCACGACCCTTCACATTTCCAAGTCATTTTGCTCTCTGAAAAACAAAACCAACGGACACGCGCAAATGAGTGCATAAGTTAAAATCGTACGGCGAATAAATCAAACCGGCTGCGCCTGCCCTGAGTCACAGGAACCGATGCTGAAGTTAAATAACCCGCTTAGACATAAATAGCTTAAGTTAATACAAGTTTACGGGCGCTTACGCCTTTCTGATCCAAAGGTGATTCTTAAGATTGCATGCTGTTTATTTCTAAATGCCGTTTAAAAGTAGAAACTATGAGGCACTTACATCGTTTTTGGTTGAATGGACTAGATTAATGGTGCTGTTGATCACGCACATGTCTAATCAACGAAGCATCTTCGCCTGTGTTCGTATACCCAATTTATTTCCAATTCAATCTGATAATTTATTTTTAGTAAGTGGGTATGTGTGTGAATGAGATTCAACCAAAAATTTTATTTATTTATTATTAAATTTTCTTATATGTTCAAACTCTATGAGGTTGCCTTTATAGGGTTCCGTATCCAAAGGGTAATAAAAACGAGACCCTATTACTAAGAATTCTCTGTTCGTCTGTCTGTCTGTCCGTTTGTCCGTCTGTCTGTCCGTCTGCCTGTCTGTCTGTCACCAGGCTGTATCTCATGAACCGTGATAGTTGAAATTTTCACAGATGATGTATTTCTGTTGCCGCTATAACAACTAAATACTAAAAAGTAGGGAACCCTCGGTGGGTGAGTCAGACTCGCACTTGTACAGTTTTTTTATTACAGATTCCTTGCTAAGTTGAATGACAATGCAATAGGTAGGTACCTACTAATAAAACTTCAAACGTATTTCATTGTCAGTCTACTCATAAGAAAATGTGTTAGCATTAAGCTTGATTTAACACCGGAAAATAAGTAAAGCCCAAGGGTGAAAAAGGGTAACAATGTTTAAAAAAACTACTTAATACATAATGATCTGATTTTGTCGCTCTTGAGTTTCTACACTTTTTTTACATTTTTAATTAATAAAATAGGCTAAGATAGTTTGCGGTATCGTAAACTTTTTTTTTTTTATTCATGTATTTATTTAGGGACTTTTAATCTTAAGATTACGCCAGTCCCATCGTACCTTAATCTAAATTACACTCATCTACGGCCTGTCAGTATACTGACTAATATAATTATACACAAATAAATGTATCTCCTTTGCCTCTTCTGAGATTGGTGCCGCCAAGATGCTTTGAAAAGCGCCTACATATAACCTATTAATATTTAGTGACTTCATCAACAATTGTCTTTTACCTTCGTTCCGTACACATTCCACCAATATATGTTGAACATCCTCTACAATATTGCAAGCTTCGCAGTTCGGGGATGGCTCTTTTTTCATCATAAAAGCGAACTTCTTTAGAGGAATGTGTCCTGAACGAAGTCTTAACCCTATTTTAATTAATTTCCTACTTAACCTAGCACTCATAAACCAAAGAATATGAGGAGGTTCACATTGCATAGTCCTGTACCATATACCTTTTTCTTTGCAACGCTCATCAAAGTGTTCTTTCCATATCCCACGTACTTTCTTATTGTATTTATGTAACTTTTCTGTAAAGTCTGGTGTAATATAAACTTCTGCTCCGATTGTGCGGGCTTCGTTTGCTAACATGTCAACCTCCTCATTGGGGCCAAACTTTAGGGAGGTAGCACACGGCGACTTTTTGCAGTAATTCAGTAGCGATACAGTATCAATACAGCGGCGATGCTGTCGCTGGTCATATGGTCATAATAATATAACTTCGCACACATTCACTACTACACACACTACACTATTCTGCATATCGCGCTACTGAATCGCAGTAAAAAACCGCCGTGTGCCACCTCCCTTAAATGGGATACCCAAAAAATTACTCCTAACATAAGACATTAAATTTGACGGCATGAAAAACTTAATTCGAGGGCATAATATATACCATGTAAAAGGATAATCCGTTATTATTGTTCGTTAAACCAACACTTACTTATACATATTTACTGTATTCTCTCTGGGTTATTTATTTTGTGCAATAAAGTGTTTCCTACTACTACTACTAATTAAAAACATTATAGCGTAAAAAGTTTTCCTGTCACAAATCTTGCAACAAAACTATCCCACACATAACAGCAGTCATTTGAATTTGGAATTTATTGCAAGAGAATATGGTTAACAATTGAACGAGTTTTCCATTGGCTCTTATGACGGCATATGTACGTAGTTTACAAAGAATGCAAACTATTTAATGCAACATCTCTACGAATATTAATTAAAAAATGCGAAAGTAACTGTATGTCTGTTACGTGTCCACGTTGTAATCTGGTATGGAGATACTTTAGAGGCCCGGGAAAGGACGTACGGTAGTTTTTATCAATCATTATCATCATTCCGTGCAGACAAAGTCACGGGCAGAAGCTAGTATTTTTTTAAATCTTTTTGTTTTATTTATCCTAATAGACTTGAACTGCTTTATTATTTTCTTATGCGGTCTAAATAAAGTTTAATCAATCAAAAGTCGTTAAAAACCGTTCCTGGCCTACCTAAACCTTAAATTATATTCAGAACTTACCTAGCACACACGCAATCCAATACAGCACAACACGACACTAATGTCAAAGTCAGCTGTTCATTCAACTCGAGATCGCCCCGTTAAAAAACCGACGGCCGCCCGCCAAGGACTCTCACCAGGCACTGCCGCCCGCCTTACGGATTCGCGAACAACTGAAAGCATTTTCAGGAGCGCTGAAATTTTCAGTCGTACATTATCTGTAGAAGTTCCCGTATAATTATTGTGTTTGTGACGTGGTTATCTATGGTAATGTGGCTGCAAGTTCGCTTATCGTATTACTGTGTCGTAGGTTAATGTTATTGTTTGGGAATTTTCTAATAAGCTGTTTTGTGTTGCTTTGCGAAGCTTGGAGCTTAGAGTTTGTTAGTACATTATAGGTTCTTTTTTGAACTTTGAATTTTTAAATTAGATTAGATTAGCATGACTTGTGTTGTCGCGCGCGACTCCATATTATAAGTAAAGCGCGACTTCAAGTATGGAGTCATGCGTCATGCGCGACAACACAAGTCATGCCAAGCGGTCTGCATCTCATTAGGTAATTACTTAGTGATTTATTTATTTATTCGTATGGCATATACAGAGTCGCTAATTATTAATTACAATATGATATCTAAATTCTTAACCCATTGGGCAGCGTGTGCATTAGGTGAGTGAAGATCTAGGGCCTCTTAGTGATGAAATTTTGCAACATGAAAATAAGACTTTGCCTTTGCTCTTTTGTGGTACGAAACAAAAATGTATTTTTAAACATTTAAGTTATCTTTTCCAATGAAAGGATAAATGCTGTAAATTTTAATAACGTTGAAATTTTATCATAATTAAATACTCAGGTAACTTTAAGCTAATTTTGCGGTTTCACTCACGTATTTATAGTTACTCGCGCGACATGTAAAAGCTAATTAGCTTAAAGTTAGTATATATGTCTTATGATAGTTTAAATTCGACTGAGGTAACTTATACATTCTCTAGTCAACTTTGGCAGTGTAACACAAGACGATCGAAAAGGGAATCAGTATTTTTAGACAACTGAAACAGGTAACAAATATTTCAGGTACCTACCATATGCAAGATCAACACACTGTCACCGCAAGTCAAATTAGTTTCGTTTTTTTAACTCTCAAAATGATTTGCTAATATGGAATTTATATAAAACATTACACAATGACGTCACGGTCAACTCACGTACTTTTTATATTCCTATACGATTTATTAAATAGAACTTGTGTTTAAAAATAACTGCTATGTATGTTTTTCAAATAATTATCCGGTGCTTTATTTCATGCATGGTGCGAAATAATTTATTTTAAACACAGTCAAATACCGTATTGTTGCAAGCAGTCACAACGATAGATTGCTGTGTTAATGTGTGACTAAAAGTGACCAGTGTGCAAATTAACAATTCATTCGTAACATTTTAGTGTATTTATGTTCATTTTAAATAAATATTAAATATAATATAACTCAAGCTTGCTTCCATAATATGAAAGTTATACTATCACTGATTAGTATACCTTTAAGTATCAGTAAAGTTGTTTTATAAGTAGCAAATCCCCCCTAACTCAAATTATATATCATGACGTCATTTACGAGTACATTAAAAGTAAAACAAGTGGAAATAAACCAGCCATCATCCATCGTACAAGTAATAGGAAGTATCGTAAGATTTATTGTTCCCAGCCAGATAACGATCCCCGCAAAAACTTGTAACATGAATTTAAAGTTTGCAAAGTTAAATGGTATTCCGAATGTATCCCCTTGTTTACATTTGCGGGTTGTGTGTGATTTTAGGGAGGTGAATAAGAGCATGTACACACCATTGGTGTCATTAGAGTTGTAGTTTTCAATGCGGATAGGCGCGAGAAACGTGACGCTGAGGCGTGTTCTGATTATGAATGTACGTACCATATAAGTGAACCTTGGATTCTTCCTCAAGTTGACGAGGTTGAATCTAACCCTAATAAGAAATTAAAGACTAGGTTCATACGGCGACAATTTCTCCCGTATACTGTATACGGGATTTTATCGAATACCGTAGTGACAGTAAAATTTGTATAGCAACTTTCAAAATCGTTCACACGGCGACAACGGCGTCTATGCGGAAAACCCGTCTCGCCATTTGAACGATTTTGAAAGTTTCTATACAACGTTTTGTGAAGCTAATAGGTAGTCACATTTAGTAAATTGTCTATTACAAGGGACCTCTACGTATTATCTTCGGCCCCACGCAAGCCTTCCAAATGTCCGGGACCCCATAGTCCCGAGAGAAAGTAAAGACAGCTAATAATGTAATAAGACATTCGACAAGGAAGAATTTAGCCAAAAAGTTCCGGTATTTCTGCGGCTGCAATCTTGCGGTGAATCGAGCAAATAGACATTATCATTTTCATATTTGTCTAGAATCAGACCAAGATAAGTCTGCAACGATTTAGATAGTGCAAGTGTTATTTTGAACATCAAACTTCTATGAAATTATGCTATCAAAATCGAGTTAGAGAAACCATTTTCATTTTAACAAAAATTTATTTTGAACTCCGACTTTCAAACCAAATATCTATGGTTAAAACACTTAGAACTCTTTAACTCAATTAATGACAGCCAATCGAGATAAATTGACCTTTCAAAATGGCGTCTACAATCCCGCCTGGGGTAAAAATTAGTTGAACGTCTAATTGTTATTCTAGCGAGTTGGAAACAATTTCTAGGTTTTATGCAAATCGAGGGTAGAAAGTATTCGCCCGCTTTATCTCAGTGATGGATAGATGGCGTTGTCGCACGCGAGCGTAGGCGGAATAGCTTCTAGATAACCGGTTTTTAGCTCTAGGTAAGATTATAAATAGCCGTCGCTTAATATTTTATCAAAATATTAAATGCAAACATGAGCTTTACCCGACTGACTTTTACAAACGAACCTGTACGGCTACCACCAGTTTGACACTGACATATTCGCTAGCGTGTGCGTAACTTACTTTCTATACATTTCGCTCGCACTAATATGCGAGTACGCGAGAAATGTACTAATGCGAGTACGAGCAAGATGCATAGAAAGTAAGTTACACAGACGTAAGCGAATGTGTCAGTTTCACACTGTTAAGGCAGTCGTGGTAAGGCTACAGGTATTTCATTTATTTTTAATAAAAACCATTAGGTACGTACAGTTACTGTTGAAAGAACAGTCTATAGGTACATACCTATGTAGATACCTACATACAGTCTGTTTTTCTAAAGACAAAAATGACAATGATTTAATCTATTTCCAGTTTTTGGCAATCCGTAAATAGTATTGTGCTACGACCAATATCAACCATGAATTATGTGTATGAAACCTTGACATTTCAGCTTTATTAATATTACGACGTCTTTGAATGTGTGGTGTATGGTGCACACAAATAGGTTAAAGTTTTTCCGTGTATTTATTAGCCACTGCAAATAAAGTGGCCTATTCACGCGACCGCGTTACCCCGTTTAATTTATGTCAGTCTTTACCCCATTTATGATGGAAAACGGGCGATCAAGGATTGTCGATTTCCTTGATAAATTGGTTTGCTGTCGTTGCCGCATTGCTGTCATGATTGAAAGCTTCAACTTCGACACTTATTGATCTGTACCACAATTCATGATCTGTACAGTAATGCTTTCATAAGAGCGACGATCGACTCGTCTGACAGTGATAAACCGATTACTCAACAAACGCTTATACATTTTCAGACAACTAACAAGAACTACACGACACGTATTTTACTTACGCCAGCATACCTACTGGACCATGAATATCACAACGTTCACAAGAGTATGCGTAAAGTTGAAAATAGTAAAATAAAATTAATTATGTTTCAAATTTAATGAGACTGAAATGTAATTTAAATCTGGGTATTAGTTATTTATAAAATATTATTTTTTTAACATTTATCGGTAAAGTGTAACTATTATGCTTTTATTGATGTATGCAAAACGTCATTTACCATGTCACACGTTAATGGGTCTTCTTCTGACAAGTATTAAAAATTAATTCATTATTATATTATAAACGCACTTAAACTATCGTGAGACATATTTCAAAATATTTATCAGTACGGTTTTTACTCACTGTTATTTTTAGTCGCTTTTGGCGACATGTTTCGGATTCTTTGGGAATCCATCCTCAGGCACGAGTGTCCGCTGCGGTTGTACGTCGTGCACTGCCCGCGCCGCCCGCCTCGTCGCTCGTTGCGCACGCGCTGATGGGGCGGGGGCGGGGAGCGCGGGGCAGTCCGCAGATGGAGTCGTCAAGTAATAACAGTGAGTAAAAACCGTACTGATAAATATTTTTTTATTATATTATAAACCAAAACTGGACTAAAAATAGCTGCGATGCAATATTTTTCATGTTAACTATTTGAATAATGAACGCTTAACGCATTATTTCTAGTCTATTGTTAGTGAAGTGCGTACTTCGTCTTTATGGGCAATTAAACTACTCGTTACACAGATAACCGATAGTAAATGACATGAAATCCATTGGTTTTATAGGCGGTTATGGCGTTATTGCACTGGGTGCTTTTACAGCCATTTGTCTCAATAAAGTATGTAAAGCGAGACCAGTGATAACCTTACTCTTAACAATGGCTGGCTATGAGATGCGGTCATGAATTTATTTATGATAATAATTATGAACTTAAGACGAAAGTGGACGACCGCGCGAAAACGCCTTTTCATACAAAAGTATTCCTTATTTCCCTCTGAATATTAACATTATTGAAAATATTTTGATACAATTTAATGTATATCAATCTGCACAGCTATGGCCTTTCATTTGAGTTTTTTTTGCGATTTTTTGATTATTATAAGAATAAGCAGCGAAAAACCAAATTCCGTACAAATTTTTAACGATACGAAGCAGAAGAGCATTTCCTTAGTTTTATAAAAGTAATATGTTAATACACAGGTAGGTACACATCAATATTTCGCTCATTTACTACTTAATAGGTACCTAATTCATATAGGTACCGTAAATAATGCCTCTGTAATCCGTCAAGCAACGACTTGTTTTTCGCCCGTCCGGATTAGTGAAGTCATACTATATTGAATCATTCATCATTCAAGCGTCATTTTTAAACATTTGGGGAAATAATTTTATCGATAAAGCATATGTACCAACACGATTAATATAACTTAACATTTTGTTACCTGTACTTTTAAGTTAGTAATATGTATTGGTTTATTTTATTTTATAAGAACACAGAAATACTTAATAAAACTGGACTCGCGCACCGAGGGTTCCGTACTGTTTTAGTATAATTGTTGTTATAGCGGCAACAGAAATACATCATCTGTGAAAATTTAAACTGTCTAGCTATTACGGATCATGAGATACAGGCTGGTGACAGACAGACAGACGGACAGCGGAGGCTTAGTAATAGGGTCCCGTTTTTACCCTTTGGGTAAGGAACCCTTAAAATGAAGAAAGAAAACAAAAGGACCTACAAACATGTTGTATCATGTAATGCCTGCATTGCGAGCAAAGACGAGGTGTACTTTGATTAAAATAGCAGTTTATGAATTAATATGATCTGGATTTGTTACAAACATTATCGTTTTATTTCTTCAACCAGAAATGTTACTTTTGACACTGATAAATCATATCCAACAAACTCAGATCAACACCCATTGGCAAATTCACCCTGTGCAAAATTACAGGGAGTAAAAGCCAGAGGAAAAAAACCGGCCAAGTGCGAGTCCGACTCGCGTTCCAAGGGTTCCGTACATTACACAATTTAGACAATGTATTTAATATGTGAAACGTGAGTGAAATGTCTTTAAAAAACCCGTAGGGGGTCGGAGTTTTGTGTATTTTTTTTAATTTTAGACCCAATAGTTTCGGAGATAAAGGGGGGGGGGGGAATGGTCATTTTTTGCCTATTTTCTTGAATAACCTCTAAATTGTTTATCCTAAAATTATAAAATATATATAAATATATATATTTGAGATTCTCACAATGAGCTCTTTCATTTGATATATAACACAAAATGGTTTGAAAAACTTTATTTTTTAATTTTCTCATTTACCCCCCAAAAGTGGCCCCCATGTTTAAAATTCATTTGTTTATGTTACATGTCCGTCTTTGTGTCACAAACATACATATGTATACCAAATTTCAACTTAATTGGTCCAGTAGTTTCGGAGAAAATAGGCTGTGACAGACGGACAGACAGACAGACAGACGCACAAGTGATCCTATAAGGGTTCCGTATTTTCCTTTTGAGGTACGCAACCCTAAAAATCCAGATCAAACTTCAAACCTGCTATTACATACGAATCCAGGATTCAGTTTCTACTTTGAAGCAGATTTTTTTTGTTCACTTGTAACTAAAGTCAGAGTGTTTAGTTGTGTTAATAAAAAATTAGCATACAGAATAATAGGCTACATAGGTGCTTTCATTTGTAAATGTATCGGACATAATACTTGGATGACATTATCATTGGATGCGGCAAACATTAAAAGATAAATAAATAGACGTAAGGGGTCGAATAATAATGGTCCCTATGAGAGTTCCTTCAAGTCTTTACCGAACTTTATTACTTAAACTAGCGACCCGCCCTGGCTTCGCACAGTTGCAATGCTGATAAACCTAATATATAATAAACCTTCCTCATGAATCACTCTATTAAAAAAAAACGGCATCAAAATCCGTTGCTTGCCTTGCTAGATTGTGCTATTATAATTTTTAAGGTGTTTTTAAATTTAGAGATTTAATACTGAACATTTTGCGAGAATGATTGCGTGATTACGATCTGTTGCGTGCCGCATCCATTTTTCGCGGCTTCTCGAGGATGCAGCAATTTTTTGCCACATACAGACCAGCTGTTGCTTTGTTTATGGCCAGCCCACGCACTGCAGGTTTTATGTTTTTTGTACTTTGAGCCATGGGCCACACAAAAATGTAGGTGATGATGAAGTAATTAATACATTAAATTAGATATCGTTAGTTTGCCATTATAATTACGAGCACTACGATCCCAGCCGAAGACAATGGTACGTTATAATGAGAGAAAAGAAACTTGACAGTTATATACCATTATTGTTACTGAATCAAGGCGTCTGGCAGCTGCTTATCTGTGGAGGTCAGAACTTTTAAATCGAGATTTTTTTTCAGTGGAAATAATAATTACGTTTTAATAACGTTACGACAGCGTGGATAACGGTATGAGAGCGGGTAAAAACTGTAAAAAGTTGTAGTTTATGGAGGTAAGTGAGTAAATTTTTCTCAAAAATATTATGAAATTGAAAATAGCGAGTTCCGGCTTTCCAAACCAAGTACGAGCAGACGAAATTCAAAAGGAAATGACTATTCCTATAATATAGTTAATACATTTACATTTAAGGAAAACTATATTAAAATAAAAACTTTTTTAAATGACATAGGCACAAAAAAATCAAGTAAACTTGTGTTTGTACGACAAACACGCCTTGCAGTCATGTGAGTCATGTAACCGGTAGACGTCACTCCCGAAAACGTTTTATTTGAAACATGGTTATTGTATATTAATTTTAAAAATATATTTTTTTCAAGTTAAGTACGGGTATTCATTTAAATAGAATGATAAATTTATATTTAGTTATAATTGAGTTTGCCGGCGTGTTAAGCAAACAAATAATTTATTTTGGACGTCAAATAGAAAATAAAACTCTACTGTTAGGTACATACCTACTCATATTCGAGAAAAGTAAACAGGAACTTCAAATTACTTGCCTAATTATTAAATATTGGAAGACAATTTGTACAAATACTGCCAAATAACAAAATTTATTAATTTAAATATATTAAATCGTCAAAGTTGTTTTGGGAAGAGTGTCGAAGTTTGTAGGCCTATTAGCGTTCGTTAAAATGTTTTCATTAATTATCAGAAGAGGGCACTGATTCTTCATCTGCTTACCTTAATTGGGTTTACAAATTTTAAATGGAGTTCAATTTTGTTAAATAAAGTTATTAAAGGGAAACATTGTGAATACCTTCAACATTTTAACCGCTATTTTCTGATAAATGAATTAATTAGTATAGCAATTTCTAAAATTTAATAACTTGCATATTTATGTAGTTGCAATCACTAAACATTTGACGTAAGATTCTAAAACAAGTGCGAGTCGGACTCGCGAAAGAAGGGTTCCGTACCGTTACGCAAAAAGCGGCAAAAAAATCACGTTTGTTGTATGGCAGCCCCACTTAAATATTTATTTTATTCCGTTTTTAGCATTTGTTGTTATAGCGGCAACAGAAATACACCATCTGTGAAAAATTCAGCTATCACGGTTAATGAGTTAGTCTGGTGACAGACGAACAGACAGACAGACAGCGGAGTCTTAGTAATATAGGGTCCCGTTTTTACCCTTCGGGTACGGAACCCTAAAAATGATTCTGATTTTTTTCTGAACCAGAACAATCTTGGCCATAATTATTAAGTACCTACTTTTTACATCTAGTAGTACCTATAGTTAACGCTATTTCTACTGAGCTCGTTCACTTACCTGTACTAACAATGGCATTCTGTTAAACAAAAGCCATTATTTCTTTTGTGTGAGTGCGTAGCCTTTGTGCCTGAGGCTCACACACAATTGGCCACGCGCGCAGGCACAAAGGTCACGCGCTCACACAAAAGAAATAATGGCTTTTGTTTAACAGAATGCCATTGTTAGTACAGGTAAGTGAACGAGTTCAGTAGAGATAGCGTTAACTATACCTATATAATTTGTACATTTTACTAGACAATTATTACTCAGCTCTAATTATTTTCAATTCAATAAATATTTCTTGGTAAAATTATTATTTTATTCGAGCAAAGTTGGGCACCAGCGGAGAAGTTAGGTTTCCCTATGGTGGAAATTTTTGCCAACCTTTATTTCAGATGAATTGCAACATTGATAACTGGATTTTGTATTTATATACCTATTAACTTTTTTATAAATTAAAAGAGTATATTCATTAACAAGATTTAAAAGCAAATTGCCTTGCATAACAACAGGTCGTGATTATTTTGATATACTGTGCCTGATAAGTCTGATTAGAGATGGAGTCGATATCATGTCGTAACGTGTTGATTTCGACTGATCATTTGTTCCTGTCACGTGTGCCCTTAGAGGGTACGACACGAGTTCGATTCGACGCAGTTTTGCCAATGCTTTACTTTTAGGCTCATAGTTTTGGCTTACTTACAGTGAGTCGTCATTTACTTTACCAGCTTATAAAAAGTTGCCATTTAATGAATGTGACACTAAAATAAGTAGGTAATAGCTTGTAGAAGTATTGCACCAAACGAAAACGTGGCTTGAATGCGCTGAACTGTGAAAATCTGATTAATTAACAAAATTTTGTCAATGTTTTACGAAAATAAAATTCCAGCCTCAAGCAAGCAGAGTCAAGCAGAAGACCCATATGAAGATCCCTACAGTTGAATGCAGGCCTGCCGTTCTGCACTTAGAGAAATCATGAGATTACTGGATTTCAGGCCCATGAAGAAGATGTCACAATTCCTGAAGCAATGTACCTAATACCCCTCTACAGAATTCAGGAGTGTACAAGCTGAACTGTAAATATGGTTTTTCATGTGTGGGGCAGACGAAGCGAAGCATTTCTACTAGGGTGATGGACATAGCTGATTTCAAGCACCATAGACCAAAGTCTGCTGTGCCGTCTGGGAGCATGTAATGGACAGAGGCAATCACTTAATAAAGTTTGATAAGCCTCTGGTCCTCGCCAAGGAGAAGAGATTTATTCCCAGAACGCAACATTGAGGCCACAGGCTTGAGGCCATTGAGATTAGTTATGAAATTATCAAACTTTAAGAGGGAACTTTAATAGTCAATCTAATAAAGGAACAAGCAAGACATGGGACTGAGAGACCATAGTGTTGAATGATGACAATGATGTGATCGAACTTAAACTATCGTGAGACATATTTCACACGGTGCACGACGTACAACCGCCGCGGACACTCGCACCTGAGGAAGGATTCCCAAAGAATCCGAAACATGTCGCCAAAAGCGACTAAAAATAATAGTGAGTGAAACCGTACTGATCTAAATATTTTGACGATGATGTGCACTCTTGTTAGGCCATTATTGTTATTTGATAGCGTGTCTTGACTAAGTAATATACCCGTTTCCATGTTGCCTTAATAAGGTGCAGTAGGCTCAGAGAACGGAGTTTTTGAAAAGTCATAGAGCTATTTTAGATCACAATACGGTTCCCAAAAAAACAATTAGCAATCTTAAGGCCTTCCTCTAGGGATTTTAGCGATTCGAATCCTGAGTTTTTGACTTTTGCTTAATAGAAAAAAAAAACATGATATCCGCACTCCCGGCCACGCACTTCCATCTCGCTCACGCTTACGCTCAGTGAGAGTGAAAGAAGAACACGAACTTACTCGGCCTTAATACCTATGTGGTCAAATCTTCGCCGCATATAAACAGCTCTTTTAACGGTTATTCCGTAATCGAGCGATATTTTAGTGACCGATGAGTAAGACATGAAGTCTTGTCCAGTGATAAGATGCCAGCGCTATAGATAAACTAATAGACAAAATGTAAATAAATCTTTACCCGAAAGGGAACCTTATGTAAATGTAAAAAAGGCTGGGATGTAGATATTCTTACTATCAATACTAACTAGCCGGTTTGTGATAAGGCTTATGGGCGGTTCAATCAATGTTGTATCGCCGAAAGTAATTGACCCCCAGAGATCGTGAAGTGATTATAGGCCGGAGTGTTTATATTAGCTTCGTTCCCATAAAACTCGATTACGTGATAAAAGAGTTGTTTATGTGGAACCTTTGTTTCTTATCGTAATTATTGTTCGAGTCTGTTAACAGTGTATTAACATGGGTTGGAATGAAATACTCCCACATAGAGGATTATCCTGACGAGCTGCCTTGTTACCAGCCTACGGTAAACCGTTATGCTTTAGGAGTAACCCTACGTAGCGACGAAAATAATAATTTAATTCTACAAACTTTTATTAAACTTGCAATGTTTGTTCGGGTCAAATCTTGCAAGCTAAATTATAAATATTAAAGTAAGCTGAAACTTTACATACTTAACAACTAATGATGGATAGTGAGGGTAGCTATAGGAACTCTGTCATAAAACAACGAAACTTAGTTATATTTGAGTTTGTTAAAATTGTCTCGATGAATATTAGTTGCACGTTGAAAGAAAATAATAGTCAGCAATTAAAGCTTTTATATAGAATAATTTTTTTGTCAAAAAACTTATTTATGCATGTAATAAGTACATAATCATATTACTTTTATGGCTCGGGTAACATTGACTGAAAATGGCAAACGTTACATTTATGGTATAGAAAACTACTCGAAGTATTAGTTCATATAAAAAAATATGAGCATATGCAAGTAACATGACATGACATAAACGATTTGTTTTATCTACGATCTATGACGTATAAGGCTGGCAGACGCGTGCGCACGCAACGGAACAGGATCGCTGTGTAATAGGAAGCGTAATGATAAGGATAGGGATACAATAGGAAATGATGCGGTATACAGGTTTAACCTAGTTTTATACTAACCTGTCAGGTTAGCACAAAACAATGTCCGCTTATTAGCTCTCGTAAAGCAATAGCTGGGCTTTACAATGGACCACGTGGGTAATCTGGCATTAACTCCAGAATGGTAGTTAACACATACATACATACATATAATCACGCCTATTTCCCGGAGGGGTAGGCAGAGACCACGGATTTCCACTTGCTACGATCCTGACATACCTCTTTCTTTCTTTCTTTTTTTTAGAATGGTAGTTAAACTCGTAACAAGGTAAATTTTTCATTATCCGCTATCAGTATTACAGTTTAAACAACATTAATGAGCAACCACAAAGAAAAAAAACACTAGTTTCCAAAAAGACGGGAAAGTTCTCTCTCGGGGAAGTTTCACTATATTTAAAATGGAAAATTGGGTATTTGCCAAACACTAGCACATCACTAAATACGGTCCTCTAAAATGTGCCCACTTTGCTCTCTAGTGAGCAATTTAATATTTAATATTGTCTTCGGTTACCGCGATAGTTACTCATGAAATAAAACTATGAAAACGGATTATATCGCGTATATTGAATTTATAATACATCCCGACGTTTCGAACCCTTTACAGCGTTCGTGGTCAACGGGTGACTGAGGAAAAATTACATATTTTTTTTATCGCGTATATATATATCTTTACTTGAAAATAATTGTAGTGTATAACTAGCCTTATGAACCGATTTTGCATGTACAACCAGCCTTAAAGTTTGTAGTCTATGATTGTTCATTATTTTAGTATGTGGGTATTTTTGCACTTTGTAATTTTTCCTCAGTCACCCGTTGACCACGAACGCTGTAAAGGGTTCGAAACGTCGGGATGTATTATAAATTCAATATACGCGATATAATCCGTTTTCATAGTTTTATTTCAATTTAATATTTGTTTATTATTTATTTATTAGCCAACTTACACTAAGCGCCACTTGCACCATCCCACTAACCCATGATTAAGCGATTTTAAACCGTTAACCCAGTATCAAATTGTACTGGTAACCATGGAAACTCCTGGTTTAACCGGTTAACCCCGGGTTAGTGGAATGGTGCACGTGGCGCTAACCGGTATACCAACCATGTAAGTTATAGACTAGACGAAACGAATTATGTAATTTTGCTCGAACAGTTTATATCCAACTATATCACAATCTCATTTAACAGCATGATAGAGTTAGACCAAGATAAGTCTGCAACGATTTTGATAGCACACGCAGTGCAAGTGTTATTTATACGTCATAATTTCATAGAAGTTTGATGGCATGGCTTTGTAATCTGTTTAGTTGTAAAATTATTAAAAAAAATATACAGAAATGACCAACAACAAGAAATCGACGCTAGTAAAGGTTAGAGGTAGCTTAGACGGGTTGGGTAGGGTTGCACCGTCACCGTCTGCAGACTTATCTTGGTCTAACTCTAGTAGTGATAGTCTACTTTAAGGCGGTTCCCTGTTTTTCTAAAAGGCGTTGATATTCGTAGACGTGGAAAAAATATATGTAGTTCTTGACTATATTATCTTTAATACCATAGCTTCCGAATTTCCGATACACGAATTATGACACTTCGCTCGATACAATTAATTCCCAAAGTAACCTCTAACTCGGACTTTTAATCCAACTTTACTCGGTTATTTATTATGTGATACTATAAACAAAAAAATAAGAAAAAACAATCTTAACTTAAATAATAATTTCATAGCTTTCGAATTTCGATATTCTAGGGTAACGTTTTTAAAATAAATAAAAATCGACAAAATTCGATCAAAATTGACACTTGGCGCGCATGATCTTTCCCGTTCTTTCTTGCGAAATGTGACAGAGACAGCGGCAAACCAATGGAACGGCCTTAAAGCCTAACCAGTATTATATGACCATTGTCAAGAGGGCGCTGTTATTCTCATGTATAGGGTGACAGTTCAGTATAGTATGAAAAAATTAGTTCCAGTGAAATTCCGCAACATGGCGCGTGATCATATCTATATAGTTGTATAGTTTTTATGAATCATCATGATCGTGTAGCTAGTCAGACTATACCTATACTTGTTACTAGGGCGCAGTTGAGTAGGCAGAGGTGATGTTAGGGGTCCCTACCCTAAGATTTATTTATTTATTTAATCAAGTTATATAAGACAAGATAGATAGTCTTATATTGACCGGGATATAGACCGTGATTACCTTTTGTATTATTTGTGAGCTCCCGATATTTCGACGCAGTTACATGCATCATGTTCACGGGTGACTGAAGATAGCGGTCTATATCCCGGTCAATATAAGTCTAGTGAAACTAACCGTGAATCATTCAAAACTCTAAGATAGATAGTTATGCCAACTATTATTTATAATGAACTGCAACATTAAAAACCGAGTGTGATTATGTGGTAATTCAATTAACACAAACGAAATGCACTTGATATATCTCAGACGAAACGGCTAATGTAATCATCCTTCTTCTTGTGCCTTTTAAGAACACAACCCTGTTTGCAAACATATCTTTTCCGTCGCCACTAAACAACGTAACGTACATCTAGTTCGCTATGTCTTCGATCTCACTCGCAAACCATAAAATTGTAGCTAGATTTTTTGCACCGCATCGCATTTGTGTATCGTTTTTACGATATTTTAATAAGGTGCATTAATTCTAGTGATATCATTAAGTCTGTATAACTGTCGCTTATTTAGTATAAGTATAACGGCAATACCTAATTAGTCAGTGGGAACCCTCTTTTTCTTGGACTCTGTTATAAGTTGGAAGCATAATATAAAATAAAGTATTTAGTGCATTTACATGACTTATAACGGTAGGTACTAAGAATTCACAGCAACAAAAAACAATAATTAAAACTATTAAATTAAATGTACCTAGCTACTATTATGATGAACATTATGAAGATATTATCATTTAACAAGGAAAATGTTTGAAAAACTTTAATCCCACTTTATAAACCTCCCCTTTCACCCCCCCCTCCCTTCCACTGCGGTTAAATTAATATGCCATGCTACATAAAATTAATCGATTATTAAGTACTTCACAACTTTGAGAACAAATCATATTATTTTTATCGTATAAGACCATACCCGTATCATACGAATGTATCATTTAGGGCAGGGGTCGGCAACCTTTTAGCAGCCAAGGGCCACATAGTAGTTAACGAAATTGGCGCGGGCCGCACTTTGTTAATATTTATGACTTTATCAGGTATTGTCGTTTGTCAAAATTATATATAAAATAGCCAAGGAGGCTCGCGGGCCGCAAGTGAGAGGTTCGCGGGCCGCCTGTTGCCGACCCCTGATTTAGGGCTATGTATTTAATAGATTTTCTTGGGGTGCGTACCTAACACTTATATATTTATTTGATACAAAGATGTATCGATAGGTTACTTCAAAGAAACTTCAGCTTTAATATAACGTCAAAGAACATGTAATTGCCTGTATTACTTTAACAAAGAAAGTGTGTCAGTTTTAAGTGAGTGAAATAAAGCTTGAATGATTATCTTGAGTGGTGTTAAATGGAACGTACATTCCGTAGCAAAGTTGTTGTGAATCAAATTAATGTGTATCTTTTAAAAACTCGAGTGTACGATCCATTTCAAATTTAGTTTATTGTTTATTTTATTTACGAAGAACTTTATTTGCGCTTTTCTAAGTTGAAAACTAACTATGGTGTATTTAATTGGTGTACTTATCTTCAATAGGGATTTACTAAGACTCCGCCGTCTGTCTGTCACCGACTGTATCGCACGACCCGTGATAGACAGTTGAAATTTTCACACATAATGTATTTCTGTTGCCGCTATAACAACAAATACTAAAAAGTACGGAACCCTCGGTGGGTGAGTCCTACTCGTACTTGTCCGGTTTTTTAAATCGCTAATATCTGCTAAGCCAGAAGCACTTCATAATTTGGCAACACTTACGTTACTGTAACGCTTAGGCCCTCAGCACACGGCGTCGTAACGTAAGCGTATCGTAATACGCGCGTAGGACAAGAGCAGTACGCACACGAAGAGTTGTTCACTGTTGTTGCAGCAAATCGTATGAGATTACGCTTCGTGTGCAGACTTGTGTGACCATGTACTTGTACGTGCTCGTAGTGCTCTAGTTCTACGCGCCTATTACGATAAGCTTATGCTTCTCTTACGTTACGACGCCGTGTGCTGAGGGCCTTACCAAGACATATTGCTTTTTGCCACCTACTACACTAGGAAATGCATGTAAGTTTACTAGATTGTAACAATTTTTTAAATTACTTACCCAACATTCGAATTTATTCTATGCACGTTACCTCATCATCATCATCATGTCAGCCGATAGACGTCCACTGCTGGACATAGGCCTCCCCCAAGGCTCGCCACTCCGACCGATCCTGTGCCGCTCGCAAGTTGCGAGTCGCAACCACCGAATTCCCGCGACCTTCACCAGACACCTACCTACCTTGACGTTACCTAATTGTATATTATTCATCGTTTATTATAATATATTAGATAGATAAGTAAAACTAATAACATGGACTTCTTCAAATTTAATTAAATATTATATTATCTATATTTGTTCATCAAAAAAAATCCACAATTGGAAAAGCCAACAATTTTCATACCTAGCAAAACGCAAATTAAAGCAATAAAATTCTTAAAAGGGAAGAACAGCTACTGACGGCACTATTTTCATACAATTTCCATTTCGGGATAAGACGGTTTCCAGTAACTAAATCTTAACAAATCACTTTGATTTTGATGTCGACCGCTTCAGCATAATATAGTCCAGGTTTATAGTTTTCGCTTTAATTTTTTTTTATTGCATGTTTTGGAAAAAGGAAAACCTATATAAACCTAGTTTTTCATTGTGTAAATAACATACTAAAGAATCACGGAGAATGGAAAATATATATAAGTGGAAAAACATTTTCTCTTTTTGTATGAACGAGTACAAGTTATATATTTCCCTCTTAAGGCAAGGTCAACATACAAGGTCAAGGACTCTTTGAATGGGTCAAGGATGTATTCCAATCGCTTCGTGAACCGATCACTTAGATTGCCCAGTATAATTATAATTATTATAATGTAAATATTTTGTGCAATAACAGATTAAAGGATTTTTTTTACATATTAAATTCCATGCTTATAAAAAAAATAAGGCGAAAAAATTGCCGTTATCGTTTTATCATAAACTACACGATTGTTCAAACCCATCGAAAACAGTAGATAATTTGTATGGAATAAAGTTTAGAATAAAAAAGACTCCACAAAAGAGAATAAAATGTCATTCAAATTATTTACAATCATAGTGCAAACAACAACACTTACAACACACTAACAAACTTAATAAAATTAGCCCCAAGTCGTATAATACTTGTCTCGGAGGACTTCGATTATGGTCATCATGAACAGAATCATTTCATTAAAATGCGAATGCATGGTTTTTAGAATAAAAAATAAAAAAACGCTATAAGTACGCTCATAAGACTTGAGGAGTTTCGGTTGGACTAAAGCAAAGGGGGCGCAGGACAGAAAATTTTTGATGGGGTTGGTGTTATTATGACACCTATTTTTTATGATGCTATCGTATAGAAGACGCTAAAATAAGCAAGTTTTGTAGAAAAAACTTTTTCTCTAAAATCAAAAATGGCCGAAATATTGGACCTGGAAGTTGAGCCGATTTTTAGGACATAGAAAAAGTTCGATGGGTGTTGTTGTCATTATGACCCCTATTTTTTATGATGCTATCGTATAGAAGACGCTAAAATAAGCATGTTTTGTAGGAAAAACTTTTCTCTAAAATCAAAAATGGCCGAGATATTTGACCCGCAAGTTGAAACCACTTTGAGTTTCCTCATTCCTCATGGGATCATAAGACCTCGACCTTGACAATAATGTTGCTTAAAAACCAAACTTGGTGAACAAACTTGACGAAGAAGACATCATTATTATATATCGCCAAACGTGAAATGCGTGTCTGAGGTGTTCCGTTCTGGTTTCATCAGTAGTTATACTTCGTCAAATGTCACTGTTCTGAATGTAAATGCTCGATTTAGAATAAAATATAATAGTTTTTATTCGTAAACACACAGACAATATACATAGGTACAGTGAGGTTCATTCATAATTTCTCCATACAATTTCGAACCTCATTGTACTCGTACATAAAAAGAACACAGTGAAAATAAACTGTCACGAAATGGCCTCATCTCAATAAAACTACTTAACAGATAAAAAACGAAAGGTTGTTGAAAAAATCGCACGGGAATCGCCTAGCGATCCCGTACGGTACCAGTAACTTTAACACGCGGTAGTTATAATATTTATAACTACCGGCACTAGTTAAATAAATTAAACTAAAGCAATGTTACTAAATTAAACGATTTTGCAATAACATTCGTTGTTTATCTGTTACTAAACTAAATATTGTAACTTACTTGAACGGCGTAAACATTTTTCCCCGAAATTTGCGATGCACCTTCTTTGACATTCAATCACACGCAACTGATGTAACTGGTGTATCGGGAGCTCACAAATAATACAAAAGGTAATCACGGTCTATATCCCGGTCAATATAAGTCTAGTGAAACTGACCGTGAATCATTCAAAACTCTGATGTAAATAAGTACTGTTTTAGGTTAACAATCGGCAGCGTTATGTCTCCAAGATCAACTTTCGCCAATAAGAGCCCGTCTTACGCGTCGCAATTTGGCCAATCACGCGAAAATAAAAGTCGTAAATTAATGGTACCATATGGTACCGCTAGTCTATAATGGGTTAAAAACGTTACCCTACAATATCGAAATTCGAAAGCTATGAAATTACTATTTAAGTTAAGATTGTTTTTTCTTCTTTTTTTGTTTATAGTATCACATAATAAATAACCGAGTAAAGTTGGATTAAAAGTCCGAGTTAGAGGTTACTTTGGGAATTAATTGTACCGAGCGAAGTGTCATAATTCGTGTATCGGAAGCTATGATATTAAAGATAATATAGTCAAGAACTACATATATTTTTTCCACGTCTACGAATTTCAACGCCTCTTAGAAAAACATGATCATATAAGGAGATTTTTCGCCTTTTGGCTCAGGGAACCGCCTTAAGTGTTAGGCCTCGTCTGCGGCTTTTGCTATAGGAATACACAGGCTGGAATAAATTGAGATCGCCCGATATGTCAGACTTGTTTTGTGAGCGAATAACGCGTGTAATAGGAATTCGAGAAAAAGAGAGGATTTGGAAAAAAAAATGTTGCTTTTAATTTAAGGGTTGACTTGGGTGTAGGTGGGATTTTTTATACGCAAAGTGGAATGGAGTTATGTACTTTGATCCATTTCAAAATGTAAAAGGTATAATTTCCCATAACCTGTCTTCAGTTTCGAATATTCGTTCGTGGAATCTTTCCAATATCGACGAAATATTTGCATTTCATCAATATATATGTAGTCTGTGTAGTAACTTCCTTATTTAATATTGTTTTCGGTTACCGCGATAGTTACTCATGAAATAAAACTATGAAAACGGATACGGAATTCAATATACGCGATATAATCCGTTTTCATAAATTTATTCCTTATTTAAATGAAAAATAAAAGCTGGAACCATTCGTCGTATTCTACTTTTGTTTGCAATTAAATCCACGACACATTTCGGTACAGACCAATGATAATATACGAACTTAGATTCAGTTTTTACAGTAATATTACGTTAAAAAAAACGATAATTACCCGTCTAAGTGGCAGCGTCATAAAATATTTGAAACAGTAGGTACTTATTTAAATCATAAATAACACAGTACACCGCAACGAACAGCGCTACGACACTGCAGCGGAGAGCGCGCGAACTATTGCGGTTGTTTCATACTACTCACCAACAGATGTCAGAGTACTGTGAAACAACTTCTCAATAGTTCTCATTCAACTAAGAAGAAATTCTTTATTTAATTGCAGCACAAAGCTAATAAACAAACATGTGGTATTCCTTTTTTAACATTGATACATTTAATTCTTTTTTAATTTATTTGATGTCGTTTGGTCCAATTTTATATAAAAAGTACTTAACTTTAAAACAGTTTTCGGAAAATAAATTATGTATCGGACGTTCCTTATAAAATTTTAGAAAAACATGATAATCCAGTAACTTTGTCGCCTGAAAAAACGGGGTCCATATCCGCTAGTTCTGATTTGACACAAACGCTAAATGTATAAAGTAACAACTGTCAAAAGAACAAGTAAGAAAGAAGTAAGTAAGTAAGTAAGATCTATCAAAGTATTATGAAAAAAATAGTACTTTACCTTTAATATACAATCTATAAAAAGCGTGAGTAGAATAAAAAAACGTTGAAAAGGAGATTTGATGTACGAAAGCCCTGGGACACGCATACGATTTGCGCTTGGCCGATTTTTTATTTATTTATATGGCTCACAAAGTCAACTATCACAGGGTTAACTATATATCTACAGCTAACTGTAATGTATTCACCACTTTTAATATTTGAGGTCACGTCATAAGGCAAGGCAACATCTCATCGGAGTAGTACAGGGAACGAGAGGTCTGATCATAATACGTCAGCTTCATTTGTCACACCGGCGGGTGCCAAGTGCGGCGCGCTGTTAATAACCGAACCGTGGCACCGCTCCAGCTCCTGGCTTCTAGGCGCGGTGTAAGGCAAAAGCGAGAGTATATACCATAATACGATCTCGTTAATAACAGCAGCGGTAGGGGAGGCTGGGGAGATTTGATCCTACGGGAGACTTGGTCACCGAAATTTTAAAATCATTTGTCAATAAATATCTTTAGTGTGACCTAAGACAAAAGCTAGGAAGTCCTAAATTTCTATAAATGTCATATCTGATCCATTTTTTGGTGGGGCTCTATGTCTATCGCTTCACGGTTAACCACCGAACCGTGGCACCACTAAAGACGGCTTCTAGAAGTGGCGTAAGTGGGAATAACCCAATAGTGTCCCATATGATATATGACATCAGTAGACCTAGAGCTTTTCCAAGCAAAAACGAGTGCTTGACAAAATGAAACATCAATTAACATGTTATCGATATAGGTGAAATTAACGTTTACTTGTTATTTTCTTTCATATATTTAGCGGCGAATGAAGTCGGGTGTCTTGGATTAAGTTTAGCTTGGGACTATTTGATCAAAAAGTTAACAAAAAAGAAGCAGTGAAAATATCGAAATATTATTTCACGCCTATAGTCGGAAATTAAATTTCAAGAACTACTACTTTCTACTTGTAGAATTTCTCAGTAAACCTAATAACTAAAAGTGCCGTAGAAAAAGAGAAAATTTAAGCGACGGTATGTATTTTTCCTATGACTTGCTACGTCGCACCGTTTGGGTGCAGCACAAGTGATGAGGTCTATTCTGTAGCCTGTACTACCTAATGCTTTCCAGCTAATAGCTGCGACTAATTTCAATTTAAGACCGGCTCACACTTTCCGCCCGTTGCCTCTATAAATGATCCTTGCTACCGTAGTAGCTACTGTAGCTAGTTACCTAGTTAATTTGTAAATTGTTATCCAAGGGATCAAAGTTATACCAGACCATAGGGTAGGGTGGTCTAAGACTGCGCGGTCGATAAGAATGCGCATACGTCATAACTTAAATACAATGTGAAGTTCGTGGCTAACTTCAGTGCTGTTTTGAAGTGTAATAGCACCTGTTACTGCTCCCGGAATCAATTTAGTTTACTGTGAAAATAAGATACTCTAGGTTAAGTTTGAAGTTTTTATCACATTTTGATCGTATTTTTCTTCAACGTAAATGTATTGTCACTAATAAGACCTAGGTAAATTAAAATATGAGATCTTGAATTTGGATCGCGTATGCGATGGCGCGTTTGAACGGCCGTCGCTAGTTCACGTCATTTTGCATAGGTGGCGTTACCAGTATGTTTTAGTGAAAATGGAGGAATGTGTAAGAATGCGCATGGTACGAATGTGTAAAAATGCGCGCGCAGTCTTACACATCCATTTTCACATGAATGTGAAAAATGGCTCAGAAATAACCCAGGAAAAACTATAAATATTCCAAATGTTTAAAATCTTCACTCCAGCTTATCCCAAAGCTGCAAACCCCGCATGCGCTGCTGAAAGTTTTAAACCTTTAGGAATATCACCTTGTAATCCTGAGTTATTCACTGAAGCTGATTTCTTGGCTAGTTCTGTAACCGAACGAGAAAACACGAGGCTAATTTTGCTGAAGCCAAAGAGCAATCTACAATTTATACAAGCTATGTTGTTGTAAATGATGTTGACCCTCTTGGGCATGCCCGTGATGTGGCGAAATCTATAAAGATCCAATTACTGAAGACTGGATCACGTGTATCGCTTGTAATGAATGGTGGCATGATCAATACACAGCGCACACGGGTGCTGCCGCCTTTGCTTGTGACTTATGTAAATAATTAAACTTGGCTGGATATGCTACCGCGTTTCCTTAGGTATCGCGCATTCTTACACCACCCGCGCAATCTTACACATCCTGCTGCGCATTCTTACAACGCGGGTAGTGTAAGAATGCGCATTTCTCGTTTTCCAATTATGCTCTAATATATCAAGATTGGTTGATCTCATTTACTAATAGAGTTTAAAATTATGTTGTCTTGTTATTCGGGAAGAAAATAACAAAAGTTGACTTCAATGATACCGTTTGTTTTTATTTTATCACGTCTCAAACCTTAAGTGCGCAGTCTTAGACCACCCTACCCTATGACCGTTCTTTTGGTTGGGTTTCATTTAAACGAATAATTAAAGACATAAGTATTATTAGACAAAAATATTCAAGATAAATATTGCTGGTCGATCACCACTAATTTAATCGAAAAATATTCCGAAGCTCAGCCACTTAGTGCCAGGGCCCTTCTTTAAGATTCTTGCACCGCACTACCTGGAGGTGGGCTAAATCTGTATGACACCCGTGCTTGGCTTAAAATCTAGAAAGCCGATTCTAACTTTAATTTCTTGTTCTTAAATTGAACTGTCAGCTATCAAGTGACATTTTTGTCCCTAAAATGTGACTGTTGACAAATGACAGATCAAATCCATTACAATTTCAGAAAAATAAAATAAAATCAGAATCTGGCTCACAGTCTAGTTAAGTCTAGCATGTTCAAGTTCTTGTTTGAAACTTGAGCTTAGGACTAACGCGTCCCTACTATTTGATTTTATGATACTTTGCTGTAACAATCCTGCGAGTTTACTAATATACAACTCATATTTTATGAAGCCCTCGAATAACGAATACAACAGAAAGAGCGTATCTTCATACACAGTTTTCATGACTGAAAAGCCTTTTGTTTCGACACTGTGAGAGCAGTTTTGCATTTCGCTACGCATTACATCTTAACTGCTCAGGATTAGAGCAGGGATCACCGGCCGCCATTGCACGGCCGCTGGTGAGCCATCGGCCGTTGTTTATAGGCCATTAGCGACCAATGCCACAAAAAAAGAGGCCAGCAGAAGCACAAAAATTTGCCAGTTGAAAATTAAGCACTGAAAAATGAGAAAATCTGTCGCCTTACAATACTAGCGAAACTGACCAGCCGGCTTCTTGTAGCCTAACCTAGGAATAAAAATTATTTAAATTTAGTTAGGATTTTTAACTCATATACTTTTCCCCCTAAGAAAACTCGCTCCTGCTCTTTAAAATAAGTGAGTGTAAGTGTAATATAGATCAAAAACTAGTATTAATTCTCTTTCCGGTACGGGGTTTGACTGTCCAAGTTGAGGCAAACCTGGGAAGTATCGGAGCTGCGGATTTCAATTACTACCTACATTAAATGTGCCGTTTTTTGTCAGATTTTTATAAAATTTGGAAGGTTATTTTAGAGCTCATTCTGGTCGAAATAAACACAAAATCCCAATTAGGGACAAAAAATTTATGTAAACCGTTGTTACGAAAATTTTGTCACTCAGTGGAAGATTTTGTAGGACATACCGTAAAATTGAGCTTAATTTTATTGTACAAAATAGGGAGCTCTATATATCCACCAAATTTTATCAAAACCTGACAAAAATGAAAAACATGACAACAAAATAACCATCGGCCCTAACATAATTTAATTTGTAATACCATCCGATTATGTCATTTCTATCCCATTTGGTACTTATTTTTTGCATTTGTAATATCTACATAGCAAAATCTTGTAATCTTGTAAGAGAGGAAACATCCTAACCATAATCGCAAGTTGTATGCGAAATGGGACAAGTTAACTTTCTGCCTTTAATATATTTTGTGGCCTGAGCGACCAAGTGCCGGTGCCTGAACTTGCCATAGTTTGGAGTTGATTAAACTGCTGTTTCGGAGTTTCAACGACTAACGTAAGGATTAAAGCTGCTTTTGGGCGAAATATGAGTAATTTGTTGATAATGACAAAGGCCATTACGGCTGCTTACAACGAAAATAATACACATGAAAGTTACCTAAAGTATTACTATGTAATTTTTTTAGTTTTCAATAAGAAATTATTTAGGTATATTTATAAATAAGTATTTGGTACTTTTTATCTTTCTTTTTTTATTCATAGATTGAGCTCAGTATTTATGTTTAGTGTGTTAAGTAAGATGGCACATTAGATATTATACAATAAAGAATACCTACAATTACACACACTCATACTCACCGGCACATAAACTGAAATAACTGTTGTTCGGCTGAAACTTGTTTTATTTTGCTTTGGGTGTCAGATGGTACCTATCGTTACATAGGCCTATTTATTTATATTGTTTACAGCCAGTCTATATATTCTTGTTTCTCTGTGTCTGTAAATTTTGCCTTTGTAAACAATACAGAAAATAAATAAAACAATGACAATTTACGACGAACTAGGTATAAATTGAAATTTATTTATAGATTACCTCAGCTTTGAACTAAATGTGCCTTTCCACCACAGAAGGGCCCGTATGCTTCAATAAGGTAATTTTTATCTAAAATTTCAACAGAAATTCTATTAGAAAGGTCCGTATTCCACATGAAGCGGACCCTTCTCTGATCGAAAACCACAAATGTGAAGGTCGAACTATAGGTACTTAACTCCAAAGTCAACAAAATTAAGTTATGTGTCTTAAAGGTGAACTCCATAATCATAAAGCTAGTTAAAGACGAGGACACCGGACAGTAATCTTTGGGGCGTAAAATTTGCACGATTATCCCGGAAAACTTGCTTTATGGCTATTCTTGAGTCTATGGTGACTGGATCAGACCGGTGGCTCAACTCTTTACAGAGTTGGTTTAATAAATTTCAGCCGAGTTGGTTTAATAAATCTAAACCCAATTGAATTCATGAGTCAAACCGGGGATCCGGCAGACCTCGTCGGCGATGGCGGGATAACTTGGACTCCTTTTTGAGCGATTGGCCAGATGTAGCTCAAAACCGGGAGGAGTGGAAGAAGAGGGGGGAGGCCTTTGCCCAGCAGTGGGACACAATAGACTCGTAATAATAATAAATAATAATTGAATTCCGAATATTCGAATTACAAATATCGAAGTAACGGATTTAAAACATAAAATATAACGCCAGAATAAGAACGGCAAGAGCGCAACTTAAAAAAATAGTTGATATTCTATTTTATCCGAAAAACTATCTACCTTTTATCTACCATATCATAGAAGATGATATTCAAATGGGGTAGAATGTGAGTAAATAGCCACATCCAGCCAACCATTTGCAAGAATAAGATCGTGTGTAACTACCCCCTGTTTGCGGCCATGTTTATCGCCCATTAGAGCAAGAAAACCCCGCACAGTAATGAAAACAGAGTGGACGGCTCATTATTACTAGATAATCTGAGCGGGGAACTTACAAGGGCTTTAGGTCTGATTTGTGAGAGATGTGGAAAGTTTGTTTAAAGTGGTAAAGTTGGGTTATAGTGGCAGGAAAGGCGAAAGGAAGAGACAATTAGGATTTAAGCAATGTAGATTATCTTATAGTAAAATATAACAGAAAATATTAGTCAAATGTTTAGGGTCGGCAAGCCCATAAGGGGCTCCTCCGATGTTGCTTATGTCCATGAGTGACGGTGACCCCATGATTAGTTCATTCGTTTGCTGACTATCATATAAAATAACATCATAGACCCAGCTAAAAAAACAAACAGGGAGCGAGATAACTACAAAAAGCGCATAGTGGTTGTCATTGTGGTGGTGTGGTGGATGGAGAAAAGTATAGCAAAGAAGGCCTGCCAGGAATCTTTAAAGGAGCCAGAAATAAAATATACCAATTTGCGATGAACACACAAATAAAAGTCCTTACCAAGATTTGATCCCGGAACCTCCCCCTTCGTAGGAACGGTCACTACCGACTAGTCGAAATATACCCACTTAGTCAATCCTCCTTTTAACCACAAAAGATCTTCAATTACATCCAAACAAAAAGCTAGAATAAACTAGACCCCGACTCACTTAGCCACAATCTTATCTGCAATAATCCAGGCTAAATGCTAGGTCTAACTCTGAAATGCGAGCCGGCTAAGCCTGGCTTTAGCGTTGTTTGCGTTCATTTCTATTTCTAAATTGTAATTATTTCGGTTGTGTGGAAGCATACCTATGGAGTTTTTGGTTGTAATGTATATTGAGATAGTAATTGAAGACAAATGTATCATGCAAGTGATATTTGGATGGCAACTGCATTACTGCAGCAGGAAATTGAAGATCTGCCAAGACAAGCAAACTAAGCAAAGCGAAGCGCAAGGGCAACCTACCTTTTCTCGAAGCGCTTCGACGTTTTTTTGAACCCAAATAACGTGGGTTTGTATTATACCAGATAAACAAAATTCTCGGGATGTGACGTCAATAGTGGACTTATTAAGCATAAACATTTTCAATTGCATAGCATTTTCTTATACTTTAGATTTTATTCATATCTAAAGAACCCCGATTTAGTCACTGACTCACTCACTCGAGTCACTGATGATCATCAAAGCCTTTAGGGTAATTCCTAAAGTCCTAGGAAGCTGAAATTTGGTATGTAAGATAGTCTTAGTACACATACAACAAAACAACAAACTTAAACCTTTTAGCTCCTAAGGGAGTGAAAAGGGGGGGGGGGGGTGGAATTTTGTATGGGAAATCAATAACCGCTGAACCGATTCAGTTGAAATTTGGCATGTAGATAGTTTTTGTTATGGGGAAGGATATGTAATAAATTTCAACCCCAAAATTACCCCGTAAGGGTGAAAAGGGGGTGGAAAAGGGTGTTACGGGGGAAACGGGGATGAAGTTTGTATAGGGAATCAGTAAAAATCAGACTGTATAAAAGATGCCCCCAGATGCGTATTTCAGGATTCTTAATGGTAAATTACCCCCAACCCTTTAAATTAGGAAGTGGAAGATTATCATAAGCAACTTTAAAAAAAAAGTGCAATCCCACCAAAACCATTTTCATGCAAAATGTTGCCAAGACGAAACCATAAGGCTCGCACTGTCAAAAAGTTATCAGATCTCTTGTAGAGCCAAGCTTCTAACTCTACAAGCCCTAACTTCACAAACTACACCTTAGTCAAAGTATGTGGCTGGGCCGTTTCGTTACTACATTAAGAACTATTGTATATTATTTATTGTGTAATAAAAAAAATGAAGTGAATAAATTTTTCATCTTACGGCCATGTGTCGATAGCCAAATTTTTTTTCACGATTTCGGGGTTGCTCCTATAGTCAAAGTTGCTCAGTGTAATCCCTAATCCTCCCTGGCAACGGAAATGCACTTATATTTTAGCCACCGTGTATAGTAACAGGTAAATAAATAAAAAGCTTTTATTTCCGGCAGTCAGTATCCAGAGTGCATATGTAGTACAAAAGTAAATTACTACAAAATTAAAAAACTAAATTGGCACTGTAAATACTCACCTTCCTTTCGTTACCCCGTTTAAAATAATTCTCATCAGAATATTTAATCCTTTAATTTGATAATAACTTCTCTCGAATTTGTCTTCAAGTCTTATGCCTATTTTGCGGATACAACTTCGTCCCCCGGTATCCTCAACACGGGGAATTATAAAGTCGCAACAACTCGCTGCAGCACGCCAGATGGCGTCACCGGCCGAAGAAACAAACACACAAAGTTGTGGGCTTATTAAATTTTGGTGTATAATTTTGAATATATTTCTGGTCTGTTAAAATTGACACGATATTTTAAGGCTTAAATACCCAAAACTAAACACGGCTGTCTTTTAAACAAGAATCAAACTTGATAAGATCTCTGAGGCCTGTTTGATGAAAGCTTTCAGTTCAGTTCAGTTCATTTATTTTGTTAAACATAGGCACATATGACTTACTGACTTGATGTTTGACCTACTACGCAGGTATAGGTACAAAATTTTCTCGTGCGGTTATCAAATAAACGCATGCTTATGTATAACCTAATTGGAAGCTTTGAACTTATTATACAAGAAGAATAGTAGATTGTTAACCAAGGGATGAAAAGCAGTCAATTCTGAACCCTCGGTAGGCAAGTTAAACGAACTCGAACTTGACCGGTTTTTATTATATTGCAGTATAGGTAACCTCCATGCAGCATTAAATCAGATGTTGGTCATACGTTGCTCGTAAAAGTGCAGTTTTTAACGTAATTAGCGTGTTCACAAACCAAGCTTTTAAACTGCAACCAACTTCATGGTTTTCATTAAAAAATACTTGAGTACAATTAGAGTTTTCAATGATTCACGGTTAGTTTCACTAGTCAATATAAGTCTACTTGAGTACAGTCAGCTGCAGAGAAAAGGTACCTCCCCTGCATAGAAGTTTGTATGTAAAGGTGCTAAGCGAATAGTATTGACTGTACATGAGATTAGACCAAAGTTGTAAAGTTAGGAATCTGGATTAGAGTCAACAGGAACATTGACAGTCGAGTGGTAAGGCAGTCAGGGAGGTTCGTTCGTCTTTATGAAACGGGTGACATTGTTAGCTCGTAGACCTAGTATTACATAGATGAGCTATACGCGTGCGCCCGTGAGGGACAGAACATACGCAATGTGACAATATTAAAAACTCTTTTTAACTTTCCTGACAACATACCAAAAACAACCTATGTAATTTGGTCGGGTTATTTGTTACTCACCATAATAAACCATACTTTTACGGTGGGGAATAAAAAAAAATTGACTGTGACCAGGACAAACAATAATAGCGCTTTCTCTGCTACTCCTAAACTTCCATAAGTGAATCTCGTTCAGTCATCTGGCCCCTCCCCCATTCTATCACTATATATTATTGTACCTCTATGCATTAGCTACATTTTTAACAGACTTTTAAACAGTTTTTTTTATTCAAACCATTTGCTTTTGAAGTGCAAAGTTATTTAATAACTGTAAAGCGGATTATGAATTTTAAACATGGGGGCCACTTTTAGGGGGTAAAGGAGAAAACAAAAAAAAAGTATTTCAAACTATATCGTGTTACATATACAATGAAAGAGCTGATTGTGAGAATCTCAATTTTTTTTTATGATCTTGCCAAAAAATTACCAATCCCCCTTTATCTCTGAAACTACTGGGTCTAAAATTTGAAAAAAAAAAATGCACGAAATAGTACTTTTTTAATACCACGACGGTGGCAAATAAGCATACGGCCCGCTTGATGGTAAGCAGTCACCGTAGCCTATGGACGCCTGCAACACCAGAGATATTACATGCGCGTTGCCGACCCTTTAAAAACCTGTACACTCCTTTACTTTACCCATAGATGACAAAAAACCTATTAGAAATTTGCAGTCAAGCGTGAGTCGGACTAAATTAGTTTGTATCCGACCTCTACTGGTTTGTTTAATGTACAGAACCCTTGGAACGAGAGTCCGACTCGCACTCGGCCGGTTTTTTGACATAAGCATCATTTGTTCTAATGCTTATAACCATGCTCTAGTTATGATTGCCCTAACATCGTATGGGTTATTTGTTTTTCTCATAATATTATTTCCTATAATTATTCTATGTTCTAATATGGTACTTATAAACAGAAATTAGTAATAAAGTTTCCAATAATGTAGTCGCAATCTGAATGAAATTATACTGCCCGTGAACAGCCACTTTACCAAGTGACAGATGTTGTGTCAGCAGCGACTGTTAATTATAATTTAATCTGTCTTATTAGCGTGTGACGTCACGCAACATAATAATTCGCTAATCGGATTAGTTCTGCGGTTGCAGGCAGGTAGGTTAATATATAAAGTCAATAGGATACGTAGTTATGGTTAAGGCGATTGTATATTTATGTTTATATACCTAATGTTTATAATAAATATACCTACATAACATTTAAAACGTTCGCGTTTTGAACACATTTTAAAACACATTTACAATCGGGTCTATCGCGAATTTATTTTGTTACCTTTATTTACCGACGTTTCGACACAGGTTTCACTGGTCGTGGTCGCGGCTAACTGACGTCCCAGCAAAATGTCAAAACAGCTTTTGCTGGGACGTCAGTTAGCCGCGACCACGACCAGTGAAACCTGTGTCGAAACGTCGGTAAATAAAGGTAACAAAATAAATTCGCGATATACCTACTTTTTTATTTGACACTTTTTAGTTATACAGGGTGTCACCCTGTATTTACGGGCCTATGTATTTTTTAGTAGGAAGCTCGAGCTATGTTTGTAAAGGCAAATAAGAAATTGATTGTCCTCATTTTCATATTTTTTTAGAAGCAAAATTCATCTGAACACATATACCTACTGATCAACCTGTAATAAAAAAGAAAACCGGACAAGTGCGAGTCACCCACCGAAGCTTCCGTACTTTTTAATATTTGTTGTTATAGCGGCAAAAAAAATATATTATCATCTGTGAAAATTTCAACTCTCTAGCTATCACGGTTCTGTGACAGACAGACGGACAGAGAAGTCTTAGTAATAGGGTCCCGTTTTTACCCTTTGGGTACGGAACCCTAATAAAACAATATACCTATATGTATAAAAATAACTTTATTACACTTAGATAACTTTCACTTAGTTTCACTTACGTATTTTTAGTCACTCGCGCGGCGCTAAGTTATCTAAGTTAGTATGTCTCACGATAGTTTAAATTCGATTAACTTTATTACACACAAAAAGGATACAAAAGTGTAACATCGGTTGTTGCATAGTATAGACAATAAATAAAAAGTAAATAAATATCACGGAACAATCTTACACAAATCGACCTAGACAGTAAGCTCTAAATCTAAATAAATCTTTAAAAGTTTAAATAATATATCAATATGTACAGTTAGTACTTATGAAGGTGTTGCAGCAAAAAATAAATTCATATATGTCGTATAGTACATAAGGTAACCCGGAATATCTTTTTCACATCACCTATTCGAAAAGGGAACTTTTCTTCCCTGCTAGGAGGGATCAAAGTGGCACTTTTCTGTTCAAGGACATTATATTGACACAAAGACATATGAAATTAGTATGCATATAATCGATTACGATTTCTTTATAATCGATTACGTGCATACAATTTTTCTAACATAAATAATATTTTGTTGTAATTGTAAACAATAAATGTAATTAGCGTATTTTAAATTAATTAATAGCATATTTAAATTAAGTAAATTAATTAATCAGAGTAATATTTACAAAGAAACGTAAAAAAAACATTAGTTTCATAATTTAATTTTTATTTTGATATTTTAGGTCTCCTTAAACGCAGCCATACTTGTCTATGCAATTTAAAAAGTTTATATTTAAAAAGTTTTGTACAAATGTTTCACAAAGCATAATTATGCGGTTCTGTATTGTGTATAAATTTGTAAATACTTAGTTTAAATCAATAACTTTATAATAATAAATATAAGTGATGTCATTCTTCATAGTGTTCTTCCGAAGATTTGGTTTAAAGGGGTAAGAGCTAATTTGTTACCAGAAAAATCTACAAAAATAATGTACTTGATTTTCATTGTATCATTTTAGGTGTTTGCTGCTGTCCTTGAAAATATATTAGGTACATAATTATGAGCTGTAGGTACTTTAAATTTGTCAATTCACGTCTGAAAATATCGATACGGACAAAGTGCCAGGAGTATGTACCTCTACTAAGGTCATGTATACATATTTTTGGCACTGTCCGTATCGATCTTTGCTTCAAATAATAATGTTTTGAACCCTAATTATATGTATGTAATTTTCTCATAGGTGATGTGAAAAGCAGTATGTGTCACATGGTAGCAAAATTATTTTCACCTTGGGCGTTAACACTTGAATCCCTCACTACGCTCAGGATTCTATGTTAGAATCCCTCGCTACGCTCAGGATTCTATTATAGAATCCTTCGCTTCGTTTAGGATTCAATTGTACGCCCTCGCCGTAAATATGTCATTTTGCTCCCTTGTGACACAATCTACTATTTTCTGTCCAATAGCGCAAAGCTGGTTTTCAGAATAAACCACGCAAGAATTCGGCCAAACGAAATAGAACGTCATAAAAAATTCAAACAGACCTTTTCGAAGCCCGAAGGAATTCCTCATTACGCCCGAGACCCGTTTTCAACCATTTTCTTTTTAATCAATCGTAACTGGCAAAGACACGTCGCTTTTCAGCCGGGACGCAATTAAAAATTGCTTTGTACGCGGACCGCGCGTGTGTCCCGGCCTTTACAAGATTAACGCGCGAAACCGACTGCAGGAGCGTCGCCTTAATTAAATTTTAAATTTCGAACATTCACGCTGGCGGCGCGAAAGGATTGTGACGTCAACGTCCTTTTGTATTTTTTTTCTCAAATAGGATGTTGAACCAGTAGTATGTATACGAGAATATGTATTTGAAATTTTGAACAAACAAAAGTAAAAAAGGAGTAAGTATGTAATGGCAGATAGATTTCTGTGTCTTATCCTGGGCTACCCAGGCAATAAATACTGACAATGATTTTTACATAATATTTATGTTTTCCTTCATTGGAAAAGTAATAATAATATTCGAGCCTATATACGTCACACTGCTGGGCAAGCGTCTAATGCGCAAGAGGGAGTGGGCTGTAGTCCCCACGCTAGCCCAATGCGGCTTGGGGACTTCACATACACCTTGGAATTTCTTCGCGGATGTATGCAGGTTTCCTCACGATGTTTTCCTTCACCGAAAAGCTAGTGATTTGAAACCGCGACCTCCGGATTGAAAGTCGGACGTCAGATCCACTCGGCTACCACCGCTTTAAAAAAAAGAGAACTGGAAAAGTAACTGTGCAGTAATTTTTGTCTTTTTAACAAACAATAATGTCGAAATGACAAACAATGATCACTTTAAACGACTGTATTTATAAATTGAAATAAATCTAAGTAGCAAAGAAAAAAGATCTGGTGAATACCTACGAGTATTAAATATTAAATGAAATAAGTGGAACATGTCCTAAACGCGAGGTTAATGATCTCATGGTTATAATACAGGTCCGGTCCAACGCGCACGAGTTCAAATTGACAGTATTTGGCGATTAAGCATGAATTTATCACGACGATCCCGACAAATCAAAAGTTCAGGTAATGATAGTGTACGTGAAACAATGAGACAATGCCGACAAGTTCGATTGGGTTTTGCAGAGGGGGTTCCGTGGGTTGTTCTCCGACACAGAACACCTATGTCTAGAGAACTCGTATAGAGAAATTATTTCATGAAACCGATGCTGCCAAAAATACAGGGGTGCGGGGGACGAGGTGAGCGAGCCGTGCCGTGATTGGTCCGTTCAAAGACATGTGGTCCACCGACTGAAGTAGGATTGATGGCGTAATTCGAAATTCGAAAATTTATCGAGTAAAGCTACCGTATGCGTGGCTGAGGGGGTAGCGGGACTATGCTATGTCTTTGGAATAAGTAGTCTGTTTTCTCCGAGAATAGGTCTGCGGTTGCGTCTAATTGCCACGACTTTTTTCATACATTTTGTATTGGTCGCGGCAATTAGACTGCAGACATATTTTTTTAGAATGATTCTAGTAACATTAACTTCCTTCAGGAAATCGGTGAGATGACTGCATAACCGATTTTAATATTTTGAAAGAGGAGATTGTCAATTAACACGAATTCGTTGTGATTTTTTTAATGTTCAATATCCAGGGAGGTAAATGGGGACAACGTTTGTATGGCGAAGCGGCCGTCCACTATCCTCACCAAGCACAAATTGACAAAACTGACTACTTAGAACGTAGCCCCGCAGAATACTATGAATTTTCTCATATAATAAATTTTACCGAACATTTTTACGATGACAGACCGTTTCGTCCAACTGGCTCTAAGATACAAGAATAAATGTTAATAGTATTCTACCGCGGAACCCTCCAAGATCATGGGCGGTGGTCGGCGGCCTGCAATTTGCGGCGACTTATTTTAATACTGGAACAATCGCCCGCCATTCTTTCTGCTTCAGAGATTATTGTATACGTGCCTGTGTTGCTGAGAAGAGTGTCGTATATACGATCTTGTTCCTGGGACTTTGATCACACGGGCTGAAAGCATTGCCGTAGACTCGGACATTTTCCGAATATTGTTACGAAAATGTAATTTTTTGATTTTCTATTTCGTCCTTCCTAAGTTTTTATTTTTAACTTGATTGCGACACATGTTGATCATTATTTAATAGTATGATCAACAAGGCGAGATCCAACGGTATTTATCGTTTTTATTTACAAAATTATTTATACAAAAAATACAAATACAAATGAATTTATTTCATTACTTTTTACAGCTGTTTGTTTGGCAAAGAGTAGGTTTTTTTACAAAAAAAAATGGAATTCCTTGCGTTCTGGGTCTTGGCTTGGCCAGCAAGTCAACGTTGCGTGATTTGTACTTTTAGACCCGGCATGGACCTGGTTTTAGTTTTTTTTATTAATTTGACGTGTAAAATTTTAAAAATATGTTAATTTGTAATTAAATAAAGGTACCTACAATTTTTACATTGTTATTGACAGTTTAGTGTAAAATTTTGAATTATAACGATTCAGTCTACTTTTTATAAAAAAAAAATATTGTGATTATGATACTCATTCAACATTCCACCATTCCAAATAAAAATAAACTAGTATAGGCAGTCAAATCATAAAAAAAATATTTTTTCTAGTGCGTGTATCTGCCTCGAAGCTTTTCAGCAAGGCTTTAGAAAATACCCACATGCATCGCGAGCTATCTATTCAGCTAGCGTCCATAGAAAGCAATCCAATGTTCCATTTTTAGGGATGGGTAGTGAACAAGCAACCGTTAGAGTTTCGCCATGTCCGCCTGTGTGTCTGTGGCTTAGCTTGGTGACCAACTAGATACATAAAATGTTAATTTTTTCAGACATGCTCGGAACTCGGAAGTGGTCGCATTTTGTTCGTAAGTCGAAGACGCAAAGTACCCAGCTTTCATCCCAGCGCTGCACGGACGCAACGGAAAAAACACAAAGAAAAAACACCGTGCAACGCGCCACATTTATTTTGCAATATGGAAGTATGTATCTTGGTTATTATAAACATTTGAATCGCACGAGAAGTAGAATTGATTGACATAATTATTTGCGCAACTAATAAAAGTTTCACTCTAATCTGCAAGGAGATCTACGCATCGGATCTCGGCAAGCCTCTTGTTCTACTGAGCCTTAGTATTTTTAAAGCAACGATGTTGCCTGCGGTCTCAATTAAAAGAGACCAGCATTATGTTTGAATGTCGTGACGTCTCTCTCTACAAGGTGTAACAAAAATAGTGGGGATGGGTTTAAGGCCTTTAATTTGGTATCATGTTCTGATTAAGACAAAGTAGAAGATTTTTTTTAGACGCGATCAAAAGTATTTTTTCTATGGAACAGGTCGTCCAAGTCGGCCAACCCTCCATACAAAGGCAAAAAAATTTTCGCGTCAAAATTTTTTTCCTAACCTTTTTCTAATCAGAACTCTTCTTTGTCCAGCCCATTTTCTAATTTAGTTGGGGTCGGGCCACCTCGGACGTTGGGGCAAGGACAATCTTATCTATCCTGGGTTGTCTGTGTGGTCAGGTTTTGTGTCATCTCTTTTTCGACATTGGACCACCAGGTTGCTGGTCTTCTGCCTATTCCTCTGGGGTTGCTTGGGATGTTCATAGCATGTCTTGCTCGCGCCAATACATGTACGAACAAGTACGAACGAAATGCACGATAACTAAATAGCATCATTTAAGTACATAATAATATTATACATATCATTCTGATGTCAGTGTACTTTCGAATTGGCCTGTCAGTTATGTAGACATTCTACTGCCACGGGGTGAGGTAATGCTATTCGGGGCAGGGTGTGCAAATATCCGTGCTCATCACACAAATAATTCCCTTACCAGGATTTGAACCCGGGAACATTGGCTTCATAGGCAGGGTCACTACCCACCAGGCCAGAACGGTCGTCACAACAATAACTAAATTATATAAAGCTCGGGACACACTTATCCCACGTACGCAACGTATGCAATGCATTATGACATCTGAACCCTGAAAATTTGTATGCTTAGAAACATACTTGTCATACGCAACGCATGACAAGACAGTGTGTTTCCAAGCATCCAACTTTCAGGGTTCAGATTGTCATAATGCATTGCGTACGTTGCGTACGTGGGATAAGTGTGTCCCTGCCTTAATTCTAATGTCAGTTAGCCTGTGTGGCTGCGTCTTGTCACTTGAACCGCCGTAACGTTACTTTCTCAATGTATGGCAGACGGCGTCTGAGAGGCAATCAATGTCTGAGTGCTGAGAGAAAAGAAAAAGTACTCGGCGAGATTTGTCTGTTTATCTGCGTTAATGTAGTCTGCACCTTAGAGAATAGAATACACGGGAAAATGTTCTTATACGTAGTGACCCTGACCTCTGGGCTAGAATTACTTAGTGGCTATCCTACATTAGGTACACCTCAATATGAGGCCACTTACTACTTGCGTTTAGTGGCAAATGTATGAACTCGCAATTAACACTAATCAATGTGTAAATAGACCCCAATGTAAAGGCCAGCCATACTTATCCCGCAGCCACACTTAGCCGTATTGACTTATATATTAAGACGAAAGTGGGATTACCGCTCCGAAAGTCTCTATTTTTTTCCGCTAGCGAAAATTCAGAAAATAAATATCGAACTAAGGGGCAAAATCAAGCTAAGGTAAATACATAAAATTGTGTAAAATTATTTTCTAATATATATAAATGAGGAGTACGTTTGTATGGTGAAGCGGACGTCCCCTTTCCTTTTAATAGCTAAGTGCATTTAGTCCGAATTATTGGTAATTCCGAAACTCATTCTATATAGGTACCATCTTTATCTAACAATTTGTAGACATCGTTGCTATTTTCTAGACATCCTACATTCAGATTTTACACACTCAGTGACAGAGCATCAAAGTCGTTTGTACTTCAATTCTGGTAAATTACTAAATGTAATTTCGACCATTAATAGTAATATTTCAAATAGAAACAAAGGCATACTCTATCCTCGTTCCTGCTGTCAGTACCTCAAACAGAACGCCCCTAAAAGTTGTCCCTCATTTGTGATTAGTAACTTCCACCAGTGATTGCGACGCATTGATTTATTGCCGAAAACTCCAACTTTTGCTCCTTAGGGGGTGTCTTAGTGAAGTTGAATAAAATACCTATTTGTTGGAATTATTGGATCGCTTTAAAATTAGTTTAAAAGCATTTACATCTGCTAGAGTTCGTGGTAAGTTTGGATTTAAAGATTTAAGGAAGCTAAGACACAAGAACGGACAAAAAGATCTATCAGCTGTTTTGACGAAAAAGTTATCAAAATCTTGTTATTCGTCACTCTACGAGTAAGACACTTTTTAAATTAGGCAAAGCGAGAACAGGTAAAAAAACAAAAATTGGACATGTTAATAAAAAGTGAAAATGCCTATTTGAACATATTAAATAAAAATGACACAACTAGAGAACAAATCAAATTATTTTTATGAAATATTTTGATTTGTTTTTTTTAAGTAGTCACACGTCTATATATAAATTATAAACTGAAATAGATATCATATACACTAAACATACATATTGAGTATTCAGTGAATACTATTCACTGTGATAAACAGATATTTATTTTATGTACAATGATGAAACTCAAAATAATGAGCAACACGAGCCAAAAATATGCAATAAGATAGGATAGGAGGATAAGACTTAAAGTATTTCAAATAGAAAATTCGTAAATACGCTCTCTAATTTAATTAAATACCTACGCATAATTTATCAAGTTGTCATTTTTTTGGTACACAATATATCATTTTATCATCATCCTTACATCTGTAACATAAATGTTATATTTGTTACTTTATATCCATCAAGTAACGAATATATCTGTAACTTCCATAGCCGATACAGTTTTCGGAGATAGGTCACGTTCGCGATCTCGCGATTCGCACCTTTGTGCCGTCTAATATTGTGACAAAGAACTTTCTTTCTTGTTAAGGGAACTTATGATAGGATCGGAGAAATGCCAAAACTTGTCCATGGTGCTGGTTTTCAGGGGTAGGTAATTGACAAATCCTTATCCCTACAATAAAGTACTTAGTATCAGCTCCGGGTAAAAAGAAAAGGTAAATTTCATTTTGATAAAGTTTGTTTTGACGCTTGAAGACTAGGGATTCCATAAAAGGCGCAGTAGATAACATCCCGAGATCGAACCAACCAGCACAATGGTCACTCAAAAACCGCGCACCGCCCACATGTGACAAAGAGCAAGCACGATTACACGACATAAGTGACGTTAGGCGATGCGACATTGTTTTTGTCTAATGCGCGGTGATGTCGTGATGATAATAATTATGAATGTCAACGGGTAATATTGAAAGAACTATTTATAAGACAAAACGAAATATATCTTTAAAGCGCGCGATTGTTTTATGTGATAAACGCAGCGTTGAACGCATGCGATCAACGTATATTATTATTTTCTCTAAGATTTCTCTTTCTCAGCCTAAGCTGGTAATTAATATTATCTACGGGCCGGAGCCAAGTAGATGATATGTGACACTTAAGTTAAATTAGTTTTTTCATCTTCTTGCAGGAACTTCCGTACGATTCTGCAAGTATTAAGTATAGCTGCCTTCTGTAACTGTATATAAGTATTTGGTTTCAGGTCAATGAGTTTCAGACTGTGGTGGAGGTATTTAGGAATGCAACAGTGGTTGACAAAACTATGGGGACAATGTATACTTTTGACTGATTCCAGATCCTGGTAACTTCATCTTTAAGGTCAGTATATTTTTGTACTTTTTCAGTAATAGTTTTATGTAGGTTGTGGGTGTTGGGGACAGCGATATCTATTAGGTAAGTAATTTTATGTATTTTGTCAGTCAAGGTTATATTATATCCGGTCGGTTATAGTGAGTCGTTCTGTCGGTGAGTATGGCGCGGTCAAAGTACATTTTGTGGGTTTTATTATTTTTTATGAAATAGGAGGCAAACGAGCAGACGGATCACCTGATGGTAAGCGATTACCGCCGCCCATGGACACCCACAACACCAGAGGGGTTGTAAGTGCGTTGCCGGACTTTAAGATGGGAGTACGCTCTTTTCTTGAAGGTTTGAAGGTCATATCGGTCCAGAAATACCGCAGGAAAAGTAAGAAAAATGTCAATATGCTTACCACTGCGTTAACCGCGTAAAACAATGCAATAGATTATCTGATGTAAAATGGTGTGCGGCAAACGCATCGCGTTTAACGCTGCGTTTATCGCATAAAAAAACCGCGCGCTTTAAGGTAACATTTGATTTTGCTTGCTGTTGCGTTCGCTGCTGCATTACGTTAATCGTACCACGACAAGTCACCTTTCATGAATTTTTACGATGCTCGTTGTAAATTTCACGGCTTTATATCGTATCTTACGAGTATTTCGTATCGTTGCACGACACGACGTCGTATGGTATAATTGTGTGTGTGAGCCTAAAACAATGAATTATTCAACGCGCCATATTAAGTACTATTTAGGGTTCCGTAAAACAAAGAAGAATGAAGTTGTAATGATGTCAATTGATTCTTTTTAATCCCTAGTGGCTCTGTGAGCTGCAAATATTGACCTTATTTTGGTACTAGCACGGTTCACTATGGCTCTCTAACTTGTGATAGTAATTAGTGAGTTTTGGATTGTCACCTGCCGTTATCATTCAATAATAATTTTCATCGACTTCCGGTTCGAGCGCCATCTTGATAGTTAGCATCATGATTAATTACTTTGTTTTTTGCTCATTAATATTGTTTAAAGTGTAATATCGATAGCTTATTATACAGTAAACGAATGTGGTAGTGTGCAGTAAATGGAGAATTAATTTTGAAGCGCGTTTAACCACCATCTTGGAGTCAACGGCCGGTAGTCCACGTGCTTCTTGTAAAGTCTAGCTATCGATTTACAAGAGCTAACAAATCACCGTACACTGTCTTGTACAACCGTACAATTTTTGTCGTTTTTAAACCTCTTAATACCTTGATACTGGCGAAATAGTCCCACTGGGCTGAAGCCATAATTTTTAAAAGATAATTTTCATCTCAAGCCGGTACTTTCTGTAAAGTCTTGCCTTCAGCTTACAGTGACCAGATAAACAAATAACCAACTGATTGCGTCATAATTTACAGTCCGCGAAAGAACTCTGAAGTTTTCAGTCCGAAGCATTATATACGAGAATGTGCAACGAAAATCGCACCATGGTTGGTGCGGCGGCGTGAAGCGTGGAGGGCAAGCAAGACCTTCCTGCTATTCTTCAGAACTCATGCGCAAACCTTACAGGAGTCTTTGTCCTTATGATGAGTGTTTTTTTCCTGTTTGTCTTTATTTGTAGAATAAAGTGTTTTACTACTTCACTACTTAGTTATCGTGTACTTTTTCAACATTGTCTACCATACCATGCAAAACATTGCCTAGCTTTTAAAACAGCGATTCTCTATGCTGCTATAATATAACAGCTGTTTACATCTACATATCTAATACCCAATAACAATTGCCTTTATTACACTATTAGTGTCTGAGGGCACGGCAGTGCCCTCGCCAAGTCAGCAAAATATAATCATACATCGCGGGCAGTTTAGAAAAACCAGATCATCAACATTCTAGATAGTAACTGAACCTTCACTGACTAGCATCAGTTCCAAAAATGTGTTTCGATATTATGTACCATACAAAACAACCAGCTCCATTGTTGAGGTCTGACAATAAGTTAACATTTCCAATTTTGGAGTTTAGTTTTTGGCTTTTTTTTAGAGACAATGGATCTCAAGCCCTTTAACGGCGTAAAAATGTGCAAATTCTTAGATAAGCTGTCGCACGTGAGAACTGCGAACGTGTTATCTAAAAATATACGCATTATTCTACTTCTTAGCTTCTTATCCAACATTTTTCGTTGCGTCGCCCGCGTAGCTAATATTTTACAACAAAATCTTATTTATAAAGGGCTTCATAACTAACGTAAGCCGCTTAACGTGGCCTGCCACTCCCAACATTGCCAGTTTAAAAAAAAAATATTTTACCAAATATATGTCAATGTCTAACAATTAGAGAAAGATGGCCTTATAAATGTTTGGCGAGCTTAAATGCTAGTAAATTATAAAAATAAGCCCCACAGGGATATTGGAGCTTTTTAATCGTAAATCGTAAATGGTTATTCAAATTAAAAACTATCAATGTTCAAATAACTTACAAAGATAAAGTTTATTTTTCAAGTAGGCATATTACAATGCGCATAAGAAAAATAATATGTGTACACCCGATTTGACATAGGTAACAGGTTCACACAAATATACACACTGCGATTTCATTATTTATAAATAGGTTGATATACCTATTACAATCGATGTATTATTTTTATTATTATTTATGGAATGTGGATGTAATATAGTCCATTGAGAGACGGATAAATGAAACAAATGCGGAAGCTTAGTAACAAGGATCCGTTGGTTTTATATGTAGTTTACAAGACTTTAAATAGTATAACAACTAAAAGATAAAAAAACAAACAATACAAAAATAAAGACAACGAGCAACTTCCAATCGCTAAGTGGAAATTAATAGTTAAAAATAGCGGCGATGAGGTAACGGCTCGGTACGTAAGCCACGTGAATTATGGGAGCTACGCGACAGTAATTAGGGAGCCGTTGGCCTCGAGGTTGCAAGGCACGGTTTGCCGTGAAAATTTGTGTTGGAAATTGATTATTTTCTACAATTAATGCTGCTTTTGTGTATCCGACTGTTCTTCTTCACATGTCGCATTTCTCAATTGATTTACATCAAATTGTATGAGCAAGTGTGATAGCCATATGATTTTATTTGGTCGATTCAGTTTAAAAAAAAAAACAAATGGCGAATTTGGACTCGAAAGTTCTAACTGTAAAACCTCACAGAGCAACTAATTTAAATATTTGTAAGTTCAGCTTGCGCATTTAGGTCAAGCAACGCTTAACTGCGCCAAAAGTTACAACCCAAGAAATATTAAACCGGTGTTGCATGTTTTTATTCCTTAGCTGACAAAAGGAAAGTGCAATTTTGTCTCTCATTGTGTATTCGCTTTGGACGCGAATCATATTTTAGTTTCCTTTGTAAACTTATTGAAGGTACCTATGTGGAATTTTTAATGTGACATTTAATCTAAAATGAAAGTAACATAATGACGTTATAGTTAAATTAGACTGTTTCGTTGGAACATGACAAGCTTTTAAGCTTACGGTAAAAAGGCATATTAGTATGTAATTCGTTTCGTCCAAAAGAGAAGATTTTCAACTCGCCAGTTTTATTTAACGTAAAGAATCTACTATAAAAAACCGCAAATATTCTCAATATTGCAGACCAAGCCATACCTACATTACCTGAATCATAGAGTAACTTATACTAGAGCGGTACTGTCATAGTAAATTTTGTAACCCCAGTAAATTCACTGCCATCTGTCGACACACTTTAAAACTAAAAATGAAGATTTATAAAAATACGAGAATGTATTTAAATATAGATAAATGTTTTTATTTTATTTGCATTAATTATTTTTATGATTTTGACCCATATTCTTTCACTGATATGCGTTAAAATTGTTAAATAACAAACTAAACCGTCAACGCCATCTATACGACTGTAGGCCAAAACTAGTAGCGCCCTCTGAACGAGAATCAAATTTTCTTGATTTTCGAGGCACGTTTTTTCTTTAGACTGTATCCATCTATTACGGAGTTATATCTATCTTTGCCTGAATTGAGATGTTGATGTCAACTTTAGCCAGCCTTCTCCGAGACCACGGGGACACCGCTGTCTTCGAAACGTCGGAGGTAAATTTAAAACTTATTTTACGCGATTAAGTCCGGTCGTTGTGAATAATAATTACATGAACTGTAAACACAGTGATTTTTCTTCACAAAACATCTATATCTTATTCCTAATAAATGGTATAATTGTGGTTACTTATAACTTTTTAACGGCCATCCATCATGTTCAAATTCCAAAAATCGCTTAGTACCTGAAACAAATAAACAATACTTTAAGCGCCACTTGCACCATCTCACTAACCCGGTATTAAGCGATTAAACCGTTAACCGTGTCAATTTGTACTGGTAACCATAGTAACCCTAGTTTTGTATCATTCAATTAAATATAATAATAGATTTTGTATGATACCATTTTTGTAGGTATTTTTTTTAAATTGTCAGGTAAATTACATTTTAAGTTTTGTCCCTATTCACCCCAGCCATGCCTATTCACCCCGGTTGACGGTACTGATCACATTAAAAGATTGCTTTTCGAGAAACGTTGTACTTATAACTAGTGTTCATAAGACATGTTTTAATACATTTTTTTTATTACTAAATACATTCACATATATAATTTATTTTTTATTTAACCATAATATTATATTTCAATATTCAAGCTTATTCCAGTATAAAAATAGGAATCTAATGATAGTTCAGCGTTGGCAAGGAGTTATTTATCGAACAGAGAGTTGTATGATACACCGGCGTCAGTTAACCCTGCTGCCGCTCGTAAATCCAGCGCGATATAATTTAACACTACTTCTCGTGTGACTTGTTATGAATGCTGTGATTTAGCGATGCACTGCGCTATATAGAAAAAATATTAAATTAGATCAAAAGAACATGATTGCTTTCCGAGATGTTTTATTTTGTGGTTTTAAAGTTATTTTGATATGGTGTCAAAAACTAGAGTCTGTACGGAAAGAGCCTAATACATTCCACGACTCTTCTCTATCCGAACAGAGTCTTAGATAAAGTTAAGTATTATTTTTTACGTAGTTAAAATTGGCTGCCATTCCTCAACCCACCAACGGAGCAGCAGCTGACGTTCACGAGGGTTACATAGCCGTTAACCACAATACGAGTTTTCGCCCGGGAGGCGATTGGTCATGGAAATCTGTTCCTGGCCCGCGGTCTATTTTGTTCACATTAAATAGTTATGCAAAACAATGATTAAGTCCGATATTATTAAAAAGCAAAATTAAAAAATGCCTAGACTTATAAGTAAATCTTATATATTTTAATATAAACGATCTGATAAGATGATCGTTATCAACACTTTATTTTTAAACAAATTAGTTTATAAAACCAAAGATAGATATAACTCCGTAATAGATGGATACAGTCTAAGGAAAAAACGTGCCTCGAAAATCAAGAAAATTTGATTCTCGTTCAGAGGGCGCTACTAGCTTTGGCCTACTGTCGTATAGATGGCGTTGACGGTTTCGTTTGTTATTTCACAATTTTAACGCATATCAGTGAAAGAACATGGGTCAAAATCATAAAAATATTTAATGTAAATAAAAAGAATCATTTATCCATATTTAAATACATTTTATCGTATTTTTATAAATCTTCATTTTTAGTTTTAAAGTGTGTCGACAGATGGCAGTGAATTTACTGGGGTTACAAAATTTACTATGACAGTACCGCTCTAGTATAAGTTACTCTATGATAAAACTAAAGGCCATTTAATAACCACCTACAGGAACAGATAAAAATCTTAGCCACAAAAACTGAAGATCTTCACTTTAAATTGCTTATTAAAATATTAAAACAAAACACCTTACTATAAGCACCAAAATAATGCAAAACCCTTTGCCCAAATAAAAAGAAAAAGAAACCACAATCTGTTTTTAGATCGCTCTCAAAATAAATTAAAGAGTAAAAACTAATGGCCGACATGATGGATAAGACAGGCTGTTGTGCGTTAAATTATCTTTCAGATAAGTAACTTGTAGGTGTATTTTACGTCTCGTTTTGTATGATCTATTTGTTGGGGCGACACTTTCTTGATTTTGTAATTGTTGTTCAGCGAACTAGGGTGATACTTGTAAGTTTAAAGATAAATTATTCTCACTGTTACCTCTTCACGCTAAAACAGCTAAACGGATTTAGATAATATTTGGTATGGGTATAGTTTGAGGCTCAAGAAAGGACAGGATAGTTTTTATCAATCATCATCATCATCATCCCACGCAGACGAACTTGCGGCTTCAAGTATTAATTTACGAACCCGTCTATTCATAGAGTCATTTTTCACTACATAGTATAAAACAAAATCGCTTCCTGCTGTCTGTCTGTCCCTATGTATGCTTAGATCTTTAAAACTACGCAATGGATTTTGATGCGTTTTTTTAAATAGAGTTATTCAAGAGGAAGGTTTATATGTATAATACATCAGCATTGCACCCGTGCGAAGCCGGGGCGGGTCTCTAGTATTCGTATAATTAGTAGTGCTTGGATATATTAATACTATTAATAGTCTAAATAAAGAAATATTGTCTTCAAAAGTTACGAAATTACCTGAAGTTGTCATTAATAAACCCGGTGTTAAAAGTGATTATAAGTAATACCGACCACTTAAAATAGACGAATTGTTTCGAGAACAAGCTTAAATTGTGGCCGCTAATATATAATATCATTGTTTTTATTATTAAAATCCATGCAACCTAAGATCACATATTTGACAGCTATAAATTAACCCTTAATTATATGACGTTAAAGCTATAAATGAAACGGTAGGTCTTAGCTTCATATATAATAAGGGTCGATTCATAACTGTCAAATATGTGATCTCAGCAAATTTCCAGTATAATAAATTTATTAAGTTGCACCCAAGACTATTGAATGTACTATAATAATAAATCCTCACATCCGTCCGTCAAGCCACGGGCCGCAATATCCTGCCGCAAGACCATTGTTAAACCAGCCACAAAGGCACAACCCTAGCTGAACTCATTAACAAAGCAAAAAATACACCTTGAAAGATAACTAAACCACAACTACTAGTACTTAAAGAAACAATTTTGTTTTTGTAACATTTTTGGTTAAAAAAAGTTTTATTTTAATATTTATGCATATTTTAATATTGTTATTATTAAACATTGTTATAATATAGCCTCTTTATGGCATGTGTTCCAGTAGTTTAAGAAGATACTGTTAATGCGTTTAGAGGAGAGTAGCCCCTTTCAATACTCAATACTCAATAGCTTTATTGCTAATAAGGACGAATCCATGCAGTAGTGCTTTGAAAACTTTGCAAACCTTTCTCATTCTAACAAACATAAAAATCATAATAAACATGCAGATAGAGATAAACGAAGTCATATAATATTTTAAAAAAATGCTAGTAAGGCAAAATTAGACTCAAAATACATCAATTCATTTTATGATTCCAAAAACGATGAAATTTATTTTCGTAACATAGTTAGAAACTTCAAAGTTTGATCAAAAGCGAAATTTTTATTTGAAAAGCAAATAAGCAAGGCAGGTCATAACTTTATACTTCCCCGGCCTCGAGCAATATCCAAAACGATTGTGTAACACAATTTTATTATGCACTTTTTTACTACGCTGGTGAATTTTACACGTATTTTCATTACATTTGAAGATACACGTACCCCGGTTTGACAGTGGCAAAAATGTACCAGCTCGAATTGTAATAACAAATGTGACTCCTCCTTGAACTAAAAGAACTTTACGTGACTGCTACATAATAAAAGACATTAAAATACGAGTGTGGGTTTATGACACGAGCTAAAAGCGAGTTACATAAAAACATCACACGATTGTTGATTGCCTAATTATGTACAGTTACATATACTGCTTTATCTAAATACATATTATAAGCTCTCTATGATGTGTTCAGGAGCTGCATGTTACGACCGCCATTGCGGCATTTAATCACACACTCAATAAAGCGTTATCTTGACTGATACTAGAAATGAGGACATATCAAATTCCTTTGTTTTTCAGAGATGATCAAAATTTGAATGCCATTATTAAATCTTTAAATCGACGTTATTATACGCAATAATAACATTTTCATAGATAAGAAATTAGTTTTTTACAAAACAGTTTATCTTTGTGCTGGTGCGCAATTTTTGAACGCACATTAAAGGGTTAGATAAACATTAATTATTAACGGCATTGCGTCTTTCATTACTTCTTTAATGTAGATAAAATTGTATTAGCTTAACTTTTCTTTCTGTTTTTGTTAACATACAACTTGTTGCTACTTGATAGGAAGTCGCAACCTTCTACCTTGTAATGTAACATTTTATTAATGTAATAGAATATTTTCATTTTCATTTCATTTTCATTACCAACTAGCAAACGTCTTCTATTTATTTTAGTCACAGCAATAAATATCTGACGTCAACAGGGCAACACAAAATAATATTGCACCCGTCAAATCGGGGTACACAGATAAAATTGACAAAACGCTATATTCCCATTTAGCGTATCTTAATTAAGGAATGCAAACTGGTTTTAATTGTATAAAAAACCGGTTATTAACCGAAATTTCATACAAATAAAACAGGTGCAAACCTGTTCCCCAATGTTAATACAGTTTGTGGCTCGTGGGTCTCGAACGCGTAAAAGTAATAATGATCTGAACTCTTTCTTCTCCGGCGATAACAAGTCAAATGGTTATAATATACATTATATGTATATCATTAAGCTTTGTGCACGAGTGCTTCTGCTCCATTCGGATCGAGGAACTGTAGTTAATACTCAAAGACGTAGAAAAAAGTTCGTTCCACCTAAATTGATTCGACAAAATTAAATAGCAGACTACTATCTTTAATAAAAAAAAAGATAGCTGACTACAAATTGGTGGATTATGCATCTGCTGGTGGTGTTCAGGTTTTTTTTATACACCTAGGTTTTGTTTGGTACAGTCAAATAATTTAATTTCCGTCCCATTTTGTACCTTGTCACAGTGACAAATAGTATAAGGTCTCTAGCAACTTTCATATTGATTGTCACTGTGACAAGGTACGAAATGGGTCGTAAATTAATTAATTTAACTGCACACATTATTTTATTCATTGGTGTCTTCACAAAATAAGACGTTTTTTTTTAAGAGAGAACCGTTGGGCTAAAAGGAAACATGTACGGGTACTTACGAGTACGTTATGATATATAATGTCAAAGCTCAAAAAGTTTTCAGCGCTTAATTACCTATATGACTCATGATCTAAATACGTTTCAGCATGCAAAATGCTTGTAACATTCACGCGTAAAGCCATCGGCAAATTATCACCCAATCCGATGTGTTAATGGCCGCCAATGACAACCCTATGCTGGCAGGAATGCGAATTCCTGTTGGTTTCCGAGCTCGGCCGAGTCCCGTCCTCTAGAGCACCAGTAAAACGTGACCTCCATGAAATGGATTAGACGAACCATTACGTTAAGGCGGGGACGACCGCCTCGAAACCGGTTTACCTTACAAACTTTTTCCCCATTTTCCTCTCTGGATATTAACATTATTGAAATTTTTACGAAACGAAAAAAATCAAACGGTCGAGTATAGCTATGATTAAAATACATCAAATTGTGTAAAAATATTTTTCATAATGTCAATATCCAGGGAGCAAAATGAGGAATACGTTTGTATGGAGAATCGATTGTCCCCTATTCTCGGCCCCCCTTAAACCGGCTGGCTAGAAAAAAAAAGCGTGTGCGTATAATCTTTACGGGCGGGTGTAGTAAAACTTCTTTGATGATGACGTTTATCGCTATGTTGGCACTTTGACGTGTGTCCTATTGTGCGTGTAACGTGTCACTACTGAGCGTAACTTCCGTCAGAAAAAAAAACTGAGTTACCCTCTAGTCGCGCCTAAAGAAGTTTTACATCAAAAAAAAAATTAAAAAAAAAGATCATTATTTCGTTTTTTTAAGAAAAAACTGTACAGTCTGGGGGGCTGAAATTTTGCATACTTGTTACTAGTAGTAAGCCACATATAAAAAAAAAAGTCATAACTCGCTGGAGGCAGATTCACTTAGCTTATCCTAGCATGGCCTTTAAAACAGTTTGCAGCGTAACGCTTTAGGAGAAACCTTATTCTTTACAAGTGAATTCTTTGATTTGCTTTGACAACTGCCAAAAGAATGAAAAAAAGATGAAGGTGTGAAAACTGTCAATGTGAGAAGGAATTGGATGTGATGGTAAAAAAGTGATTGATCTTTTCACAAAATAAAAGTAATTCTGCCATTTCTGTCCATCTATAACAAGTACCGGGTTTATCCAGGATCACGGAAGTTTTTTTAACGTGAATAGCCGACCCTTTAGAAATAAGGAGAACCGCTTTTTGTCGCGGGTAAGTCCGTTCCATATTCTATTTTATTATTTTATTGGTTTTCATTTCATCACTTTATTATAGCGTGGCCCTTCTCTTCGTCCGCAGTTTTTCATTTTATTTGGAGAACATATTGCTCCTACTTTTTCTGGACACGGATCACGGCGCACGCCATACCACAGTGCCCGGCATAGATCCCTGGTTGCCGTGCGGCTCCGACATCCGCCTGACCGGAACCGGTATAGGCCTGGACCTGTTTCTCCAAGGAGCTCACTCTCCTCTCTCAAGGGAAGTGACCAACCTATTTCCTACCTACCAATTTTAGGCAATCTACTCAACGTCTTCCTTTTTATATCTTTTATAATTTTAAACCACTGTTAAATATTTATTACTCGCAGCCTTCACTCCTGGCTGATCCCCACTGGTACCAGTAGGCTTTAGCCATTTTTTATTTAATAAGATTGATTTCCGTGGCATTTTTATAAAATTGATTTCCGTGGCATTTTATTTAATAAGGTTGATTTCCGTGGCTTGTAAATATCAATATATATATCTTGTAGCATTTATATTTTTTTATTTATTCCCAAAATTGCTACAAGTTACAGTATCATTACTAATTTAAGTAGAAACTAAATTATATTTATGACAACACTATGTTTAACATAAAGCGTGATCCTAGGTTTTAATCCCGGCATTGTCATTTGTGTGATAAATGTGATTATATATGTAATTAAGTATACATATTTTATGTATCAATTATATGCCAAAAAAATATAGATACCTTAAAAAGCTCTATGATATTAGTCAAGACGTCAAGCTTATACTAGGAGTAACCAACAAGAAAGCTCGTAATATAGAGTACAAAATAATTCATTCACTGTCTTCATATTACATTCCACCTTGTTTTTTGCCTATTTAGCATAAGCCATATAAACCTGTCGTTAAAATTTAGGTTCGATCATCCTAACCCAACCCGTCAATTATGCGTGGCCCTTAATCCGACTGATGATTATGCTTATGCGCATAATGTCTATAATTACTTTTATTATGGTGGAGTTAGGCATTGTTGAGGAATGCTGTTTTGCATCCGTTTGAGTACCTATTGAATGATTTTATTATGGACAAGTTTTTGCTATGTTAAACAAAGGTATAAGAAAGGCTAAAATTATTCTAAAAAAAGGAATAAATATGTTTGTCACCCCTTATAATCCAAATATATGTGATGGATTTTGTCAAATGTCTTTGTGGCAAATAACATAAGGTCAGTTATAACATTAAGAGTAGGTACCTATATGTATTTGGATTTGAAGTTCTTGTGTTTTTTTAATACATAAATTACATCTGATTCTGTGCTCTTTGTGGCTTGATAACTGCGTAACGAGTAATATAGGTAATTAAGAAAGTTTTTTTGTATGATCAGTGCAATCTGCGTTAAGCTTTGCGCGTTTATTCTCTTTGTTGATTTAAATTATCCCAACAGATCAACACGAGCTTTGCACGTAGCCAATATGTATGTAACTAATTCAAAAATCACTAGTTCAAGTACAACTCATGTATCAGCAGCGCAGCGAGCCATCCATTGCTCACGCGCGGAGCGGCCGTCAGCTGTCTGCGTCAACTCAACCGGCAACGGACAGGCGACAGCCAGTAAATCTCGCAGTTCTTGATGAGGATTGATCACTTTGTAAGAGTTGTCTTAGTTATTATTAAAATAGAGATATAATTATCAATAATTAGTATTTTGGGGTAGAGGTTGCAAGATATTGGCAAAATATTATTAGTTATGATCCCTTCACACGATAAGAAGAATGATTGAAAGTGTTAATTTTTTTACCTTTAGTTAGTAGGTAGTTATTAATAAAAGTAAACATAAAAGTAGAATAGATGCCATAATATGCCTATACTTAAATAGACAAAGGGAATTAAGAAGTCGGATGATCGCTGATCGCCATATATGTAGGTACATGTAGAAAGTAGATTTAAATTTCATATCTCGAAACATGTTAACCTTACTTCACGGATGTTAGGCATCAGAATTTCTAAAAATATTCCATCGAACACGTTTCCTGGGAATATATTTGTAAATTTTGTGTGCGATGACAATTTGCCCGAAATATGAATCGAAGGTACTGGTAAATATGGATTTATATTTGATAAAATCGGATATTTTAAACTATTTCTGATGCGCTGCAAATGCCAAGCCGAAGAATATTTCATCAAAATCTTTAGAAAATTTGAACTTGGCTCAGTGTTTATGAATTTTTGAGCCATTTAAGATTTATAATAGGTATATTCCATAATTTGAAAACTAAATTCTTGAGTCAGATATTGATTTGTAGTTGTTTAAAAAAGTCATAGAAGGAATAAGTAACATCCTCTTCCCGTTCACCGTAAAGCTAATATAGGTAGGCGCCAGTCATCTGCCTGCATCAGCTGTTTTTGAAAAATATCGCGAAAACAAAATTCTAAAGATTTTTCTTCCTCACTCTTTCTTTTTCACTCCCATTTTGGCCCGAGAAAAAGGAAAACCACTAAATAAATAAAAATCACAATCCCGATTCTTAAAAACAAAGAAACTTCATAAAATAAAACAAAACTTTGCTAAAGTCCCTATCCAGGTTGGTTTAAAAAAATGTTATCTTGAGTTATTAGATACCGCGTGTTGATTTACTGCCGAGAGAGGGCGCTGTGGCTAAAAAAGTAAATGTCACGATGATTAATTACCTAGTTATCTTTGAGGATTCTGTAATTTGTAGAAAATACGCGACATACCGTTGTAATAACTTTTATTTTATTTCATTATTTTTACCACCATAGCCGTGTACCGAGTGCGTGGAGCCGAAGCAAACACGTAGAGACCCTTTTGAAAAAATTATGAAATGTTAGGAGTATCTACACCGAGTGAATATATTTTCCTGTTAGTGTCATAAAACGCAAAGTCAGTATCATAAGAACTATTTATTAGTTGATGCAATTTAAAAATATGTTAATATCACTATTCACTAGTATTATTATATGTCTCTAGTAATGTGCAAACTTCCGCAATTTATGGAAACTTTCATGAAAAAGTTCTCAATGCAAGTTTCCACTTAGAAATTTCCGGTATTAGGCATTATTACTCAATGTTTTTAACCTATTGACAATGACTTCATTTCACATTAGGTACTTAACTCATGGACGTCTATTTCATACCTCTGTCACAGAAATCGAAACGAACAGGGTATTTGACTGTATTTAATAGTAGATAGTATAACTAGGGAATAAAACGATCCATTTTAGGCGAGGTGTGCATATAGCTATCCGAGCCGGAACGGCGAGGGTCGATAGGCACAGCGAGGTTAAAATGGTTTTTATTACTGAGTGACTTTACTTTTCACTTTGAATAAAAAAAACAGCAGGTAGGTACTTATTTTATATTTTATGAAATATTAAAAGTACAATTTGGTAAAATTTTTAATATATAGAGATATGTTTTTCCCGGGTAGATTAATTATATTCTGAGTCAATTAGGGAGGCGATAGAGGTATTCCAGGCAGATTTATTGAATTCTGATTTGATTCGGGAGTAAATGTAGGCGAAATCAAAAATATGTATACATATTTTCCCTAGGGACTAAAATACGATTTTTGCCCCGCTTTGCAGGTCTAATATGAAGCACTTTTAGAGCATGAGACGTGAAAAATAAATTATTTCACACCATGCATGAAATAAAGCACCAGATATTTATTAGAAAAACATAGATTGCAGTTAGTTTTGAACAGTTCTATTTAAAAAAATCGGATAGAAATATAAAAAGTAGGTGAATTGACCGTGACGTCATTGTGTAATGTTTCATATAAATTCCATATAGCAAATCGTTTTGAGTTCTAAAAAGAAACTCTTTAGTACAGTAAAATAATTTAATTTCTGATCATTTCGTACGTTGTCACAGTGACAATATGAGTACAGTATGAGGTCTCTAGCGACTTTCATATTGATTGTCACTGTGACAAGGTACGAAATGGGTCGGAAATTAAATTGTTTGACTGTACAATGCTATGCTTTTGTCACTTATGAAACAATAGTGTTATATTGCCAAAACTTTCATGGTAAAAAATAATTCTTATTTTAATACCTTAGGTAACTTATCTATTCTAGCTAATCTAGTAGACTCTCTCACTAGTAGAAATCTAGGCATTAATCCCTGAACCGCAAGTCATATTGTAGAAGTGAAATACAATTATGATGTATGACTTTAAGAGCAGAACACACTAGTAACAACACATTGAAAGAAATTTAATATTTGCAATGTATTAAAATGCTTGCCAAATATAACTAATATTAAAATAAAATATTATTTTACAAAACATACTTTCATAATTTGACAATAATTTAAATATTATCAACTTATTAACCAAACTACATGTTCCTATTGTGAGTATAACTTTGACTTGAAATCCCTCAAAAGCCCACAACGGTTTCTAAATACATAAAAAATAAGGACAATTGTCTCAAATGCCAAACAATAATGGAAATAAAATCGTAGTGCAAATAAAATTGGACTGAAGCAAATCTGTTGCGTGAAAAGGCGTATCTCTGCCAATGTTTAGCGACATATGGCATTTTGGATGTAGAGGGTGGAAACGGACGATGGGGTCCGATAACAAACAATGGAATATACACAGATGAGCCAGTCATATCGTTTTTGGGCGACGTGCTTACTAGGAGTAACCGTTTTGTTAGTGTGGCGTAAGTTGAAAGAAATGGCGGTTAAATAATTTCCAGTTAAGAAGCCGTGTGGTTGCCGGCTAAGAATAATAGCGCCATATTCCTTGGGTGTCGTAAAAGCCGACTAAGGGACTACTGTGACATATCTAAATAAAATCCGTTGATCAGTCAATGCATTCCTTACTCCCATCAGTCGTATCGATTACACGGTCCACTGGTGCCAGGGGGTTAGTTAGGAACGAGAGAGTGGGTTTGCAGAAGCGCAACTGCTCACTCAATATAATCGCATCAGGCGCAGATGACCATTGAAAAATTGTCATCAGAGGAAATTGTAAAGGTCGCCGTTGTCGGACACGACATGGAGGACTATAATTAAGAAGCGGATGATATCATTAATCCGGAATACTAATGAAATTACAATTATTATTTATATTGTAGTTCTGGCATGAAATTAGTACCTACTTATCCAAGGTTATCAGAAGATTTTAAAATGAGCCGTCTTTATGACAGTAGCATTAACAAACGGAGACGTTTCGTTCGCGCTTCGCGCCCCGCCCGCTCGGTATCGAAAAAAATAAATACATATGTACACATGAATAAAACCATTTTCAATAATGGCTCGGCAATCTTAGCTCGGTAAATTATACCCAAGCTATGTGAAAAATACTTTAGCACCTTGTGCGAACTTAATAGAAAGAGTAGATAAGAAGTTCAATCAATTGTGACTTTTTACCACAACGCCATTGAAAGAGCCAGACACTGGTATTATCACGGGTGTCACGTAAAGAAACACGACCATAATATCTGAACAATAATTGACAACTATTGGTTAAAAATCTGTTTATAACGGGCCATAATAGCTATTCGCTCGTGACTTGAGCTGGCCGACCGTTCCGGAATAGTCGCGTAAAAAGCCCGGTCGCAATGCATGCCAATTCAGCGCCGGACGCCGGACCGGCGGCGCCTGCACCGGCCCGGTCACGTGCCGAGCCTAGTTATTGGCGAAACGGTGACGTAAATGGTGATACACAAAAATTGAATTAGCAGGTTAGTTTTGATAAGAATGATAAGGGTAAGGACTGATTTAAGGCCTTATTTCGTTTTTGCTTTTTTATTTTTTATTAGTTTATTAATTAACTCCAATATAAGTGCCGCATAAAGTCTTCAATTTTTTATTTGGATTCACAGAGGAATACAAAAAAATAGTTTATTCATATTTTTTTAGATTTTTGAGATGAACACTAACAATTTCTTCCATACAAAATGTAAGTGAATCAAAATGTAATTTTTCGTATTGTGGCTTAATGTGAAGTGTTTGAACACTGGAAAATCGATATTAAATATTAATTATAAGGATTTTTTAACAAACCCACTGCTGGGCAAAGCCCCCCCCCCTTCTGCCCCCTGTACTCCAATTTTTTCCTGATTAACTGCAACATCCATTCAGTTGCTGAGAAATGCGTCCTGGTCGTCCCGCCATCTCCTTTTAGGCCGACCACACCGAAATAAAAATTATATAAAGAATCACAAGCGAATTATATATAAGGATATTTTGCCATAAAACTTCTTGTGCCGAATTTCGTGGCATAAAAGCAAATGCCCTTATGTGACAACACTTTTACCTTAAATCTATAAATTACTTTCAAATACTTACAAATTTTCGACGTAGGCACGGAAAGTGCTCATTCCCGCACTAGTGCGGGAAAGGCACCATACTGTAAGAATATTTTACGGAAAAATATACAATTTACTGTTCAATACCATAAATCATATATTCGTATCTAGGATAGGCGTAACCTTTAAGGCTATTTTACTTATTTTAATGGAATATCTTGTTTCTTGAGTTTCCTCCCAGATTCTATTTAAACGTATTCAACATTCGATATGCTTGTCAAAAGTAAATGTACATAAAAATATACATAGCAAAGTTTGTGTTAAATATATAAATGTTTAAAACGTGTAAAATCGGGCACTAAAAGTTCACCTAACCAGGACAATAAAAGCATATATATATATATATAACTGTAAATCTCGGGAAAGAAACAAACACGTTACAAGGTGCAGTAATAACGTATGTGTTGCGATAATATTCGCACCGCAATAACATTAACTCATATTATAGTACTACTAACTCCCCGTAGCTCATAAGTTTAGGGTGTTGATCCATTACAGAGGGTATATAGCATTTTACTGCCCATTTACTACAACAAAAAAATTGCACATAATAAATAAACAAATATTATAGGACAATTTTACTCAGACCTAGTCCCACAGTAAGCTCAATAAGGCTTGTGTTGTGGGCACTAGACGACGATATATATAATACATAGGTATATATAAATACTTATATACATAGAAAACATCCATAACTCAGGAATAAATATTTGTGACAAAAACAAAAATAAATGCCCTTACCAGGATTTGAACCCGGGACCTCCTGCTTCGTAGGCAGGGTCACTTACCAACTAGGCTAGGAGGCCGTTAAACACACAAATACAAAACAAACACAAACAAACACTTACAAATTTAAACTGTCTTGAATCATTAGGTTTTTTCTCAGCACTCTTAGTGCTTGAAAAAAGAGACACGGACACTTCGAAATATGTCACTCGAATAACTAAATATAAAGTAAGTGAATTCATAAAATTATTTTGAAGTTACACACACATCACGATATGTTTACCTCTCAACTCTCTAAAGCTTTGTCTGATCGAACATAAATTAAACTGCTTATTTAAACAAAAATATCCTTAGTGACTGCGGTGAAATTGAAAGAAACCTACTTTCTCTGTCGTCATTCTTTCATGTCTTAAAGATCACGATAATTTTACTTTTTGTAGATAGGGCCTATTACTATCGTCGTCTTCTTTTAGGCTTGTAGGCCTCTGACCTGCTCACTCCCACTGTCCTATTGTAAACAATTTTACGTAAGCTGTTTGTTATTTCCACATTTGACAGTGGGGAAATCACATTAATATTACAATATAAAAATCACACCTTAATAAACGATCACATAACGTTATTATAGTGCCTTTCCTTTATTGTTGTTATAACAAAACATTCTACATTAAGTATTTGTTTATTTCAGTTCATCCTAAACACTAGTCAGATACGCTAGATAAGAACTGGCTAAAACGTACAGTGTACGTGACTGTTGCGAAAGCAGCAGATGCCTTAAATATATCCTTAACATAGACATATTGACCGAGATATGGACCGTGATTACCTTTTGTATTGTTTTCGCGCTCCTGAAATCCCGGTCAATACTTATAAGTCTAGTGAAACTAACCGTCAATCATTCAAAACTGTTATATCCTTAACATACATTGAAAATTTCTACTATTCTGGTTGTAATGGCCGCGGGCCTTAAGGCCTCCATAACAAGCCGAAGCTCACGGGCGCTTGTAAAAACCTCGCAGTCGGGCCCGGGTGTAATATCACGACGGCTATTTTGACTAACTCCTGACCTGAAGCTACTAATAAATAAATATCTTTATCTACGCACATTAGTGCTCTAAAATGCGTTTAGAAACCGTAGGAAATGACCAGCATGATTAAAGCCTGACCAGAAATGTATGATCATTGTTAAGAGGGCGCTGTTATTCTCATGATTGTATAGGGTGACAGTTCAGTATAGTATAAAAAAAATTGTTCCAGTGAAATTCCGCAACATGGCGCGTGATCATATATTCCTGGTCAGGCGTTATAACCAATTATACTATGAGAACTTTTTTGTCTGTAGTAGTAAGTAAAATCTGTATGTTATTGAAGGTTATGAGTTTAAATTTGGAACAGCTGTCAAAACTCAAGTGGGTCTCTATTCTAGTCTCCATAGCAATGACCTTTCATTAATAAATAGACGCGTGACGTTCATAGTTGACAAAACTAAAATGTAGGCAATATTTAGTAGAAGATTTTGACAATCTTGACACATTGGCGTCAGCCGTACGACTTACTTAATATATAGGTAGGTTCCGGAACCTATATTTGATGGCTTACGATCGAGCGCCTGGTGCCATATCTACCTACCTTTACTTACATCCATGCTCCATAGATATAAAAACAACTATCGATACGTAACGTCAATTCAGTATGTTTTTTTCATAAACATATTTATTGAGGTTTCTAATAAAAAAAAATTCTAAACTGAATAGTTTGCGCGAGAGACACTCCCAAAGCGGTAAAATGTGATAACGGAATGATAAAACTAAAACAAATATATGATGTACATTACCATGCAAACTTCCACCGAGAATTGGTTTGAATGAGATCTAGTAAGTGTTTCTTTTAATACGCAATTTACCTTTCATTCAATCAACTCAAATATTAAAAAAAAAACATTTAATTTCATAAACATATTTAAGTGGGGCTCCCATACAACAAACTTGATTTTATGCAGTTATCTGTGTAATGGTACGGAACCCTTAGTGCGCGAGTCCGACTCGCACTTGGCCGATTTTTTTTTAAATATAAACGAGTGACATGAGAATAGGGACTTCATTCGTTTGTCTATGAATTAAAAAAAAACTACGAATGCGTGACATGCGTGAAAAAGTTTTCATTTACCGCCATTTGACGTACAGATTATCTTTTAATTTAGTTTTATGTATGTTGTTTTTAAATAAACTTAATGCAAAAGTTTCGTGTAAAATGAGCGATAAAAATATTTCGGAGACGCCACCTCTCAAATCTGCGAACAAACGAAGCTAAAAAAATATATGTTAAAGGAAAAATAGACAAAATTAACCATTTCAGACCAACGATCATGGTTTTATTTTTAAAAAATTATTTAATTATCTATACATTTCTTTGCGTAATTTTTAGTGTTCCGTACAAAACTTTGTTCACGGAACACTTATGTGATCACTTCGGTCTTGCAAATCGGTTAAATGCGTTTTTCTCAGAGACCGTTTGATGTAGATAGCTAAAATTTGGAACAGTTATATCAATTACCACCACTCATATTGTAAATAAGTCATAACTGCTTATTTCTTATTTAAGGGGTAAATTTAGGGGGTTGAGAAGAGTAAGCAAAATTTATTTTTTATTTGTAAGAATTTTTTTATTTTGCCGACGACATCGTCCTTTTCTCCCACACGGCATCTCAACTACAACACATGCTACAAGATCTCAGCACAGCGAGCCTTGAGGTTGGACTCACAATGAACAGAGCGAAAACTCAGTTGATGACCAATGGAGCAAAACACAGGGTCACGGTAGATGGGCAGGATATACAGTATGTTGATGAGTACATTTACTTGGGCCAGATAGCCTCCTTCGAAAACAGGCAAACCATAGAGGTCAATAGACGTATTGACAACGCCTGGAAGAGCTTCTGGTCCATGAAGGCGCTATTGAAGGGCGACCTTCCCCTGTGTCTCAAGCGCAAACTCATCGACATGTGTATCCTGCCTATCCTAACCTACGGTGCTCAAACATGGTCATTGGCGTGGCCTGAGGCGTTAAAGTCCAAACTCAAGGTTTGCCAGCGAGCGATGGAGCGCAGTACTAGGTGTTCGCAGAACTGATAGAATCAGAAACACGGAACTGCGCTCCAGAACTCGAGTTGTAGATGTAGGTGTCCAGACCGCTAAGCTTAAGTGGGACTGGGCTGGGCATGTCTGCCGCATGCACCCTGAAAGGTGGGCCAAAATGGTTACCGAGTGGGACCCACGGAACACCATAGATGGTGCTGGCCGGGGTGCAGGCAGGCCGAAAAGGAGATGGCGGGACGACTTAGACGCATTTTATCCGGATTGGCGGGACACTACAAACGACAGGGTCGAGTGGAGGAAACGAGGGGAGGCCTTTGCCCAGCAGTGGGACACTAAATTAGGCTAGTAAAAAAAAAATTGTAAGAATCGTGTGGGGTACCATTGCTTGCAAAGCTTGCAAAAAATAAATCCGATGGTCTGATTTTGACTCCATTTCACGTGCAGTAGTTTCGATAAAAAATGCATTTAAATAATATTGTCTTCGGTTACCGCGATAGTTACTCATGAAATAAAACTATGAAAACGGATTATATCGCGTATATTGAATCCCATGGGGATGTATTATAAATTCAATATACGCGATATAATCCGTTTTCATAGTTTTATTTCATAATGCATTTAAAGTTGAAAGTTTTCATACAAAAAATGACTCCTCTATCCTGGCGATTTCCGCAAAAACTATAGCTAACAGGCAGCTGACCAGACAATAACTAACTAAAACAAGCATGGAGACGGCGGGAAAATTATCAGGAAAACCTTATCTTTAATAGTTTTTTGACTGCAGCCTGATTTTAGGTTACTTAGGAAGTCAATATTACTTAGTAAGTTCACTTTACAATGGTTGTCCTATATATATATAACTTTAAGAAGAACCTTATTTGAATAGAAATAGTAGCATATCAGGCTAATCGTAACCGAACTGCGAGAAATTAAATGTTTAAAACTGAAACGGGATTTAATCGAAGCGGGATTTAAACTCTGCAGTCAAGTGCATTTTTTAGGATTGTAAATTTAAACGCTTAGTTTATAAGGTTGAAATTAACACACCATAGCATTTGCAATTTTGCACCAAAGTGATTAGCTAACAGTGGTCATCTAAGTATTTTAAGTTAACTTTTACGTTTTGTAAAGTACCCACACTTACACTTGTGTAACTAGCATAAACATCATTATATTAATGATTGCCTTAGTTAATAGTTGTATGTATTTAATATTATTTATTTTTTATCAGTAAAATAGTGAGTACCTACTAATGTAAACTGATCTTTTGATGCTCTTGTAATTCAAGACAAATAGGTACACTTGGTTTCTATGTATTTTTGTCTCATTAAGCGAAATGTAAAATTTATTTGAGAAATAAAGTTCTTTCAACCTACCGCAGTGCGTGCTTGGCCAATAAGTTTTGAAACTAATTTTAAAGTATAAATACAAATAAGCATTAAAAACCTTGCTTCATTTTATTCTCGAATTGAATTAGTTAAAACACTAAAATCTAAATCTTGTCACTTTGTAATCCACTTATAACTTACTAGTTTTTTTTTATATCATTATCATTAGCTGAAAAGTTTACTATTTAAATGAATTAAAGTGTTGGTATTTTATTATTATTTAAATGAATTTAAAATTACAAGGAGGTTAAATAAACTAGATTTAATTTTAAAAGAGTGAATTTGTATATTTAATTTGTTTCAATAGGTAACTTCAATGTATTCATAAATAACAAAAGCTTTTACAATTACCTACTGAAATTTTATTAATCAACTGTTAACCCATGTAGACGTCTTCTTTTTTCCTTTTTCATTCGAGTGAAATATAAGTAAGTAAGATATGTAATTATGTCGCTAGTATGGAACCTATAGTCGCAAGAACCCGCCATCAAAAAGCCGTTTCCAGACAATCGAAGTTACGCTCTCATTTTAAAACGACATGCTAAAATTACATGCAACTTGTCGTGAACATTTAAGTAACATATAAATTATAACTGAGAAGAACCTAGTCAAATAGTAATACAAATTCAGTAAGTATAAAAGCTTTTGTTGTTTATGAATATATTAAAGTTACCTCTTGAAACAAATTAAATATGCAATTTCACTTTTAAAATAAAATTTAGTTTATTTAACCTCCTTGTAATTTTAAATTCATTAAAATAATAATACAACACACAAAAAATTAAGAAAATTTTCATCTATACAATAATGATATCAAAAAACTATTAGTTTTTGTTGCTAAAATTGTAATAACACAAAAAAAAATACATTGTAAAACTTATACTCGCTCCGAAATAAGAGCGTAACTTGGATTGTACGGCGGCGGGTAGGTTTTTGTGACTCTTAACGTATTGACGTAGTTAAACGAACTCAAATTAATCGATAAAAAATCTAATCGAAAATAAAACAAATCGCATAACTCGTCTCGACTACTCGCGAACCTCGTCAGTCAGTATCGGTAATAGATAATAGTTTTTAAGAACACATTAATTAATTGCCGATAGTACCCATCCCCTCAATAAATTAGATTCAGGCTATTAGAAGTAGATTTGTACTGACTTGCAAGAATGTATCACCCTGTTAGTTACTTACGTGCAGTTAATATAGTCAAGTGTATAAAAATACCACATCCAAGCAACACAGCTTACCGTCCAGTCCTCTTAGCAAAAGGTTCTTCATTACCTCCCAGACGAGGTAATAGCAAGGCCGACACACTCGAGCATAACCTCTTAATTTATAGAACGAAACTAATGAAATTCCTGAGCAAAGTTTATTGCTCGCGACAGCCCTAAGTACCTAACAATTTTCGGGTGCGCACGGTTCAGACGCTCTAATCGTTTCTTTAATTATTTCTAAATTAATGTTTTGTCTTTGGTATACGGTAATTCTGCCGGATATCCACCGGAATGAAATAAATATCTTGCTAACAAGTGCGTTTCACCAATTTGACGCGGAATTCCCTGTAAAATGGAATTAAATTTGCCTTCGTTTTGGCGAAAGGGAAAACATGAGCTTTTTAACAAGAGCCTTCATTATAAAAGCTTTATGAAATCTTTTGCAAGCAATTTAAGTAGATACTAAATGGCTATGTACATAGTTAAATATAGCATGCATGAATGAATGGTTTTATATTTGTATTTATTTTATTAATACAGTATTATCCATATAGGAATATAGCCTGTGTAACATTGTAAATTAATAATGTTGTTCAGTACATCAATTTTAAAAGATACTTTGTTTTCGGATACATTTTTCGAAGTGCATCGATTAAAAAAATACTGTTTTTCCTTATTCAAATATGAAACTCTATTTAAACATGAAATCTATTAAAAAGTAAAAAACATACAATGGTTTGTTTTACACGAAATAAAATACATGGAGGGTTAAGACGGGGCCGAGAGCGGGCCGCAGGGCTGGGGCTCCGCGCCCGGCCCCGGGACGTGCTACTTTTTTTTACTAATAGAGAATTAAGGCATTACGTACGCCATTTGTGCTTATTATAATTAAAATAAAATGACATAAAGATTTCTCAAAAATACACTAATGTTATAAATGTTAAAGTTTTTATAGATTGCTTGCTAATCGATGCCTGTCAACACTTTTTCTTTGGATTGATGGCTTACACTATCAGTTATTGTGTAGAATAAATAGCAGAATAAACAGCTTATTATCGGCCCCTTACCACCACCTACTGACACAGCTGTCACTAACGACGAACGAGCTATTAGGACAACATAATATTTAATTACATTTTCAGCTACATTTTTTCAAAGTTTAAAAAACATTTACGCAAGAGCCTGCATAATAGTAAAAAAATAGGAAGATAGGTATTAAAACAAGTTTATGCTTGGATTGACAAAGTAGCTGAAATTGTAAATTTACAGGAAAAGCATCTGCCGGGCTTGCGCTATGACAACGAAACGCTTTGTGCCTCTCTATGACTTTTCCATATTAGTGCACCAGTGACAGTTGCGTTTCGTTCGCTACGGAGCGTAAGCGATTGGCATGTTGGCTACGCGGCCTTATACAATATGCATACATACATAAACCCTCAATACCATTACGCTGCTTTCCATTCGATAAAAATACAATCAAAATAATTTACAGAAAAATAACTGGCATAACGTTGACAAACAAATCTAAAGAGCATTCAATTACTTGAATAAAAATAAACAGGTGCTTAATGATTGTCAACATTTTTGAATAGCCGTTAAAATAAAATAAACTTCCAACACTCCGGGACGACTTAATTGGGAAACAAAGAAATATTTCTTGCTGAGAGTCTACAAATCTACCGCGCTTGCCATAAATGCAACAACTAAACTTGATAAGTTATTAAATTGTGTGTTTTATTCTATTGACAATACGGTTCATAATAGAACACTTTTTAAATATTATTTACTGCTCTTACTAGGCGTCTACAAATCCAGGCTTTATTAGAATTTCGTCTAACAATGATGTTTGAAAACGCCGACTAATGCGAAAGGGTAACTGACAGACAACTCCCGGTGCACGGTGTTCTAAGTCATTAAATATAATCGGTTAAGAGGCCCACTCACTATCAGTCCGCCGGACGATATCGGCCTGTCAGTTAGAACAAGAATTTGACAGTTCCGAACAACTGACAGGCTGATATCGTCCGGCGGACTGATAGCCAGTGGGCCCCTTTACAATTAACATTAATGTTGCAAGGCATATACACATTTTTTTATAGTATTATTTTTATTTGATAACTAACTTGTTCCGCAAAATGAGCAATGAGTATTTTACACATTTACTAAATGCGAAAAAGTGTTATTTACCTGCATGGTAATCTTTTTATTTAGGAAACTGGACTTTATTACGTTCACTTAATACCAAACCAACCACTTGGCTAAGAGGGTAATATTACCCTTGAAACGTCAAGATAAATAATAAACGCGTGCAAGTAAACAAGCAACTTTTAGTTTTAATATTGAGTGAAGATCGTGAAAAAAATTAAATCAATACCCTACATTATAGGCCAATCAAATTAGATCCATAAAAAGCGTTTAGAGGAATTACTTCCCAGCAAGCTGCAAATCTTCTCAAAAATTCTTTTTTTAATTAAACATTATTCATTGTCTAAATCGCTTCCGGTCGTGCATTAAACTACGCACAATTACCAAAAGTTATCAAAGAAACAAACAGTAAATTTTGATGATGAATCATTGAAAGAATTAAAAGGATTGCTATTGGGGTGAAAGTTGCAACGTAAATCATTAGAGTAATTGCTAAGATTGAAAATTAAAATTGTTCGATTTCTTTCAGTATTAATTTGAAATTTCCCCTTTTCATAAAATTTTCACCCATTTTGAAAAGGATAATGATATCTTCTTTTTATTATGACAGCGGTTTTTCTTATCTTAAATTTGTTAAGCAATTGAGTAGCCAAAAACATGTCAAGAATGTTGAGTAAGCTAGCAAATTTTGGGATCAATATTATTTTAAATATTATTTATGTAAAATAATATTACTTATAAATTTGCATTGCACATAATATTACTACACACTAGAGAAAGCACACGTATCTAAAAGCTAATTAGTCCTACCTAACTATCAAATAAATTATAATCTATCAGACTGCTTTTATATTGTTTATTAACCACTTAGTTTTTTACCCTTGCCTTACCTAACTTACAAGATGCCTAAGTAAAAAAATGGTTTAGTATAAAAATTCAAGCATGGCAAAATAATACTCTTATCTGAAAGAAGGTATACTTTTTGAAAATTACCTTATTGAATCAAGTATAGCTTTAATATTCTAACGATTTGAAAGGTCACCGGCCTTTCTTTCAGACAAAAGATTGCTTACCGTAGATTGCAAATTGAATACTGGACACTTTAAATACGTCTATTCTTTGGTCTAGACCAATTCAGCGCTGTAGAGATTGAATACGAATGAAGCTAAATAATTCGTGAGTGATTTTGTCTTTTCAAAATGTTCAAAATTGGCCTGTCTCTTCCGAATCCTAGAGCCAAACGACATTCCATATTACTCTTCAGGTTTTTTGGTCGTGACGTAATTTCTTGTAATATTTTAGCACAAATTATAATTAATATATTAGTGGGGGAAGTAAGTGCAGAAATGTACAAATGGAGCAGTGTAGTATGCAATTTAATTTGACTTAGACAGTCGTGCTAAGCGGCGTCGTGTTTTTTTTTTGCGTGTAATTATTGCCAAAGTGGTAAGTGTCCGAGGTGAACTATATTCGAGTTTCAATAAAAAACTAGATTGACTTTATCACCTAAACGGAAAATAGCGGCCACCAGTTGCCGTTTACTAAATAACGCAAAAAATAAGCAAAACAACTTCTTCACATAGTATATGTGACAAAGACCGAAAGTTGGGAAATTAGTAGGACAACAATTGTAATATAATAATAATATACAAATTCATTGGTTTATTAAAAAACGAAATTCCCCCAATGATGACGCCACTGGACGGTCGACGCAGTCTTAACCCATTATAGGGCATAATAAGATATTACCTAAATATAAGGAATAAAATAACACCATTTTCTTAAGCAGATTTTTTAGGACTTTAAGGTAATGGCAATGAGGCTCGAACCATGGGTAAAAAAAAAATGAAAAAAATCGTGAAAGTAAAGCTTATTAAAGACTTTCAAGAAAAACTATAGCAAACCTGATCGATTAAACCATTTTTGAGTATTTGCAAAAAGTATATTTTGCCGGGCGGGCAACTACGGAATTACGAAACCATACACTGAGCATGGCCCGACATGCTTTTGGCCGGTTTATTTTTATTTTTGGTCAGCAGGTGACTCAACTTGCTTATTCTATACTAAAAATTTCAGTTATGATGAACAAGTACGAAATAACGACGTTTCCTTATATCGTCTATTTTTTATCTCTTTGTTAAATTAAACACCCTGTAGCTCCTAAACTATTAATCGTAGAGTAAAAATAAATATAAACTAATTTGTAGAAAATTTCATGTAGAAACTTTTGTTCCGAGTAATTGTAATACTATTCGTGCAGATATTCGAGATACGAGCAAAAATCTGAAAAAAGGTACCTTCAACCCCCTATTACACCCTCAGCACAACCCCCACCCCCGAGGACTTTTAGTATGTTCATCTGGACACCACAAGGTATAACTACACCAATTTTTAAAACTACACGAATTATTTCCGCAGATTTGTTTAATTTTCTTGGGAAACGCTACAAACGTTTCTCGATACAAACGTACTCGACTGTTTGTTTCCTCGTTGGGTTTTAAAGAGCAATGATTTTTTTAAAACAAAATATTATTAATATCTGTATCGGACCGTTTAACTTTTTTATATTTTTGTTTTTGAAGGCGCTAGAGCACTTCAAATATTCGCAAAAACGGCCTAATTTACTAGACCGCAAATAGAAGCATGGTATGTAATACTGACATAAATTAGCCTGAAAATCAAAACAGTCCGACACAAATAATTTCATTACCATTTAGATATCAAAAATTTATTACATTTGGTTGTTTTGGAGGAGGAAACAGTCAAGTACGAAACCTCATTTTTAGGGTTCCGTACCTAAAGGGTAAAAACGGGACCCTATTACTAAGACTAACCGTGATAGCTAGACAGTTGAAATTTTCACAGATGATGTATTTCTGTTGCCGCTATAACAACAAATACTAAAAAAGTACGGAACCATCGGTGCGCGAGTCCGACTCGCACTTGGCCGGTTTTTTTTGACATTTTGACGTTGTCCTTATCGCACTAGCTTTAAGAGCCGCTTCCGTTAGCGAGACGGATATATTCACCAAAAATATTTAAATCTCCGCTCCCGTATCCTCTTAAACTTTTGAGTTTGTAAGTAAACTCTGAGGACGGTGGTTCTAAAAAACTCTTATAAAACCGCAATCTCTAACTGTCGCTGCCGATGATGGATTAACTGGAAGTTACATTAACCGGCTATTAATCTCAATCAACACTAATCACTTTAACTAACCTCGTTACAAACTTTCATCGCTAATTAGCACGTTACAATCTTCACTTTTCCATTGAAAAAGTTGAGTGGTTTTACTTTTATTTTGATTTTACTTGTTTTATTGTTTTATTTTACTTTTTTCTACTGTAAAAATAAGCAAAAGCAATGTGTAGGCACACACGTCTTAAGTATATAGCTAAAATAGTTCAATCGAATGAAAAAACAAATGTGCCAATAAAATGTATTTATCTAAAGTTATATCTGAACTTTTCTGAAACATTCAGCAGAGAGCACAAAAGGGTGTTATGAAAATAAATTACTTTGACTTTGCTAACTTTAAAAGCGCTGCAAAACAAACCAAAGCTAAACTAACTAACTAAAAACTGAGCTTGTCCAATCGTAACGATGAGAAACTTTGGAAAGTAAAATTCTGATGTTATTTAATTTAAATTATTATAATAAGTTGTTTGCATGTTTCATTTTAATTTCAAGGGCAACCCTAAAAGTAGGTAAGATTAGTGTATTACAGTGAAACCTCGATAACTCGAACCTCGATAAAGCGAAATCCTCGTAAACACGAAATAAAATGCCATTCACTTTCCTTCAAAGCTCAAAACCTACATAACTCGAAATATTTAACCTCATTAAGACGAATTGACTAATACGATTCCCTTCACGGCTATCCAGTATAATTTTTACCTCTATAACTCGAGAAATTAAATTTGACCTCTACAACTCGAAAAAATAGGCGTATTGTTTTACCACAATTACAATAAATTTAACTTATGTTACAACAATAGAATAATTAGTTTATTAATTTCAATTTCAATCTTTATTTGCAACCAAGTAGATACAGTTTACACAAATACACATGCAACTTAATGCTAGGTAGGTACATACATAACTACTAGGACTCGGTAAGGGCTTAGCAAAGTAGGGTTTTAAAATATTCTCATTCATTCTTTCTTAATAATTAAGGAACTCATTGATGGAATGAAAACGCAATATCAATTACCCAATAACATTTTATTTAGGTATACAGTGATGTTATGTCATTTGGAGTCTTATTACAAAATTTAATTGCCATGATATAAATATACATTTTTACTTAATGTGTTCACTCTGCGAAGGAACATATACCTATAGTTTGTTTGGATACCTTCGATTTGTTTTATCATGAACGGCATCATGTAGAGGAAATAGATCTGGGTGTTTTCTGACAAATATTAGCAAACTTATATATTTACAAGCAGGGCAGGGAAAGAATATGTAGCTCCTTAAATATTGGTCTGCAGTGGGCTAAATATTGAGCGCCAGATGCAGCTCGAATACATTTTTTTTTAATGATGAATGCTCTGTATATCAACTGACAAATAAGCACACAGTAGAAACTTATACTTTCAGCCAACAGCTTTAATTTGGATATCTAACTAGCTAGAGCACGATCCTTTAGTATGGTCATTTGGTATAATAGTTTGAGACGATTTATATTAAATCTAGTAATGAGGCAGAACTCAACGAGGGAGAGGAGTGTTAGGGTCGGCAACGCGCGTGTAATATCTCCGGTGTTGCAGGCGTCCATAGGCTACGGTAACTGCTTACCAACAGGCGGGCCGTATGCATGATTGCCACCGACGTGGTATAAAAAAAATGGCTTAAGCTTATGCTTCGAGATACAATTATCCCAGCCTTAACCTAAATCTACATAGTCCCAGTTTTCACTCGGGCTCGGAATTATTCAATACACACGCTCCTAACAATCGTTGGGAGCACGTGCGTTGCAAATTTACTATGTCTTATACAATAAGGTGTCCTCAAACGCCAGAGAGAACAACAATTACATTAGGAGTTAGCCAATTTTAAACAATCTCACACTGTAAGTTTAAAAATAAATAACTATTTGTATTATTTAAAGTGCTTCGTCTGTATCTAATTTTATCAAAAATCATATTAATCTACAAACTCTGAACCAAGGGTATTGGAAATATCTCTCTTTAGAAGAGTAATGAAAAAAATAAGACACGAAATATTTTTTACCCATTGTAATGTAGGTACTAACAAAGTTTTCAAATGTCAACTTTTTTGTACATATTCGCGATACGCGTACAGTAAGAAGTATTCTTATTAAAATAGAGCACGCTTGTCCGCCAATATGTAAAAAAGTTGATACTTGGAATTTCGTTAATACAGTACAATGGATTGAAAAGCAATATTTTTAATTATTTTTCATAATTTAATACCTACTAGGTAGGTATGTAGATTTCTATATCATAAGGTAACTCATGCAGGATTTGATATGGAAAGCCTGTTGTCATATTATTATTATTATCACAGGTGATCAGCATGTGCCATAAGTTTTCCTGTCCATTATTTATGGGTTATGCAATACACAACAAAAGCCTTGAGCTTAGTCAATTTGTGTAAAATGTCCTATTAATGTTATTAATAATTATGCAATATGATCAGTATTGACGGTACCTATTCACAATATCTGGCAACACAATACCTGGGTGACCGACGTCGTCGAGGGCTCTTAAAACATTTTTGATTCTTAAGAAAATGTCTTACTTTATTTGAATAATTTCAATTAAACTCACAGCTACGTAATAATATTACTGAACAGACTGTCCTCTCAGACACAAGGTGTCTCCGACAGGCGGTGAATTATATATTTTACAGTGTTCCAAACCAATTTCATAAGCCGAAGATTGCGATGAGGCGATCTGTGGCTTTATATATTTATTAAGGCTTAGATATTTGATTTGGGACTAGGGAGCTCGCATGCGGTAAGCAAGTAATAAACTTATCTACAAAATTATACGAATTAGAGCATACAAGATATAGCAATTAGTTATAAATGAAATCGAGTCTAATGGTATGACTGCAAAGCTTGGAGTACCACAAGGTTCAATTTTATGACCTATCCTCATCCTTGTATATATAAACGTTTGTAAAGCGTACTGATACCTCACTATTTTTTAAAAATGACAGGAAGCTTAGTGATTATAGACATGTTATGTATTCTGTAGAACTTGTTTCAAAATTGTCAGTTTAACAGTCTCTTTTCTTTGACACTTGGAGAGCCTTTACACCTCCAAATCTTATTACCAAGTATTATTATTTTTCATTGACCATCTTCTTTGACATCTTCAAACTTAATGTATTACCCGTGGAGTGGAGATGATACGCCTTAGTTTGTAATATTGTATAATATTTATTTATTGATTACCTACATACTAGTTATGTATACTGCAGCATTCGTTTATATTAATTAAGACTGTTACCAACGGTCCTGACGCGAAACACTTATTTCATGAAACTTCATTTTAACGCTTGAAAACCCTTTACACCTCCAAATCTTATTAATACTAGTGTTTTCTCTGACTTTGGGGACCTTTACATTTACTAATTTCATGTATTAATAGGTAAGTATAGAGAAATCTCTGTTGTTATACTGCAGTAATGATTTATTTTAAGTCTATTATAGGTTATCCAAGTATTATAGTTACTGTATTTTAAACTTTTTAATTTTGTGGAGGATTACGTAGCCTCTTTAGTTACTAGTAACACACGTGATCACTGACTGGCTTTTGTTTGTCGTATATTGGTTTTGTGCATCTTGTCTGCTATTTATCTCAGGCGGTAGGTAATGAAGTTTCGCTGTGATTTTATAGTACCTAGAAGGTAGATGAGTTTTTAAACAAAAACAAGATTTTATATTACATGTTTACTTACTTTACATAATACTTATCAGTTTCATGAGGCTAAACTTTCAACCAGTCCTTAGAAGACCACAACAACTACTTACCAATCGCCTCAGATAAACGGTAGACCTATAAAAACCTATGAGAGTTTGACGCACTTAATAAAGAATATTTACTTACTTACTTAATATTCATATTAAATTAGGTACATACCTGGGGCATTTCCTGGCATATTAGTGTAAGCGAGATGTATAGAAAGTAAGTTATGCAGACGTTAGCGAATATATATGTCAGTTTCCAACGTGGTAAGGCTACTTTGTTCAAGCAGGAGTTTTTCTAGGTTTAAGATCAAAGTTTTGTCATGGTTTCTTAAATAATATTTACGAGTACAAGGTTAGGTATTTGTCACTAAATATATAATTTGGAAACGGATAAACAGAACCACCATTCAAAACCCTTTCTTTAAAAAATCTAAAGTTTAAATATCCGAAAGCTTATCAAGTGTAAAATTAATTTCGCGACTCCGCATAGTTCATGGGCGGCGTCGTGAGAGCATGAAATAAGAACCAGGAACTTGAAGAACACTTCAGTTACTTTGTGAAATTTTATAGAGTATAAATTTAGGAAGTTCTTATGTAGATAGGTAATGCCGATGTGCAAGTTAATTTTAAAAAATATAGTTAATCGAGAAGGCCGGTAAAAGCTAAATGTAGATGGTGATCTTTTAGAGTTCTAATATTATTATAATCCATACAACGAAATTAGATTATTTAACAATAAAAGAACAGGAACGTGATTCTGTTTTCAAATTCTTGATCTGAAGCTATATATAAATATTAGGAGACATATTACACAGATCAACCTGGCCCCAAACTAAGCAAAGCTTGTACTATGGGTGCTAGGCGACGATATACATACGCGACGATACTAAAAAGTCAACAAATCATGAAATGTCTTACCCATCATACTCTGCTATAGCAGCATTTAGGATTTACTTTAGGAATAGACACTGAGTCTAGTAGGACTGCTAAGTGTAGATGCTATAGGAAAATGAAATTTCGCTGTGCCCTGCCATTATGAAATACATATTTAAAACCAGTTATACTTAGACCAACCACAAATTAACGGACTGATCAACGGCAATCAGCACTGCTGATCAGCACTGCTGATTGCCGTTGATCAGTCCGTTAATTTGTGGTTGGTCTAAGTATAACTGGTGTTTAATAATTCAGCAGCGAACTAAGAAATTTCCACAAAAGTTTGCGAACTTTTTAACGGTGATACGGTTTGGTGAAACCCATCCTTAGTGTAGAATCTCATATTAAATTCAAACATAGCTCAACATGCAAGTACAAACCATTCTTTCATCACGATCCAGCCGGTTGGAAACTGGGCGCTTCCATCGCTTTGCTAATTAATGCGCGATTCAAAACTCAGCACGTCTCACACAACGATGCGTTGGACCGTTTAGACGAGGCTGGCAGCCAAGACAATCCACTGAACTTGAGCTCAGAATTTTTCGACATCAAACCACTAGGTACACCCATTTCAACTTGAGCACCGCGTATAAAGCGGTGAATCCACTTTTTCTGGCCAGTCCTTGTCACGGTTGCGATTTCCTGGACAAACTCTTAAAACCCTGATTTTATGATATTATTAGTGAGAATAAATGAGAAAAAGTGAGAAATAATTTTACTTTAATACGTGTCTTTGCACATATAACTTTAAGCACGTTCGTTTAGCACCTTTTTGCTGCACATTTTCCCGTGCGGTATATAGGTAGGTACATACATATATCGTAGCCCTAGTCTACCATTCAAGATTTATCAACCAATCTCGCTTTAATCAAGAAAATTAATTCCAAATTAAGGGCCTTCGCGAACAATAAACAGCCGGGTAATTAGACGACGGAATGCCGATAAATTCGCGCTCCGCCCGCGTCTTTTGCTAAAATATATTTTTGCATTTTTTCACCGATTTTGGTGTTTAGGTCGCTAAAGTAAAATAATTATTTTTCACCACACTAGCTCGCAAAGGCTCTCTTTATTAGTCAAAACCTGATGAGAAAGTTGGATTTTATTCATAAGAGTGGCAAAGTGATATGATGCCATTTTTTAGTAGTTTCCTCATGTTGGCTGGTAGAATTGACTTTTAAGTGATGATTTTGAATGATACATATTTAAAAATGTGTTTTGGATTTGTTATGTAATGTTTTACAGTTAGTATTTTGATGTGGTGAGAAATGTTGTGTTTCACTCTGGAGCAAAGTATGTTTTACCCTCTTGTCTTGAAACCCTTGCGACTCTAACTAATGATTCTCGCTATGCTCGCGGTTCAATTTTGGAATCTTTCGCTTACTCGGATATCAATATTAGCACGACGGCTTAAACAACAACTTTTCCTCCATGTAAAACCAAATACTTATAATCATTTAGCCACCCAGAGACCTGTAACCTGAGACCTGTGGTCTTCCTTTTCATTCTATTTTGAATCTTTATTTTGACAAATCGAAATTGCATTTGTCTAGGTAAGTTTTTATATCTACCTAATAAACTGGTATCTAATACATATTATTATACCAAAAATATTGGTCTAATACTGCCATGGACAATGACGCGCGGAAGAAAGTAAGGGAGGATTTTGACGACATAAACGATACATAACTGATTATATAATATAATTAATTTTACGGAGCTTTTAATGTTACATTTTCATTCAATAATAAAGCTTCCGACGAATTGAGAACCTACTCCTTTTTGAAACCGGTTTAAAACGGACGTTAACATTTTCCTTATATTTATTACTTTTCCTAGGTTTCAAAATGCAATGCAAATCAAAACCTGCTTAAGTATATCCTATTTCACGTAAAGCAATAAGTATAACAGCTCGAGTGATATTTCTAGCTTATCCAGTATTCCTGAGAACTGAGCTGTAAACGACAGCCACGGTTTACAAAGATTTTTGTTTTTTATCAGAACCGGTTATGAACAATAATCGCCTTCTGAAACAGGTTGCAAAGCTCTCGTTTTCTTTTCCTCGTCTCACCTGATTGACGGAAACATTGGATACGTTCGGAACTTCGCATGATGGCCAAGCAATAAGAAGGTACCTAGAGGGGGAAATGTTTAGAACACTATTTTTGACTCCGTAATTTTGTTTGGACTATTAATAAATAATTTCACGGTTTAGACTCACTTGTCATTTCGTGCGAGTGATTAAAACAAGTGTCTAAACCGTGAAATTATTTAATGTTAAGGGGCCCACTGACTATCAGTCCGCCGGACGATACCGGCCTGTCAGTTGTTCGGAACTGTCAAATTTTTGTTCTAACTGACAGGCCGATATCGTTGGGCGGACTGATAGTCAGTGGGCCCCTTTAAGCGGCCCACTGACTACCAGTCCGCCTGCAGTCTCAGATCTTATCGGGCGGCCTGCAGTCCTAGACCAATAACGTCCACACACATAAGCGATTATTGCCTGCCGGCAATGGCCTGCTACTACAGATTAGCAGTTGAGAGTCGTCAGTTTTCCGCCGTACGGCCGCCCACCGGCAACCGTCTGATATAAGTTTGACAGGTCCCTACAAATTGACAGTTCGCCGGACGATATCGCTTGTCAGTTAATCGCAACAGGCCACACATTAACAGTTTTATTTTAGATTTCGGATTGACGATCAACTGACGACTATTCCGGCTGATGACTCTTCGATTCCGGTCAGCGTCGACAGATATCTGCAGCACAGTCCGTGGCCTGCAAGCCAGTTAAACACACACTATCAGATAGCCGGCCGGCGGCCTGTTGACCGTCGTCTCGTGTCAGTCGAGCGCCTTAGTATGTCTCACAACAGTTTAAATTCGATTGTTTGGACTAGTTACGAGGTGAACATATCAAAAGTGCCCGACCGTAGCCCTTGAGCCGTTGGAGGAGAGAGGGAGAGTGGGGTTTGAAGGTCCTATTTTTTTTGGTTTTTTACTTATAATTCGAAAACTTTGCATCTTAGCGACATGACTACTTATATCAAATGAAATCTGATTGAATTTGCTACAAGTTTTTTTGTAATTTTTTTAGATATCTTGAATAGTTTTTGAGATATCCTATATTGAAAGTTTATTTGGGGCTATCAATATTATGTTGATATCTACATCAGTGATGCTACTTTGGCCTAGAAGCTTCAATGATGTAGATATCAAGATAATATTGAGAGCCCTAAATAAACATTCAAGAGCGGATATCTCAAAAACTGTACAGGACATCGAAAAACTGGTTACAAATTTAATCACCTTATAATCGAAAAACCGAAAAATGGAACCTTCAAATATTAAACTTTACTGTAAGTAGTATGCTGTAGTTAAATATAAAGAGTATTTGGACGGTTATTAAATACGCTTGTTTATGTAGTAGATAAATACCTACGGAATACAGTACAAGTCAATTGGTTGATAGAATCATTATTTTTAAACAGTAGTAACTTACCTTTAACTCAGCAGATCTTGTCTGAAACAAACAATAAATATGTTTAATACCCTAGTGATATTGAAATAGCAATAGGTAATTTAGGCATCTTCTAGCGCCAAATATTTAAAGCGTCAATTTATAGTTATGTACAGAACCTGATATCTACCTAAATTAATTTTGTATCAAGCACACTGCGAATCATGCTCTTATTTAACAAAAAATATATTGCTTGATCTACCTATCCCAATAAATCCACCAACCCGCCTCAAAACCAAGAAAACTTAAACAGAATCCAAGAAACCCCATTCATTTCATTCATTCGTCATTCCTCCATTCAGTTCCTTATTTAAAAAGAAATTTCTAGACTCGCACGCTTTGAACATGAGCTCATTATTGACTCATTTCTTTGGCTAGAGTTGAATACGGCGCTCACTAATGAATGTGAATGTGAGGTGCAAAGGAATTTTTCATTTGGAGTTTTATTGAGGGAGCATTGAGTTAAGAATTACTGTTTGACGCGTAAAGCTACAAGATTAAATGGCCAAGAAGGATTGCCGTCATTTGATACCAATTGTGATATTTTCTACAGCATAATCTAAGGGTATAATAGGCCTTATTACTGGTTTTATAAAAAAATATACGAATTTTATTTTCCTTTATAAAATAATAGTTTGCGTTTGCGGTTACATTGATATAAATTATAAACTGAAATAAATGCTATATACTATATAACCAGGGGGCGCCATAAGCCTTCAGTAAGACTAAGAAGTGCATATATATTATACTTGGAAAATTTCGTCCTATACCGCCGTGGCACGGTGGCCAAATGGCACAGGCACCTGTCGCGATAGCAGAGGACACTGGTTCGATTCCAGCCTGGGGCACTGGAGGCCTTGGACACTCTTTATTAGTATATGACATTTATTTCAGTTTATAATTTATATAGTAATGTTTCTACTTAAAATAAATACAAATTAAAATATTTTCTGAAAGTAATTTAATTTGTTCTAATAGTTCTAACAGTATTGAAGGGTTTCGGTGCTCTATACCTAAATTGTATACTAGCTTTTTGCCGACTCTAGCTTTCCGTCTAATACGTTTACTACCTACCACAGATATTACCTACTCGAGTTCAAGTTTTCAAAACATTGCTAAATTGATAGCTTTTAGGCAGGTAAAATAATATAAATTTGAGAATTTACATGCACATAATGTAATTAATTAGTTCCTTGTCTCACATAATTCTACTTCCCTCTACACCGCCAATTTAAGGCCTTATTACAAAATCAAGTACCAATATTAGTAAGACAAAGTATCAACTTATTACGAGCCTCAAAGTGAGTTAGGCCTTTGTTCCGCCAATTACGATTAGTTACGCTAAGGCGTGTTTATTGGCGCCTAAGCACCGCTTGAATTATGGCTTTAATAAAATTAATGAGATTCAGGACCAATCAGTTGGTAAGGGTACGGTGAGGTAAGATGAATAGGAAAATGAGTAGATAGGTGCAACAACCTATATATTTACTATAACCACAGAATAAATAATAGTATTAGGTACAGAGAATTCACTCTCTAGCAAAACGCGTCTATTACGACAGTTATGACCGCTAGGTGGCGCATGCGCGAACAGGCGTCCGTTCCGTAGCGGTGCGTTTTGTTACAGACTGAACCTTCTGTACCTAGTACTATTATTTATTCTTGGACTAACTATAGTTGTACCTATACTTCCTCCAACATCATAGTCTAGGAAAATTTGACTGTTAAATAACTAACATCATAGATACGCATATTCACTCTTTACCCATAGAATATTGTCTTAGTTTTTGGATATTCTTCCATGAAATAAATTTTATTTTATCATAATATCAAAATATGCTGTTCACATTTATTTTAACGTTCCAATAACAGCCTCTTCTTCTTCTGCCTCGCCTTTTTCCCGTTACGCAGGGTCGGCTTTCCCAATCATGCGACGTCATTTATTTCTTTCTTGGGTGTCTTGTTCGTGGAGTCCCAACACCTTCATGTCCTTTCGAACATTCGTCATCCAAGTTATTTGAGGCCTTCCCATCCCCCTCTTTTGTGTAGCGATGGAATGTAACCTAACCATGTAATCGTCTGGTCTTCTCATTACGTGACCGTACCAGTAGTCTAGCCTCAGGAATTTTATGGGTTATGGGAGCCACCTTAAAACTCCCCCTTATATGCTCGTTGCGCACTTTGTCCCTAAGGTTCCAATATAATATAAGCCTGGCTGCGGTAATATTCTCCTTATAATATAACTTTTATTCCGCGTCACACGGCGCCTTAATATTTTGGGAATTCCTACATTCAAGTCTAGATTAACACACCTGGCACTAGATCCGTAATGACAGTTCATTCTCATTCAACGGGTTCTAATATGTCACACTTCTAATACAAGTATGGCTGTACAGATCATTATTCCACTAGATGAAGCATTAGTATGTTTTTACAAACCTTAGTCACAGAATAAGAAAAGTAATAGTATTATCAATATTATCATACAGAACGGCCACGTACTATTTTTAAGCAACTTACACTATGACGCATGACGCGTGTACAGACGTGCCGTTCACACATAGAAACGCAAGTGATTTTTGATGTATAGCGTGTCCGCCCTGTGCCTTAGTCGTCTTGGATGTTGCTATTCAAAAATTTATGTCGCAAAAAGTTGGCCTTTGAATATAAAACATGATTGAAACAGGCATTTTTTTCGCGATTATGGTTTAAGGTCTTCGTAAAAGTAGTTAAGCGTGGAATGTATTTCATCCGCAGAGTAATGGGTAGGGTTCATAAAAATAACCTGTATGATAAGACGACTGTCAGTCATCGCCTGATAGATTAACATATTACCTATTAGGATACTGTTATCGTATAATTCATCCCCAGGATCCAATATAGAGGATAAGTTAGTACCTGAAGTACAAACTTAGTTTAGTTTAACTACTTGTTTGCAGACAAACTTGAAACTAGAGACAAGGAGATTGCAACTTCCATTTGGACATCAAAATGAAGCGAAATGCACGCACGAATTATTAACTAAAATGACGTAATTTAGGTATTAAAATATACATTAAAATGAGCGTCAAATGCTTATTTATCCATATTATTAAATAAGTGTCCACAGACGAACTTTGTGGCGGATGCCACCACCTTTCACAAGTTTCATTTTATTTATCTAACAAAATATGTATTAACTTTAAGTTGTATAAAAGTATAAGATAAGATAAAAATTGAAGATATATTTATTTCATTATAAAATACATTATAAATTTGCCTTAAATCCAACCTAAAACATATTACTATAATGATCGTCAAATATTACGTTCATGCAAAGAACAAAATTATGTGATCATGTGATGTGTACATCCATTTTATTTTGCTGCATAAGTGCGTCCTTTATTGTTAATATTGATGTTTTAGTCTATCTTATCTTGTGTCTCGGTAGAATCTCTAAAATAGCAATTCTGTTTTCATCATGCATGCATCTTAATCCATGTAGTTCTGTTTTTTTAAGTTTTGGCTAAGGTTAAGAAATTTAACAGAAGTACGAAATGTAAGCGCGTAATTTTAGCAAGTTGTGTTTGCCTATAATTGGGTGAATACTCTGGTATGATTTTTGTGTTCATTACTTAAGTCCCTTTGTAACTGTATTACATACACCTGTTGGCAAACCTTAATAATAAATACAATAAAATATAGTATAAAACAAAGTCGCTTCCTGCTGTCTGTCTGTCCCTCTGTATGCTTAGATGTTTAAAACTACGCAACGGATTTTGATGCGGGTTTTTTTTTTAAATAGATAGTGATTCAAGAGGAAGGTTTATATGTATAATATATCAGCATTGCACGCGTGCGAAGCCGGGGCGGGTCGCTAGTTATGTATATTCTTCAAAAGGTAATATTTAAATTTCCTTGTAAGTGTATTGACGTAAGCTATAAAGTAAGTATCTGTTGTGAGACATACTAAACTTATGTGTGTGTATGAAATTAATAAATAAATAAATGCGGAATCTATGATGGTGATCTATGTACGGCTGTAAGGCACATTCCGCTGAACAATACTGCACCTGCGCTTCATTTCAACTCGTGTGCGCATAGCTTTGTGTAGCGTCCGCAAACTACAGCTCTAGTTTTTGAATATCTGGGGTTTTATAACGTTTCTATTATATGAACATGTTTGACATAATGATGTGATGTGTGTGTGTGTGTGTGTGTGTGCGTGTGTCATGAGTTTGACGATGCCTGTGGCTGAATTATATGTATTTTGTGAAATGTTAGATGAAGTTTGTAACGGATGCTTTTTGTGCACATTGGACAAATCCTGCATTGTGGATTTTGCTCCGGTTTTTGAATAAAATAAAATGTGATAAGACCTAAATATATTGTTGTAGATTTTTTCTTGCAGATTGTTAATGAAGGGAGGAGGATAATTGTTCCGCTCAAACGGAGTGCGATTTATTATCCTTTTTTAATATCGAAAAATATCACACATCTGAAGTCGTCGACGAAGTCTGAATCAGCGAAGCTTAAAATATCTTATCAATAATATCTTAAAATACGCATTTTTACTAATACGTTATAAAACGTTTTGATATTTGAAACTATAAAAACTAAAGTCGTCATTCGGGATGACCCTGTTTAGGAATTCAAATGAACTTATTTTCTAACCGTACCTGCCTTGCCTAGTGCCAACGCCCGGCTTTGTCCCGATACTAATTGACGCCCGGTCCGGTCGGTGGCATCTCATTCACCACTTTTCAACGACTTATTAAACAAGACGAAATACTTGAGAACTGATTTATAATGAAATAATTGTGTTTTAAACTTATAGAGTAGGTAAATATAGTTTTAATTAATCTAATGAAAAGTTGACTGATATTTTACATTGAAGGTTACTAATATAAACAAATTATGACTTATTCAGAAACCAGACATTTCGGATTTACAAACATTTTCTTTTCAGGATCTTAAAAGTTTATATTTTACTCAACATTTTATACTAAATATGTCTTATAATAAACTGAAATAGAATAGATATCATACACCAAAGAAAAAAAGTGACCAAGTCCACCGGTGGCCGAGGCGGGAATCGAACCCGCGTCTTCAGCTGGCTAACGATTACGCGGTCTTCAGATTCACGCCTCGGCCACCGGTGGACTTGGTCACTTTTTCTTTGGTGTATGATATCTATTTCAGTTTATAATTTATATATAGTATTGTGACTACTTAAAAACCACAAATCGTAATATTTCATAAAATAATTTGATTTGTTCCCTAGTTGGGTATGTCTTATGAATAAACCGATATACCGTTACCAATATCCACTTTTACCAGTTCTTGTAGAATTTTTCAAATTACCCGCTATTTTTAATTAAATTATTTACTGACCAAAACGCAACGTATTTTTTCTTTCTTTAAGATGACAATAATTATGTCGCCATGTTTCTGTTAATTCTAAATCAAATAAACTAGTGGCTCTGTGAGCTTCCTCGCGAACCCCATGAACCCCCACTCCGCCATTTCGAAAAATTGAATCGAATGGTCAAAAAATATCCTTTTGATTTTTCCTGAATCGGCAATAAAATACGCATTTCGCATAACAGCTATACACGGTGGCTAAAAAATAAGTGCATTCCCGTTGCCAGGGAGGTTTTGGGATTATACTGAGGAACTTTTACTATGGGACCAACCCCGAAATCGTGCAAAAAACTTGGCTGTTTCATACATGTTGGATGGTCCATTTTCTATGGGAGGGTAAATTTTTTTTCGCGATTTCGTGGTTGGTCCCATAGTAAAAGTTGCTCAGTATAATCCCAAAACCTGACAACGGGAATGCACTTATTTTTTAGCCACCTGTATATTGTAACAGTCTAATTCCAAGTCTAAGTCTCAACGTGTCAGCAATTTCAACGTATCATAAGATACATTCTGGGGTAAATTAATTAACATAGGTACCAATCTAGTGATCATATTTCAATAAAAACTGTTTATGCTTATTGTCCTACAGAATCGGACTGACATTAGAGTTGTCCACTAACCACTAACACAGATTTCGAAAACAGGATCCTATGACAGAAGGAAGTTTAATCGTATAAATCAAGCTAAACTGCAGATAATTTTGCTAAGCCCGCATTTCACACTCCACTCGGCAATTACCCGTGATCTGTCTGATTAACATGCGTTAAGCGCGGGCCGGACGGGCGCGGCCTAGTTTCAGCGTTTTTCTTACAAACACAATGTCACTTGTGGATTAAGAGCTTGCCCCGGAAAAAATGGGTCAATCGAGAACAGCTTACCAATGCACACCAGCCGAATGATGAACGCTCCACTTTGTAAACACTTGTGGTAAACTTTTAAGCATTGCGAATCATTTTTTAACCAGTGATTCTCATAAACTACGCTGAAATGGCTAAGGTCTGTTTTTTTATTTCGTAGACTAAAATGCGTTTCATGTGTAAGACATGACACTTCTTAGTACCACATGAAATGTCATTTTAGTCTACGGAATAAAAAAACAGAATATACGACATGCGACAAATTGTTTAAGTATATACCGATCTCCAAAAATATTAGTTTGGTTGCAAATAAATATTATAAATGTCATTCAGCCTGTAGATAGTATAAAATATCATAAATAATTAATTATATCCGCCAACAGACAGATATCATGACTTACACGGCTTACACCGACAAGTCATCAGCCTATTAAGCCGACTAGCCTTCTCGCTTCCCTCTAAGCTCGTTGTACCGTTTCCCGCTGCCACTGGCGCCACATACCGACTAATTGTCGGCATGGTCGGTGCCGACACGTGATCCTTCAGGTGTTGGAACTGTTGATTAATACCATCTGACAAGGTGAATTATTGCGGCGAACAACGATCGGATTATACTATGTGACTATCATTAGTTAGATAGGACCTTTCGTAGAATCATAGGTCATATGTTTCAGGCAAAAGGTACGTTTACGCAACATAGCCCCATAAGGAAAGCTGGAGTGCGTTGGGTGAGGGCGACAAGCGGCAGTCTTTTATGATTGATTCGATGATGATGGTTAACTTTTTAACTACTCAATTCATATGCACTAAAATATTCCAACTGGCAACTGGTAAGTCCGACCACTCCAGTCCCCCTTCTACTTCCCCGAAACTATTTGCCACTGCAATAGTTTTTTTTAACTGCAAAAGTGGTTGGACGACTTCATTTGAATAGTTTACTCAGAAATAGGTAAAAGCTTGAAATAAACAGTTTTTTTTTTGTTTGTAACAATATTTGCAAGCATAACGAGTGACTTGTTTAAAAGCAGTAGAAAGCTGAATACAAGAAAATTTATACCTCCACGCCAAAAGCCATTATATCAACAAAATGTATGCGCGGATGAACATATACCAATTGTCTTAAATTGCTAGAAACAAATATTACTACTCATTAAACAAGTTAGAAAATATATTTTCATATGAATCATAGAAAAAGAACGTTTGAAACAATATATGCATACACTACATATAGTTCCGGTTAGCATATAAATAACCTTATTTTGTTGCATACGAGATCATAAGTAATACGATACACTAAAAAAGCAATTTCTAATTATTTCCGAAACGCCATACTAGCACTAGCTGTCCGTAAATTGACTAAGGACTCGGGGAGTAACTATATTGAAAGTTACAAAATAAAATGTGAAATATTATTTATTTTAACTTTATTGTACAAAGATATACAATTATACAAATGGCAGACTTAATTCCAAAAGCTTAATTTATTAATTAAGAGTTTTAACTTTTTTTTAACTAAAACAAGGACTCCAGGACCATGAAAATAAAAGGTTTTAAGAAGTAACATATGATAGTTACTTCTTAAAACCTTTTATTTTCACACAGCTCGTAGTTACTAAGAAACCGTCCTCGCCTATCTGCAGACAATTCTTTTAAAAATACTTCCAAAGAAAATGCATTTCAAATTCTTTCAACTTTCACAATCTATTGGCAAGATTTTTCAAAAGAGTACGAGCGAATTGTAACAATTTTTTAAGTACACAGTATCAGATAGAAGCGTAAAAAATCTTTGAACCGTCTCCTACTGGCTCAACCATTGTTACCTCGTAGACAGGTCTTTTTCCATCGACGCTTCCTGTTGTAAGGTGCAAGGCACAGAGTTTTCACTTATTTTAAATTTTTAAACTTTATTGCACAGATTATACAACAGTGCAGAAAAAAGTTTTTTTTTTGTTAACAACCTAGCTTACACTAACAGTTATTGTTTTACAAGAGGGCAATGTCGTTGTTCAACCTCTAGTGCTAATATTGATACCCGAGCAAGCGAAAGGTTCGAAAAATGGAACCTTGATCGTTGCGAGGGTTTCAAGGCACGGGTTAAACAAATTTTGCCACCGAGTGAAACACAAAAAATTTCACCACACAAACACAAGGAAAATACTAACTGTAAAATATCAAACAAAATCAAAGCAAATCAATTCTTTGTACTTTTTTTATACCACGTCGGTGGCAATCAAGAATACGGCCCGCCTGATAAGCAGTCGCCGTAGCCTACGGACGCCTGTATCTACCGGGGTTTTACATGCGCGTTGCCGACCCTTTAAAAATGTGTACACTATTGTTGAAGAACCTCATACTGTAGCCCCTCGGGAAAACCTCGGCATCGAGCCCTTTCCACAGCCGGAACAATAGCAATAGCAAACCGCACAGTGCAATAAACCAAATTTAATAATAATAAATCATGCTTCTTTTCTCGGATAGTAATAAATTTAGCCCGGCGAAAATCTTACACATGCTCATCGTACGCAATCGAGAGCTATGACGTTTTTCTAAAAATCGTGCATAACGGATACTTAATTAATATTAATGGAAAATTTCCTGTAAGAAGATTGGGCTTTTGGGATAAGGCCGATTGTTGTATTTTCTGGATATACCTACGATTATTCGGGATGAAGATAATATGTTAAATTTTATAACAAATTCTAGATTAAAATAATTATAGAAATGAGCAATTTTACACAATAAATTACGAGTAGGCACAAAAAAAAAAGGAAAGGAAACCACTTTTTAATTCCAAAATAAAAATAAATGTTATTATTCGATTCCTTACATTTTATTAAATAATATATTGCTGTATAGCACCTATATAAACGAAGTATTTCATCAACAAAATCGCAATCTTTGAGATTTCTTGCCACTAGAATAAAATCGCAAGGACAAACTTACCGCTTTTGCTTCTCACTTGGGCCCGAATAGTGCACGGACGTGATCCTGGGATGCACAGATCGCTTTGAATACCCGCGCGGGTGCAATCGACGATGCAATCGCTAAGGCGACGAACTCTTTAACAAAATGCTCCATCTGCTACAGAATACCAGTCAAATACGACCTTTTGTCAATGCAGGCGTTGCAGGACGCGCATCTTTCTTAAACTCAGCTCGGTAAGGAATATTTTAACCCTAAATAGTACAGAGAAACTAGTTCTAGGAAACAGAAATTGAGATATATTTATATGATTTAATGTTTTTTTTAAGTTCGTTGTCTAGGTTTGGCAAGTGGTTATTAAAACCGTATAGATACGGCGAAGGGTCCGGTTTCAATGTTAAAAATGACATTTCTTTAACAAGAAACGGCGCTTTTGACACCAATAGATCATATCCATAACATATCCAGTGCAAATACATAACCTGTTACTACAATTAGAATACGCCGTTTGAAGATGGACCTAAAATTAAATTAGTGGTGGTCTCATACAAATACCGAAATACTTTAATTAAACGGTAGGATTTGAGGCAGCCCTTGTTTGATGCTAACTTGTATATTAATAAAAGGTACGTATCATGAATATTCAGGTTAGCGAGTAAAAATATTTTTTTTATGTGATAGCAAACGAGTAGACGAGCAATTTGTATTGCGAAGACAACTACTTATCAGTACGTATGTGCTTATATCTACGAATCTGTCTGTGTGTATGTATGTTCACAATAAACTCGAAAACTACTGAACGGATTTATAATAATTTATTGGTCAAGCAACATATATGGGTACTTAAGAGTAAGTTAAATAAATTACTAAAATGTGTCAAGTGCTTTTTTTGTACATCAGCGTAGAAATGTCTTAAGGAGCCAAATACCACATCCATTCCGAGGCGACAATCGATAGATATCGGATAATGATCTCAGCGTTCGGGTGCAGACAGTCGAGGCTGATTGAAAACTGAACGGCAGCGGGACGTGGCCGAAACGTCTCCGAACTGTCGCCGAAATTCACTCCGCTGCGCTAGTATGAATGTAATTTGGCTCTTGTTCAGTATCGTAACACACATTTGGCTTTGTTGCCATGATAGTTGGTATTATAGGGCTTGCCCATTTACTTGCTGTTATTTAGAACTGCCGTGCTCCTGCAACTGTAATAACTCCAAAAAGTCTGTTTTGAGATAAACGCAAAAAATAATTATTTTGATACTTTTTATTTTATATTTTTATTACACAAAATATTATTATGATAAACTCAAAAACAAAAACTTTAGTTTCCTAAAAAAAATTTTTAGGTTTTTTCAAAATTTTGAACTTATACTGCGCTCCCAGACAAAAATGCAGCAAATACTACTTAAATCGTAGTAAAAACTCCGATTACTGCACGGGTTTTGAATGTACTTTTAGATGATTTCAATGATGGACAGTTTAAACCACAATAACAGAACGTCATCTACTGTGATTTAGCTAGTATTTTAATTAAATTTTAGTTCTACGGGCGTTAGTTACTGCATAAAATGGATGTTGTCGTAAACAAATTAAATATAACTGGTTTTATTGCATTTAAAGTAACCAAGAGGATGCTAAACGCAAATCGTAAATTTGGATTTTAAAGTTGTAAACTTACTTTACTTTAGTTTAGTCGCTAAAAATCTTACTAAGAATACAGATTAAATGGTATGCAAAACTACATTTGCACTGCGTTTTAGTCTGCATTGGTCAATAATTCGTAGCAGTAGGCCATTTTACTGCATTTAAAGCGTGCGTAGGAAAAACTAGTCAATTACTGTATTTAGAAAAAAGAAATTTGATTCCAATTGTCCAAATGAAAACCGGTTAAATATTATTAATTAATTGTGCGTCTGAGTGTACTGATTATAGATTACTATAGATACTTGTCATAGGATTCAAATTAAAACGACTAGGAAAGACGCAAATGAGGTAACCATACTATAAAATGTGCATGACCCCAATAGGTCAAACTTCACAGTTTGGCGAGTTTTATGTAATTTATAAAATGTATTTTACTTTATGATAAATAAAAAATGAAATAAAAAAAGCATTGTAATATCCGTCACAATGGTATAAATAATATTCAAATTAGTAGAGCTGGAGCAACAAACAACTTTCGGATCAACCATCGTACATCCTTTGGGTATACGACTAACAAAATAAACTGATAAAAAAAAACAATGTTTTTAAGTAGAGCATGATCTCAGGCGCATCACTCCGCCGGGAACTCCCGCGTTCTTTCATTTCGGTTCCTGATCGCGTGTATTTGAACACTGCACTTTCTCAGCGCTCCTAAGCATTTCTTCAATGTAATGTTTCTTCTACAACGCATTTCTTGTAATGGTTCCTTAGCCAAAATTACAAAAATAGAACTCTTATAGTTTTATCATTTCTCTCTGTCTGTCCGTGTGTAACATGGATTTTACTAGAAACTTTTATTTTATTTTGAAAATTATTCATAGTGAATGTCTAAATACCTATTAGTAAAATAAAAATCAATGGTGACCACATCATTTGATAGGTCTTTAAAATTCATTTGTTTTAATAATACCTAATTTTGATTTTGTTAATATCGCTGCCCCCTTTAACCATGATGCGTACAACGGAGATACCTTACTTAGTCATTATTTGACATGTTAATATTTTATTTACGTATTTAAATATACAATAAACCTACATTAAATTTAAATAATTCCAAACTGAACTTCAATAGTATTTTATACAATCGTGATATAATAGAGAGCTTTCAGTCGAGTACCGTGCTTAGGCAACGAAGCTTGCTGAGTTAAAAAATACACAGAAAGCGAAATACAAGCTTAAGACTAAGTAACAACAGGCGGTCTTATCGCTAAAAAGCGATCTGTTCCAGACAACCTTTGGATGGGAGTTGGAAAACTTGATTATATCACTATTGTATACAATACTTTTTCCACGAGTGATTATTCTTTTATAGTTGACTACAGCGTATCGAAATTAATATTACAGTTGAGTTGGGAGTCCATACATGAAAAGTACGCAATTATAGTTCGGTATACGAAATCTTAATTCAACCATTACAGTCGACGAGTAGAAAAAATATGTATTACCTACCTAATAAAAAGTAAAAAAAAGACACCTACATTTCGTTATAATCTAATACAGAATACTTCTCCATTCGTGTGCAACTTTTATCTCGTATTGATCTGGCACCGACTTTTACGACATTATAACACTCTTACTACTGATACTTTTTATAATTCCAAAAAAAAGATAGCGGCATGACCTCGACGCTGTTTGCAGCGACTGGCGGGAGCATGCTGGTGCATGGTGCATGGTGTTTGGTGACCGTGATGATTGGCGGAAGAAAGGGAAGGCCTTTGCCCAACAGTGGGACACAATATTAGGTTATTAAAAAAAATGCCTCGAAACTTGACAGCTGAATTAGATATAAATTATGGCTACACGGCCCGGGACATTCGGTAGAGTAGGACTAAGCTAACTCTGCATGGCATTTGCAATGACAAAGTATGGCCATTTCATCATTTATGTCAAATTTCTATGAAAATATAATGTTCGTAATGACAAATCCACACTTTGCTCTGTTCAAGTCGTTGCAAAGTTAGTCGGTCAAAAGTTGACTTACATATATCACTAACCATTTAGTTCGAATGTCAAACTCCCCCGAACAAATGATTTTTTCTTAGACTTTCCACCAGGTCTCCTACAATAGTAGATGCTTAAACAAGGGATGAGAGTTCCAATAGTCCGAGGCTTAAATGATGCCTTTCACCCGAGTTAAACACTCTACTTTTCACTTCGAATACGAGGAAAGTAAAATACATTTTTTAAAAACATGATTAATTATAATTTTTTGTAACATTTCTTGGGTACCTTCAATTAACCATTTAGGTAAAAGTATCATTATTTATGGAATGGGGAGTTAAATATCAGAATGAAAATTGTATAACATTTAAAACCAAATTTCAATTGCTTATTCTAAAACAATGAAACAAATCGTACTGGGATAGTAAAATGCTCTATTGCAGGAATGTATCATTTTCTGCACATTTTTTAGAACAACAAATACCCTTCTTCAGAGCAGGAGAAATGAAAACAACAAATATTTGCTACTGCTAGGTATTTAAACATTGTTGTTATGAATAATTATTACACCTATTAGATATGGGACACAAATAATTACAATACTAAAAAAATAACTTAGTAACTAATAAGATATAAAAATTAATACAAAAACCTGAAGTATATGTATTTTCGTCATAATATTTAAACCTGATGAACTGTCATAACTCGTAGTAGGTGTAAGTTATTCGGAACTCTCAGTTAGAACCTGAAATCATTTTACTTATTAATTGCGCTCGGTTTTTACTGAATTTACGGAAACCCTGTCTTAGGCCCTGTCTTCACTTTCCATCAGGTGTGACTAGGGCCAATCGCCGATCAGTTTATAATAAAATAAAAAAAAGACCATTATATGGTATAACATTTTCAATAGTTCGTCTTCGTGTTTCGGTGTTAGGGGTGCCGATTCTAAACCCATCTTTCTACTTTATGACTCGCATAGAAAAGAATTGTTGATTTTTGGTGAATTTTTAGAGAGCCATAAAGCCGTTTTATCTGTTTCTCCCGCTTGCTACATTTCGGGATTTACCTTTAACGGAAAGGTAAAGAAACCTAAAGTAGAATTGGGATTAATGTGTTTTCGCTGCTCTGCTTAATCGAGTGGATTTTTTATGGTTCAATTTCATAACTTTAATGCAGAGTGTATTTATCAGAGGTTTTATTGAGTACTTGAGTGGAGCTTTTTCTCTTAATATGATTGAACTTAAGGTAAAGAGGGATTACGAGCCAAAAACCCAAAAGTCATTTTTAACACAATTACATAGTACCTTTAATTAAATAAATAATAACAAATTGATTTCGACTAATTTCAATATTTCTTAAGTACTACGTATTTATGTATGTACGAGGAGACCATAACCATTTGATATTTTTGCTTGTATTACAAGAGTGACAGATCTACATATATTAATAGGGAATAATTACGCGAAACTCTGCGTAGGAGGCGCCACTACTACAGTCGAGTTCATATGTGTACATTTTCTTCACCTTAATCCATTGAAATAAGGTGAAAAAATGTAAACATATTTATGAACTCGACTGTACAATCTGAGGGTCTATCGCGAAACAAGAAAATCGAAATGTCGTTATCTAACATCTCTGTCACTTGCATATTCCAGCGATAAAGAGGCAGATAGCGAAATTTCGGATTCGCGTTTCCCGGTAGGTCCTCTGTAAACAAACCGCCTTGATGCATCAGTCATATTTTTAGGGTTCCGTACCCAAAGGGTAAAAACGTACGGGACCCTATTACTAAGACTCCGCTGTCGGTCTGTCCGTCTGTCCGTCTGTCACCAGGCTGTATCTCATGAACCGTGATAGCTAGACAGTTGAAATTTTCACAGATGATGTATTTCTGTTGCCGCTATAACAACAAATACTAAAAACAGAATAAAATAAATATTTAAGTGGGACTCCCATACAACAAACGTGTTTTAATTTGCCGTTTTGCGTAAGGGTACGAAACCCTTCGTGCGCGAGTCCGACTCGCGCCAAGTGCGTTAAGACGGTTTTATTTTTATATCTGAAAACTTGTCAAAAACCTGTTAAAGGTACAGTATGTATAAGTTACTCTATGGTTTACTAAAAAGGCTAGTGCTGCACTCTGGTGGCAGAACATTGCAGTAATATCCTCCATTAAAGCTATTTTAAAGTAAAAGAAGTTTGAATAATTTTTGTTGCTATAATGATGCCATTTGTTTTGCAATTATTTTTATTAAACAACTGAGCTTTGTTTTTAAAATAGTAAATCATTATTATTTTTTTGCTTTATCACGTTTTTCAAGCATAAGTAAATAATAAAACTTACCTTTATCTTTTTATGTCCATAAAACAAGTACCAAATTCTTTAAATTCACCAGAGTTGGCAAATTTGGACCGGTTGGGCGCCGTTTTGAAAGGCTATAAATCTGTCAGCTGTCAAACTAAGCCGCGTATCGAACGCGGCAGCCCTCGTGAATTATGAACTAACTGCTCCGTAGACACTGAATTTGCCTATTTTTTAAAGTAATTAAGCAAGAGTAGTGTTATAAAGGTGTAATATGTAGTTTCTTGTTAAACGAAATGAGAATTATAAAAGTGGGAAGTTGACGAAGTTGACGAAATTGTTCGAGAGATCGGCTCACTTTATATTTCGTCAACCTTACCTGATGTGTTTTTGGCTAAGTTAACGGCGATGAAGAAATTATTGCGTTGGTGCATTTAATTAATGTAACTTAATAACAGTGGCAAAAGGAAATGATATTTTATAACGTGCAAAAATGCAATACCGTAAAATCAGGTAACTATAGTCCTGTAGCACAACTATGGTCCAGTTTTTAACGTTGATTGTTAACGAAGCCTTTATAATTTGTACTCGTTACATTTACTTAGATACACTAATGCTCTTTCTATATTATATACTCAACATAATTTGAATAATAACTTATACATATTTTACTGGAACTTGAATTTGGACCATAGTTGTAAGTTGTGGACTAAAGTTACCTGATTTTACGGTAGTGTATGAAACAAAGCGTTTTTCACTAAGTAGTCTGGTTGTAAGTAGTTATTAAGTTTCTTTTTTATGGGTTTATTTTACTTTTCTTAATGTATGTTTTTATAACAATTCATTTGAACTTAATATAATAAAACAAAAGTGTGTGCGTGCAATCTTTACGCGCGATTGAAGTAAAACTTCTTTGACGATGACGTTTATCGCTATGTTGGCACTTTGACGTGTGTCCTATTGTGCGTGTGTCACTACTGAGCGTTACTTCCGTCAGAAAAAAATCTGAGTTACCCTCTAGTCACTCGTAAAGAAGTTTTACTTCAACAAATTTCACCTTAATAAACAAGGTTTATGAAATAAAACTATGAAAACGGATTATATCGCGTATATTGAATTTATAATACATCCCGACATGTCACCCGTTAACCACGAACGCTATAAAGGGTTCGAAACGCCGGGATATATTATAAATTCAATATACGCGATATAATCCGTTTTCATAGTTTTATTTCATGAGTAACTATCGCGGTAACCGAAGACAATATTATAAACAAGGTTTATTTAATATGATAAAATCCAAAAATAAGAAGGTATTGAAACGATTCGGATGCGGCTCAGGATGTAAAGGCCGGCACGTTTCGTCTAACAAGTAGGAGCTCAAACATGCGCGCGAACCCGACTAATTCTGAACGCCAAAGAGTATAGCTGTAGAAGTAGACTTTTATCTGTAAGACACAACACGTTTACGTCCTATTTTGTTATAATTCGAAATTGCAGGTTTTGTTGTGTTTTCGGAGCTGTCCATAAACCAACGCACGTATCCACGTATTTAAGTCGTTCAGTTCGTAAAAAACTGTAAAATCATGTCCCTTTATTAAGAGAATTTATATTATGGTTTTAAAGGAATTCTAAAAATGCCGCATTTAATTTCCGAAAGCATTACATTTTATAGGAAATTGTACTAATTTATTATTACCTCAAAATCGTACTCGACTTTTTATGGTACATTAGCCATTGGATAAACCCTGAAATCCCACGTAGGGTTACTCCTCAGGAATGCTCTAAAGTAATTTTTTTTTTAATTAGAACAAAAGATAAAAAAATAAATTTTCAAACAAAAATTAATTCCAATGATCGACTACAAAAAGAAACACACTGTATTAATCATTGGCAGGGTTTTTGACAACTTGTTCGAAAATCTACGGCAATGATGACATTTGTCAAAAGTCAGAATCTTATTAATGTCATAAATAAAAAAGATAATCAATAAGGTCGAAGAAGGTTTAATACTATTTATTACCTCACTCAGGAGACACATACAGGCTGCTCCAAAGTAAAAAAATCGTAATTTGTTAATTTCTTCGTAACCGCTACACCGGTTGTTATGATACTTGGTATACTGATTCTAAATACCCTAATGCGTATGTACATTTCGGCTTTGTCCAATGGCTAAGGACAACCTGTATAGATGTTTTGAAATATTGTCCGAAGCATATTTTTTTATTTGGATTGTGCCGAAAATATTGACTATCAAAAAAAGTTTGTTGCAGACCCCTACTCGTTTTAAAAGACCTATTGACCTATCTAACGATATCCCAACCTATAGGGCTGAAGCTAAAAAAAAATTACATCCCCACTTTACATGCAGGGGAGGTACCCTAAATTTTTATTTACGACTGTTGGATTGATCAATTTATATATCCATGCAAAATTACAGCTTTCTAGCACTAACGATCACGGATCAAGAATCCCTCGGACAGACAGCCAGACAGACGCACGGACATGGCGAAATTATAAGGGTTCCTAGTTGACTACGAGGGACTCGAAGAGAACATTATTTCGAAGGCATTACATGACCTTTTGTTACCGTATTCGTTATCTTTGCCCTCATGTGAACTCAGGAGCCTAAACCGCGTAATTTCCTTACCTTCTCCTCATTAATTGTGGTCACGTTCGACCACGTGACTGCGTTAGGGAGGGTTCTGTATTTGCTTTGTTTTTCGGTGCACCTTTCAGGTGTTGACAGTCCGTGATGGGTTTCCTGCGTTTTTGCTGAAAGGTTTTAGTAATGAATGATTGGGAGTGCTCGAGGATTTTTGTTGCTTTTCTTTGGAAATATTCTGTGCTAACGTATGGCCAGTACATTGTACGTTGTTTTATAAGATCTACATTTGAAGGTGTAAATACACCGCGCTATGTTTGTCCTGGAGGCGTATTCTGATTGTAATAACAGGTTAAGCATTTGATTTGGATTTGTTATGGATATGATCTATCAGTGTCAAAAGTGATATTTCTTCAACCAGAAATGTCGCTTTTGACACAGATCATATCCATAATAAATCCGAATCAAATTCCTAACCTATAATTACAACCATAATAATAGGCCTGGTATTTAATTTAACCGTCCTGTAGTCGACTTTCAATTGCAAAAGTCACATTGATTAACGAAATCTAATTAATTATGTAAAAGAAATGAATCTAGTTCTAGTGGCTTTCAACAATCGAACAAAAAATTAACGACTAACTTGAGTTTGTAGATTAAATTAATGGATCAGCTTTGGAAAAAGTCAAATAGTTCTGAAAAAGGTAGAGGATTCGTCACTTTTTATTTATTATATGACATTGTTGTATTGTTTTTACAATACTGACTAAAATTACTATTGCATCACTCAAAGGTATTTACTATTTGCAAGAACGTTCTTTGGTATAACTAACACGACTAATATCGATTTCAACACACTTGCTCAAAACGACGTTTTTATTCCACCGATTTTTGGCTCATAATCCTAGATATTAAACACGCGTGCTCTTTCAGTGTATTATTCCACTCGTGCTTTTTCATCATATTATCCGATTAAGGTAACTGATTGCTATTAATATGCATGGAAAGAAAGCCTTCTTTAATTGGTCAGACTGGCGGGCACCGGCGCGCCCGACCGCCTGCGCGGTGCGCGGCCCGCGGCCGGGGCGAGGGGCGGCCGGCAGTATGACAGATGCAACACACAATACTAACTATTTTAACTATTAAAATTTAATTAATATGAGTATTTTTTTCTCTCGCAAAATGTGTTTATTTATTATTTATTTATTTTATTTTCGTATGAAACGCGTGTGCATTGGTCATTACACACATCGGCTTTCTTATTGCGAGCTCGCTTACAGCTCGCGCGCACAATATCGCCTCGTGTGTAATGACCAACTTAGCACACTTGTATCATAATGTACTATTGATACCAGACCTCTTTTGGACACAAAAAGACTTTTAGAAACTTAACCGGCCGTCTTCTATCGGATCGTTCCCAATTTCCATCACATTTTTCCAAACCCCAAACCTCTTTTACTTTATTTAAGAACGGATCGCAACCATTCGTTCCACTCAACTGGAGATCCTTAATCCTGGCTATCAGGAACACGGCAAACTCATTAAAGTATTACCCCATTGCAGTGGCCACTTTATCACTTATCAAGTTATTTGTCAAACAGCTCGGCGCAGTTGATTGGCTTAGAAATGAGTGGAAAGAGTTTTGAGTTTTTAAGCTTTGCCTTATAATTAGGGGTGAATTTGGGTCGAACTTTAATTTTAGGTTAGTACCTGATAAAATATTTAAGAGTACATGACGATTCGCTTTTCACTTAATTGAACTTTAAGTAGAGTATTTACAGCTGAAATGACATTACGTTTTACCCTTTCACGGCGAACTGGAAGAACTTTTTGCGTTTAGTACCTTTCCAGTTCAATCAGCTAGGTAACTACCCTTTATTAAATGTCAAACCTACATATTAGTAATAGAGTTAGTATGAACAATATTTTCCGCACTCTACCCGTTGACCGCGGATAATGTAAATGATTCGACAACACGAGATGTATTTAACATTAATTATACGCGATATAATCCGCTTAAATTGATTTATTTCATGAAAACTATCGCGGGAAGCGAAGACAAATTCAAACTTAGAATTACTTTAATAAAATAGAGCGACATGAAATTAGTTATTTGTTATACAAGGGTGCAAAGTTGTATTTTACCCGCGAGTGTAGAATTGAAACACGAGCAAGCGAAAGGATTCTATAGGTGAACCACGAGCGAAGCGAGTGGTTCTAAAATAGAATCCTGAGCGTAGCGAGTGTTTCAACACACGAGAAGTAAAATACATTTGCGCCCGTGTGTAGCACAAAACTTTTCACCTCACTATAGCGAGGAAAGTGCAACATCCACAGGCATTAGATGATCTTCATCACTGGAATCACTTATTTCTTTACGATATTATAACAGAAAACTCTGGAAGTTGTGTATTTTACGCGAGTCGATGAGAAAAGGTTTTAAGTAAAAAAATTGGTGACAATGTTGACATTTTTGATGTATGAAATGTCAACGATGCGTTTTGAAATTGCATGGATTCAACTTGTGCGTTCAGAATTATATTTAACATCATTATAAAAAAACAAACGTTTCTTATGGAATTTTAAGGTTTATGACTTAAAATCATTAAATAAAGCTAAATTTGGTATTTTTTTATTAGATTCTCAAACCATTTATTTAAAGATAATTAATATCGAACGAACCATTATCATGAGCGTTTTACGTTTTGTTATCTGTCAAGCTACTTAAACACACTCCATCCAAGGTCAAATTACTTTCCCCACTAGTGGATATAAACGCGTTTTTCCCCGCTTGTATTGAAGGATAAACGACAACTTTCCGAGCTAGTGAGGGGAAAAATATTTTTTTCATCACACTCGCTCAGTAAATGTGGAATTGCACGCAGGCTTAGCGGGAACTATAGAAAAGGCGTTTTACCTAGGGAGTTATGAAGTTTCTAGTATTATAATTACAAACTCGAGTCTATAAATCCCTCCGACAAGCCGTCGCGATTTAACTATACTCTCGTTTGCAATATTTAACCTATGTTGCACAATGTACTATAATTTTCATCACTAAATTTTTCGAAACAGTTTCACCCGTACAAGTACAATAATACAACGGTCATAAACTTGGCTGCCCGCTTTACTAATCGAGCAGCCAAATCGATGATAAGAAAAACGTTAATTAAAAATCGTGAGACCGTGAATAAAAGGTTACCTAAAAAGGGCAAAATTCAAACAAATATTAATAAAAACCCTGCAGAACTGTCACAGAAAATCCAAACGAACGCGAAAACTCGGCCAATAATCCGGGGAACATTTTCATCGGGCACGAAGTGGAAACGAAAACACTCGTTATTCATACATTCGGGATACTTCGGTAATCTTTTAAAACTGCCAAGTGTTGGCTGTGACCTCCTCTTTTAGGGGGCCCATAAAAAGGCTCTTTTGAATAATTTTGTTAGTTCTACAGTCCATCACCCGGCCGCCTATGTAAATGTGGGTAGATTGAGTTTGAAAGTACGCTCGTATCTTCGCTCTTTGGCTCTTTAAAGAAAATGTTCTCAACAACTGGATTTATTAGGCGATATTTTGTTTGGAGTTCGTATCGTCTTTTGGTGCTGATATGAGAAGGGGAGAGGGGGGTAATAGTGGACATACATAAAAATATTTTTGTTTCAAAAATGGACCACATGATTGACTTCGCCGGTAAAAAATTAGGAGGCGATGTGTATAGTTGATGGTCAGCCAAAGCTTGAAAAGTTAAAAAAAAACATTGCAGTCTCGGTTATTGCCACTGCAATCTTGCATAAAAAAATCAATTACTTGGTACTGTCCACACTAACTTTTTAAAAGTTGAAATGCCCGTATAAAAAGTAGGCTTAGGTCCAGCCAACCAACCAAAATGTCAACCAACCGCGAATTTTTAATTTGTATTTGAAGTAGCTTAAACGTGTGTTAGGCAGTAAAATTAACTTGACATTTTGACGTGAAAAATCGTGAATTCATATCATAAGTATGAAGCGAAATAAATAAAAATAACTTATGATTTTAATTTGCTAAGGAAATGTTCAGGAGTCGTAGCACGGTACGCTTATCACCATGCCTGTCACGTTCTAACAAGTATGTGAGTGCGAAAGTGACGGACTTAGTGATAGGGGAAACCATGCTGCGCGGGCAGTTGTCAGTTGTTCGGAACTGTCAAATTTTTGTTCTAACTGACAGGCCGATATCGTCCGGCGGACTGGTAATGGGTGGGCCCCTTTAGGAACCTATACGGCTACCAGTTTGACACTGCTAAGGCAAGAAATAATATAAGTTTTTTTTTTCACCATTTTTGAGAAAAGCATAACTCGGCCGGAATAGCATTTGCAGGCTCTCCGTTTAAACATCACTCTCATCTCACATCACACAAATATGTGACATTCCTTACCTCGTCAATAATGTAATTTTTATATTATAATTATATTATTTATTAAGATTCATACTTTAATAAAACACATTTTTCTATAGAACAAATTACTAAAAAAATACTTTCCAATACACTGATATATCCTGATATATTGATATACTGATATACTAATATTCTAGGGTCAGGTGGGGTAAAAACACGGGTAAAAATGAGACTAAGTTTTTAACACTCAAAAACTTACTATATTTCATTTCAAAAAGAAGCCTTATTTTATTTTATTTATTTGGAAAGCAAACAGAAATAAGTGAGCAGGAGATGAGTTTACAAATACACATTAAGGACATCTTGTCTGTAGACTTCTTTTTAAATGGAATAGGAATGAAGTAGAATAAGTTTTTGTGTGTTTTTAGGGTTCCGTACCTAAAAAGGAAAAAACGGAACCCTTATAGGATCACTCGTGCGTCTGTCTGTCTGTCTGTCCGTCTGTTACAGCCTATATTCTCCGAAACTACTGTATCAATTAAGTTGAAATTTGGTACACATATGTAAGTTTGTGACCCAAAGATGGATATGTAACGTAAACAAATTAATTTTTAACACGGGGTTTTTAACACACTTTTGGGGGTAAATGAGAAAATTAAAAAATAAAGTTTGTCAAACTATATCGTGTTGCATATCAAATGAAAGAGCTCATTGTGAAAATCTCAAATATATATTTTTTATAATTTTAAGATAAATAGTTTAGAAGTTATTCAAGAAAGTACGAAAAAAATGACCATCCCCCCCCCCCCCCCCTTTATCTCCGAATCTGCTGGGTCAAAAATTTTGAAAAAAATAAACAAAATAGATCTTCACCTGATCACCGGAAAACCTATTAGAAATGTGCAGTCAAGCGTGAGTCGGACTTAATTACTTAGTTTTTGATCCAACCCCTACGGGTTTTTTAAAGACATTTCACATGAAAAATACATTGTTTAAATTGTGCAATGTACGGAAACCTTGGAACGCGAGTCCGACTCGCACTTGGCCGGTTTTGTACCTTAGTCTTATTTTTACCCGTGTCTTATATTTACCCCACCTGACCCTAAACCCCAAACTCCGCTACTCATTATTTCTCTTCATCTGTCACCAACAGCCTTAAAGCTTTGTCAACATTCGACGCGTAAATAGTCAAAAGAAATTATCGACTGTCCCTAGACCCTCAAAGTCCCCTTGGTCAGCGGGGGGCACCTGTTTCCATATTCTTACAAAGCGCGAGCGAGTAACTGCGGTCCAGAGTTACTGTGACCTTAGGGTCCGTAGCGATGATGACAATCGCTTAACGACGAAAGCCCATCGAGGAGTAAAACCGGCCAAGAGCATGTCGGGCCATGCTTAGCGTAGGGTTCCGTAGTTTCCATTCTGTCTAAATGGGCTGCCTTGAACGGGTGCTATTAGGTATCATGTTGTATATGGGTAAAGCCAACCGAGCGTAATTTTTTGAGTTTTGAGTCGCGTAATTTCAATCGCGTAATCAACAGCACAGCAAAATGAGTTGTCGGCAGATAACTCATTTTGAAAAGCCGTGTGAACGTAACAAAAGTTTTGTTTGAAACCGAATGTCGCAGAAATTACTCGAACGAAACTTCGCCGCGCTTGGTAAGTACATATTACGTCGTTTTACTAAAAAGGGAAGACTGCGATAGCTCAAAACGGCTTACCCGATTATGTTCGCTAGTTTTCATTGAAAATATTTATTAAGCTTTTCTTTTACGTTTTTTTTCATATTTTAGGAACCATGGTTTAAAAGTTAGAGACCTAATACTTATATACAACGATATCCCACACCATAGGGTTAAAGGATGACTCATGCGACCGAGTCGGGGCCGGCCGGAGCTTCCGGTGCTTCGTTTTCTATGGAAAGCACCACGTGGTCACCGATCAGCCGGACGCCTCGGCCCGGGGACGGCCCGGTTTAGCGTGAGTCATCCTTAAAGCAAAAAAAACATGCCCACGTGTGGGGGAGGTACCTACCCTGATATTTCTCTAGTTTTTATCTTACCTCTTTGTCGATATGGGGCGAAAATGTAAAGTGTGTCAAGCTTGTCAGGCGATTCCTTCTTAAGGTCCACAAAAGCAATGTCCCCAATCAAGAAGTGGTAGCAAGAGAGAGCGAGCAAGACAATCTTTCGTGGGAAGAGGAAAAAAGCTCTGCAGTCGCCTCAAAGAATGTAGCGACGCAAACAGCTTCCTACTGACCTCTGATGGTCTGATTTATGCGGCGTCCATGAAAGTGTCTGGTCAAGGATGATACCCAAGTTTTTGACAGTTAGAGGACACGGGGATCACAGTTCCATTATAGATTTTTTTATACCACGTCGGTGTCAATCAAGCATACGGCCCGCCTAATGGTAAGCCGTTACCGTAGCCTATGTACGCCTGCAACACCAGAAATTGCCGACATTACATATGCGCGTTGCCTTTTAAAAACCTGTACACTCCTTTTTTGAAGAACCATATCCCTCGGGAAAACCATAGATAACATTGGGTAGCACCATATCAGCCAGTTTGGAGACAAAATAGGATTGCCAATGACAATCGCATGCGATTTTTTTACTTTTAATCCGAAACTAAAGGCCCAGTTGCAAATAGATCTTAAGTCGCAATTAATCTTACTGAACAGAGAATGTTCATTAATGTTAACTGCGTAAATCTGCAAATCGTCCGCATACAGGTGGTAACTGGACTTTAGATATTAAACAATAATACATATTTAATTTTTTCATTGATTCTGATTTTGCACTTTTCAAAATGGCGGAGCCAACTACTAGTAAACCGTAAGGGCCGTAACTGCTTTACGCTGGATTTCCCGAAGGTTAGAACATTACTCTGTGATCAATGGGAACAGCTCTCTGGCCGCCTTGGCGACTCATTAGGGGCCGTCTCGCCAATTGCCCGCGACACTAATGTGACGGTTACTCGTTAGGAGATTCGCCTTTATTTTCTTTAGTGTATTTTCTTGGGTGATTTAGTTCGTAGTTTTATACAAGTTTTTTTTAGCGAAAATTTATACTTTAAACTTACTATTATACAAAATATTGTCTTCGGTTACCGCGATAGTTACTCATGAAATAAAACTATGAAAACGGATTACCACCCGTTGACCACGAACGCTGTAAAGAGTTCGAAACGTCGGGATGTATTATAAATTCAATATACGCGATATAATCCGTTTTCATAGTTTTATTTCATTACTATTATACTTTAAAAACTTATGAAAAGTTAATATAGGGACTAATAACGAATACAAAAGCCTAATGATTATTACATTCAGCATTACAATCCCTGGCTTTGATACATGCCTTTCAAGGATCAAGCGAATAGGGCATCATTTACGCAACAGTTTTAGTGGAAGTATGACATTCTTTTTTCGAAAAAGTTTATTCACATGACCAATATTTGAACGTTTTTCAATGCATTTCATATGTCTTTGTCACAAGTTATGTATGTTTTAAGTATTTATATGTATCTATATATTACATATTGCTATCGTCGTCTACTGAGTACCAACAACACAAGCCTTATTGAGCTTACTGTGGGACTAGATCGATCTGTGTAAAATTGTCGTATAATATTTGTTTATTTATTTACTAATAATTTTATTAATACCTTAGAGGCTTAGATGATTTCATAATACATAATTATGACTAACAATAACAGGGTGTAGACAATTTTATTGACACTGCTGATTTTGTGTACCTACCTGATAAGTATAGATAAAATGTATATCACCGTAGAGCCCCATACTTTGGGGCATCAGACAATGGGCTGGTCAGGCGCAGGTGGCTTCAGCACGTGTTTATTATGCACCCTTGATTACGCTTTCATGAGCATGACTTGTCCACATTAAGAGGACCATTAGTTACTCAAAATTAGAACTTAGAACCAATATACTCGTTCAGCTAAACTGTTATATGAACTGTATTTATACAGTGTGTAAATCCAATACGGGCGATAATTAAACCAGATATAGAATTTATCCGTGTAATCATTAATAAAGAAGTTTTTAAGTTACATTTAATTATGACCTCGTAATTAAGTTTTGAAAATTTACCGAGCAGCAATGTACTGCAAACGTTACGAGACATAACATGACATTACATTAACTTACAACTTTACGTTTAACAATTACAATTTATAAATTCCCGACAAAATTATAACAGCGCCATCTATTGAGTTAAAACTTATATAAGACCAACGCTGCTGTGTCACTAACCTCACTTCGCAACCGTTTTGGAGATAAATGGGAACATTCATCCGTATGCACAAACACAAAAACACCCAAACAGGTAAGATTTTTTTTGCACGAAATGGGACTTAAAAGCGTAGTATATATAGTTAGCTTGAATCCTACTTTGCATATTAACTATTCACATTTTTTGTTGTTCATTGTTCCGCGTTCGCACTAGGTATCTAGTAATAAAATTCCCCAGAGCAGTCTCGTAATCTGAACGGGGCTAAACTACCGTCCCACAGTTAGCGTTATAAAGTTAAGACCAGAGTTTTATTCGCCATGATCTATCAAGCGCATCGCCTTAGGTAAACCATGATAAGGCTGTTTTATATCACAGGTAAGATATTGTTCGTTTAGCCAATTTAGCACCCAATTAGGATGCCTAGCCAAGATGACAAACATTGATAGAAAACGCATATCGAAAATTAAATAATGTATAAATATAGTTACGTGAGTTTTCGTAGCATCTCTTCCCAATCCTTTTTTTACATTTCGTTTGGTGTTTGTCGCTGTACGAATATTACATATCTTGGCTAGCCCCTCAGGCCCATGTTTCACCACGTTGACAAATGTCACATGACGTTAGGTACCGTCGTTACTTATCGGCCCAGAATTGGACAAGAAATTGTCGACAAAAGCGGAAGAGGGGAGGTGGAGAGGCAGGAAGAACATAGAGATAGAAGACCTGGTGTCCGAACCCAACTTATCCTAGGTATGAATAGTAAGCGTGGTAAAACAGGCCCCTCCGAGACAATTGTCACCTGATAGTGACGATTCGCCATCCATGGATTGCTGGTCCAAGAAATAAATATGTATGTATTGACAATACGTACAACTAACTAAAATTCGTGTATACAAAACTGTCATTAGACCAATTTTAATGTATGGATGCGGAGCCTGGACATTGACCTTGAAAGAGCTGTTAGCTGTTAGTGGAGGGAAGGAAGATTCTGAGAAAGATTATGGGGCCGACAAAAGCGGAAGAGGGGAGGGGAGAGTCAGGAAGGACATAGATATAGAAGACCTGATGTCCGAACGCAAAATTATTGGAGAGACGAAAGCGGATAGGCTTCACTTAGAGAGAATGGGTTTTCCTGCTTCCCAAAGGTTGTCTGGAAGAGATCGCTTCTGAGCGATAAGACCGCCTGTTGTTACCTAATGTAATGTGTGTTCTTTAGCTGTATTCCTTTTTCATTATGTGGTGCACAATAAAGAATATATTAATTAATTATTAATTATTTAATTAATGGGAGAGGATCGTGCCGTGAAGAGAGCGTACTTGGGACAACCAAGGAGACGCCCGATTTGACGCCCTAGGTACCGCTGGAAAGACGTAGTAGCTCAAGACCTGCTCAACCTCGGCCATGGCGACTGGCGAGAGCTATCGCAAGACCGAGAGGCATGGCGTGATCTGGTGTCGGAGGCCAGGACTTACTTTGAGTCGTTGCGTCACCGTAGTAAGTACATAATAGTAAGTGACGTTGCTTACTGTCCTTACTTATCGACATACGTGTGCTAACTCGGGGCAGGATTACTATAAAGTGATGTTTATTATTATTATTATGTTAAGAGTTAGTAGTGAAGAGGCTCGATATTAGGCATGATCTTGAACATCTTTGTAGAGTTAGACCATGATAACTCTGCAACGATTTTGCGACTGTGCAAGTGTTATTTGTATGTCATAATTTCATAGAATATTGACGTTTGAAAACACACAGTCTGGGCTATTAAAATCGCTGCAGACTTATCTTGGTCTAACTCTAGTAATAGAGTTGCAATGAGCGTATATAAATGGGGTTTTTCATAGTGGGAACAGTCAGGCCATTGATCGGTCTACGAAAATAGATAGTGGCTTATGAATGGACTGTAAATGCTCCATAAATCTCTTCACTGATGGCTCCAAGCAGATGTCATGCACGCAGCGGCCACAAAAACCGCGTCGATCCGCGGGCTAAAGTAAAGGGGCCGTCTTCATGCGGTATAATGGGAAAATCCTCCCATCCAGTGCGCAAAGTCTGTAACAGCTCCGAAGGCGGTCACCGCCAGTATGGCACATGATTCGGCGACCGAGGCGTTACAGCAGGGCATCCGTGACGTGCCTGTAAGGGCGCATGTAGGGACTCATAGAGACATGCGGCCAGTTACTGCACCCTCTAGGTCAATCTAGTCGTGGCGGACCTCCGCTCCACTGGAAGATTGGGTTAGGGGGCGAGAGAGTGGGTTTGTGTACGCGCAAATGCTTACCCACTTTAATATATTCACGCGCTGATATATTAAAGTGGGTAAGCATTTGCGCATGCTCCCGGCATGGCATGAATTGGCATAAATCGATATCAAATCCCCAGAATGTCCCGAGTTAGCACACGTATGCTTATCGACCCGGCAAGGTGCGCAAAATTGTCACTATAGTCAGTGTCAGGCGTCAATTGTCAGCGTGGTTCACCACGGTAAACAAAATGTTTTGTGAATCACATAGCGGAGGGGATGCTACGCACTGACTGAATCACGTGCAATTTAAGCCGCTTGAACGTCCACAGTCGGATAATTTCTCTATTAAAACTTCCACTTTGAGCACTTGGGCATTAAGCACTAGCACGGTCAACTCGAAATATTTACTTTGACATTTTTACCCGACTTCGGGAAGGGCTATGATTTAGCAGCTTGTGTAAGTACTGTGTAAGTTTGTCTCGTCGTTGTGTTCCACCGTAACTCACTATTGAGATGATTTTGGCGAATGAGGTGTCAACGCTGTCAATCGCTACATTCTGCAGGTGACATTTTTAACCGAATTCGAAATATAAAAAAAAAAAAACTATACAGTCGAATAGAATTCATCAAACTTCAATTTATGCAAAATAAATAAACCATTAAGTAGTTTGCTGAATACGATGGTTTATTGTTGTATAGTTACTGAACTTTGCAACATTCTCTTACCTCACTAGCCGCCGCCCGAATAACAAATTTTCACATACCATGCCCATATATTATTTAGCTTGACCAAAAAGTCTCCGTCGTCATATAAATAATTATATGACGGCACCTAACGCTGCGAGCGTGATGAGGACTTTTGGGCTGTACATGGCGCAAAACGAATTTTACGTAAGATTATTTGATACTTAAGTTTTTTGTCTTAGATTTTTTTTATGTATTAAACAGAGAAAATATAAATCATTTATATTATTAAGATATTCTTCCTTTAAATTTACGAGAGTAGTATAAATATGTATGTTCCAGACCAGTTTAGGTATTTATCTCTGACGTCATCACTGTGACGTCACATCAGGGATAAATACCTAAACTGGTCTGGAATATACAATATATTTATACTGACGTGATCACTGTGACGTCACATCAGGGATAATACCTAAACTGGTCTGGAACATACATATTTATACTACTAACGAAACAATACTGTTCTACTTCAAAAACGGTATCCCATTTCTTGCCATATATATTGTGACTCTCATAAAGTTATCAGCTGAAGTGAGTTGCGAAAGATTTCCCCAACTTCGCTGGAATTTTCACAGTTTCATTATCCCGTCGGAAAATGAAGGCTCGAATCGAATCGACTTTGAAAACAAAGGCGATATATCTTCAAAGTTGAAAGTTGGAAAATACGGCGCAGGTAACGTAGAGAATTTGTTGTAGGTATAAGCGAGTTGTGAAAAAGGATAGTTGCTAAAGTTTGAATCAATATTATTTTCCACGTGTTATAAAAAGTTTGGTATATTCAGTCTATATCAGCATTCACAAAACAGAGTTTTTTTTCTATTATTTTGTAAAACTTCAGGTTTTTAAAACTTAGCCAGTTATTGAAAATTAATTTTATATTACTAGTATTACTACATAATACACGATTTATTTACGTACGCGTGGCTATTTATTAAACTTCTTTCAGATTTCTAAGTAAGAATGCAAAAGAAGATAACGATAAACAAGTTTGGGAACAAATCAAATTATTTTATTAAATATTTTTGATTTGTGTTCCGGCCTTCACCACTGGAGGGCTTCGTCACTTTTTCTTTAATATATGACATCTATTACAGTTTTTAAGATAACGATAGTTAACTACATTTAATTATAAAATTATAGCTTTTATTTTTATTTTATAACATAGGTAATATAAATATTCTTTATTGTACGCTTTAAAAATTTGAGAAAGACAGTACAAGGTACAAATCATATTGATTTATACTTATACACATAAAATAATAAGTACAAATGGTGGACTTAATGCCTTAAGGCATTCTTTACCAGTCAACCACACCGGGACAAAAAGAGACGTTTGTTAGGAGCAGGCTTTGTAATTGAGAATAATTAACCGACATCACTACCTCCTATTTACAAATTAAATACTAATTAATATATAATAGATAATGAAATCATAAAAAAAATTACCAAGGCCTCCAGTGTCCAGACTGGAATGGAGCCAGCGTCCTCTGTTTTTATTCTTAGAGTAATTTAAATCTTAAGAGTAAAGTTAAAATAATAATGAGCGGTCTTTAGTGCTTTACCTTTAAGGTGACTGTCCATTTTCAACCGCAGCTGCGTTACTGCTCCGACACTACTGCAGCGGCCTGAACGCGTCGGTGTTATTGTCAATTTCCATAGTAAAATGAATGACGATATCGACTGCACGTAATATGGTGATTTTAACGTTTTACCAACCGCAGCTGCACTACTGCTCCGACACGTCGGTGTTATTGTCAATTTCCATAGTAAAATTAATGACAAGGCCGACTGCACGTAGCATGGCCATTTTTGCGTATTTAGTGTATTATTGCAACTGCGGCTGCAGACCGCACGTCAAATCTGTCACCTGCACTGAAATGTCTTTGGGTCACAGATATGAGTAGTTCTAAGCAAAGAGGATATAACCACTACGTTCTAATAAGGAGCTTATTACACCCAAGGATATACAACCCCGATGGTACAGTCGCCATATATCGCAGATATATCGGGTCGGCCCAGGAGCTCACAAATATCTGAACACGCCTTTATTGTCAAGGCGCTAGTGTTCAGATATTTTTAGCACCTCGGTCGCTCCGATATATCTGATGGCGACTGTCCCTACTGTAAACTTTTTTGCTAATCTATATTGAGCCATATCACAGAGCCAGTTAGGAAACGTGTGTGTTGTACACAATAATTGTGTACAACACGCACCGCGCTAGTTGTATCATGTATGCATGCACAATTAGGATTGTTCATTTTTTTTTAAATGTTCTTTTTCGAAAACCATTTCGAGATATGAGGTTTTTAAACAGTTTCTGACATTTGCTGCGATATAATAATCGAAGATTAAAGATATTTCAACAAATATACTGATGACCTTAGTTTGACCTTCTCGCGAGGCTGAATATAATAAAGTCATCGTATAATAAAAGTTATCGAACCATAGTAAATAAATCCGTCACTCACGTCAAAGTTGTCATTGTCATCAATTGTCATAATGAAAATTTTCAGTTAAACCGCTAGTTTTTTACGATTTGATTTATAATTTTGATACCTAAACCACCCTAAACAGTAGATTCTGATTGCTTAATATATCAAAAACGTTGTTCCCATTCGTGGGAATGATGTACAAAAATAATAGTCCGCGAAGACCTACGTGAAAGACGGTGTTGTCGTGAAGTAAATGTGGAATGGAATACTTCAAGTTGTTACCACATTATTGCTGTGAGGATCACGTCGATGTAAGTATAAAATTAATATTATTTTACTACGAATATTTAAAAGTCCATTTTTGTGGTCGGATCACTATTACCTATTTATTTTCTGTAATGATGTGGCCAGAATATCTAAAGACAAACCGTTTAACACAGCTTGTGCCCTACTAGCTCCGTTTTACTGCTTTGAAGTTAAATTCAATAAACAGACATACATATACGAGTATGTAACTTATTTGATGAAACTGAAAAGATAATTTCTAATTTCCAGGTACAAGTTGCAGTTCAAGGTTCAAGCTGCTGATATCATGATCATTGCGGACAAAACTAAAGTTAATAAAGAGTTGTGAAAAATAAAACAGTCTTATTTTTTAATTTTTTATTAATTTAGGAAAAACCTGTTTCCCAAAAAAGTGTATACATTATATGTTCAACATGTTCTGCACGTGAGGTTGACAATGAGGGCTTTGTTTATTAGCATTCAGTTGAAGTTGATGTAGGTTCTACTCTTGTTGAACCAGAAAATAATTGCATAGTTTGTTATTAAATCTATGCCCAGGCACTATTCTTGCTATAACTTTACATTCTCCGCCTTCTCTAGAAATGTGTACATATCCCACAGCCGTATCTAAAAAGGAAATGACCTGACCACACGTGATGACCTGAAATAGCAGAATACCTATAATTAGCAAAATGTATCTGATTCAACAGATCTCAAATGTAGTGCAGCGAGGGAATGCTGCAGGCATCATGGGAACTTTTGAGCCGGGTACGATGCAGGGTGGAGGCGCATATTAGATGTTTAGTTTATTATTAGTTTTAATTATTATGTTATTTATTATTAATACCTATTGTATTGTATTATGCTCTTTCTATATTATATTAAGATGTATGTTTATCAAATACAATAATACATATAATACAATATCTAACCAATGGTAACAAATAGGTAGAAATAATCCACAAGGTGCTAAGCGTCCTTAACAGTGGACGCTTGTTACAATTTTAAGAATCAAATCTTACGAATCGAATCACTTACAAAATATATGATGTAACTTGCATTTGTATTTTTTCTACCCTGATTTCAGCCAAGTTACGGTTGTAGCATTATCGTCACTCGCTTCTTCACGTAAAAAATACAAAAGTAAATTAGTATTTTATTTGTACGTCTGACATTACCTATATATGACTTGACATTGACAAGCCATTAACGAACGCTGTCGCGACTGCACGCCGCAACAGCCGCAGTCGTGCTGCTACAGTAGTGCGGCACCGCGTAACGTCGCAACTGCAGTGCAGCGGCAGTTACAAATGGACAGTCACCTTTACACATTCATCTTACTTAATTCAGAATCCTAAATTTTAAAGGTGTAACCGCGTTTACTAAGAGTCAGACAGCACTAACTGCTGTGCTAAAGGCTGTGTGGAGAAAATAAAACTATTAGGTATAGGGCCAAACCATTAAAAGCGTCCAGAAAATATTAGTTTTATTTTTTATTACAATAAATATCACAGTTTCGTTAAAAAATCGCAACCGCAAGCGCTTGATACTTGTAATTTACCGCCCGACCTATAAAAAGCGAGAGCTATGTATACCATTGAGAGGAAAGTGGGCGACTGCTTCTCCATAACACGTAGTCCTTTCTGGATATTTTAATTACGAAAAATACTTATAAACAATTTCAGGTATATTAACTACAACTTTGCAGCTTCGTTTGACTTTTTTCGGTTACCTATTGTAATAATTATAAGCGTTACAAGCGAAAAAAAAAACGATTATACTGTAAGAAGTTTTTCACTCTTATAAGAATTAACCAGTCCGTAAAAGGCAAACAGACTTTGGTTAATACATAAAATTGTGTAAAAATATTTTCTATATATGTTATTATCCAGAGGGAAATAGGGACTACGTTTGTGTGGATAAACGGTCGTCCACTTTCCTCTTAAGGGTCCCCGGCCGGCAAACAAACGTAGTTACGCTCTGTTTTTAAAACGAGTAGCTAGTTTGCTCTGAAACATTGTACTTACAATAGAATAAGGTGTATCTATGTCTGTAATTAGTTTCTGTAGCTTTAGATACCATAGTTAAAAAAATACAGCATATTTAAGTTTTTAATACAATACTCGTTTTTTCTCTATTTCGGTTGTTTTATAAACTATGATGATGATGATGATGATGAAACTGGAGCTATATAAACTAATTTCAGACCTAAATATATATATGTACCTCATGTCATTGTATGTGCAAAGTTTAATTACAATCCAACATGTAGTCACAGAATAAGTAATAGTATTATCATACAGAACGGCCACGCACCGCCCCGCCCCGATTCGTATTACACCGCCCTGCGACGGCAGATTGACGACCTTTTGCCGCCCGCTCAGTACTGTTTTTAAGCAACTTACTCACACAATGACGCATGCTGAGTGTACAGACGTGCCGTTCACACATAGAAACGCAAGTGATTTTTGATGTATAGCGTGTCCGCCCTGTGACGTAGTTTTAAAATGAGAACAAAACTCCGTTTGTATAGGAAGGTGAAATCCGGCCGAGCTTGCCGGGGACTCTTAATACATACCAACAGCGTGCAGCGTTTTTCCCGAGACAGCGGCATTGTGGACCTTTGTGCACTCAATGTGAAAAGAATCGTTTTGTAACTCAATTTGTGGCGAGTGTACTGTTTAGATATTTGCTTTACTTTGCTAGGAAATTTAAGAAAGAATTTAAGTCTGGCCAGTAGATTCAAGCGCTTTTGAGAAACAGTTTTACTTAAGCTTTGGTTTCCTAGGAAAGCGGTGCCGTCAGAAAGCGGCCGTCATAAAGCGGCCGTCATAATATAGCGGACGCAAAAAGACGGCCGTCTTTACGGTGACGACATATTGTGGAGTTCGACGGCGTCATAACACACCGTCAGCCACTAACTTCAAACGAAACGTATTCAGGGGAGAAAATGGACCACCTTGATTTAGCTTTAATAATTTACATTGAGGATGAACTATCATCAGAAGAGGAAAATAATCGTAGTATGGAAGATCATTTATTCAAATATCGTGGCACAAAAGGGGCATTTGAGATTTTAGTAGAGGTACGGTACGGTACGGTATGGTACAGTCCGGTACGGTCCGGTCCGGTCCGGTATCGTATCGTATCGTATCTTATCGTATCGTACATATTATAATACTTTTTTTTCTGTTTATTCTGTGTAATTCGAAATACATTTTAACCTTTAATATGTTCTCACTATTTGTTTTCATTTTAGTCTGGCTTTATTTCGCACTCATTAATGTTTATATAGGTGATGACTTCCCTTTTGCACACTTCAACTATCTAGCGTAAGAGTTATTCTAGACCGCTTAAATGTACCAAGTCAGTTACAGAATAACAAACAGGCTCTTCACGACTCCACATCCTCTAACTAAGGTACCAAAAATCGTGACGTTTTACTCTCAGGCGCCCATATCTTTCGATCGACCAAATAAAGACGCATAGCGCATATAATGACCGGCCCGGCCCAGACGATCGGCTGCGCTACAACACAACTCGGTAAAGGATATATTTTGCTCTAAATATCTGGGTATAAAAGTTAAGGAAATTTAATTTCTGTATCATTTCGTACTTTATAACAGTAACAATGAGATCCTTAGCTTTCATGTTGCTTGCCACTGAATTTAGGTGCGAAATGGTAGAGATCATCTTCGAAATCAAATTTCTTGACTGTTTAATATTAATTATGACACCTGAAAGTTGAGCCCTAAAGTATCATAGGTGTCGTTGGAATATCTTTGAAAATGTTGTCTTGTTGAAATATGTGTATAAAGCGTACCTAAACCAAAACTTTTAAGACACCTCCTTAAAACTTTTATTTTGGTATCCTTTAGTTAAATACCTATAGTAATGTTTAAAGTGCAAATTTGCTAGTTTTGTTTTTCTTTACGACCTCTCCAAACCATAGAGAATTATTGTTAGACATTATGATAAACAAATAAATAATCGTAGGTATCATAAAAAAAATATTACGAGTAAATAGACTTCATTTGTTTTCTATTCAGTAGCAATCACATCATTTCGCTTAGCTGCTGACTTAGCATGTAATCTGATACTTAGTCCCCAACTTTGACACTATATTCTGCGGTTAGTTTACTATTTAGGACATTTATGCATTAGAACTAATAATTGCTATTTAGCCGCCGTCACAATACTATTTAATGTAAATTCGATTTCCTTAAATCCATATACAGGGTTATGTTTCAACACAGCCACTATGTTATTTCATATTAAACTGTATCCTCAAGACATTACATGTATCCTGGCAGACATTATACGTATCCTACAAACATTAGGTAGACAGATGGGTTTCATTATGTCGCCCTTAACTGGGCAGAGTTATGGTGCGATTTATCGTTCTTTTCGCCAGATATAGCACCATATTGCGTTTAGAAGTTTTGTAGTAATTAATAATTATGCATATGCTTTTGTATATACATTTAGCTATAAGTACTATTGTAACTATAACGAATTTATGAATGTACAAGTATCTACCTGGTATTAAAAAATCCCTGGTATTAAAATTTAAAAGTTACTACAATCTATAAGTACTTAATTTACTTTTCATGTTTGTTGAAATATTCATTTGCAGAATCAAAACCTAAAAAATAACCCATTTTAACAGACTTCAAAAAAAGGGGAGGAGTGGGTTATTTTATGAGTAGCGTATACGCAACGCAAAGCTTCGTCAGGTGGCTACAAAAGCAAATAAGCAGCATGGCTGATCTCAAAAGAAGCATTGGCTTGGTGTAATCCACAATTTCTTGATTTTAACGAATAATAAAAAATCTCAAGGCTCAAATCTGTATGAAATATACTCTGGCAAACCCACTTTATCGGTAGAACAAGGCCCGAAATGCGAATTTTCTATAGGCCAACCATTCGCGCCTATACATTTTTTAAATTTGCCGCCTTTTTCCACTGACTGCAATGGCTCGCCAAACTATACTAATACATATTCTGTGCTTATGTATGACTTGGTTGGTAGTCCCGTTGCCTTGTAATAATTAGTCTTCTAATTTGTATAAATTGGATCATTGTATCGGCAGCAATCTACTCATTGAATATCATTTGTGATTTAAGGCGGAAATCATTCATTATGATGATGGTGGGTGGTCGTTACAATATCTGTGCTTTTAAGTCTTGTCAATAAACGGTTCTTCTATCACTCGAACTGAGCGTAAGCGTGAGCGAGATGGAAGTGCGTACCCGGAAGCGGATATCATGTTTTTTTTTTTTTTGTACGTTTAAATTTAAAAAAAGTAATCGACGTTCCCTTAAACATGTCAAAGTCAAAAACTCGATCAGGATTCGAGTCGCTGAAATCCCTAGAGAAAGGCCTCAAGATTCCTATTTAAATTTATGGCAGGCGTATTGTGATCCAAAACAGCGCTACGCGAGAAGCGCGGAGCGCTTAAAATCAGTTTTCTGAACCTTCTGCACCTTAATTTAGCACATGATGGGTTAACCGCCGCTAAAATAAACTAGGGGTAAGAGCAAAGAAAGCCCAAATAATGGGAATCATTTGCTCCATTTTTTCCAATGGGATTTTTTGGATTCATTGTTTTTTTTATGTTTCGCCTCTGTCTTGATAAAGAGGCCGATTCAAACTTAGATTTTGTTATTATTTGCCCGTGTACAAGTATGAGCGAATGATAACTATATGACTCCTTTTAGATATCATTTTGCTGTTTAAATGTATGTTAGAATTGGTCTCAAGATAAATTCGCAAGGTTGCAGTTGGGGGCGAAATACTATTCGATATTACCTACTTATTTATGTGTGATTTGGTGCGTCGTTGTCGAACCATCAACACAATCAAGGCCTCAGCAGCGGTATCAGTCGGCGGGGCAGCCGTGTTTGAGCTGCTCTTATCTCGCGCAACGCACACGCGCGCAAACAGTGGATGCGGCACTTGAACTTTGGATATTGACCCAATGGAAGGCTTAATGAGATGTTTCGAGTAATTTACTAACGTGATTGTTTCTAAATTGGTAATGCAAAGGCTCAGATAGATTATTTATACACAGTGCAAAAAAAAGCAATAGTCATTTGCACTAAACAAGCGTTACTGTTGCACTATTGCTGCAGAAAAATCAATTCATCAAAATAAAGCTCAAAGCGCAAAGATTATCATTTGACTAGTTATTTGTGCAACAAGACAGCAAAGTTCGACATTTCTTCTATTACTAATTTTGAGTCTCGAGCAAATGAAAAAAATATGACGTACGAGTACAGAATCTTGCTCTTGCCTGCTCAGGACTCAAAATAATTACATAAAGCAAGATTTTCTCTCTTAAGAGTTTTGAATGATTCACGGTTAGTTTCACTAGACTTATATTGCCGGGATATAGACCGTGATACCTTTTCCGTGATGTTGCACAAATAAAACTTTCAAATGGTCTGTCCGTTAGAGAACTGTGTACCTCCTGATTTATATTACCACATCCGCATCACTGAGATCCCGAGTTACACAGAACAAACAAAACAGCCTGACCCCTGATTAATAGCATCGACATTCACGTCCAAATGAATACAGTAGCGCCGGATCTCGCCGTTTAGACTGTGATTAATGACTGCTCTGATCTTTGCACTGTTGTGGATTCAAGTCTAGTTCAACTTCAGAGCTTAGCGGTCGAGTGTTAGCTTGGATGAGCTCGCAAGTTTGTGTAAATATTTAAGTTATTTATGTTTGGATTTAGGAGTTCGAGATAAGGACAGCCGGGTCAATTCCAACTACGGGGCAGATGCAACTTCTCTAAAAACACAAGAAGTGAGTCAAAAGCTATAACGGCCGCCTAGCCCAGGCGGTGGTGACCCTGCTTACGAAGCAGGAGGTCCCGGGTGCGAATCCTGGTAAGGTCATTTATTTGTGTATTCATCACAGATAATTATTTGTTCCTGAGATGTTTTCTATGTATTTAATATTATTTATCTATTATGTATATCATCATGTAATACCCACAACACAAGCCTTATTAAGCTTAAATACTGTGGGGCTTGGTTAATTTGTGTGAGATTGTCCCACAATATTTATTTATTTGTAGCTAGAGCCTGTATGGCACAGTTTTACCAGTTGTAAAAGAGAGTTCACCCATGGTATGTGGCATAGAGCTCACTTTTTAGGGTTCCGTACCAAAAAGGTATAAAAGGAACCCTTATGGTGCGACTTTTTATATTTTTATAGTGAAAAAAAAAAGACTTATGAAGGAAAATGTTAAAAAAAATACCATTACCCCCCCCCCCCCTTCTTATCTCCGAAGTTTTACAACCAAAAATTATAATTTTTTTACACAATAATAACATTATCATAAATATTACAGGAATAATTAATCACACCTCTTGAATACTTTTTTTTATTATAAAAAAATATTTTGTAACCTAATTTGCAATTTAAGCCCCTTTGCGAGTGTTTATTATACTTTAAATATCTATGAGATTACACTTACACTAAAACCACCTTCTTTCAAATAAAACTAAAATTGTTGAAATCGGTTTACATGATAAAGAATTATCTCAGAAAAGCCAGTGGTGGCTAGATCTTAGAATTGATCAATGATCATTTATGATCAAACTCAAACTCAAACTCAAAATATTCTTTATTCAAATAGGCCTAGCAACAAGCACTTTTAAATTGTAGTTCTATGATCTGGCCACGGCATGTGTAAGTTGTATAGTAGCCGTACTACAAGTTGACACTTGATATTTACTACGAAATTCTTACGCAGTAGTCGCGTAGTGTTGAGTAGTATCGAGTGATCGCAGTCCGTTTCGCTCGCACTGATGGATTGGTGCGATAGAGAGGAAATGCGATAGAGTTCACGCAGACGCTAACGTAAATGTCGAACGCCAACCTCCTGGTAGCCGTGGAGGGCAAACAGTTGAAAAAAAAAACTGGCGTATCCATGGCAATGTGGTAGATGAAAAACTTGTTACTGATACTGATATGGTCATGACGACAAGAGTTAAATGTGATAAAAATATATCGGGCCTTCAAACCCGGTACATAACAAAAAACTACTTAACCTTCTTTTACCGTCCTTGATCCTAAAGACTAAAGTATTACCTATACACTCAATAAAAACTCGCATTTTACTCGTATCAAGGTCTCGACTCGACACTTGTATGTAGGTATTACGCCTATCTATATTTCTGAACTTCAGGCGATTTGCCTAAAAGTTTTTTAGTAAAGTGCCGGCGTATATCGACTTGTAACTTTGAGAGTGGTAATTTCTTTTTATAGCGGGCTTAATGTAGCTGCTGCTGTCTTATTTGAACGACGAAATGGCAATGACATGGCTCAAACTCTTCCAATAACCATCAACCGAATTTAAAAAAACCGGCCAAGTGCGAGTCGAACTCGCGCACCGAGGGTTCCGTACTTTTTAGTATTTCTTTTTATCGCGGCAACAGAAATACATCATCTGTGAAAATTTAAACTGCCTAGCTATCACGGTTCATGAGATACAGCCTGGTGACAGACAGACGGACAGACGGCCAGACGGACAGACGGACAGCGGAGTCTTAGTAATAGGGTCCCGTTTTTACCCTTTGGGTACGGAACCCTAAAAAGAACAAGAGTCGACTTAGCTTAGATGTCGTTGCGACGGCATGGCAACATCGTGCTTGCTGGGTGGCAACAGAAACAAACTTCTCCTCTTCATCCTGTCCACCTGAGGTTGGTGATCGAAAAACGCCGAAATGGTATGTTATCTAAAACAAATTCCCATTTGATTGCGTTACGATATAAAACTTCATACAAAATAATGTCGGAACTTGCGGGTCCAGTCGATGATTAGGATCTGATATTTGAACAACCTTTAATTTCCGGAAATCTCACCTACAGCCCACCTTGGCTCTTGAAGCACTATCAATAGCCTATGCACACATCGGTGTCACACGCAGATTATCTGCCCTTCTGAAGTGCCCATTAACTGTAACAATTAATCGTCTAATGAATGTTTGCTCAGGCTCTCGGCCAAACCCCCATATTTGCTGTGCACTCCATATCTAATGAAGCTACATTGTTGAGGTGAGTTGATAGACACACTGCGTTTGTAACATATAAAAGCAAGAAGAGAATAACTTAATTAACGAAACGAAGTAGACCAGTCGGGTAACTTTCGATGGTCGTGGGTTTAATATCATTTTTTGAAGCGACAAATTGCTGAGAATCATCAGTGCTTCCCTGGAAACAAAATATTAAACTTATGATTCGAGTTTTTTTATTCCATCCCAGTTACCACAACACCACGAAAAAGAAATTCAGCATTGGTACCCATTTATCTCGCAAAGGGATACTTTTGCCATAGCCAATGACAGGAAGTTACATGCACTTTCCGCTTACCCCTGGTCAAATGACTTGAATAGCATTATCTATACAATGGAGCACTTACCCCACGTGACTCGAATCTTAACGACGCGCTCCGATTGGCCACGCACGATCGCCTCTGAAAAGTCAGTCAGTCTATCCATTCGCACAGCGCTTACATTTGAGTGTGAGCTCACCCACCAGTATAAATTGGCCCTGAGACTTTTAACAATTACCTACGGGTAATCGTAAGTTGGTCTTAAACTGGGTCGATTAAGAAACATAGTAGGCAAGCTTTGTGAATTTGGCTGGGTGCAATCCTCACTAATAGTGCCCAACTATCGATCATTAGGCACAACACAATAGTAATCTAAATACGAGTAGACATTGATTGTAGTTTGGTTTTGAAGAACGTATTTACGAGGCAGAGATTTTAATGCTACTCGGCTAAAGGCGAAACTGGCCACAATAAGTTTGTTAATTTTTATTGGTAAGAAATTTGTAGGATCATGTATCCACATAAAAATTTACGAAATAATGAACCAAAAAAGTTTAAAAACTTTTGGATTAAAACATGTCGGATTTCACAAGCGCAGCATTGCAGTCATTGTTAGCGCTGTGGCAACACCCCTATCTTCGCCACAGCCTACAACCAATGATGTATGCAAATGCAGGCCTGCAGCTCCAAGATGCCAACATAGACGATGAGAACAGCGGCCAACCAGAAAGCGCGCCAGTTTCAAACATACGAGTTATACGACACATGGCCACTATAGCCAGGCAGCGCGGGGCATCCTTCTCTTGCATTCTAAACAGCAAACCAAACGCGCGTGTCCTAGAAAAATATAAGAACCTTCATTTCATAATACTTATATTGTAGCTAAGACCATCAAAAATCGTAATTTAAGTTGATCATTTTGTTTTATTTAAATAGCGCAAGTAAGCGTTAACAGTCATATTTTGAGTAAAGCCATGCATCGAATGGATTTTTTGCGCTGGCCGAATTCGGTAACTTCTTTTTGGATAATAATGTCTGTAAATAGTCTGAATAAGAGGATCAATACAATGCGCTCTCTTATCTCTTCATCGAGGTCATAACGATGTGCGTCCCAACTTTCCGAACACAAAAAATAAAGTAGCCTTTACGTCGTAGGGTGTTTTTATTGATGGTAGTCAAAATCGGTGAATCCCATCATTTATTATATTTTTTGCATCTTCCAATCACCGATGATGGTGACAACTTTGTACAATACTGTTCGAAAGTTGGATGTATCGATGGATGTAAAGAAATGAAATACAACTGATTACATAGGTACATGCGCATTTTTTATAACAACAGTACTCGTACTCGTAGATAATAATAAGGGTAAATCAGAAAAGCGGATCACACCGGATAGTTAAGGAAATTAGAATGTGATAATTTTATTTTTATTTATTCATTCATTCATTCATTCTTTGTCGTCACACTCTGGTCAGAATGGTCGTGGTCGTTATATCAGGGCCGGTGGCAAGCTTCACAATCCGTCGCCATTCCTCCCGTACTGTAGCCCTTCTCGTACATTCATGAAGTGGTCCATTAAGTGCATTTTTGACTAAGACTGACCAACGCATTTGTGACCTGCCGCGCCTTGTGCCTTCGACTTTTCCTTGCACTACAAGTCGTTCCACAGATGTATCGTCTCGACGTGTAATATGTCCAAAGAAAGTGAGAATACGACACTGCACGATGGACGAAAGACTGTTTAATACCAAGTTCCTGGAGAATTAAGACGTTACTGTCATTTGTCATAAACTTAATGAAAATTTTTAATTACTCACAATTAAATCACCAATTATTGTAATGTAAAAATCTGATGTATATAATAGGTGAAACCGGTATCAAACATTTTGAGTTAAACAATCTAATTTTCATTCTGCAGCGCAAAATAGTTACAACGTTTATATTATATACCATGATTTATTATAATTATAAGCTTGTTATATTTCCTCAGGTAATTTTCACGAATACTCATTGCTAAAGTTAAAAATAAATAATGAAACTTGACTCCCCCGTACAAAACATCGACATCTAATCGGAAAAAAATTATGAAACAGTTTATTTCTTTATTTCAAGGTTGATCGTTGGTCCCATAGCCAAGTTTCTCAGTATGGTCTATATATTAATCTCGCAATATGGCTAAATACTGAAAAACCATCCTGTATAAACGCATTGCGCTGTCTCGCACACACACGGGAGCGAGCGGCGTGCATCAGTGTCTGTGATAACTGCGTTAGATTTTCAAACACTTTTGTCAGCGACAGTGCGCCGTCTGTCGTCACGCTCCAACGGCAAGGGTTGGTAAATGGAAACAATTTCCAAGTGCATCTAACTATCGAGATTTATGTTTCACGATTGACGCGTCATTTTTCTACGGTGTCTGTCGATCTTCGGGTTTTTGTTTAAATATGTGTTGGTCTTTGTTCGCATCTTTAGTAAAGCATAGCTATTTGTCCAGAAAACGATAAAAAGTACTCGTATATTCTTTCCATGCTTCAACTATCGTTAAATATTTAATGGCCTTCGTAGCCAAGTCCATAACAAGCCTGCCTACAAATTCGATGACGTCCTGTGTTTTTATGCCGGTAAAAACATTTGTTTGTGTAGGTTTATATGTGTATTAAATAGTTGTATTGTATAACTAGCCTTATGAACCGATTTTGCATGTACAACCAGCCTTAAAGTTTATAGTCTATGATGGTTCATTATTTTTAGTATGTGGGTATTTTTGCACTTTGTAGTTTTTCCTCAGTCACCCGTTGACCAAGGACGCTGTAAAGGGTTCGAAACGTCGGGATGTATTATAAATTTAATATACACGATATAATCCGTTTTCATAGTTTTAGTTCTAGTTTTAGTTTTATCAGGCTTCACTGAAAATCAGCGTCACGTAGTGTGTCCTAGGATTCACTTCGGAACATAAAACTGAGTGAAGACCTTTTAGCACAATTCTGTTCGTCTAAATTAATCAATGTTTTATGTTCTTTTTTTTTTGTGCTAATAAATATTTCTTATTCTTATTCTTTTTGAGCTTACTGTAGAATCAGGTTTGTTTGTGGGATAAGATTTGTGTAAAAATGATCCCATAATACCTTTTTTATTACAAATTTCTTCTCATAAATTCATTTATTATTATTTTTAGTTATGTCTTAGGTTGCAAAATGTTCTTCAAAGTTCAAACTGCTTTATATAATTCCCAGTTCCACAATCAAAAATGTTGTAAATTATTTATCCAATAATTTATACTATCCAACAATTGACATGCGACAATCGTAACCGCGACTAACGCACGTCTGCGAACACCCTCATTCAAATCCCATGCGACACGGCGACTGATCCTCTAAATAGTCCGGATTACAGCGAAACACCATCAGTGTCTTGCGAGCAACCAGATCCGGTATAAAACTTGCAAGACTACCTACTGTCAGAACCGGATTATAAAACCTACTTTTAAAACTATACAGCTACATAGCGAGGGCGGAAAATTCAATGTTCAACATTCAAAGTTTAGTATGGAAATTTTTGTTCCATTTAATTTCGTCGCACTAGCTTACTTTGCAATAAATACCTAACAATTTTACGTGACATACGGCCTGATGACTGATTCGAACAATGAACGAATGTTCGAATTCGAACGATGCTGTGACTTCTTAAAGGCTTAAGAAGTCACAGTAGTACGATACCGATCTGTCAGTGTCAAAAGTGACATTTTTTTAACAAACGTCACTTTTGACACTGACAGATCGTTATCGTTATAAAGGGGCCCACTGACTATCAGTCCGCCGGACGATATCGGCCTGTCAGTTGTTCGTAACTGTCAAATTTTTGTTCTAACTGACATTGACAGGCCGATATCGTCCGGTGGACTGATAGTCAGCGGGCCCCTTAAGAATCCACAACGGTACGATAATCGTACCGTTGTGACTTCTTGTAAGCATCATTGTTCGAATCGGGCCGATAAGCCAGTCAAATCTTACCAAGAAATCTCGTAATAACGCCAAGCTTCCGTGGTACATACAAACCTAAAGCTGTATTTTTGATAACATCCTTGGAGAAATGTAAAGCTATGTTTTGCAAGCAAAAAAAGTTACGCGTAGTTTGCAAAAACTGCAAATATATCAATTTTTTTTTTCAGTTTTGTTACTGGTTTAAGTGTTGACATAAGTTGCTAAAATGTCATATTTGCCACCTTTCTTTTTTTGACCATTTCCTGTTTTCTATTGACCATTTCCTGTGCCAGACTACTAATGACTCATAGTCGTAGTGATAGAGAACTTAAATAAAACCAGCGTGTAACAACTCACTCACTGACTGCCACCACACACACACACACATTTAACAGCCGTAACACGAAAAATTTGACCGCTCTATCATAGTGGACAACGGGACTATGTACTAAATGTTCAGCATCAAACACAACGTTTGCCCAACACCCCTGTTGACCGACAGGCACCCGGCAATCAAGGCAATTGAATAAAAATTAACGACATGCTCATAAATTGTTTACGTCAACACAAAATCAACGTAATTGTTTATTTTGTCACTATTGATACCGATTTTGATGAGTCTGGAAAAAACGAGGCTAGAGAGAATTTACGAAGGTTCTTTGGACCTCTAAAATAGATTTTGGTGTCATTGTGAGAGTAAATATTGCTGATTACGCAGGATTATATTCAGTTAGCGGTGATTGTAATACTACGTTTTATTGTCTGTCTGGTTAAGGGATAATAGAGGGAAAAAATCGAAGGAAAAAGGGGCAGAGGAAAAACAAAAACAACGGATGGATAACGTTAGGATTTGGACGAAAATCGACACTGCTATGCTAGGCAGCAAAACTGCAAATAGAGAAGAGTTCCGGACTGTGGTAGCCGACATCCGTAGAGGATAAAGCACCTAAAGACGAAGAAGATTATCTGTACATGGAAGTTAAAGTCCCAAAAATCAATAATCATGGAATGCTATCACAACGTTTATTGTTTATTGTTTGTTTCATTCTCAATTGCTCAAAGGTTGACTGGAAGAGATCCCTTATAGGGATAAGTCCGCCTTTGTACATTGTATATATTTATGTTCTTTTATTGTGTTTGTAATCTGTCTTATGTACAATAAAGTGTTTACATACATACATACATACAACGAAAATCGGCTTACTATAAATTTCAAAATTTAATCAGAAGCTTTTGTAAAATAAACTCACGTGAAACAATTCTTATATAAAATTAAATTTGAATGAGACTAAGGTTCTATGTACAATTTTAGTTTCTCAAAACCCCATTTATTAATTCTCCTATAATATTTACAAAATGACGCTGTAACTACGAACTGATTCCCAGCCACAAGCCCCCGTTTTTTATCTAAAAATACTCGTAACAGCCACGAGGCAGAAACATCGACATCCAAATTACGAGGGAAGCTCAGCGGTTGCCGAAATCCCCCTTATTGGGCAAATAAACAAGCACAATACACAAATCAATTGTCTAGTCGAAGGTTTAGCGAAAATATAACCGTGGTGGGTATGCGTCAGGCGAATGTTGGTTCCGTATAAAAACAATTCTTTAAAATGTCACGTCAAGACTGTCGCATGCTTTAATTATAAAATGAAAAGCAAACGTACACGTGATACATGGGCCACTAAGGGCACTAAGGTTGAATAAGTATTTACTCGATTACATTCAATTTACTGTCCAACATAAGTTCTGGACGTCGTTTTAGAAAACAGTAGCAAGTTATCAATCAGCTGATATTCTTTAAATAACTAAACAAAAGCCACTTAACCCTTTACCTACGGGTGTCAACCAGAGTTGCCAGTAAGGCAACACCGCTGCAGTACGGGTGTCAACTATAGTTGATCGTAGATATGTTCATGTTCAATATTTTTTTTAATCAAAACGAGACCTTGTGTCTTGGTAATAGCGGTCACGTTATGCATTGAGATTAATATAGGTGCAAAGAAAAAAATATCATAATGTTTCGGTAGATGGCTATGACATCAACATATTTTTAAAATTACCGCTTTTTTGCTGTCAACTTGGGTTGACACCCGTACTGCAGAAGCGCAAATAATTGAACTCAATATGGCGGTCCTAGTGTTGTTTTATATTTCATCGACTTGTTGTAGGAGTGAGACGTGTGGGTTTGAATGTTATTTTTAGTTTTTTGGCTTTTCTTTGTCCAAATAGTTACAAAATTGGAATATAATATTTTTTTTTACTAAAAACATAACTTGCTGAGCTTCTACCCCGTACTTACAGAAATATCGACAGTTGTATCGATATGCGCACATCACTATTTTTCGTCAGTAGCAGAGATTTGTTTCTATGCAACATTTTAAGTAATTGATTTTTGCAACATTCCAATAATTATCATCATTTAAGTATTTAGTTGTGTTACATATATAATAAACTAATACTTTAAAACTTAATCTTGAGAAATTCGCTAATAGTAACTTAAAATTCTTCAATTTCTTAGTGATTAATATTAAGCGTGAAATAAGGAATATTATTGAATATAAATACACCAAGTGATTAGTTATTAACTAAACATATTATAAAATAAAACTATGAAAACGGATTATATCGCGTATATTGAATTTATAATACATCCCGACGTTTCGAACTCTTTACAGCGTTCGTGGTCAACGGGTGACTGAGGAAAAATTACAAAATGCAAAAATACCCACATACTAAAATAATGAACAATCATAGACTACAAACTTTAAGGCTGGTTGTACATGCAAAATCGGTTCATAAGGCTAGTTATACACTATAATTATTTTTCAAGTAAAGATATATATATATACGCGATAAAAAACTATGCCGGCTCCAACCCTACACCACGGACCCGAGAAGATTTAATTCCCTCCTAAATTGTAGGAGGGTATCCCAATATGGGACCGGCAACAAACTCGGCGGGACACATCTTTTCAAAACATCAGAATGTCCAGCATCATCCAACACTACGGTCTCACAGTCTATGTCTCGCTTGCTCCTTTATCAGGTGGACTACAGGATCCCAAGCTGGTGGTAGAGAAAAGCCATCTTCCCTATTAAAGTTTGGATATTTCTTAATCTCAATGGCCTCGCGCAGCATTCTGGGTATGTAACGCTTCTCCTTGGCAAGAACCAGAGGCTTATCAAACTTCATTGAGTGATTGGCTTTATCCATGACATGCTCACAGACAGCAGACCTAGGTCGACGGTGCTTGACATCAGCTATGTGTTCCTTCACCCGAGTGGAAATGCTCCGTTTCGTCTGCCCGACATATGATAGGCCACACTCACAGTCCAGCCTGTACACTCCTGCAGTCTGTAGAGGGGTATTGCATTTTACAGGCCTCAGGAATTGTGACATCTTCTTCATTGGCTTGAAATATGTTTTTATAGAAGCACGCTTCAAGATGTGGCTGATCCTGTCCGTGACCCCCCTGACAAAAGGCAGAATGGCAGGCCTGCGCTCAACTGTGGGGATCTTAATGTGGGACCTCTGGTTGACCCGCGGTATCCTGAGCTCGTTTGCCTGAAGCGCGCGCCTGGCATGCTGGAGCTCCGCGGCCAGATGCTGGTCATCACATATCCTCTGGGCTCTCTGAAACAAAGATTTGCCTACTGTAACAAGTTGACTGGGATGGTGATGCGATTTGCCATTTAAGTACCTATCAGTATGAGTAGGTTTCCTATACACAGTGCGACCTAGGGTGTTATCAGGATTTCTTTTTACCAATACATCTAAGAAGGGGAGAGAACAGTCTTTTTCCAACTCCATAGTAAATTTTATTTTGCTATGGATGGAATTTAGGTGATCCAAGAAAGTTGAAACACTACTTTTTGGAAGTATAGTAAAAGTGTCATCTACGTATCTTTTAAATATCTTCGGTCGCACAGGAGCCAATGAGAGTGCCCTCTCCTCGAAGTCCTCCATAAAGATGTCAGCGACTACTGGAGACACCGGAGACCCCATGGCCACGCCGTCGACTTGAAGGTAGAATTCACCATTCCATAGCAAGTAGCCAGATGTAAGGCAATGTTCCAACAGCTTAGCATATTCCTCTGACATGTTCTGCTCACATAACCTCTTCTTGACAATTTCAATGCAGTCTTGTACCGGTAGGCTTGTAAATAGCGACTGGACGTCAAAACTGACCATGATCTCATCATCAGTCAATGTTAGGTCTTTAATCTCACCGATGAAATGGTAAGAATCCTTTGTATGCGTGCTAGTGTTACCACGTAATGCTGAGAGGGCTCCCGCGAGGTACTGAGCCAATTTATATGTGGGAGCATCTATCTGGCTCACTATGGATGGTCGGGATGTATTATAAATTCAATATACGCGATATAATCCGTTTTCATAGTTTTATTTCATGAGTAACTATCGCGGTAACCGAAGACAATATTATAAACATATTATACTTAATGTGTGTGTAAATTTCAAGCACGTAGCTGTAGTACTTCAAAAGTTACAAGTAAGTGAAATTATGTCAAACCGCTGACTCTCGCCAACACATGCCCGTATTGAGCGGTGACTGGGTGTTCAAAGTCCCCGTAGGTAAAGGGTTATTCATTAATTTGCAAATAAAAGTGACCGAGAACCAAATAGACCCTGAAAGGTTGTATTCATCAACGTAGCTAAGTTTTTCTGTCATCGAGGCAAAAGGGGTAAAAAAGAAGTGTTGCCGAGCTCGACGACGTTTTCTTCGTCACTATGGAAGAAAGACATGGTCTTGATTCCGCTGTAGGTGACGTCTGATGACGTACGAAAAAGGGGGACAAAATTCCACATTGTAACGACATCACAGTTAGTATACTGGGCTAAGCAGAATTCGGAGAAAATCAAGGGCGTGGCGAAGATGGCTAATAAGTACACTATGCAATGTAGATAGAATCCGTTCTGGGCCAGCTCGGCTGGTTTCCTAGCATCCACACCGACAGAATAAGCCTGTAGTCGCTATATTTCTTCCAAAACTTGGATTTTGATTGATCTCTTTTTGCCATATAAGTGTCGTTTTTACTCCTTGCAAACATTGTACCTTTTATTTTCACACTTAAGTTTGACAGGGGAAATAAAATAATGAATCGCGACCAACTAGATACAGACATAAAAAACCAACCAAAGCGCCAAAGGTTTCTCGAGTTTTCTTTCTTTCCTTCGGAACCCTGATAGCGCGTACACGAAACGTCGACGTAAACCCCCCTAATTTGATGTCCCTGCACGTAACCGCTAATACATCATTACCATCAATATTTCCGGCTTGCGGGAAAATTGACAATGTTCTGACGATTCCCTTTTGTGGAGCAAAGCCTCTGCAATCCGTTTTTCTTAATGGTTTCGTCAGACGTCAAAGAGGTATTAACGATTGTAGGCAATATGTTTTGCATTTCCTTTTGTTTCAGAAAGATTCTAAAATAAACGCAAATGTTATCATGAATTATTTGTATTTTTTTTTTCATCTGTTAATAAATAGGTATACCCCTACTACCTACTACCATGGAATAACAACATGCAGTAACGAATTGCTTTGATCCATTTTTAGTATATTTTCCTTTCATACATGAACAATTTTTAAAGAAATAATTTTAGTTATATTTTTAAGAAATGGATTTGATACACTGACTTCAATAGTCTGGAAAAATATCTTTATAATCATCTATATTTTAGACGTACTAATATTTTTCGGACGTAAATATATAGTATTTTGAAATAAAACTATGAAAACGGATTTTATCGCGTATATTGAATTAAAGTCAGATTTGTCAGAAATTGAATTAATTTTGATAAGTACCGATTATAATATTCTTTATATAGTAACTCGAGCTCTTGTAAAGATTTGCAGAAAAAAATGATACTGTAAAAGAAATTTAAATTATTTTGTGAAGTCGTTTCTATTTTTCGATATTATTATTATTTAATTACTTAGTCTCCGGACTGTTACAACATAATATTAATATTCCTATCTAAATAAATAAATCTGTTTGCATAGCTATAGATTGTGACCTCAGTCGTTGAGCACATAACAAATTTGCCTTCGCCCTAAATGTAAAATGTGCTAATGAATTTCAAGTGAGCGGGCTAATATTAACGCTGCACTCGCAAAAGGCAATAAATGTAAATTCCATAGGCGGTGCTAATTGCCACTGCTACCCCTTACTCCCGGATAAATATTTATACAAACCCGATACTTGGGTTTAAACTTCGAATTTTATTGGAATCTGTCGTTTGATGTCGATCATTTGTTAAAAATATTGTGTTTGAACATTAACTGACAGTTATTAAATACGTTTTTTACAATACTTGCTTACCATTAAGTATTTTTCAGCGAACTTGTTTGAATTTAAAACTGAAGCTTAAGTTTTTTTCATAATTGAATAAATTAGATATAAGTTTATAAGAACAATTATATTATTTTAAAGTTTATGAACAATAATAACAAAATTCACTTACCTTAGCACGTCAACCCCGAACCTGAAACAATAAAAAATATTTCAATTCAGACTATGTAAAACGGCACATCCAATAATAAATAGCTTGCACTAATATTTATTAACAAATCAATTAAAAACCTGCTTAGAACGTTTCATTTTAAAGAGTATTTCATTTTTGGTCTTAAATTATAAATACAGTGGAAACTGGATAAGTGGAATCGCATGGGACCGGCTGTTTAGTTCCGCTTATCCAGGTTTTCCATTTACCCAGTTTTCTACTTAACCAGGTTCAAATAAAACGTTTTCTCACTTACAGAGGCTCTCACTAACAGAGGTTGTGGATGCTAGTAATGTCGCTTTTAGAGGTCACGTATATGGTCAAATATAAGATCAAGACTTAAACAATCATTTTTTATTAAATGTAATCCTCTCTCCCGTCCCTCTGTATTTATGTAATAATAATAATAATATATAATAATAATATTGTTTATTTCAAGTTTTAAACTCATACAGTAAAATAAAATAAGGTAACATAAAACTTAAAAATACAATGCTGAGTTTAAAAAAGCAATACTGTAAATAATCCACAGTACTCGTATACAAAAATAATATCTGTCCTTTGTTATAAAGTAACTTATATTTAAACAAAATCACTCCTAATATTTATTTATGCAAGAGAAGCCAGTATGGTTAAATAAATCAATGTACCGATTGTACTGTAATGAAAAAAATCCGTCATTTTGTTTTGTTGACCTGAGTCACATTTTACCACATTTCATAGTGTGTTATAATTTTTAATTCATCCTGAAGAGATAAACACTTGATTTTGCGCTTAGGCATTGCTTATCTAACAGCACGGCATCGGTACCGCACCACGTCTAAAAGAACTAAACTGAACGATGTGTGATCTCATACAAAAATACGTAGTTAAAACACAAACCACAATGTTAACAAAACAAACTACTCTCCTTGTGACGGTTTATTAAAAAATTTACAATTTTATAACGCCTAGCTATTATTCCACTCATAGAGGTTTCGAAGACGGCTGCTTCCAGTTACAGAGGTAAAAATAAGAAATTTTCGAAAAAATGGATTCCGCTTATAGAGGGCCCAAAATTCCACTTATAGAAGTAATTCGTTGCCAAGGGGCTGGATCCGAGAACTTGGGTCCACTTAAAGAGGTTTTCCACTAACCCAGGTTCCACTTATCCAGTTTCCACTGTATTGTAATTTATGAAGAAACTAAACTTCGTTAAATTTAATTAAAGTATGAATGGTACTTTGGATGAATGCATTTTTATTATGTAATGATGGAGGGATAAGTAGTTAAAATATAATGTCGCATAAATAACGTTCAGCTTACGTACTTTTTTGCTTGGACACAGACCCATTTCTATAGCAAACGAAGTTCAAGAGCTGAGTGTTATTCAAATAAGTCTAAGTCAAGTTAACCTACTTAAAGTAAAATAGAGGTGTTATATTAAATATAGTAGTAGTTCTTTGATCACACGTAGAGTCGGCACACGCCCAGATGAACTGATTCCATATGCAAATAAAATTCACTATAAAAACTCCAACTGAACGCCAGTTCACTACTTACGCATATAAATCAAAAAGATCCTTTGACACAAAGATTGCTAAGTCGAGCCATACGCGATCCGACTATGGAACGACTTTCTTGAATTCGAAATTTGCAGTAAGTGAGATTCAGAAAACAAATGGCGCGACGGAATCTTAGGAATGCGATGCTTTGACATTTCGCTTCTGCGGGTTGCGTTGCGTTGCAGTTTCGGAATTTGAGGTAAATTTAATTCTGCAATCGGGATGCAACCGTCAGTTCATTTTTAAAGGATTTGCTGCCCTTGAGACTACGTATAACGTATACATTTTTCAGGTATTTGTATCATTCTGATTTAGATACATGAAATTGTAATCTGAATTCTATGATACTGTATTTAACATATAATATTATGTATCTATGTGCTTTATTTACCCAAATAAAACACTTATCTGCTTAAACAATAAACATTTATATTTTCCATCGAGAACCGTGATAAAGTTGAAATTTTCACGGATGATGTATTTCTGTTGCCGCTATAACAACAAATACTAATATACTAATAAGTATCATCCGTGGGCGAGTCCAACTCGCATTTTTCCGGTATTTTAAATTATTAAGAAGTATAGGTATTGTATAGGAAGTGCATTTTTTGTGAGAAATCTCTAAAAAAAAACACAACATATTCAACTATCGAGACATGACAAAATTCCTCCAAAACAATTTTAATCTCACGAGTCAGTCTTTGAACTAACTCGTATCTTTTACCTTTTTACTCGAATCTTTACAATGGTTCGCTAGTTTGTGCTCAAATACCAACTTAGACAAAGGGGGGTACCACGGGGAGGTACCTTTTGCTCAGTACAGTTCGAATTCGGAATTGTTAAAACTTTCCCACTTTTACGCTTCCTTTTATCTCTTCGAAAGTGTTTCTGTGTTAAATTATTTTTTTTCTTTTACTTTCTCTTATGATGCGTGTGTGAGTAATGTCTGGGCACGTGCCGCTTTTAGTATTTGAGAGGGATATATTATTATTATTATTGTCTTTAAGTCTTCGATAAGTCTCTTTTGGTTTTTAATGTGACAACTACGGCGTTTGTTTTAAATTACATCGTGCACTTGCACAAATTTTTAGCTGTCAACAAAGTATTTCATTAGAAGAGTAAATTGAATGTCATGATTTTTATGACTTTACTTAAACATCGCGAGTTAATTAGTTTGCAATATATTTCCGATAATATTACTTTGTTATAGATCCGGGAAGAAAACTAGTCGCCGGTAGAAATTATTATAAAGTTTAACTCCATTTTCACCTCATCTGGGGTTGAATTTCCACAAATCCTTTCTTTGTGAATTATACAAAAAAAACATGTTTTTTAATTTGCAACGTCCTACCTGCCTTCAACGGTTCATATTTTATTTACGACATCTGTCAGTACTTAAGTATTCCAAGTAAAATAATATACCAATTTTAAAACATACAGTAGCGGAAAATAATTATCATATTCTTTCAGATACATTTGCAATTTTTTTTTGGTAATTTCTCTAAAACGGCTCCAGCGATTTTGATGAAATTTACAATATAGGACGTATGAAAAGGACAATTCTATCAAACTAGGGTACATTTTTAAAACAATTAATTTGCCCGAGTTTTCGGGGTAGCCAGGTATTCAATTGTAAAGTAATGATTCGATTTAATTTTTAAACCAGAGGCTAATTACGAGGGTGAAGAATCGATCCATCTAGGTTTTATTGTTGGTAAGATTCGCTTTTGAGTATTTTCATTCAATTGATGTGTGTGAAGTCCCCGATCCGCATTGTGCTAACGTGGCTGCCCGTTGGCACGTGCTGTGGAACGTAAGTATACATATATAGGGTCGTGGCGATGATACAATTATTGTTTATATGATATAAAAGTCTAATTTCACGAATTTTTTAATGAATGCCTGCAAGAAAATAGGATGATAGATTTTTGCCGCTACTGTAAACATATATAAATGAAATGAAATGAAATGAAATGAAATGAAATGAAAAATGCTTTATTGCCACAAAAAAGTAGGTACAGGATATAAACTAACCTAATTTAAATAAACTATTCTAATAATATTAAATATATAGTATAAACTCCACCACAAAGTCATCAATGGAGTGTTAACGAAATTTCATTAGCTCGTATTTAAGCGGTATTATTATAAAGGCTAGATAACAAGAAGCGTAAATATTAATTTTGCCGGAGCGCGATTGCTGGAGCACCCTATATTGTTCCTCGGCGGTAATTAATGAAAAAGCGTCTTGAATTTGAGAGTGTTTTTGGTAATTGCCATGTCTTGGTTGAATGAAATTTGCTGGCGTAATAGTTGGTTATTACTAGTAGCTACAGAGGTTACATGGTAATTAATGCATAGGCATATTTACAACTAGGAAACAAATCATAATATTTTTATAATTAAAATATTTAGATTTGTAAAAATTTTGTATAAACTGTACAATTGTGGAATGATGATGATGACTGATATAAACTACCCTATGACCTTTCTAGGGCCCTAAACTGTCTCCATATTACATTTCATCAAAATCGGGGGCTTTAATCACGAAGGATTGCGTACTGTATTTTCCGGAATCTTTTTTTTTTAGTTGCGAATTCTGTCATTCGCAATTTTTATCACTTTATTTTTTTTCAACAGTTTCCTTTCCTGAAAGCATTTCTAACCATTCGCATATATTATTATTACAATTTTATGACGGTTTTGGGTTTGAAAAACCCAACCTGACGACCTGTCTGGCCTAGTGGGTACTGACGAGGGGTCACAAAACCGTGCGTATTTTAGAAAACCGGTTTTTACTAGTGTCCCTACCGGTTACTATTGACCCTGCCTGTGAAGCCGATGGTACCGGGTCCAAATCCTGGTAAGGGCATTTATTTGTGTGATGACCACAGATATTTGTTCCTGAATCATGGGTGTTTTCTATCTTTTAAAATATTTATAATATTATATTACACTTTATAATAATTATATATTGTTGTCTAAGAACACACTGTTGGCAAGTCCAACAGAACATACTTGTTATATAATGTATTAACTCCTTTTTACACTCTGTTATTTTACTTTTTCTGTTTCCATGTAAACGGATAACAATTAGAATCTATCCTTCACATTCACCTTACAGGTGCTTACATTGTGTGTGCTTTTAATACAATAAATTGTGACCATCAAGACGGGCTTTCCTTCCTCGCCTTACTGAACCAGCCATTCCACCTCACCGCTGAACACACACTACACCCTGCAATTCCGACTTTCCTCCCCTTCACAGTCATCATCATGTCAGCCGATAGACGTCCACTGCTGGACATAGGCCTCCCCCAAGGCTCGCCATCCCTTGGGGGGATTGCCGTAGTCGCCACGCTTGGCAGGCGGGTTGGCGACCGCAGTTTAATGGAGGTAGTTCTCGGAGGACGCTGCTGCCCATCCACCGGATTTTCCTTAAGTCGCCTCTTACGACACCCACGGAAAGAGAGGGGGGGGGGTGCTATTCTTACCCGGCACCACACGGGCATACCGCCACCCACCACGGCCACGGGCCCCTTCACAGTATAATGTACCAACTATTCAAATTCCTTTATTTTTGGATTTGCAGGCGTACATAGGCTACGGAGACTGCTTAACATCAGGCGGGCCGTATGCTTGTTTGCCACCGACGTATAGTATTTAAAAAAAAAAAACAGTCCTGAATATTTGTGAAATTTTCAGAATACTCATAGGCAGTGCTATATAATTTTATACTTGTATTATTTATCTTATAATTATCAGAGAAATATAAGTAAAGAAAGAGTGGTAACTCCATACATCAGTTATCTTACCAAAACGCGAGTTATTTCATAGTCGACATCTAACGTCAAGTAGTGGAATTATCAGTACCGTTACTTGACACCAGATGTCACAAGTGTCTCTACTGACGAAAAATGTACTGCTAAAACAATTTACAACTAATATCAGAAGCAGAAGGAGTTGAAAATAGAGTTCCGGTTAATCCGGTTATAATATTAGCTGAAAATTGTTGAGCATTAGAGTTTTGTTCGTCGCGACATCTATTGTCAACTAGCAGTACTGATAAATTCCGCTACTTGACGCTTGACGCTAGATGTCGACTACGAAATAACTCGTGTTTTGGTAAGAAAACTGATGTATGGAGTTACCACTCTTTCTTTACTTATACTCTATGATTATATTGTACACGTGATTGTACAGGTACCCACGTCCATTCTCCGTCCCATTCATCTATTCTCATCTAGTTTTAATTCCGAAATCCATTAACCTTATCTGTTCTTCCGTTAATGGATAAAGCCTCGACAATGGCCGAAAATCTTTTGATTCCCGTTCAATTACGTGCTCAATTACTTAATCCAATAGGCTAACCGTTATCGCCGGCGACACTATGAAAACTATCGGAGCCGCCATCTTTTCCTCTTCTCGCCAACAGGGGAGGCTACAGGGGCAAAAACCGCCCAAGGGGTAGAGGGAACGGAGGAGGCCACCAAGGGCACGGCAGTGCCCACCGCCGTGGCAAATAAAAAAGACGCTACCAGGGGTAGGGGGGTGATGTTCCTTCAGGCCAATCTCCACCACGCCATAGCGGCCACAGCGGTCGTAGAGAAGCTTTTTGGCGAAAATGGCCTGGACATCGCCCTCATACAAGAACCATGGATAAACACCAAGTCCATGGCAACAGGACTCAACAGAGCAGGAAAGGTACTAATCTACGAAAAAGGAGCTAAACCGAGAGCCTGCATCGTATTTAACAAAAATATTAACCTCTTGCCTGTTACAGAGCTATGCAGTGAAGATATAGTAGCTGCCTACGTCGATCTCAAAGGGAGAGGAGCACTGAAGGTAATAGTCTGCTCCGCCTACCTGCCCGGAGAGAAGCAAGACCCCACAGAAGAACTGACTAAAGTGCTAGAGTACGCTCAGGCACAAAAGGCGGAACTTATTGTGGGTTGTGATGCCAACGCCCACCACACCATCTGGGGGAGCACTGGAATCAACAAAAGGGGTGAGTTACTATCCCAATTTATCTTTACCAATTGTCTGCACTTGTTGAATAAGGGCAACACGCCCACCTTCGTAACTAGAGCTAGGCAAGAAGTATTAGATATAACCTTCGCTACTGAAAAGGCGGCAAGCTGCCTAGCCAACTGGCGTGTCAGCAGCGAAAATTCAATGTCGGACCACAGACATATTTTGTTCAGTGTTAAGGACTCTCTAGATAGGGAACCACTAACGCGTAGAAATCCAAAAGAAACGTCATGGGAAGCCTATAAGGCTGACCTGGAAAATCGTCTAAAGGATGTACCAAAATATGTCAAAACACCAGACTCTCTCAACCTGACAGTTAATCTATTATCTGAAGGCATACTTAGGGCCTACGAACAAAGCTGTCCTTTGAAAGAGGCAAAAACTACTAACACAACGACGTGGTGGAACAAAAGGCTAGAAAACCTCCGTAGGTCTACACGTCGCATATTCAATCACTCGACCACGCCGAATGAGTGGGAAAGGTATGGTAGAGCGTTGACTGAATATAATAAACAAATCAGGAAGGCAAAAAGGAGGTCATGGAGAAGGTTCTGTGAAGAGATTGCCCAAACTCACAAAGGAGCGCGAATTCACAAAATACTTTCCAAGACACCGACCAACTATCTCGGTCTTCTTAAAAGACCAGATGGCACTTTTACGAGCACAGAAGAGGAAACTCTAGACTTGCTCAGAGGCACCCACTTCCCCGGTTCGTACACAACCAGTAACACACAGTTATGCGCCCAAAGGAATAATCAAATCCACAGGGCACGCAATATCGACTGGAATTTGGCAACTAATATCTTTAGACCAAACAAAATTAAATGGGCATTGGAAAAATTTAAACCATTTAAATCGGCAGGAGAAGACGGAGTGTTTCCAGCACTTTTACAGCAAGGACAGGACCTCCTCCTCCCGCATCTGGCCAGAATATTCCGAGCAAGTTTTGCGTGGGGAATTATACCAGATCAATGGACTAGGGTCAAGGTACGCTTCATACCGAAAGCAGGGAAAAAGGACTATTCACAACCTAAATCCTTCAGACCTATTAGTCTAACATCGTTCCTACTCAAAACGATGGAAAGAATCATTGATCAGCACATTAGAGCGAAATACCTGGTGGATAGACCACTAAGTGTAAACCAACATGCTTACCAAAAGGGGAAATCTACGGAGACTGCCCTACTCGACCTGGTTGACAAGGTGCAGAAAACCCTAGAGGAAAAGCAAACCGCTCTATGTGCGTTCCTTGACGTCGAGGGTGCTTTCGATAATACGCCCACAGAGACCATACTTAATGGTATGAAATCAAAGGGAGTAGACGAAACCACCACCAGATGGGTACATAGCATGCTCTCGAACAGAGTAGCCACTCTGACCCTCAATACTATAGAGCATGAATTTTATACCACAAAAGGGTGCCCACAAGGAGGCGTTCTATCCCCACTATTATGGACCCTAGCAGTGGACCAACTTCTTGCAATTATGTCAGGCCAAGACTATGACACACAAGGATATGCCGACGACCTTGTAGTCATTGTCAAAGGCCCTTGCCTCCACACTATATCCAACCTAATGCAAGGAGCTCTAAACACAATATTCAAATGGTGTAGAGAAAATGACCTGTCCATTAATCCGAGTAAGACGGTAATAGTACCATTTACAAGAAAACGGAAGCTTGAAAATCTTACAGAACCAAGACTTAATGGACAAATAATACCGTTCTCAGAAGAGGTCAAGTATCTAGGGGTCACTTTCGACCAAAAGTTAACTTGGAACGCTCACCTGAGGAAAATTATACAAAAAGCGAAAATGGCCATGTGGTCATGCTGTCGAATGGCAGGAGCAAGATGGGGTATAAGACCCAAAATTGCTATGTGGTTATACACAGCGGTAGTGAGGCCCATTATAACCTACGCCTCCGCAGTCTGGTGTAACAAAACCAGCCAAAAGACGGCAATAGATACTCTAAACAGCCTGCAACGCATGGCTTGTTTAACAGTAACAGGCGCCTTCTCCTCGACACCGGGGGCGGCCCTCGATGCACTGCTGGACATTTTACCACTCCACTTGCAGGTGCAAAAGGAGGCCAAGCAGTGCGTCTACAGAATATGCACGCTAAACAGGCCAAAATGGCGCTCTCAAGCACTAACCAAACTGAAGGCCTGGGTTTTTGCAAATAAAACCCTTAGCATGCCCACTGATGACACGCACACAGAATGTCAATTTATCAAACTGTTCACAGTAGAAATACCTCCTAGAGACAAATGGACCAACGGCCAAATGTACGTTGAGGAGGGAAGCCATATTTGGTACACAGATGGTTCCAAGAAAGGCAATGATGTAGGATGTGGGATCTATGGTGAAAGACCTAAGCTCAGAGCTAGCGTCAGCATGGGCACACAGGCCTCAATCTTCCAGGCAGAAGTCTTCGCCATCAACAAATGTGCGGAGATCAACCTGGATAAAAACCTAAGACACCAACATATCTACATCAACTCAGACAGCCAGGCTGCTCTGCTGGCACTAGATTCACTTGAGTCAAACTCAAAACTAGTCCAGAACTGTAAAAAAAACCTAAATGCACTGGCTAACTCCAACAAAGTCATACTTAGATGGGTACCAGGGCACTCCGACATTAACGGAAATGAAGAAGCGGACGAACTTGCTAGAAAGGGCGCAGACACAACCCTGGTCGGCCCAGAACCGTTCTGTGGAACCACAAAACGGGATGCATATTCTCTGCTCAGCAACTTAGAAAAAACGAGAGCAATCGATTGGTGGAAGTTCGTCAAAGGACAAAAACACTCGAAAGCTCTAATTAAAGGATTCAACAGCAAAGTTGCTAAGGAGCTTCTAGGGCTCAAAAGACACAAAACCTGCGCGGTGACTAGAATACTGACTGGACACTGCAAGTTGAACAAACACATGTTTCAAATAGGAAAGATACAAGATCCGACATGCAGGTTCTGCCAGGAGTCAGAGGAGACTGCAATGCACATTCTCTGTTCCTGTGGACCACTAATGTCAAAAAGAAGTACCTACTTAGGGCGGCACGTACTGCAACCCTATGAGGTACAGAACATTACGGCCCAAAGAATCTGGAATTTTCTGGATTCAACGGGCATTAGTAATGAGCTTTAAAGGGCCGTCACAATAGATCACTGTTTGGTCGACGTGACACTCAAAGGCCCACAACGCCCCAAATAATAATAAATAATAATCTTTTCCTCGTTACATTATTCCGGCTTTAACGGTGTGGCTGTACAAAAGTGACATTAGGATGGCGACTATGGTAGCATCACTGTGGCGGCATTAGGGCAATATCGGATGTCACATGAGTCACATCCGACTACAAAGAAGCAAAATTTTAAAGTGTCCTTTAAATTGTTTACACGTTGAATTATTGTCTTTTGTTCAAATTGATGCCATGGGGCATCAGCTGTTTTCGTTAGACATCCAATATCGGATCGCATAATTCAAAACCGCTTAAGGCGTTTTCTTGTCACTGCACTCGCTTGATAAAAGAGATTGAGAGCTGGCATCGCTCCCATCAACGCTACAGCTGGCAGCAGTAACGTTACAACAGTTCGGCCACGACTTTGCGCGACTGGCGGCGGCGGCGCGGATAGGTTGGAGCGAGACACAGCGATCGCACCTCTTAATCCCACCTATGGTTGCCGCCGCCGCCGCCGCCGGCCGCGAAAAGTGACTGGGCCGTTAAGGTAACATTTGGATGACAATTGCAATACTGCTGCGTCACTATTTCCTTGATAAAATGACTGACGTTCTAGCCGCGTTACTGTCGCGATTAGAACGTTCAATCCGACAGCGCCCGCGTTTAAGCCGTAGCAGTAATGCCGTAAAAGTAAAGCAGCTGCAGTCATCCGAATGTCATCTTAATACTGCTGCAGTCGCCGCCGAATATCTTCTTTATTCTGGCTGGTGTGTATAAACACACTACACAGTGTGGCTGTACTGGCTGTGTATAAAGCGTTGGTGGCCTAACGTGCATAGCACTGTCTCGCTCACACACCGGAGCGGAATGCGAATCCTAACTTCTCTATAGTATCCTTTATTAAACCTTCATATCGAAATTATCCATGCATCGCATCGTGGCATATTACGTGGAATGAGGCAATTCTGGGTTCGGTTCCCGGTGGGTATAGATTTAGATTTAGATCTTTTATTCGCTGCGTGCTTGGTAATATTATGAACTAAATATGTTCTAGATAAAGATTGCTATTTCTGGATTTAAATATGATGGATTACGTAGTGAATCTAAAAATTGAATAAATTTATAAGATGTAAAAGTTAAATAAAAGCTTATAAAATAGTTATTTACGATACAAAGTGCGTAAAAGTAGGAAGTTCGCAACGAGTGCCGACCGAAGGGAGTGTTTGAAATCGACACGAGTTGCGAATTACCTACTCGCACATGTGTCGTACAACGTTTAACAGTACATATGGCCCTAAAAACTTTCAACATATAGGCACGGAAAAAGCTCATTCCCTCACTAGTGCGGGAGAGTAGCACCATATGTACTGTAAAAAACATATTGTGAAGCCTTATCTGAATAAATATTTGACATAAGGCGCTGTGCGTGAGCTTAAATTGTTCCAAACTTAATGTGCTTTCAATACTAGATAGCAAATATCAAATACCCATAATATATATAGTTTTTTTTAATAAAACGAGAGATGAAAGAAGTCTGAAATTTTGCAACTTTTTTAAGCTCCCAAACATATTTTCACACTTGAAATAAGGAGTTCAAATAACATATCTACCAAAAATAAATATACAGCTTTACATCACGCTTTGCGATTTTAGATTTTTTTGTAAAATTTGACTGGCATATGAACAATCTTAATTTGTATTCAGCGGTGTGAGAGAGTCCCTTTATTCTAAAGTTAGTCACAAAATATTGACAGCATAGGTTTTATCAACCGGTAAATCGCAACCGAACAAAATAAATACTTTGAACAAAACTACAACAACTGTGTTTTGTCGACTTTTTTATTTCTCCCTTTTGACGTGGGGGATATTTATTAGGGGGAAAGCAATCTAACGGCGAATCTATGAAGGCGCCGAGAAGTCTTCTATAGACCATAAGTCTGTTAAATGAACCAAAAAATTAGGGGTTTTCTGACCGGCGGGCAAACCAATAAAATAGACGTAGGGGGTTTAAAGCAGACGCGAGATAGTTTACGTCTCCTTCTAAAATATGACATTAGAGGAAGATAGGTGAGAAATACGTACGGACATTATGATGATAGCGTCTAGACTTTTAATTTTCTCAAAGTCGTATTTGTTTCAACAACATTATTGAAAAGAAACTTTTGTTGTTAGGAATAAGGTGTATATTTGCACGATACAGAGAAATGTGATACTCGTACTGTGGTGTTAGAAAAACAAGAAGTTGATATTTTAGTTGGTTGGTTGTGATCAGTGAAGTGGAGAGAATCGATGCATTTGATTTCGCTCAGAACTTCGTTTTTATTTTCGAGGGCGGGCAATTGTTTTATTAGTTATAAGGAATGGTTTTGCAGAAGTAATTTTTTATTCCATAATAATACATATAGATGATTTTATTTCATCAATATACAGTAATGTATTAGGTACCTATACGTTTTTGTGTCTTTTGCCGAGTTCTGCAAGTAATATGTAGGGTAGTACGGGGACGTTTGAAACACTTTATGTTTAACCGCCTGTAACTATTTTATTTTTACAGTTAGGAGGTAGATTTCAGATATCAGTTATTTGCACACATGGACAACATATTAAGTACTTACACCATTTTATGTGAACATGTACCCTGGAAGGGTGTAGCAACATAATTACTTAATGCTAAAAACTACACACTAAACTAAATACTAAAAAATTTAACTTACAATTAATTGTTTTAACATTACTATTTATAATATTGTCTTCGGTTACCGCGATAGTTACTCAGAAATAAAACTATGAAAACGGATTATATCGCGTATATTGAATTTATATTACATCCCGACGTTTCGAACCCTTTACAGCGCTCGTGGTCAACGGGTGACTGAGGAAAAATTACAAAGTGCAAAAATACCCACATACTAAAAATAATGAACAATCATAGAGTATAAACTTCAAGGCTGGTTGTACATGCAAAATCGGTTCATAAGGCTAGTTATTTATACACTACAATTATTTTTAAGTAAAGATATATATATATATATATATATATATACGCGATAAAAACTACGCCGGCTCTAACCCTACACCACGGACCCGAGAAGATTTAATTCCCTCCTAAATTGTAGGAGGGTATCCCAATATGGGACCGGCAACAAACTCGGCGGGAAACATCTTTTCAAAACATATTATACTCAGAATGTCAGAACATTGGGATGTATTATAAATTCAATATACGCGATATAATCCTTTTTCATAGTTATATTTCATTACTATTTATAATTATGTACATTATATGCTTTGTAGTGCATCACGCGAGTATATCTGTCTGTCATTCTTTGTATTACTAGGGCCACCTTTCATTCATTCGTCAAGGTATTACCTGTATTATAAAGGTATTGCTGCATTCGTAAAGGTTATTTATTTAGTTTTTGACCTGTTCTAACTTACTTCTGACGCAGCTCAATGGCTGAGAACCTTGGATATAAACCTGTGACATACCTGTTATATTTTCGATTTATTTGTGACTTTTCGATTAAATAAATAAATTTAGTTTTTAAATAAAAGCAGTTACAATATTCTACAAATCCCATCCAAACCGCCAAAAGAATTCAAGTAGTCAAAATACACAAGTAAAAAAATTTCCAAAAAAGAATGCGAGCACAGGTCCTTCAATTTATGGTACCGCAAAATTTTTGAACGACTCCTCAAGACTACTGCGTTGTTAAGAATGACTGACCGCATAGCCTGCGTATTGCGTCACATGCAGAGGTATTGTAATTTTTGAAGAAATTTGACTTGTTTCAATCATAACGTATTTCAACTGTCCCCGTCCTACCCTACTTACAAAATATGCATGCTATATTTTCCATGCGTGTTGAATTTGAATTCTAAAATATCCTTTAGCTCTAGGCCAGTGAAACGACGTGATGACCATTATAATCATATTTATAATTAACAAAGATATGCAGACTTAATATTTGTGCAGTTAAAACATAGTCTAACAAAACAAAAGTTTTAAAATCATAATTTATATTTAAAAAAAAGTTCACGCCAAATTTTGGGATAAGTTGCATAGCTCGCTCGTATGAAACGTGGCAAAAAGCCGGTATAATGCTAGCAAGATGAGATTAAACTACATAAGTAAGTGTTTAGTTTAAGTTTTAACTGTATTACAAACATATTTTGTCTGCAAATCTTTCGCAAACCAAGAGTAAGTAAGGAAAGCAAGTAAGCCAATTAATACTGATATAGAAGGATCGTTTTAATTGGCAGTTATCGCGGCAGCCACTGCTGTTATTAGAGGCTGTTGAAGAACTTGGCTACCATTTTATTGGAAATAATATATATTTTATATTCAATCCAGTCAAGGATCTTATAAAATTACAATCAATTCAATAGTCCTTACTCAAAATTAAACTAAAATTGTTTTAGGTAACAAATCAACATTTGCAGTTATAATATTGAATTAGTAGGGATACCTTGTTATCCGAGAAAATTCGGAAATCCCGCACTACTCGAAGGTGCAGCAGACTGTATAATTACCGCCATCGACTAAAGCTCCTTCTAGCGAGTAGTTTAGTACTTGTACGAGTTACCTGCAGTTCAGCGTGTTGATGGTGTAGTTTATGCTTGCGATCATGTAGATGGAAATTATTAATTAAATGTAGTTTTTCATGTTTATCGTAAAAGTTTTTCATGCAATGTAAATTATGAATTAAATACCTAAATGAAATATTTATCTATACTAAACCAATGAGCAATGAAATCGAAGCATTATATTATGGGATTAAAATTGTAATAAATGTTCGACATTATACTATATGGTTTATTTTAATTGATAAGTTTTCTAAACTGATATTATTATTGCTCCTAGTTTTAATATGACATCATTATGAGATAGGTACTACTAAATTTTTTATTTGACGTGTAAGGTGCGCTAGGGTAAGATTGAATGGGTTTTTCATGAGGGGTAGGATGAAAAGTCGCCCATAGTGCTTAGGCATACGGATGATTTTTTGTCGTACCTCTCATGAAAAACCCATTCAATCTTACCCCAACGCACTTTATTCCAATTTTAGTTTCGTAATTTTGAGATACATACATACTCGTACATTTATAACATCAATTGTAAAAATTTATAATTTGTGTTGTTATGATAATCATTGTTGACATTTTTTTTTTACCGTTTACCGTTTAGGCGTTTAAATAATATGCAACACTTAGTTATAAATTATATCAACTTAGTTATATATTGACGTGTAAACTGTATTTAATGTATGTTTATAAATAAAAAATCTGAATCTGAATCTGAGGCGATGAAGCAAAAAATAAGCAAAATAAAACTATGTGACAAATACCAAAATATGGGGAATCAGTAAGACATTAATTAATATACTGGATTATACACAAATAAATTAGTTTATCAGAAAACACAATCCCTCTTATGAAGGCGCCACTGGACGGTCGGTACTTAATAAATGACATTTTAGATTTTTAAAAAAATCTAGAGGAGTTTTGTGTATTTGTGTGTTTATAATTGGCAATATATTATGGCCAATTGGTCAAGTTAAAGGAAAAGAGTGTACAACTATTTCTAGCTCCAGTTCTGATCCCATTAATCTATGCCTATACCTTACTCCATTATATCGTAATGTGCATCGCTCGAAGATCCCTGTTCCAATCAAAACTCTATCCCAAGCGAACCTAAGCCTAAATGAAGCCGTAACCTTAGGTCACAAAGCTCCAGGCTAAACCTTTGACCCACACAGTCCACACACAGCCACGGTAACCAACAGCGTCTTGTCTTCACTGATTCACGAACCGTAACATTGTTCACCCTTAGCGCCACTTGCACTATCCCACAAATCCGGGGTAAACCGGTTAAACCATTAACCCAGTGTTAAATTGTACTAGTAACCATGGTAACTCCAGGTTTAACCGGTTAACCCCGGGTTAGTGGGATGGTGCAAGTGGGCCTAAGTATAGTACGAAACGAAACTATTCCATCTAAACCCTTTTTATGCACAAATAAATGATTATTATGATTATGATTGAAGTAAGCTGGTCTTGCAATTATATAGTCGTACACAAACATTTAAACAATATTCATCTACTAACTTCTGCCTGCGAATTTGTTTGCGTAAGATGATGATTGTATAAATATGTATATGATAGAATGATGAATGATAATTTTATTATGAAAATTAAACTATGTCGAAGAGGGCCTCGAAACTCAACTTCATGACAGATTCCAAATGTCTTAGTTTGGAACTAAATAGATACAATGATATTTGCAAAATGATACAAAATTAATATTCGAGTTCAAATACTGTTTTATTAACTTCATTGCAATAGATCAGAAGATAACATTTGTTTGTTTATGTTCAGATCACAGATTATGCACAGATTGCAGGACTACCCGAGGGTTGGTACCTACAACTTTACGATTATTGAGATTAATTATTGATCGCTTTAATGATAATCTCGCAGTTTTCACTTAAAATTGTTAAAGATTTATGCAGCAAATAATATCGTTTTAAATTTACTGATGTCATTTTCCTCTTATGAGCATTATGTTTGACCTTTATTTATCTTCCTTCCTATTTAGTATATTTCATAATTACAATGCAATGCGCCTACCTACCTTATCTTATCAAATTATCAATCACACTCGCACGAAAAAAAAAATCGTTTAAAATTAAAAATATCGTATCTACACCTACTCCACTTAACATTCTCGTCGCACTTCCCAAAGAATTTCAATTTAAATCCCCTATTTAATCACTTACGAATAAAAATCTCTAGTCACCGTGCGCTGCATGGCAATACGCGGGCCTATTCGCCACGCTTAAAGCGATAAGGACGGTGCGTTTCAGTTTGGTAGCCCGTTTTTAGGGACCCTATTACTAAGACTCCGCTGTCTGTCTGTCTGTCCGTCTGTCACCAGGCAATATCTCATAAACCGTGATAGCTTGTCGCTATAACAACAAATACTAAAAACAGAATAAAATAAATATTTAAGTGGGGCTCCCATGCTCCCGTGATTTTTTTGCCGTTTTTTGTGTAATGGTACGGCACCATTCGTGCGCGAGTCCGGCTCGCACTTGGCCGGTTTTTTTTAAACTAGTGCTGTGGCTCTGTGAGACCTCGCAAATTCTCATCACTCCGCCGTTTTCAAAATTTCAAATACTTTTATCCACAATGATGGTACACAATATTTAATTGAAATACTATTAAAACGTAACACAATACTTAATAGTATGTTTTATCTACTCTTATAAGTTTGTTTATATCTTAGAAGTGTGTGTGTGAAGCGTTAATTGCCTAACAAAGAGACCTGTTTCCATTCCTCGTCTTTAAGACTGTTTGAAAATAATAAAAAAACAATTCAATTAAGATTTCTTATGATTGGTTTTATAGGTAACTTTATTTAATATTAGTTTCTTTTTTACTTCGTTTGTATGAAGGTTGTTTAGGTATACCTACCTATTGTTAGTTTTCGTTTAGTTATTTTTAGATTTACTCATTAAGTTACATATATATATTTTTACTGTACGAGTGTAAATATCAATATTTTTTTCCCGCGATCCATGTTATAATTACGATGCCCAATGTCTTCAGCACCAGATGTTACATACTGTAAAAATAAACTACTACCGATCTGGCACCCATTATAGCTTTTGCTGTGCTGAATAGGGGCTGAGGTCATTAAATCACTTGTGCCACAGATCCTATTAAAAAAAGTCATCAGTTATCCCGCCCCACCTGAGCCTTAAATCTGTGGCAACCAGAATTCGTGTTTTTATTGGATAAATGAAAAATGTTAATTTTATACTTTCAGATTCACTGTTGACGTTAATTGTATATTCTTTGCTATAAGAGATAAGAACTCGCCCAATAAACAAATGAATAATAATAAATTATGTTTCACCACACCAGTTTAGGTAATAATATAAAAGCTCTCTTTATTCTTCTAAAACTGATGAGAAATCCAGAAGAGGGGCAAAGTAATTAGATTTTGAGTTTTTTCTTCATATTCTCTGGTGAAATTGACTTTTAAGTGATAAAAGATTTCGATAAAAAAATTGTGAAACTAGAAGATCAAATTGCCGATGATAAAAAAGCTATACAAAACCTGGAAAATAAAATTGAGGACTTACAGCGCGAGGGCCGTAAAACCAGCATTGAAATTAAAAATGTACCCAGGAAACCTAGAGAGACCAAGGATGACCTAGTAGATATGGTTACAGCGCTAGGCATTACCATAAACTGTCCTATAAATCGAGCACATATCCGCGACATCTATAGGGTGCGCTCAAAACAGGACGGAACTCAGAATACCCATATTGTCGTTGAAACTACGTCGACTTTGTTGAAATATGATCTACTTAAGATGTGCAAGGCATACAACATTAAGCAAAGAGGGAACTTATGCACCAAACATTTAGGACTGTCATCCCCAAGTGAAACGCCTGTATATGTCTCTGAACAGCTGACATCAAAGGCTGCACGACTGTATTTCCTCGCTCGTGATCTAAAGAGGTCAAAACAATACAAACATTGCTGGACCGCATATGGAAAGGTATACCTGAGGAAGAGTGATCAATCTCCTATTATCCCAATCTACAGTGAGGCCCAATTAGAGAAACTGAAAAATGAAGACACTAATGGACCCACCCCCACTCCCTCCTCTTCGGCCCCGGCGATGAGTACCCCGCGTCGTAATAGTGAGACTGGCCCCTTTGAGCCGAATCATGTCGTCGGCGATAAATGACTAGACTTAATTTTTAAGTGCACTACAATTTACATACTTAGCGCATGTTCTAGATGTCACTCCTTATTTTTATTTACATATACATTTTACATATACATTGTTTTCATACATAGTTACACACACCTATACTCACAACTAGTACACCTTCACTCAAACAAAATTGTTTTATTAGTTATAAGAACATACCTACAACTATACATTCACATACACACACACCCCACACACTCACCTTATATGTTTGTTTTGATAAAAAAATTAATTATGCTTAAAACAATGATTTACAGTTGCAAATTAAAATTGAATACTTACAGCGCTATTACATTTACCCCACCTAGTCTACCCCTGCTAATTTATCTTACGGTTAGGTAATGGATTGTCAGTTAACAGTTTTAAATGATATTGACGATACGGAGCTTGCTTATTCTGTTGGATGTGACATACAGGACCTCAATATCCATGTACCTCGAGCAGACACTAATCTCACACTAATAACACAAAATATCAGGAGCATCTATTGTAATTTTCCTGACTTTCAAGTATCTGTATTATCTCAGCTGACCACTGACCTTGACGTCATAATTTTAACTGAATGTCGACTTGATCCTGACAAGCCTATCCCTACTATTGGTAATTATATTTCGCTCGCGACTACAAATAATATAAACCAATGTGGCGGAGTTGTTTGTTACACAGCCTGTAGTGTAAATGCAGGTATTAAAGAAATCAGGCTAAAGCAAGCTTCTTGTTTACAAATCAACATCAATAATACCCTAATACTTGGCATCTATAGATCGCCATCGTACACAAATGCTACGGATTTCATAGAGTCTCTTTGTGATCACTTAGATACCCTAAAATCTCATTCAAATATTATCGTTACAGGTGACATAAATATTAATATAATTGCAAGGTCAGATGAGCCCTCATATGAAAGGACTAACAGAAATGCTTACCTAAATATGCTTTCCACATTCGGGTTACTTCCGGGGCATATTCTGCCGACCAGAGGCAGAAACTGCTTAGATCATTTTATGATAAAAGTTGATATCACGAAAACATCAGCCTATATTGCAGTTCTTAATACATCAGTAACCGATCACCTTAGTATACTCCTGACTTTAACAAATCATACAACAAAAACTAACAACATCAAATCTGTTGAAAGCGTTAATTATAAAAATGCAATGAATAATCTACAAAATCAGAACCTCAATGACCTTCTATTAAGTGATGATCCTGACTTTATTGTGGAACAACTTATAAATAGACTAAGCATCGCTCTGAATGCAAGCAAAACAATAAAACACATACCAAAAAAACATCAAGCTCTAAAACCATGGATGACACCTGGTATTCTGAGATGCATCAGAAATAGAAACAAAATGCATCAAAAATTTCGTGCTGATCCAGATAATGAGGTCCTGGGCATCACTTTCAGAAGATACAGAAACTTTTGTAATAATATGATTAAAAAGGTTAAGAGGAAGTATGACAGAGAATTACTGGCTAACTCTACTAAAAATCCCAAGACTATGTGGAAAGTAATTAAAAAATTAACCCATTATAAAAATAAAAACAGCCAGCCACTTGAACTAATTGATCCTGGAGGGTGTGCTGTGGATGCTGTTAATCGGGTAAACAATTTCTTTGCTAACACAGGTAAAAACCTCGCTAAGGAAATCTTAGGTAGAAATGCTAATTTGCACATTCGTAGCACGACCTCATTATCAAATGCTAACTCTTCGTCTTTTGTTCTTTTTGAAACAGACAACCATGAGGTCGACTCAATCCTTAGAAACTTGAAAAGTGACAGTGCACCTGGTATTCATTGTATTCCCACTATGTTCCTAAAGCTCGCCAAACAAGAAATTGTTCCAATAATAACCCGATTAGCAAATATTTGTTTCAATAATGGAGTCTTCCCAAAACGACTTAAACAAGCTGTGGTAACACCTGTGTATAAGAATGGGGAGAGAGACGACGTCAACAATTACAGGCCAATTTCGGTCTTATCGCCAATATCCAAAATATTAGAAAAATTACTAAATGTTCGACTTTTTAATTATTTTAATAAATTTAAAACACTATCGGATTCCCAATTTGGTTTTAGAAAAGGCAAAAGTACTGAAGACGCTGTTTTAGCTGTTACCTCTCTAATTACTCAGCAAGTTGATAGAGGGCAGAAATGTTTAGCTGTATTCCTTGACTTGAAAAAGGCCTTTGATACCGTCTCTCTCCCCATACTTATTGAAAAGCTTGAGCATATGGGTATACGTGGGAAACCGCTAGCTCTTTTGAAAGATTATTTAAGAAATCGTAGTCAGGTGGTTAAAATTGGAAACCATATTAGTGAGGAGCAAGAGATAACTTTTGGTGTCCCACAGGGTAGTGTCCTTGGTCCGACTCTCTTCTTGGCCTATATAAATGACCTTACTGATCTAATCCTAGATGGGGGCGCGATTTTTTCCTACGCGGACGATACTGTTGTTATTTTTAGTGACAGTACATGGGAAGCTGTGTTTAGTCAGGCGGAGAAAGGACTCCAAGAAATCTCTTCGTGGCTAAATTTAAACCTTCTCACACTTAATGTGGCCAAGACAAACTATATTTGCTTCACAAAATACAAAAGTACACAACCACCTCCTACTTTAAGTTTAAGAATACATGATTGTCGTCAAATAGATTTATCAAACTGCAATTGTAAGAAAATTGCTAAGGTTGCTTTCACAAAATACCTTGGGATAATTGTCGACCAGCGACTATCATGGCACAATCATATTGAGTACATTAATAATAGAATCAGAAAGTTAATATGGATTTTTAAAATATTAAAGCACATTACCACTAAAAATCTATTAAAACAACTATATATTACGTTAGCTCAATCCGTCATGACATACTGTATTCCAGTTTGGGGTGGAGCAAATAAATCTAAGTTTATTGATACCGAAAGGGGACAAAGATGTTTACTTAAAGTTATGTTCTCTAAATCATATAGATACCCAACAGATGAACTATACAACGAGTGTAAACTGCTTAGCGTAAGAAAATTATATATTTTGAACACGACCTTAAAGTTACATAGGACTCTAACCTATAAACCACCTACGTCAACACAAAGAAGAAAAGATAAAGTAGTTGTCCTCTCTAACACAAAGTCTCTTTTCGCCAAAAGGCAATTTGTTTACCATTCTGCCTACTTGTATAATAATATAAATAATATTATCTCGATTTATTCACTGCAATCGTATAATTTTAAGAAAACACTTTTAGAATGGTTAATTAACCTAAGTTACAAGGAAACTGAAAACCTAATATATCACGTATCTTAAATATTGCAACAATAATAAAATAAAAATAAAAAAACAACTTTTTCAAACATATTCATATCAATCAAAATTAAACTATCGTTAGACATATTTCAAAATATTTAAATCACTACGGTTATTATATAAACACATTCACACATATGCACACACATTCACTCACACACACACACACACACACACACACACACACACACACACACACACACACACACACACACACACACACACACACACACACACACACACACACACACACACACACACACACACACACACACACACACAGGTTTTATCTCAATTTTGTAAATTCAATTGTTTTGAGTGCACTAATTTCTCAACATTATATCATAATTTTGTTTTTAAATTTAATTTTAAATAATAATTTTAATTTTACTTAATTGTAATAAATTATATGTTAAACTTTACTTTAGCTAAAGTTCATACTAATTATATAATATCTTCACCTAAATATTACTTCAAATGATATGTTCGGTTACTATTTATAAACCCTTAATAGTAGTAGCGGGGTCTTCTGCCACAAGTATTTACAATACTTACAAGGAGATTCCAAGCATAACTAAATTGTAAATTGTGAAATGTTTTAACCAAAATAAACAATTTTTCATTTTTCATTTTTTCATTTTCAAATTTGAATGACAAAAATTTCGAACCGTTCATTTAGATTTGATTTATATTTTTTACAGTTGGTATTTTCTTCACGATGGTCACAAATAAAATAGTGTGCTACAAATATTACATACTTCGGTGCCTAGTTAACAAAACTAATAATACTATTTCAGCAGGCAGCCATATTTGCATTATATTTTCTAGCCTATTCAACAAAAAGTAATAAAAAAAATAACATTTTAATGACGGGGAAAAGCAAACTTCATTGTCACCCGACATCTTTGTAACTACGCGTCGGGGTTTTCTAAAGAATTTTGACGCAACCATTCTCTTATTTTCTCGTAAGCTGTGTTTGTTTTTAAGGTTCCGTACCCAAAGGGTAAAAACGGGACCCTATTCTAAGACTCCGCTGTCCGTCCGTCTGTCTGTCCGTCTGTCACCAGGCTGTATCTCTTGAATCGTGATAGCCGCTATAACATCACATACTAAAAACAGAATAAAATAAATATTTAAGTGGGGCTCCCATACAACAAACGTGATTTCTTTTCCGTTTTTTTTTTTGCGTATTAAACAACTATTAGTTTGCGTTATTTTATCACAGAACTAACAGGTACATAACAACAGGGCAGGTTAAGTAAAAGCTTGTAAAAAATAATGTTACAACTTTACAGAAAAGGTTTAGTATCCCTGATCTTATACTATTATCTGGAATGGAGTAGCTATAATCAGAATTGTTTTTTTCTATAACCAATATTGTAGTACTTAGGCCGAAGTATGATTTTTCCTTTTATTTGGGCACTAGGTGTAATTAAGAATTTTGTAAGGCAGTGAAATATTTTTATAAAGTTTATTCGCCCAAATTCAAAGAGTTTCTGCGAATTCTAGCAAATTGATTAAGTTCGTTAAACTAGTTTGATTGGTTTCGTCCGTCCGTTAACGAATTAACTTGTTCGATTGGATAATTTTATTTCAAATTTAGATTTGTAATTGAACGCCGTGGGTATTTTCAAGTCGTGTTTATTCTTAGAATCAAAGCTTGAAATAAGGATTTAATTATTTATTGTTCTCCTATATTTAATATTTCCTTTGTAAATTATAAAACTGTGTTTGCAAACAATGGCATTAATTATTTTATGGTGCTGAATAAGTTTTGAGGTTTTTTGTTATGAATCGGCGGTTGTTATTTTTGTTTTTATTATGTTGTGTAAGTGGAAAACAAATAATAATTAAATGTAATGTTTTTGTACACTAAAAACGTTCGCACCAGACCTACTGAGTATTTAATATGGCACACTCCTCTAACGCACCCAAGGTATTTGACTGGTAGAGTATGCCGATTTCCTAATTTACTCTTCATCTTTCAGTTCGCAGTTTGAATTGTTATTTTGTAAGTACATACATAAGTTCCCAAAATCTCTTAGGTACGAGGCAGGATTCGTACCTACGATCAATGGATTAAAGACTATTGTTTCCCATATAGTTTTAAGTCATAATGTATTGTTTTTCCTCACTTTCGTTAGTCATAATTTGGTTTTTCTCAGAAACGCGTAACTTTTCAGGATTGCCATAAAACAAACCTAACCTAACCTATCTATAGGATAACCTTACGAAAATTTTAAAAAGTTAACGGTTTCTGAATTATGACTAACGATAATCTGACAATCATTACTTTCAATAATTATGTCAAACAACGGGATCCGACTAAAGACATATTCTTAAACCATGCGACGCTATTATTACTGCTACTGTTATTGTATTAAATAGTCGTGTTTCTGTTTAAAAATCAACATTAAACAACCTGTTCATTATACAACTGTGTAAAAAAATGTTTCGTACAATTCGAAGGTTTTTTAGTTTTAAATCAGTATCGTAGTTTCGTTCTTAATTTTTCTCCGACGGGGCGAGTTTCTAGTCGGTAGACACCCTGAGCGCGAATCTGGTTTTAATTTTATAACAGTGACTTTTCTGATCATAAAATGTCACTCTTGACAGGTGACATAGAATCCATGACAATTTCAAAACAAAAAAATAATCAAAATGAATCGAGCCCGATCGCTGGCTTTGAAGCTGAAGGTTCTGGGATTGGATTTGTTATTGATATTATCTATGAATTAAGTATTTATATAATATGTAATAAAAAAAAATTATGTGTCTAGTACCCACAACACAAACCTAATTAAGCTTATTTTGGGACCAAGTCAATTTTTGCAAGATTATCTCGTAGTATTTTTTATTTAATTATAATAGGTATCATGATTCATGACTGTATCTTGTATAACTTATTATAACTTAATGGAACTTTTCATTACTATTACGGAATATGAACTTCCCGTACACTACTGAGCTTTCAGGAGTTTACAGTTCCGATTAAATAAAAAATATGAGTAACATTTTTAAAATGGAGATTCAATAGACTGGACGGTGAAAAGATATATGGCTGTTATTTGTCAAGCGAGCTAATATTATTATCAGAAAAGAGTCAAGACTAAAATAGAAAAATGTTTGAACTCAATAAAATTCATGGATACACATCATTATTTTTGTCGCAGTTGCCGATAGCTTTATTACATTTCTTGAGAATCTATAGTTATAGCATACTAGAATTCTGTACCTACACTGTCGAACATAGCGATTTAATTTTCCTGACGACTCCTTAAAATGTAATCAAGGATGTGCGCAGGGTGCTCGTTTTAAGCCTTAACCTTAGAGCGCGCCACCTCTAAGTGTTTTGTCGTGTCGGGGTTGTCCGCAGAAAAAAAATCTTGGATTGCTGGAAATGTAATACAGATCGATAGATTTAAATATACTTATGCGTGTGTATATCAGGTATCTATAAACGTTGCATACATTTCAAAATTTTGCAAGTATAACCTGTGCGATGCTATTGGTTCAGAAAGATCAATGAAGATGGCGAAGAAGCACGGAATTCATAAATTTAATAGTCATTTATTTTGTCCAAAAAATAGTTTTTCACTTTCATATTAAAATACACGCGATAATATTTAATGATTTAGGTACATTATTATATTGTGCCTTTTTGTATTGAGGTGTGCAATATGGAGTATTTGTAATGTGTTTTAGGTATTGTGTATTTTTGTAGCAATAAGTATAATAAAAAAAATGTTTTGTTTATACCTAGTTTAGTAATTGCTTCAAATTTGCGTACACGTTTGTTATTGTTGCGCTAAAATTAAAGATTCATAGAATTGACGATAATGGAAATTATTTATTGTAATTTAATTTACTTACTGACCTGTAAAACATTAACTTTTACCAATAAATGTCTTGTATCTTGTAATTTGTTAAAACAAGCTTGGCCGATTTTCACCTTCCCATACAAACGGAGTTTCGTACTCATTTCAAAACTACGTGTTGGATTGTAATGAAATTTTGTACATACAGTGACATGAGGTTTATCTAGTCCTGTAATTAGTTTATACAGCTCCAGTTTCTAAAACAAACGAAATAGAGCAAAATTTTTGTATGAAAAACTTCACTATATTTTTTAACTATGGTATCTGAAGCTACATAAGCTAATTACAGGACTAGATATATACCTTATCCTATTGTAAGTATAAAGTTTCAGAGCAATCTAGATAGTCGATTTAAAATGAGAGCGTAACTACGTTTGTATGGAGAACCGAGCTTGCTTGGGGACTCTTAAATCAGTAGAACAAATATTTATGCTCTAGTGAATAAGTAAAATTATGCCTGACCATGGAAGGATTTACCATTTTAGTTCTTATATTACATCAATTACACGCAATTCAAAATTTGACAACAGTTGTGCTCCGTGCATCAACCTCGAGCTGCGACGTAAAACATGTTCATTACATCAATAATTCAGAGGTTCAACGCGACAGCGACAAGCGATTCGTTTGCGTGAGAAAACGCCCGATGTATGCGGTCGGGGCCGAAGGAGGTTGCTACTATAAATACAGAAATTTTACATTATCTACTGAAGCTGGTGGTAAATACTGTGGCGATGTATATCATTTATCCAGGAGACGTTACCCGGCGCAAGAATGTTTACAGTATTGTATACGAATCTATGTGTTACTTTTAAATTGACGACTGGTTTGGCCTAGTGGGTAGTGACCCTGCCTGTGAAGCCGATGGTCCTGGGTTCGAATCCCGGTAAGGGCATTTATTTGTGTAATGAGCACAGATATTTGTTCCTGAGTCTTGGGTGTTTTCTATGTATTTATGTATTTATATATTATATATATCGTTGTCTGAGTACCCATAACACAAGCCTTCTTGAGCTTACTGTGGGACTTAGTCAATCTGTGTAAGAATGTCCTATAATAAAAAAATAAAAAAATTGAACTTATGTACATCGTATGTACGTAGGGAAAACCTTGGCTTGTCGATGATACTTGGTAATTCGGTGATACTGCGTTATTATGTCTTACGCTGAGCTCACAATGGTGAAATATAAGCAATTAAATCGCTGCTAATGCCAACCCGATTGGAAGCACGCTTTATGCTGCGCACATCAACGCGTCATGTTCTATGCACCAATGTCACGTTTAAGTTTTTGATCTAGTCCACAAGGTAGCAGACTTTCCAACGCACTAGAGTTAGACCAAGAAAATCTGCAGAGATTTTGAAAGCACACGCAGTGCAAGTGTATTTTTTGAAATTAAAATGTGGCTTTCCCCTCTTAGTAGGTTCAGAAAGGATTTTGCCAATGACGACGTATTTTGATTTGGTAATAGGAATTGTGCAAATGCTCATAGAGCGCAACGTTGTTCGGTAGTTATATTATGAGCTCTTGTAAGGAGATAGTTAGCTGGCCTTACAAGGGCCACGTGGACTTACTTGGCGTTGACGCCAGAATGGAGATTAAACTCGTATCAAGATTAATTTCTTCATTATCCGCACACTTCCACATTAGTTCACTGCGCAATTAGCTATCAGTATTACACTCTTAACAACATTAATGAACAAAACAAACTATGCACGTACTTATTTCATTGTAATTATTATTATTTATAACTTATTATTTTATAACCAAAAAATGAATTATTTATATTTTATATATTCGTAACGCCAAACAAAAAAATCTTTATACATTCATAATATGTTTTGAGAATTCAATTGTTCTTATACAATAGCCAACAGGTACCTAGCTATATCGAGGGCTTTGTTTGGTAAATAAGTTTAGATATTTTTTTATTTAAATATGAACACACACGTCACATATAGCTCCAATTTAAAAAACCCATTTTCTCGACTTATCGGATTTAACCGCTCACCTCACCCCTCGATTGCATAAGTACAATGTAAGGTGCATTGGGGTAAATTCAAATGCAGTATAATTTTGAAAATTGCATGTATACTGAACTAGGAGCACTATAGCTGGTCAAACCAAAATTAACCAAATTGTCAGTAAATAAGAAAAAAAACTATACTCATCCTTTTCTTTTGGTCGCTAGCACTAGACTAGTAAGATAAAGATAGTATAATTCTTTCTGTCTATCCAACTATCTATGTCTCTCTCTCTCTCTCTCTCTCTATGTTCTCTGTATGTCTCTCTGGCTATGTTTGAAATGAGACAGTCCTTTGACAAAATATATCTATCTGGGGGCACGGCCGTGCCCCCGCCAAGACGAGACAAAGGGCAAAAGGCAGTGCATATCTTTTCTCGGTATAATTGTCTTGTTAGTCCAACTAACAATTGAAATCCAATCATGCGTACATAGGGTGTCCCTAGCCATTGGACAAAGCCGAAATGTACATATGCATTAGGGTATTTAGAACCAGTATACAAAGTATCATAACAATCGGTGTAGCGGTTACGAAGAAATTAACAAGTTACGATTTTTTTACTTTGGAGTAGTCTGTATGTGTTTGTAGCTCCTGAGGTCATACATGGTATGAAACCTTCATAGACCTTGTTGATTATCTTTTTTATTTATGACACTAATAAGATTCTGACTTTTGACAAATGTTTAAATATTCGAACAAATTTTTAAAAGCACTGCCAATGTTTAATACAGTATGTTTTTTTGATGTCGATTATTGGAAATAACTTTTGTGAGAAAAAAAATATTTTTATTTTTTGTTCTTTTAAAAAAAAAAAATTAACGTTAGAGCATTCCTAAGAAGTAACCCTACATGGGATTTCAGGGTTTGTCCAATACCTAAGGTCACCCTGTATATACGCGTGTATGTTACCTACATAAAATTTGAAATTTAAATCCGACAACTTTAACGAAATCATTGTACCCAATAAAAGTCACTAAAATTTTCAATTCCAATTTCACAACTAACCTGCATGTTGTAACAAAATCATAAATTTATTTCGCACGCAAAAGGCTAAAAGGCGGCTAAAACAATACCAATCTGCCAAAAAAAGCAATTACTCATATCCGACAGTAATAAAATCCGCGGCAAAGGCCGAATGGTACAAATTAAATTTTCACCTGAATAACCGCTGAGGTTTTTCCTGGCACTTTTGTTCCACTATCTCATAAAAGATGCATCGGCAGGAACAGGAAAATTAATATCAGACAATAGCGCTTGCGGTAAGCAACAAGACGGGGCCTTTCTGCGCAATTGTGGGTAGCATTTCGTATTAAAAAACGTTTTTTTTTTAGGAACGTCTAATTTGAATATAAATCTGGTACAAAGAAATGTAATAACAAAACTGAGATACAGACATATTAAATATATTACCCTTGACCCGTTTTAATACATGTATTTGGTACAGGTAATGTTTAATGGCGGCTGAAAATTATTTTCAACTAAGCATTACCTCGGAACGTCGGAGGTAAATTTAAAACTTATTTTACGCGATTAAGTCCCGTCGTTCTGAATAATAATAAGCATTACCTATTTCTTATTTTTGTAAGATCTAGGTAGGTGGGTTGTAGCCTGTAGGTATGACCAAGTCACAGATGATTCTGGGGGCATCGGTCGAACAACTTTGTCATAAATTGTTACCTAATTACTAAACAAAAAATATACTACTTAGGGTCGGTTGCACCAACTGTTTGTGATCGTTAAAGAGTTCGCTAAATTGCATTGTATGGAAAGTTTCATAGTAAACCGCCGCGGCGCGCCGGTTGACGTTGATCAGTCTGTTAAGTGCGGATGGTGCAACTGGCTCTTAGACTTGTACTAGTAATATAGTCACACAGTAATCTTCAAGTTTAAATACTCATTAAAAAATCCTAATTGAATATAAATAAAGGGTTTATCGTTGATATTAGGTCGATTTTGTTAGCTGTGATAAACGATAATTGGTAAACATAAGATAAACAAAGATCGAATATATATAAATGTAAATTTAAGAAATATAAGATAACGAGGAGATAACTCAATTTTTAATGAAGTGTAAAAATTTATCTAGCTGCCAAAAAATTGTGATTTCTGATTATTTCTGATAATTTCAATATACGCGATATAATCCGTTTTTCATAGTTTTATTTCATGAGTAACTATCGCGGTAACCGAAGACAATATTATGTGATTTCTGATTTCAAACGTGGAACCATGCGTTTGCCTCTGTTGTTGTTGTGTTCTGCTCGCTGTTTCGGGTTTGTTTTGTTTTTACTTTAAAAAAATATATACAAAGACTTAAATATCGTACCTGCTCACAAATAGTGTGATAACCACGTCAGGTTTAAATATCGAATACAGAAGCCCAACTGGCTAAGCAGAGCCCAACTGGGGAAGTACCTCCACCTTACAGAAAACGGCAGCCAAATAACACTAGACTCTACTCATAGTGTTGTGTTCCTGCCGGTGAGTAAAGTTGCCAGAGCTCAACGAGGGTGCGGAGTGTTAGGGTCGGCAACGCGCGTGTAACTCCTCTGGACTACTCTGGAGTTGCAGGCATACATAGGCTACGGAGACTGCTTAACATCAGGCGGTACGGCCCGCCTGATGTAAAGATGATGAGATGAAGATAGGATGCCTGTTTGCCACCGACGTAGTATAAAAAAAACACAATAGGAAATATATAATAGCAAATACACTAGAAGAAAATTATTACCCCACAAATGCTGTACCAATCAAACAGGGTTCTGCCCAAATCGGACTAAAACTCGTCTAATGAAGCAATCTTACCAACTAAAACAGCCGTAGACTCGGAATCAAAGGATATTTAAATTGGCCAAATCTTATTCCACCTCGGTTACAAAAAGCTATTTCTGGCGCAATATTCCTATAAATATAGGCCTTTTTGTGTAAGAAAGTGCTGAAAGAGAATGGAAGATTGCATATTTTCGACTGAGCAACAACGTCGTCATCCAATTTATGTCTTCACTATTCCGTCAATCTTTAGATTAACTTTTGAGCGGCCGCTTGCTTTTTTTCTTGAATTGCAATTTGTTTTGCGAAATACCTTTTATGGGCATTTTAATTTTAACCTGTACTTTAAAGGGCGACTTAAGAAGATAGCAGACGACCACTTCTCCATAAAAAAGTAGTCTCCATTTTCCTCCCTGGATATTGTCATTATGGAAAATATTCTTACAGAATTTAATGTAGGTATATTAACCGTAGCTATGTCCCTTCGTTTGCCTTTTTAGGGTTCCGTACCCAAAGGGTAAGAACGGGACCCTATTACTAAGATTCCGCTATCCGAATGTCCGTCTGTCCGTCGGTCCGTCTGTCCGTCTGTCTGTCTGTCACCAGGTTGTATCTCATGAACCGCGATAGCTAGACAGTTGAAATTTTCACAGATGATGTATTTCTGTTGACGCTATAACAACAAATACTAAAAAGTATGGAACCCTCGGTGCGCGAGTCCGACTCGCACTTGGTCGTTTTTTTTTGTTATCTTAATGTTTATGTTTACGGGTGAAAAACAAATTCCATACAATAACAGTTTGAATGATTCACGGTTAGTTTCACTACACTTATATCGACCGGGATATTGACCGTGATTACCTTTTGTATTATTTTTGAGCTCCTGATATTTACAATAATGAGGACTACGTTTTTTAATTCTGTCACTTTTATAAGGAACTGTACTTTCCTGTATAGCGTTTCACGTTGACTGTCAGTTTGGTGATGACGGCTAATCGGCTGTTAAATACCGACCTAGTAGTTATTGTTTAAGCTGCTAATGCTTATGATTCTATTATGTAATTGAGCGCTTCAATCGCCAACAAACTGATTACAGTTTGGCGATGCATACATTTTGCATGTACCCTTTGTGTAAAAAAAAAAGTTGGGAAAATATATACATAGTTATGGTGTCAGTGGGTAAAACGACACATGTCATTGAGGGGCTTGTATATGTGACCTTCTTGGTACTCACTAGTTCATTTTGTCATTTGTCGTAAAGAATATTATGTTAAGCCATAAACATCGTAATTATAAAACCATTGTAGATATCAGACAACGGCCCGCTAAGCGGGTTCTCTGTTCGTAGTCGTTTTTCGCTAGAAAGCGGAAAAAACATGTTATCAGCCACAACCGTAGCGCGTAGCTCGCTCTGGCAGTGCGTTAACAACAAGAAAAAAAAATCGTGCAATATACATTCTTGACTTTCAGGCGTAAAACATAATTTTCAATAAAAACGTAATTTACGCCTTCCTTGCGTGGCCACGCGCCTTGAGCACCTCACGCAATTCCCCTTATAAGGCCGTTTAATTTTGTGCCTCCATATATTTTGTAAGGCGCTCTATACATTACCGCCTCGAGCGTATATCTGCCTAATAGCGAGATTGTTTTATCGTCCTCATTATGAGAACACTACTGCCTATTAATTTACCTAAACGGGGGAAATCGCTTCTCAAGAATCGGACGGAATTCGGTAACTAAATTGTTCTTTAGCATGGCCTATTATAAGTTATTAGGTATCCAAAGTGTTAATTTTTAGGTTTATCGTGCGATGATTCCATCCGGAAAGCCCAGAGTAAATTTACCTTTAAGCGCATGCTGCGTAAGCATTTATCTGCGAAATATAAATAATGTTTCAGTTGGTACATGTATAATGTATGTATATATTTAGATATTTATGTAAGTATATCATATAAAGTATATGTTTAAGTTTATGAATTCATAGTATATTAATTAGTATTTATTTTGTAAATACTGGTAGCGATTATCGTTTTAATTTTTCGAGTACCTATTAATCCTGCACCTAACAACCATCTCTTTTTAGCCCAGTGGTTGACTGGTAGAGAATGCCTTATGGCATTAAGTCCGCCATTTGTACTTATAATTTTATGTGCAATAAAGTTTAAATAAATAAATGATTATCGAATGAAAAATAAATAATATATTTACCTGAATTTTCGCCAAGTTGACCACAATTTTTTTTTTACTAAAAGCCCTATTATTGCTTCGTCTCTCTTCCTTTATGCCAGAGAAACCTTCATACAAATATTACAACTACAGCCGCAAAACTTATCAATGCCCATGAGTGACATTTAAAGACGCAATTACAGAAATGCTCGGCAAGCACGTAATGAATTCGTAACACTCGATAATTGACACGTCGGGACCCTAATCGACCCCCGCTGTATGCTAAGATCTCAACAACTTCTGATATTTCCCACACGAATCTGTAGGGTTAAGGAGGGTTATTGAGGATTGGCTCGTGGTAAATTTTTCATTCCTATGTGTAATTGAGATTTACCTAAATTTGTTTTTCTTACGAGATACGCCCTGATTTCATTATGAATAACAAAGGTAATTGTAGTATAATCGAACTAATAGGTAGTATATGATTTATAGTAAATTTGTACTGAGTTTTCACTCTTCGGACGGAGCGGAAAAAAAGGAACGAATTTTAATATCGCAGTCAGGTAGAAAATTAATAAATTTAATAATTAAATATAACGAATAGATGATGATATTGTGTAAAAAATGCATTGAAATATCCAGCTAGTAAAATATAAAGAATGTCTGCTTCAATAAAATTGTCAGGCTTGGCAAAAAGTATAAATAAGTAAATATGTTTTCGTTGATAATATGTTGATTTGTGTTACAAACTTCATCTCGACGTCTATAATTTGGATTATCTAATTAATACATAAAACATATGTTTAGCAGGTCAACTTGGTAAAAACTGCCAGAAGACGCTGTACAAGAAAACATTGGTACCATGGGATATATATTGCCAAAATTCATAGAAAACCTAACGTTATATCATGTTTGTATTTTTAATATATAGTTTGATATCCATAAATTATGTACAAAACGTGCTGTTTGAAAATTTACATTCAAATAGATTTACACTATTATGCATGACCACTTTTTTTCGTGGACAGACTTTACTAAATTAATAAAAAATACACCTACAAAAGCCAATCCTCGTCATTCAGACGTTAAGCCTAAATAGTAGAAAACGTAATTAACTCAGGTAAATCGGATTGGGTGAAAGTTTTCGCACGATAACTGGAGCGGAAAGCTCCCCCCGGGCCCCCGGCTTAAGCCCACTTCGGAGGCTTTACGACATAACTTGGGCGAAAAATTTGCATCATAGTGAGAGCTTTAAACTCTTGGTGAACTGCTACTTTATTGTTCGTAGAAATATGATACTCATATATAAATTAATGTTTTAATACATAATTGTTGATCAGTGCAGTTTGTTTTTTGCAAAGCCGAAATGACGCAATCTATTGTGTACCTATTTCATATACGTCACAGTAGAATAGAGCCTACTAAGTACCTATGAAGTATCAATGTACAGTAAAGTTATGCTACGCTTTATTCACCTATTATAGTTTTTTTATTTAGTAAAATTAATAGTTGGATTGCCACTAAGTATATATAGCAGCTTCATGCAAAATTCAACTCGTATCGCATCATATTTCGTCTGCCAACAACAAAAAACAAGCAATTCTATACTTGTTGCAATAAACGCAAACATCTCCAGCCGGATCTGGAGCGTTGTCAGCGAAAATTTCATTTTCACGTCATTGCAGGGAAAACATAAAATGCTCTGTAAAGTGCGGGATTGCTTTAACTAGCCGCGCCAATCGCGCCCCTAGTTGTCGTCGTAATGATATAAAAAAGTGAGATAAAAAAAGGAAGAAAATTGCTATCATAAGAACGCTCGCTGTAGGTGAGAGGTCGGTGGCAACGAAAAAGAAGCAAGAACCAGTTTATGTCACAATTTTCTGTAGTTGCAAGTCGATAAAGGCGCAGCAATCCAACTTTAAAAAATCTAAATTTGTTTGTAATTTTTTTTTACGTTTTTTTAAGTTATATACAAATCGAGCACTGGTTATTACTATATTGTAACGTAATGTTAAAAGCTTTAAATTTTATCTTATCAATTAAAACTTAGTAGTGACCCTGACAACAAAGACGCTATCGAGAACGTAATTTACTTTCTTTGCATCTCGCTCATACTCGCATATTAGTGCGAGTAAGATGTATAGAAAATAAATTACGTAGACGTTAGCGTATAATATAATTGTCAGTTTTGACACTGTCAGTGAGTCATGGTACCCGGTTTAAAAAAAAAACACATTAAAATGAACCACCGTTATAACCTATTAAGTATACTAGTATACAAACATAGTAAACATACAAGTTTTGTATCACAATAAAAACTTGAGACTTACAAGGAAAGGGGACGATCGATTCTCCATACAAACGTAGTCCTCATATTCCTCCCTGGATATTGGCATTATGGAGTATATTTTTACAGAATTTTATGTATTTTAGTTATAGCTATGCCCGACCGTTTACTTTTTTTGTTTTTTTTTTATTATTTTAAAAGTTAGAAGCGAAAAACAGATTTCATACCATTTTTTAAATTCTCCTAACTCTTATAAAAACGAAAAAAAAAACAAACGGTCCAACCGATAGCTATGATTAAAATAGATCATATTTTGTAAAAATATTTTTAATAGTGTTAATATCCAGATGGGAAAATGGGGACTACGTTTGTATGGAAAGGCGGTTTAGGGGCGGTCGTTTCATCTTAAGTTCCCCTAAAAATAAATTTTAGGTAATTTTGGCACTTTGTTTAATGTTTGGTTAACTTGCGCAGACTATCATCCTTCGAGTAAGTTGTGTTCTTCGGCAGATAAAATGCAAATTCTCAGATTCGTCTGAAGTTTTCTTATTACTTGGTCTAATAAACGATCCTTGCTGGATTATTCCACATTCATTATTATAGCGTTATAGCTGACAAACTTCGGAGGTGTATCAATTTTAATAACTTGTTATTTGGTACCGTATACTTTAAATCAGTAATAGTTTAAAAAGTATTTTTTTATTAATCAATCAGGTTCGCGTAAAATTCAATTGATATGATAGCTCTTTCAACAGTAATGTGGAATAATGTTAATGTATTTTTTAAATTTATTAAATATGTAATTGAAAATATTGTACCATATATAAATTAAATGTATTACAGTAGGGGGAAGTCCTGTAACCACGGACGGCATATAGTGCCGGACACACGTACTATCTCGGCAACTAACAACCCGAGAAATTCAAGGATAAATAAAAGTGGCGCGGGGGACGTACTATGGACTATGTACTATACTATGGACTGGGAGCATTTTATCGGTGTTTTGTAGAGAAGACGAGGCGCTGCGTCGCATAAGTTTCGGGTGAGGGGTGAGTGTTGTGGCCTGTTTTTTGTGTCCAGATGGATGTTTATTTTTAATATCCTCACAAATCCCTTAAATTTCGTAGTCTATAAGTTTTTTTTTTCATTATTGAAAAATTTGAGGTACACCATAAATAATTGTAATGATTTCCTATCCCTTAGTACCGGACACGGTGGTATTCCCGTAATGCCGGACAGTAAATAAGTTTTTTTTTTTGTTGTATTTTTGTACCTACGATATTTTAGATAGAAGAACAGGCAAGGAAAAATGGAAGAGAAGAAAAAAAATATTTGAAAAAGACGGTGTGAAAGAAGTGAAATTTTGATATATATAAAGGAAGCTAGGGTTCGAAGAACTGAACTGAACTGAAAATGTAGTCCGTCCGGTACTACGAGTAGGTAAAATGCAAAGAATGAGGTTTTTTTTTACTAAAGTCAACTTTTCGTTTTTGAATTAGTTTATGTAGATGCTTCATTTGTGTTATTTTATTTTGATTCTAAATTTGTTGACTAAAGTAATTCATAAATAAATTTATTCAAATACTTTTCTATTTTCTTCAAAAAGGCTTAGGTGTCCGCCACTCGGGGATTTCCCTCTACATACGGTGCTACATTACCGCACTAGTGCGATAATTAGCACATTACCTATGTCGAAAATTTAGTGAAATGCACGCCAATCACAAAGACGATCGTTAAGGTACAATAACAAATTGCTAACTAGAATAGAGCCTATTGGCTCTTCTACCTACCTGAATAAGATTTTAACACGAATTTCTTCACCCCATTTACTACAACGCAGGAAGGTAAACTATTTGAGCGACCGCTTCTGAAAGCCTGTAATAAAATAAAGGTTAATGATCCCGGTACATTTGTAAGGGAAATTTTATGGTAGCCGGCACTACCATGTAATGAGGTATTTAGAAGTAACGCAAGTGGCTTGTGTGGGGACTGGTGTCTGAAAAAATGTCAGCGGATCGTTTTGATATGACATAATATATGACAATATATGACTCAAGCATTTTGTCAAAAAAAGACGTCGCGGAGAAACCTGCTTGCTATCAAAAAACTGGAATTGCAATGAAACGTGGTGTAAAATTTTTCATTCGATTTAGTAAGGAGAGTCGTGTAACTTTATATTTTATTAGTCGTTGCGACACACAAAGTTTGTAAATGAATACCTACTGTTTATTGGAGAAGGTCGATGAAAGCTATACAGTGTGGAAAGAATGAATGGGCCCTGGAGGGAAAGTACCTCAAAACCTTAAGTTAGCTCATTTTGCTTAAAGGAAACATTCTTTTATCATTGAAAATAAACAAAACTGCATTGTTTTTTTTTTTTTTTTTCAATTTTGCTTGTCTAAAATATTCTTGAATACTAAATATTCGATTTTATGGATATTTTGTACGGCAGACTAGTGTAAAGCCTAATGTTTCTTGGAGAAATGTTATCATTAACATTAACTGTATCGAATAGTAGAATAAAATAGCGTATTTTTTTTTACTTTTTAGTCTATTCGTCTCTTGTCTTAGTCTGTTCGATTCCCGGGTGAAACAAGCGAATTTAAAAAAAAAATTGAATGCATATTAAATATATTAATAACGGGTCACACGTGTCGAGCGCTTTTCGACTTAAAATACAGGAGTGACCCGTTATTAATATATTGAATATGTCTGTGTCTCACGGAAGTCTTTGGATGCAGTTGTTTTTTTTTAAGAATGTTTCTTTTGAGCAAAATGAGCTAACTTAAGGTTTTAAGGTACTTTCCCTCCAGGGCCCATTAATTCTTTCCACACTGTATTAATGACGTGTCAAGGGCTTGGTTCCTATTTCTATGTAGGGATGTAGATATTCAATAGAAAATCTAAATTACATTTGGTTTTTCAAATTGAGAGAGTCCTTTGTTAATACAACAAAAAGAATGCAGTGCACAATTTTAATGAATGACACCTTATACGAAAACAGACGCCTGACCCATATTTCATTCAAAGAGTAACAATTATACATTATTTTCCATCTCGTTGAAGAGTTAATTTTCCTGTCCTAGTGGTGACTCCTGCCGAGTCTGGCTACCCTCATTAGGATACTTGAATATATGTATACATGTACTTACTCATTTGCCCTAGATATTTTATAATGAATGCTCGTATTTGAGCGTATGTTTTAGCTCTTGCTGGGTAAGAAATAGTAGATTGTTAACCAAGGGATGAAATGGTGCCTTTCACCCGAGTTTAAGACACTACTTGTTATTTCGTATACAAGGATAGTAAAATACATGTGCATTAAAAAAACACAAAGTATTACTTGAGGGTACTTTCAATTAACAATTTAGGTTAAAATATCGTTATTTATGTAATAAGGAGTTAATTATCAGAATTAAAATTGTACAACAAATCCATTTAAAACCAAAATTTTAATTGCTTGTAGTAAAAAACAAATTAACGTACTTAGAAAGTACAGTGCTCTAGAGCAGACACGCATATTGTATAGAATAGGGAACTCTGACGAAACAAAAATCGACAACAAAATAAAGATCGGCCCACTTGGGTGGCAATATCTAAAGGTTTGTATATGTTTTTGGTATCAATATTTATATGAGAAAAAAAATTCTTAAAAAAAAGGTTCAAAGGTTCGGTATTTCAAAAGGTAATCAATCACGGTCTATATCCCGGTCGATATAAGTCTAGTGAAACTAACCGTGAATCATTTAAAACTCTTATTCTTAAAAAAAGACTTAAAAGAAGTTCCATAATTAAGGTGAAATACAGGTCACCAAAATACTTGAAGCCTTGAAAACATACCTATATTTATTTGAATTCAAATCTCTACGTACTCGAACTGCTGTTTGTTGAATAAGAAACATTATTTTTTATTTTAGAAATAACGAAATTGTAAAACAACGAAACTGTTTATTATTATATACCTACTTTTATTTATCTGTTATCTGTCATTTTCACTATGACGATTTTTGTTTTAAGCACTATTATAAGCCCGAGGCCAATAACAAAATAAGTTTTGTTAACAAACAACAATTTTGTGTATCTAAACTGCTTCCGAGTTCCCGTTTACACTTTCATTTTCGTCTTAATTTTCACAAAACCCGAGAGGTTTTCGCATCGAAAGTGTTAAGGCTTAGCCGTTAACCGAAGTGTTGCAGTATTGTTTCTATCGTATACAAACCACGTCCCTCAAACGGACTAGTTTAAGTGAGATCTTCGATTACGTATTGTTGTTAGTTCGCAAGATTACGCTTATAATGGTCCGCTTTAGGCAAGTAAATGTAAGCTATAAAAATACTTCCTTGCTAACAGTTCGTCATAAATATTTTATTGGCTGTAAAACACCTAATTTCGTCATAGGAACCAATACCTATAGTACCTTAATTTCAAAATAGCGTCTGCTTTACGAAAATAGGTATGAACTTAAGGTGTCTTTATTTTATCTGTGCAAGGTTAGATTAATTGGTAAACGGAGTTCTAAAACAATGAAAATATTGACATCTATTTGGCAACATTAGACATATAACTACCCATTTCTCTATTAAAAAAATTACATGTTACTGGATGTATTTTGCTACTCATACAAATCGCTCTTAGCTCGCGCTCAAGGGCTTAAAAATACAACACACACATGAAACGAATAGATGACATCAAAGAGATCTTAACAATAAGTAATCTGCCTAATAAAAAAAAATTCTAACTAGACTATCATATTGAAACTTTACGTACCAATTATTTGAAGACGTGAAGTATACTTAAACGAAAACACTTGAAATTATGAACCACAAGATTTGCGCCCACCATACTCGCGTCGACTATAAACTGCTCCCGAATATATGGGCAATAAACCTGGAAAACACGCCCATCAACAATGAATTCGCACCTTGAAATTAAGACAGTAAAGCTCACTTTGGCTTGACAAAAGTCTAACGAAATAATGTAAGTTGAAAATATGTTTCTAGATAGATAAATTTCCAGTGCTCGGGTGCGGGGCAAACAACTCAACACAAGCTTGCATTTTTGCGAGTCTCGATGGCCTGGCTCGAACTGGGAGCGTTTAGGTTTATTTGAATAAAGTATTGTAGAGATACGTTAGGTATTTTGTGTGATGAATGATGACCTCTTAAGAGCAGAGCAGAGCGCCGTGGGTAAATTTGGCACGAATATCTAGGTGCGGTATCTGCCTGTTTTCCATGTCATTGCAGATATATAAAAGTTACGCTAGAGGGCAATTTAAAAGTAATCATGTTTTATCTAGATCATGGAACATTTCTCACAAATCATTTAACGTTTAAGTAAAAACATTGATATGCAAGTCTAGATAAGATAACGACAGTACATAAGTAAAGTATAACTTTGTGTTGCTTTAAATTCAAATTTGCCTTGAAATGTTGCTAATAATTTTGCATTGCTTAATTTTTTTATAATAATATTAAACCGAACATACAATATTGTCTTCGGTTACCGCGATAGTTACTCATGAAATAAAACTATGAAAACGGATTATATCGCGTATATTGAATTTATAATACATCCCGACGTTTCGAACTCTTTACAGCAGTTTACAGCGGGTGTCACCCGTTGACCACGAACGCTGTAAAGAGTTCGAAACGTCGGGATGTATTATAAATTCAATATACGCGATATAATCCGTTTTCATAGTTTTATTTCACGAACATACAATATTTCAAATGTTACTATTTTCAAGTGACAATTAGGTTTTAAGTATTTGCTTTTATGAAACACCTTTAAACTCTTACTTATGGTCCACTAGGGAACAAATTAAATTATTTTATGAAATATTTTTTGATTTGTGTTTTTTAAGTAGTCACACTACTGTATATAAATTACTTGGATTGTGGACTTGGTTACTTTTTCTTTAGTGTATGTTATCTATTTCAGTTTATATTTTATATATAGTAGTGTGACTACTTAGAAAACACAAATCAAATAATATGATCCAGATCCACTATCTCCTAAGATAAAAATGGCAAAACATTTCCACAAGTTACTCGTAATTGATATGATTCATTAAAAAGCCAAACATTAATCACCATTTGTTCAGTAAAATGAAAACTGGAAACTTCCTAGCAATTGCCTAGAGGAGACTATATAACAATATTGTGGTCCAAAATTAAAGTACATTCTTTACCACACCAGCTGGTAAAGGCCCTCTTGATTGTTCAAACCAGGGGTCGGAAACCGGTATTTGCTCCATACAAAAATACCGGTATTATTACGTTCTTTTTCGTTCTTTTGTTCATAATTTAATTTTTAATGGGACGTTTTAATACTGCAAAATTGTTTCCTAAATACATGATTCAGTCCTACGTAATGAGCATTAAAAAAATCGAAATATTGGGCTATTTCGGGGTTTTTAAAAAATACCGGTTCCGAGCCCTGGTTCAAACACTGACGAGAAAGTTGCATTTTATCCACATGTGTTGCAAAGTACTGAAATGCAAATTTTGAGTTGTTTCGTTGTGTTGGCTGGTAGAATTGGCTTTTAAATGATGATTTTGAATGAAAAATGTTTAATAACGTTCATTTAGATTTGATTTGGTTTGATTATCTATAATATTTTACAGTTAGGATTTTCCTCGCGTAACGTTGGTGTGATGAAAATTATTGTGTTTCACTCGTTGGCAAACTTTGTTTAATCTTCGTGCCTTGAAACCCTCGCAACGCTCCAGACTCCACTTTTCAATTCAATTATGAAATCCTTCTCTTGCATGGGTGTAAATATTAGCACGAGCGTTTAAACAACAACTTTGGCCTTTTGTAAAACAAATAACTATTTTTAACTCGTACTAGGTACTTTACCTCTTAACACGTTCACGGACAGTCCGTAGAGAGACGTAAAAGGACACCCTCGTGATATGGCACCACGGCTGAAGGCGATGATTTTTATTTTGACAAAACCACTAATTCTCATCCACAGACGCCGAGTTTTCAAAGGATTATAATGAACTACAAGTATCTCGTGCCGTTTTAGACATATCACAAGGCTCTCTGTTGTCACAGCAAAATCCTCAGAGTGACTTACTTACCGACTTTATGTATCACCAATACCAGTATATAGTATATGGCCATGACGCATGCTGTGGTACGGCACGGCTGAGAACGTTATACGGCTATACATAGACGAGATGCCGTATCACGAGCCTCTTCAATGTATGAAGATGTATACAAACTGCGCTGTCAATATGTGGTACAACTTCTATAGAAAGTGCAATGTGGTAGTCCGTCCATAAATGGGAAAATATATTGTATGGGATTTACCTGTGCCACATCACGCCGTTTCGAGAATGGCGCTGTGCCCGTGAACGTGTTACACAAAGCTTTTGTTCTGTGGTTGACTGCCGAAAGTGTACCACCCGTACTGAATGAAAGAAAACAAACCATTAATTAATATCAGTCTAAAAACCGACTTTAACCTCGAATGTATAATATAATGGATCTAGAACGCAATAAGTTGTAGCATCTCATACCTGGGTCCTTACTCCCAGTCTTTACTCCCACGGGCTGATCCTCCGGATTCTCCAATCGGCTATAATTCCTTAACGCTTTTGCCTTCTCTTCCTGTCTGATTCTCGTCTTCCAAATTACTCCCTGAAACTTTTGATTTAAAATGTTTACTTTCTGGCTACCATTTCTAAATTCTTCCTAAACTCCTTCTACCCTAATACGGCCCTGACCCGTCCGGTTACTTACCTTGCTGTTTTTCTAATCATTTCATGTTTTTATTATAATTTCGAAGCTAATCGACCTAAAATTCACTATAAATTTTCCTTGACATATTTGTTTCTTTGTTTTGACATTATCCGTCAAACTAATAATTTACTCAAAATTCTTTAGCATGAAGTTTAGGTCGTATAGTTTTCAAGTAGTTTGTTCTAAATTTTATCTAAAAATTGTTACTGGTGAACAAATATTTTCAAATATTTTCAAAAATAATAACAAAGTAAAGAATAATTCTAGAAAATGTTATCGCTAGCTATATAAGCGGCCCAGCGGACATCTGAATTCAGTTTGCTTCTAGTTCCCAACAAAGGAACATCAGTTGTAAGGGTCCGTGCGGGGCCAAGCCAGGCCCCGCACCATCAAGAAACCCTCGATCGCGCTCATTAAAAGGTTACCTGTGTTCCTGGCGAAGTCTGGCGCTCTCTGCACGCACCCAAGTCCGGTGGTGCTTTAGCGGTTGCTCTAGCGGAGCGCCTCGTCTCCTAGGCGCGCGCTATCGGCGCGCCTCGCCTCAACAGGCGCGTGCTGTCACCGCGCCTCGCCCGCTATCGGCGCGCCTCGCCTCAACAGGCGCGTGTTGTCACTGCGCCTCGCCTCTTTGAAGAGCGTGCTTATCAGCGCGCCTTACCCAGCGCGCCTTACCGTGCGCGCGCTATCAGCGCGCCTTACCCAGCGAGCCTTACCGTGCGCGTGCTACCAGCGCGCCTTACTGTGCGCGTGCTGCCAGCACGCCTCACCTTTGCGCGTGCTATCTGCGCGCCTTACCTTTGCGCGTGCTATCTGCGCGCCTTACTGTGCGCGTGCTACCAGCGCGCCTCACCTTGCGCGTGCTATCTGCGCGCCTTACCTTTGCGCGTGCTATCTGCGCGCCTTACTGTGCGCGTGCTACCAGCGCGCCTCACCTTGCGCGTGCTATCAGCGCGCCTATCCGTGTGCGTGCTCCTGCCTTGCACGTGCTATTAGCGCGACTATAAACTTTATTTTATTCTTTTTGTAATTTAAACCATCTGTAGCGTGTCATATTTAGACAATAGCCGTTAAATAAAGAACCTACCCCTGTTATATCTATCTTTTCCTTTCTACCTCCTCACTCCCAGCTCCGTTACTCACTCCTCCAATATACGTGGAGGAGGGAGTAACGTGACAGTTTTGGCGCCCAACGTGGGGCGGCTGACTACTCCCTTAAAATAAGCCTTAGGTCCTTCATTATTATCTTATTATCTTTTCCAGTGGAGCGGCTGACTACTCCCTTCTATAAAGAAGCCTCAGGTCATAGCGAGGACTTCCTAGGAGTGTGCGTCATAGAGCGTGAACCACATCCCCTTCCTTTGCCAGAGACTTATGAATGCGTGATTATGACAGGCGATGTATGAGTGCAGGGAAGTTCCTCGATCTATTCATCTTCTTCTCCATTATATCACTCATCCTCTCATTCCATTTATTCATCCCCATTAACGAGCTTGCTCTTTCTTTCTTCTGACTGACTGACTTACCTACCTACTTACTTACTTACCTACCTACTTACTTACTTTACTTTTCCCTAAACAACTCTTCACAAAAAAAAAAACTTTTCCGTTTAAGATTACGACAAAGTTTTTTTTTCCGTGGTTTTTGGGGTAATGTAGCATCTCATACCTGGGTCCTTACTCCCAGTCTTTACTCCCACGGGCTGATCCTCCGGATTCTCCAATCGGCTATAATTCCTTAACGCTTTTGCCTTCTCTTCCTGTCTGATTCTCGTCTTCCAAATTACTCCCTGAAACTTTTGATTTAAAATGTTTACTTTCTGGCTACCATTTCTAAATTCTTCCTAAACTCCTTCTACCCTAATACGGCCCTGACCCGTCCGGTTACTTACCTTGCTGTTTTTCTAATCATTTCATGTTTTTATTATAATTTCGAAGCTAATCGACCTAAAATTCACTATAAATTTTCCTTGACATATTTGTTTCTTTGTTTTGACATTATCCGTCAAACTAATAATTTACTCAAAATTCTTTAGCATGAAGTTTAGGTCGTATAGTTTTCAAGTAGTTTGTTCTAAATTTTATCTAAAAATTGTTACTGGTGAACAAATATTTTCAAATATTTTCAAAAATAATAACAAAGTAAAGAATAATTCTAGAAAATGTTATCGCTAGCTATATAAGCGGCCCAGCGGACATCTGAATTCAGTTTGCTTCTAGTTCCCAACAAAGGAACATCAGTTGTAAGGGTCCGTGCGGGGCCAAGCCAGGCCCCGCACCATCAAGAAACCCTCGATCGCGCTCATTAAAAGGTTACCTGTGTTCCTGGCGAAGTCTGGCGCTCTCTGCACGCACCCAAGTCCGGTGGTGCTTTAGCGGTTGCTCTAGCGGAGCGCCTCGTCTCCTAGGCGCGCGCTATCGGCGCGCCTCGCCTCAACAGGCGCGTGCTGTCACCGCGCCTCGCCCGCTATCGGCGCGCCTCGCCTCAACAGGCGCGTGTTGTCACTGCGCCTCGCCTCTTTGAAGAGCGTGCTTATCAGCGCGCCTTACCCAGCGCGCCTTACCGTGCGCGCGCTATCAGCGCGCCTTACCCAGCGAGCCTTACCGTGCGCGTGCTACCAGCGCGCCTTACTGTGCGCGTGCTGCCAGCACGCCTCACCTTTGCGCGTGCTATCTGCGCGCCTTACCTTTGCGCGTGCTATCTGCGCGCCTTACTGTGCGCGTGCTACCAGCGCGCCTCACCTTGCGCGTGCTATCTGCGCGCCTTACCTTTGCGCGTGCTATCTGCGCGCCTTACTGTGCGCGTGCTACCAGCGCGCCTCACCTTGCGCGTGCTATCAGCGCGCCTATCCGTGTGCGTGCTCCTGCCTTGCACGTGCTATTAGCGCGACTATAAACTTTATTTTATTCTTTTTGTAATTTAAACCATCTGTAGCGTGTCATATTTAGACAATAGCCGTTAAATAAAGAACCTACCCCTGTTATATCTATCTTTTCCTTTCTACCTCCTCACTCCCAGCTCCGTTACTCACTCCTCCAATATACGTGGAGGAGGGAGTAACGTGACAAAGTAGATAATTTGGAGAAGAGATTTTCGGGTCGTGTAGGATGGTCGGGTGCCACGGACAGGTAGATTTTCTACGCGATGTATTAACTCTGAATGAATTTTTATCCTATAAATAACATGTTAAAATTGATTTTTAAACAGGATTGTTTCTTCTCACTCAAAGAAAACCATCCTTCTCGTATCAAACCGCACTGCATAAAAGGAGCATGAAGTTCATGCCATGAACCATGCCTTTATTTAACTGAATATAGTAAAAAAAAATCTTGAGTTTAGCTCTACAATAAAATAGATTTTGTTTTAGGTTAAGTATTTTTATTTTATAACAATACTAGCGACCCGCCCCGGCTTCGCAACGAATTTACACAAAACCTTTACAAATTATACAATTCAAACCTTCCTCTTGAATCACTTCATCTATTAAAAAAACTGCATCAAAATCCGTTGCGTAGTTTTAAAGATCTAAGCATACATAGGGACAGACGGACGGACAGACAGCGGAAAGCGACTTTGTTTTATACTATTAGTGAAGTGATACCTACTTATGTTTATGTATGTGGGATACATACGAAAAACATACATACTCGTAAAAATGAAGACAACACATACAAAATATCTTAGCTCAAAGCACAACTACAAACATTTTAAACCTAACCCTAGGTATTCATAGTACAGTGCAAAGTTTTTTCCAACTTGCGAAATTGCACGGGCAACGCATTAAATTGCGGGGCTCGAACCTACCCGTTGTTGCTAACTTTTGCTGCGTTCCAACTTTGCACAACGATTTTATTACAAGGGTGTATGGTAATGTTTCATGGGGCTGGAAGTTGGTTTATGGCGGCATTGTTGGTTCTTTTATGTATGTTAATGATGCTGAGTGACGAATCAATGTGTAATTTTAATGCGCGGAAATGTGATTTAAATTGTTGGAAGGGAAGGTAAAACACTTCACAAAGGTGTACCAGGTAAGGTAGGTAATCAACTAATCAGTGTGTCAGCCAAGTTCGCAAAGCAAAAAAGTTTTCTCTTTTTTACATTCCTTTACTAGGGTAAAATCAGTGGGTACAAACTTGCCAAGCTGCAGTATTGAGTAGCAAATCATTATAAGCAATTCTAGAATAGGCATGACAGGAGCTGCGGTCTAAGGGGCTTTGAAAGAACTTAGTTTCCAGATAGATCTCACTTCTTTTATTTGCGAAACCGTTAAACGAACTTGACAAATTATTTCACACTTTCACATGTGGAGGCTTAAAATTTCAGTTGAATAATTAAAATCAACTTTAAAGAAGAGGAGTTTTTTTTATATATTAATTCGCCGATTTTCAAAGACGTCTGGACCAACTTTATCACAGCTACTGTTAGCCTCACCGTTCCAATATCATCAAGTCTTCAATGCAAATTGGTTCAACTAGAGGTAACACATTATTTTTAAATTATAATGCGGTCTGGATAATATCAAAATAATGGCATTAATTAAGTAATAAAGTACCTAAATGCGGTATTCATAATGATTATAATAAAAAACCGGACAAGTGCGAGTTGGGCAAGTGCCCACCGAGGGTTCCGTACAAATTATTTTTTTTGTGCTTATAGCGGCAACAGTGAAAATTTAAACTGTCTAGATATCACGGTTCATAAGATACAGCCTGGTGACCCCGTAATAGGGTCCCGTTTTTAGAAGCTTTTATTTAACTTGCAATGTACTCGTACCTATGTAAGTATCTAAGTATTATGTATGTAACTATGCTTGTATGGGTCAAATATTGCAAGTTAAATTTTACCCACTTCCCGGTTTCCGATGTAAGTCGTGTGACAATGCAATGTTATGGTACCATCGAGCTGATCTGATGATGGAGACAGGAGGTGGCTATAGGAACTGTGATAAAACAACGAAACCTAATTGTGTTTGGGGTTTTTAGAATTGTCTCGATGAGTATTAGTTGCCTGTGGAAAAAAAGTACAGTTAGCGATAAAAGCTTGTACCAAAAATGAAATTTTTGCCAAAAACTTATTTTACCTTTGGGTACGGAACCTATGAGAATTGGAATTAAAACGTAAGAATGACCAAATTCTCTTGACCAGCTAAATCTATTATAGCTTTACGTAATTCCAAATAGAATGAAGTTAAAAATCCTGGTTTCTGTCTTCAACGTTTCTTCATAGAAATAAAATAATCATAACAAAATTGCAGTAATAAATACCGCCCAGTCCTCGATGACAGCACAAATGGAAAATATTCTAAACCGCTGTACCACTATCTTTTTGCTCTCACTCCAGCTTAAGCGACTACGCCGGACATAATTTATATCTATCCCAGTCACACACAAAAGAAATCATCAACCAGAGTTAACGTTAAGCAAAACCAAACTTTACATTTCAGTTGATACGGCAGTTTTTTCAACGGCTAAAGGTTTGCAAAGTGCATGCATTTTAAGCTTAAGGGTCTTTTAGAAGCAAACGGTTTATGTTACAACGAATTTCGCGTTATTTAGAACCTTTTGTGGACAGAGATTTAGTATGAAATGGTATGAATTGGAGGGAATATGACAAATCTCATGAATTGTTTGTTTTATGGAATGTCAATGAGATTGAACGGCTGCGTTGTAAAAGTGGATATCGGAAAGGAATAAAGGATTTATGTGGCAATGTGCCTATGTCTTGGTAAAATATCAAATAATATTATTGAAAACAACATTTGTTCAATAATTTCAAATGGAAATATTACCTACATGAGACTATCACAATCCTTGTTTTTAATCATTTAAGAAATTAATTTTTAAATATGTCCATTTATCGAACTAGTTAGGTAGAACAAATCCGACACAAAAAAAAAACATTTTTTGGCGATCGGTTTTTATGAGAATATTACATATTTTCAACTAAATCCATATTTGAGAATAGATTCCATAGACTGAATATAAACTGCCCTGGCAGAAATATTTCAGCTACACCCGTTTAGTTTGCCGCCCGAGCGCGCTCGCTTGATATTTCGATATTCTCCTTTCTGCGTCACTGGGCCAATATGTTGGCCTTTTTTATTAAAAGTGACGGCCGCTTAGTTTTGTCTGTGACATTTCTAGTTTACATAACTAAATTTTACAAGCAACGCTGGGCTATTTAGTTATTGTCTAATGTATTTTTTTGCCTACCTACTTGTTTAATAATTCACTGTTAAACGTCGAAATTTAAATACAGTGTAATTAAATTGCAACGTACTTTGATTAATTATTGGAAATTATTGTATAATAATGTGTGTTCATTTATATGCAACTTAAAACTAGGTAAAATGTCATTATTTAAAACACACAATTAAATTATAAATTTTTACGGTTATGTGAAATAATAATTGACACTATATTTTTTATACTACGTCGGTGGCAAAAAAACATACGGGCCGCCTGATGGTAAGCTGTTACCGTAGCCTATGGAGGCCTGCAACTTTAGAGGTGTTACATGCGCGTTGCCGACCCTAACACCCCGCACCCTCGTTGAGCTTTTGGGATTTGATTTCAAAGTCAGTTTAAGTTTTAATCTAATTGATTTTTACCTAAACGAATAAAACAAAGTCGATAACTTTTTACGAAATACGTACGAATAGTATGATGCTTGATTTTTACAATAAAATGTTTGCATTGTACTAGAATCAGTATCATTAGAATCAGTGTCGAATCAAACTAAAGTTTAATAGAAATAGCCAATAATTTATCTTCATTACTTCGTAATCTCGCACTTTTTAAGTAGTACAACCATGAACTTTTTTTACAACCAACCATAAGTACCTACAACCATGATCGTTTATATACTTAAGTATTGTATGTTTATTAATTATTAGTTAAGATATATATTAATTATTAATGTATCAATGAAAATAACCTTTGTATAAATGTAAGTTTATATGTCTTATTAATGCTAACAAAATCTGTCATGTTTGTTTACAATATTTGCCATTACTATTGAACTGCACTTTATTTTAAAATTATGGTGCATGAATGTTTAAAGTCAATTTTTGAACAATTTGTATGAATTGGTTAATAGCAAATAATGTGTTCATTATTCATACAACTATACAATTTTATAAACTGTGTTCACAAAAAAATACGAATTTAGGGAAAAGTACACAAATCTTGGCCAATTTTTACAATTACTCTTTATTGGCACACCTCAGAAAATGATACAGTTTAAAGAAAACAATTGATTAAAGATAGATAGACAACAGAATCATCAGCTGATTCCATGCTTCTAGGAAAGAAACAATGTCCCAAACTTTTCATACATTTTACGTACTTTATCGTACTCGGCCGTGCAAAGTGTTTTAAAAATGGTAACGGAATGGAAAAATAATACTTTGAACGCTTTTTTCCTCCTAGTAGCTGGAACGAAAGAGCTCGTAATTCTGAGTAGGAAAAACATTAAATTTACCTATTTTGGAAAAAAAGTCCAGTGCATCACGCGGAAACAAATCATTAAATCAAAAGAGTAGGTGTTCGCATAATATTCGCATTAATTTAGTATATAGGCTAAATACATAGGCTAAAGCAATAGTCTATAGTCTACACCCTAACTCTAAAATTCCTGGAGAATAGGCAAACTCAACTCCCAAGTGTTTAATGCGTCACAAAACCCGTTTATAATTAATGTTCCCTTGCTAAAATCCAACATGTAGGTCGTTTGTCAAACGCATAGCAATTATTCTGTTATTTATGCAGTAGGGTAACGATAGGCCGTGATGTATGTTTGTGTACTATTTGTAATTATGTCTGTGGTATCACTTTGACAGATTTTGAGGGTGTTAAATGATGTACACTACCGCTCAAAATTATATAGGCATCCGCAATTATCACCATACAATTTTATACAAAAAATATTTTCAAAATCATACCGTTCGATCGCAGGCAAATGACTGTCTTACATGTTGGATTGAATTTTTATTTAGGTAAATAATTGAGCCTCAAATTGTTGCCAAAGACATCCTTTAAAATTTCGAGTTTACTTTATGCAACGATTTAAAAAACCCTTATGTACTAGTTCATACAAAATAAAACGATTTTGTACTGGAAAACGATTTATGGATTTTTTTACGACTGCCATTTGGTAAATACGCAATGTACACGAATATTCTGCACATCATTTTGAAGCTCGATATGTTTGTTAAATTAAAAAAGTAAACTGCACAAAAAACTGTTACCCGACTGCGACTTAGCAGTATAATTCTGAAAGTCGATTTTGTATACAATTGTATGGAAAAAATTACGAGTGCCTAAATAGTTATAAGCGGTAGTGTATGTATAGGTATATATGGTTGGTTGGTATGGGTTTTAGTTATAGGTATCTAGAGCTATTTACAAAATGATAGAGTTTTCGTACAATTTTTCATCTATAGTGTAGTAGTGGCATGACATTTTAGCTACCTACTTGTTGATAGTGACTGAGAGCGAAGTTGGATGATTCTGGAAATTTACTTTTTTAATGAGCACATATATGTAAGTTTTAGTAATGCAACGAGCACTAGCACTTTTACGAATACGAATAGTAGAATTTTTGTAAGTTAACGGGAAGTAACCGGCTGGATATCCAAATGTTACTTTTCGTATGTAATATACTTGAAAATTTGATTTTTTTCATAGACCAAGAGGCAGTAAATTTTATGCCTTCTGAAAAAAGTATATCCACCATAATCAACATCATTGCTTTACTGCTGCACAGCTCCAACGGACGAGAACATGTTGTACAAAAATTCATTACCAACCTTCCTACCATTCTTTTTTCTTTCTTTTTTTTCTACCTTTTAAAATTCGTTTTGACTAAAAATAAGAATAATCAATGCAAATGGTCAATTACTAAAGCCGCAACCACACGGCTCGGTACAGATACTATTTTAAGCTACAGGATAGATATAAGTAGCAGGAATAGCGGGATCAATATCTCGTTCTCGTCGGGATCAGCAATTCTTGAATTTGTCTTGTTAAACCGCTCATCCACTAATTGGCGTTTCCTGACCTCTGCAATAATGTACTAGGTAATACGCTCTTAGGTGTAAAGGGGCCCACTGATTACCAGTCCGCCGGATGATATCGGCCTGTCAGTTGTTCGGAACTGTCAAATTTTTGTTCTAACTGACAGGCGGATATCGTCCGGCGGACTGGTAATCAGTGGGCTCCTTTAGTGATGTTTAACATTAAATTTAAACTCCTCACGATGGGCAAGATGATTTTTAGGGTTCCGTACCTCAAAAGGAAAGAAACCGGCCAAGTGCGAGTCGGACTCGCGCACGAGGGGTTCCGTACCATTACGAAAAAAAAACAGCAAAAAAATCACATTTGTTGTATGGGAGCCCCATTTAAATATTTATATTATTCTGTTTTTAGTATTTGTTGGTTTAGCGGCAACAGAAATACATCATCTGTGAAAATTTCAACTGTCTAGCTATCACGGTTCATGAGATACAGCCTGGTGACAGACAGACAGACGGACAGACGGACGGACAGCGGAGTCTTAGTAATAGGGTCCCGTTTTTACCCTTTGGGTACGGAACCCTAAAAACGGGAGCCTTATAGGATCACTCGTGCGTCTGTCTGTCCGTCTGTCACAGCCTATTTTCTCCGAAACTACGGGACCAATTCAGTTGAAATTTGGTATACCTTGGTAAGTTTGTGACCCAAAGATGGACATGTTTTACAACAAATTAATTTTAAACACGGGGCAACTTTTGGGGGTAAATGAGAAAATTAAAAAATAAATTTTGTCAAATAATATCGTGTTACATATTAAATGAAAGAGCTCATTGTGAGAATCTCAAATATATTTTTTTTATAATTTTGAGATAAATAGTGTAGAAGTTATTCAAGAAAATAGGCAAAAAATGACCATCCCCCCTCCCTTTATCTCCGAAACTGCTGGGTCAAAAATTTTGAAAAAAATAAACAAAATAGATCTTCACCTATAGATCACCGGAAAACCTATTAGAAATGTGCAGTCAAGCGTGAGTCGGACTTAATTACTTAGTTTTTGATCCGACCCCTACGGGTTTTTTAAAGACATTTCACATAAAAAATACATTGTTTAAATTGTGTAATGTACGGAACACTTGGAACGCGAGTCCGACTCGCACTTGTCCGGTTTTATTTATTTTTTGTCCTTAACACTTTCAGTGCCAAGTGCCCCGTTTCCTATATAAAATAAACCCACCCAGCACCTAGCGGGTTCTTGGCAATTAATGTGTTAAACTCGCATCGTTAGTAGCTGTGATATTCCATGTAGGTAACTTTCTGAAATATAATTTTATAATTGAAAGGAGATATTAGAAATTTAAAATATATTATACCTAAAAAAATAGTACGATAACCTTTTTAATATTCAGCGAACACGAATATTCGTATTCGTAGAAGCTACTTAAAAAGGAGGAAATAATTTAAGAAATGAAATCAATATTGTATCCTCTTTTTAGGGGATTTGATATCTTAAGAACTTATTCGTCAAAATATACATATTGGAGATGATTTATAAAATATTCTCATTTAGACCTTTTCAAATAGATAATTGATAGGTTTAAAAAAATTAAAAATAATTTCGTGACCATATGACGTAAGGGTCGAGGAATTTAATTTCAGTACCAATTAAGTACCTTGTCACTGTGACAATAGTATGAGGTCCTCTAGCGACTTTCATATTGATTGTTACTGTGACAAGGTACGAAATGGTACGGAAATTAAATCCTTGACTGTACAAGACCAAATAAATACTTCGACCATGACCCGATGTCCCGTAAATCGTTCAAAAAACACACAATTCTAAATAAAACTACAATCTACCTTTCTGTTTTATATGTGTAGAAAAGTGCATACACAGGATGGCTAAAAAATAAGTGCATCCCCGTTGCCAGAGAGGTTTTGGGATTATACTCAGCAACCTCCCTGGCAACGGGAATGCACTTATTTTTTAACCACCGTGTATTTTATTTGAAAACTATCGCCAGTATTTTAGCATTATCTTCGTTAAAAAAAAATACAAACATGGAGGCACCTGCTAGCCATATTTCGGGGCGAACCTCTATAAATTCCACCGAAGAAAACAGTTAAATCGAATGGTCCAGGAGATATATGCCGGGGAAAAATAGTTTTTCACTCGCTGATAGGATCCTGAATAGATAGGAAAAAGCAGCTGTTTACATTTTCAATTCAGAGCAGATTGAGGACAAGTTAGTACCTGTAACAGCATTTGACCGGCTTGAAAAAAAAACAATTGCAAATAAACTTTATTTTTACTTAGTAACTGGTGATAATGATAAAAATTATATGTATTTGAAAGATCGCAGACTAGAGAACTAAAATTTGTTAGCAACAAGTTACCTAATTAAGCACTTCTATCAATATAATTGTGCGCTCTTGGAAACCCTGAACCTTGTATTATCTACATTTGATTTTAATAGTTTGAATTTATGATAAAAACTTTCGGTATTGCAAATTCATGAATGATACCTGCTTAAAAGCCAATATTATATTCTCCAGCGTGGTTTACATATTAACATAATGTAAAGGTACATAAAGACCCATTAACACTCCTTTAAACTGCTCTAAACACCAATATTTTGTTACGACACAATAAACAATGTAATTGCAAAACCGAACTGTCTCGGATCGCGACTGTTAATTAAAACAATAAATTAAATACCGTGCCGACGGTTGGCGAGCTCTGCTCAGCTATGAATATGTCAAACGACGACGACACAGGTCGCTATTAAGGCATTAGCGAGGCAGAGGTCGCCAACTATTCCTAACAGGGGTGCTCCTTTAAACTATTGTAAATTTTCCCGTTAAGTGTGGCCATGACGTAGCAACAAATTATTTGATAATTGATTTTATTTTAATTTGGTCTTAAACGTCCCAATAAGAAGTTAAACCAGAGCGCACATATTATATTTTGCTTTTTATTTAAACTTTATTGCAGAAAATATATACAACAATAACAATATACAAATGGCGGACTTAATACCAAATGGCATTCTCTACCAGTTTTACTTTTTTTACGACAAACATATTCGGCTGAAGATCACACACGTGGGATTCAAACGTGTTTCTAAATTACTTGTATCATTTCTAACATTTAACTACCCCTTTAGGTACTTAATAAACAACCTTCAAAAATTTACGAGTCGTAAAATGTCACACATCGTAATAAATGAAATATCATAAGCTACTTACACTGACCGTTATTAATAAAATTGCTTGTATACGTTTCACTGTTTTTGGGATCAGCGGCGAAATTACATATTATATTAAACAGTATGGAGATGAGAATTCCAAATTTAAAGACAAAAACAATGTCGTGCTTATTAATTCTTATTTTAAGTGATAGGATTCCTAAATACTCAGTTGAAGTGCTTAGTTTTTAAGTATTATATCGACGTGACTCTGGATGTGGAAGTTTATATTGCTATATATGTAAATGTTTTCCTAGACGAGATCTTAAACGCCTCGTCGCTTAAGACGAAAGTTGAGGACCCGCGCGAAATCGCCTTTTCATACAAACGTAATCCTCATTTTCCTCTTTGGATATTGACATTATTGAGAATATTTTGACACAATTAGTTGTATATCAACCACAGTTAGAGTTAGACCAAGAAAAGTCTGCAGCGATTTTGATAGTACACGCAGTGCAAGTGTTATTTTGAACGTCAAACTTCTATGAAATTATGACGTATAAATAACACTTGTCTTACACTGCGTGTGCTATCAAAATTGCTGTAGACTTTTATTGGTCTAACTCTATGAACGTTTGGTTTTTTTTGTTTATTTAATAATTATAAACTGTTTTTCGCTCCTATTTTTTACAATAGTCAAAAAATCGAAGAACGTCAAACTTAGGGGCATAGCTATGGTTAATATACATCAAATTATGTAAAAATATTTTCCATAATGTCAATATCCAGAGAGGAAAATGGGGACTACGTTTCTATGGCCGTCCCCTTTCCTCTTAAGATTTCCGCTATTCTTCTGGCCCCACCGCTCAGACCTCAAGATAACTGGTGGCCCGGCTGGGACGATGCAAAAACTAATTCTAACCGAAGGGTTCAACGCCCATAAATTTACCCGCACCCAAGTTTATTTCCAACGGACGTTTTTGCCGAATTGAAAATTTAATGCATAGTTAGGTACTTGATTAATTCAGTGTTTATTAGTTACTTCTGCAAATCTTTATATGAATAACACTAATACTTATTATTAGTAGTTATTATTAGTTATTAGTAGTAGTAGTTGTTATTAGTTAATATATTTCATATATATTTTGACTGTTGGATGTACGAATGGACTTGAACTACCTATATTATAATAATAATAATAATAATAATAAGCCCGCAGGGCAGCTTGTGGCGAGCTGTTGGGGAGTGACGACCCCACGGACACGAGTGCTCCAGAGAGTCGGTCAGGGTCTCCGTCTCCGGCGTGTCTTCGTCGGTCGGAGTGGACCCCAAGGGGACCCGCAGGACTCTCAGCTCTGGCTTGCCTTCATTGGCCGTCCAGAGGGGAGTCGTAAGAGCTATATGCTCCAGGGCTGGAAGTGAAAGATGCATAAGACGCGAGTTGGCACAGTGGCTGCTAACAGCCACTGGGTAGAAAGCGGCGCACACCTCTCGACACCCCTGAGCCGCTCACACCGGTGTTGCTCCTGATCGTCTTCACGACGGCAGTTTCAGGGGCCCATCTAGTCAGCGGCAAGTCACCACCTGCCTCGATAACGTGTTTTAACATTGTTATGGCAAGTGTCCGGAGTTCTTTACAATAGCCCAGTCTCATTGTCCACCCAAACTTCAATCCATAGACCGGTATACTGTTCACTTTTTCTGCAATAGTCCCAATGCCTGCTGCGACCGGTTCATGGGTGTCTATTGTTGCGCCTGTGAACGGGTTCCAGCAGGCGTTCTACATGACATTAAAGCTCTCCAAGGGGCCTCTACGTGTTGGATCTATATCCCCACGCAAGCCTATCAAAAGACCGGGATTTATAGGCCCGTGATATCGAAGGAGATACAAATAATAATAATAATAAAATACTTTATTGTGCACTACAAAGAAAAATACATGTTGCAAACAATGACAGGACATAAGTGAGTAGGTAACAACAGGCGGACTTATCGCTAAAAAGCGATCTCTTCCAGACAACCTTCAGATAGCGATTCAGTGGCTAGAAATAAGTTAATGGGCAGTGCAAAATAACAAAGGTGTAAAGTTTACAAATCAAATACCTAAGTATAAATAACAAACAATGAAAAATAAACTACATAAACTACATATATTATTTAAGCAACAATAATACACTACATAAACCTACACAAAATACATAAATACATAATGAGAATTCAAGCAAGAGAAGAATAACGACCAGGTAGCGTGAACAAAAAGAAAAATATATATGTGTAAGTGAAAGGACCAAGACTAAGAAAGAGATTTTAAATAGTGTTCTTTTAGAAGTTTTTTTAAAAATGGGTAGGGATTGAGCACGTCTTATATCAATGGGCAAAGCATTCCACAATCTTACAGACTGGAAAGTGAAGGATTTGTTGTAGAACTTACTAGATGACCGAGGGGCAGCAAGAAGGCGATTCTGAGAACACCTAACAGACAAAAGAAAACTAAACCGTTTTTTAAGGTATTCAGGAGTATTTGGAATAAATAAAGTGCGATAGAGTAGAGACAGGATATGTGTATTACGTCGGAAACGAATCGGTAACCACCTGAGCTGTGACCGGAAGCTGGAGACATGATCAAATTTTCGTAGCCCGAAAATGAAGCGAATGCACACATTTTGAAGCCGTTCAATCTTGTTCAATTGCTCTTCGGTAAGATCGAGATAAGAGATGTCGGCATAGTCTAAAATGGGAAGAAGAAGGGATTGGGCCAGCGCGGTTTTAGTGGAAAGTGGTAAAAAGTTGCGGAGACGCCTAAGAGATCCCACAGCGGCAAAAATTTTACGACCGACTTCATTAAGTTGCGGACCCCAGGAAAGAGTACGATCCATAATCACGCCCAGATTCTTTACTTGGGCCGAGTACGGGATCTGGACCCCATCGAATAAAATAGGAGGCAGACTCTCAAAATTCACCTTAGCTATGTTCTTGGGGCTACCAATAATAATAGCTTGGGTCTTCGTAGGATTAACTCTAATTCCATAGCAAGAACTCCAGTGCAAAATGCGCTCTAAATCAGAGTTGGTGGTAAGAATCAGAGAAGGTAGATCCGCAATTGGGCACTGAGAGTAAATTATATACTTTTAACCATTTATAAAAGGACGAGCATTTGTTATTAAAAGCTTTCATTTAACTTCTCTTAGGCCCACTTGCACTATCCCACTAACGGATTAAGCGGTTAAACCGTTAACCCAGTGTCAAATTGTACTGGTAACCATAGTGACTCCAAGTTTAACGGGTTAACCCCGGGTTAGTGGAATGGTGCAAGTGGCCCTTAGTGAGTCTCTGTGAGTGAAGTCTTAGAAGCTATATTTGAACCCCATGTCTATTTAGTATATGTACAGTCAGCTGCAGGGAAAAGGCGAAGAAGCCCCTGCATAGAAGTTTGTATGCAAAGGTGCTAAGCTAATAGTTTTGCTGCCTGTATTTATAAAAGGCAGTATAGTTAGGTGTTAAAATCCCAACTCCGTTGAGTTTGTTATAATTGTCTTCATGACTGTTGTTTGAATGAAAAATAAAGTCATGAGAAGAACTTGATTAAAAACTTACATCATAAAATTTTTTTTTGGATAATATTGTTGCATTTCTTTTGACTTGTTTTCATGCGTTATTTAATTGTGGTGCGTCGTGCTCTTGTCGTATTGCTCGTTGTTGTGGAGTGGCGTATTTACCCTTAAAATAATAAACCCGGCTGGGGGAAGCACTCCTGCAGATTGCAGGTAACGAAATTTATCCGTGTTAAAAACTAGAAATATTTATGTTTAGATTGCAATAAATTAACCCATATTCCGAAAATGTCAAAATTACTGAACATAAACTTTTGACCCTTCTTTGCATTATTTCTAGCCAGAATCATAACAAATATTTACTGAGCCACGTGGAAGTTTTAACTCAAATACTTCCTTTTTTAGGTCTGATATAAGGTTGAAAGGAGGTAAATATAAAGTGACGTGTAGGAGATGACATTATTAAGTGTGACTGAAGAAAAATTGCACGCACGCGAACGCTGTTAAGGGTTCGAAACGTCGGGATGTATTATAAATTCAATATACGCGATATAATCCGTTTTCATAGTTTTATTTCATAAATATTTCAGGACTTAACAGCAGTTTTAACATACCTGGGTATACGGGGTGCTTTTATACCCGTAACGCACCACGATGTACACTACGGGGCGGATTAGGCCTCGTAACGCACTACATTTTAAGTAAAAGTTTTGGCTTGCCGCAGTGAACGTGTTAACGCTGCGTTTGTCGCATAAAACAACCGAGCGCTTTAATAGTATATTATGCAACTAGGGGGGTAAGTGAGATATTGTAAACGAGGGTGATAATTTCCGAAAGCCGCAGGCTGGATGGAATTAAAGGACCAAGTTTAAAATATTCTTACCCCCAGAGTTACATACAATGTTTTTCATCACACTCACGAACAAAAAACTAAATTTAAAGCGAAATAATTCTTAAATACGGTGACATTTCAGAAATTCGGCCGCCATATTGTAATTTTTTGACAGGTTAGGCTTCGATGGTACAGGCCACCGGCATTTAGCCACGATTGAAAATTGTGTAAAAATATTTTAAACGGTTATGCAATCAATCAAATTAAATATTTAGTAATTACACAAAAAAATAATTTATAAACGTCAGTTAAGTATTTTAAAAGTAAAACTCATATATACCTAGTTGATAAATAAAAACATTATGCCCTAATGGGCATAATGAAATTTCAAAAAAAACTATTACGCCCGTGGCCATAATATAGCTTATTACATCTCAGTATGCTGGCATACTAAAACACTGTTTACGAGCAAGTGCGATGAAAAACTAATTAGGACCTTACCTATGCTTAACTACGTACATTTTTTTTAATTCACCCGAATCATCACAAAACAGTTCAGAACAAAAATTTACTTTATCCGTCTCAGCAAGTCGGTACGCCAGACCGAACAGTACAGAAATGATGTAATTACTCTAAAAGCCGGGCAAATATTTTTATACGAAGGAGGTTTAATAAGAACCGCCGGCAATATTTTAAACAAATCCATTACTGGATGTCTTCAGCTATTTGCTTAGCTCTGTTTGGCTTTGAATTGACAGCTCTTAAGCTTCTTAAGTGGTTGGAACAACGGTTTATTAAAAGGATGGAAGATGAATAAAAGATTGTAAGTAATTAGTTAGATTGAATTTAAGTATACTACTGTAGGTAACTAGCAACTCCTGCAAGAGTCAGCAATAAGGCGGGACGAATACTGCTAAGAAACTAATTTTACTTCTTGGCTTTTCAGTGGAAAGCCAAGAAGTAAAATTAATACAGGGTGAAAATTCAATCACCAGCAATATTCTGCGTAGTGACTAAATATAGGTATAGGCTGGTGATGTACATGCCGGATGATGTGATGCCGCTGATTTCTATGGGATAGCCAATTTTATTTTTGGGATTTCGGCATTGGTCCCATAATATAAGTTGTTCCGTATGACCTGTAAAGTCACTACGCAGAGTATGGCTGGTGAATAAAATTTAACCCGATATATCAAATGACTGTGCAGCTTTATTTCCTATACTAATCTAACATTCACTTTCAGCGATACGATAGGCGTGTTATCTGTTCGTAGGCGCTCTTCGCTACAAAGCGAAAAAAATGTGTTATTGGCTAGCGTAGCGCGTAGCTTGCGCTGACAGTGAAGGCGTTAATTTATTCTGTATTCTGAAAATCAGACAGCTAGATGCACTTCAATTTAATCTACATTATACTGAATCCGCCGTTGAATCCGCAGCAGTATAAAATACCGGCTAAGTGCGAGTCAGACTCGTGCACGAAGGATTCCGTACCATTACGCAAAAAACGGCAAAAAATTACATTTGTTGTATGGGAGCGCCGCTTAAATATTTATTTTATTCTGTTTTAGTACTTGTTGTTACAGCGGCAACAAAAATACATCATCTGTGAAAATTTTAACTGTCTATCTATCACGGTTCATGATATACAGCCTGGTGATAGACAGATGGACAGACAGATAGACCGACAGACAGACGGACAGTGGAGTCTTAGTAATAGGGTCCCGTTTTCACCCTTTGGGTACGGAACCCTAAAAATGCACTTGAAAACGCACGCTACGCACGGCGCGTTTGCATTTCAATCAAAGTCAATATTCATTAGCGCGGGTGTAAACACGGATTTATAATGGATCTTAATGCCGCGTACACACCGAACTGTCTAGGGAACGCCCGACTTTTTTTAATTTGGTTAAAAAATGTTTGCCTTTGGCGGTGGCAGGCAGGTGCTTTTTTTATACCACGTCGGTGGCAATCAAGCGTACGGCCCGCCTGATGGTAAGCAGTCACCGTAGCCTATGGACGCCTGCAACAGGGATATTACATGCGCGTTGCCGACCCTTTAAAAATCTGTACACTCCTTTCTTGAAGAACCCCATACTGTAGCCCCTCGGGAAAACCTCGGCAGGGAGCATAATACGTAATACTTATTTATAACTTAGCGCACGTAGATCGGTAATAGTTCGATTATTACTATAGTTTTTCATCTTGTAATGACTAAAGTGTAATGGCGTTATTCATAAACGCGTTACTGGCCTGAAATAGCTATGAATCGTTTGTCTTCATCTGTCATTTCGACTTGTGTATTTGTAAGAAAAGGATAAAGCATAATTTAACCAAATCAGGCCAGTAAAGTTTTATGAATAAGGGGGTAAGGCAATATCGACCTGGAATTATTAGCTAAGGCAACGTTTTGAGAGATTAATAATTGCGCGCTTCCGTGTATAAAAATAGAAACGTAATTTTGCATTTGTACAAGAAATATAAGCATTAAATATCCAGTAAACTTCTTTTCTCAAAGGGATTGCAAATATATATTAAAATATACAAATTCAACACCTTTCCAGGGAAAAAGTGGGGGCCATGTAAACACGTCTATCCGATTTTATACACACACTAATTATTTATACGATATAGTATTTTAAATTACTTAGGTACATAAAAAATCCCAGAGTAAATAAGCGATGTTCCTTCAGTTAGCTTCCTAAATTAATTATTATAGTAAGATAATTTTAATGCATTAATTAGACGGCATTTAATTAATTTATCATATTTGAAAAGTGTACATAAACTATACCAAATAGTTTTTTATTGTTTCAATAGCCAGTTGTGTCACTGAAATATTAAATACTAACCTCCGCCGGTGACTTTGTCTGCGTAGAAATCTTTAAAAACTTCTGTTTTCACCACCTGGTGGTAGAATTTCGGTTTTTTTGGGCGCTTAGCAACTTTTCAAAAATTATTTTTTTGACATTTCAAAGTCCTACCTTAAATGATTTAGACAGTGCGTAGTCTGTCAGTAATAATAGGTAACAGAGCTGTAAGCTACTGCCCACGCAAAATGACCTAGTGACTTTTGAAAACTCGAACAGTTATATTTAGCGCAATTTTTTTGCAACAAATTTGAAATTCAAAATTGGTTTTGTACTGTACTTACTTACGGTTGTGAGTTGGAAGCAGTGTAGACGATATATTATACATTGAGCAACGCAAAGTGCCCTTCAACAACTTTTCAAGTTGCGCCAACCGCTACGCGCGGCTTGTAGCGCGTAGCGGCTGAAGCCGCGAGTCTACGCCGTAGCACCCACACGTAGAATAAGTTCACAACTTTTTTTATATTTGTACCGGTTTGTTTAGTTACGGGTTTAAATTAAGTTGGACTTTGATTCATTCTTTTCTTGAGAATTTAATGTACTTAGTTAAAATTGTGGTTAGTTTCATGAACACTGATTTAAATTTTCACGATTTTTACTCATTATTATTCACGACGGGACTCAATCTCGTAAAATAAGTTTTAAATTTACCTCCGACGTTTCGAGGACGGCGTTGTCCCCGTAGTCTATGAGAAGACTAAATTAAAAGCTTCATTTTACGAGATTAAGTCCAGTCGTTGTGAATAATAATGGTTAGTTTGATATTATGCATTAAAAAAGGTCTTCTTGATGCCCGGTCATAGTTTCATGTTACTACTCCTGAAAATATTAAGTTTTTATAAACATACCTGAGCAGCAACACAGCAACATAAAACAGCTAAAAGTCTATACCACTTATTTTAACGTAACTATAACTAACGGTTATATAGACACCGATAAAAAGCTACCTACCATAAATACGTTCTACCAAACTATCACGAACTAACTTTCACAACCAACTGAGTTAGCTTCTACTCTAACTTAAATCTACCCCCATAAATGCACTAAAAGTAATCTCTAAATCGTGAACGCGTCACTAATAACGGAATCTAACGCAGTTCGAATTTGAAATTCGAACGCGCGCGACCTTAAACTTTCAAAAAGTTAGGGTTGTCACTTGGACCGCGTGCTGCGTGGGTCGACGGCGGTGTAGCACTGAACGCGGCGGCTATCAGACACAGTAACGGTTGATACTAGGTCTAGAATAGATGTAGGCACAGTAGACAACCCTAGGGCTGTGCATGTGTGCGTTGCATTTAATTTTGTACCTGGCCGCTGTGCATTATACCGACTTTTCATCTTAACAGCTCTGTTTAACGAAAAGCGTATCAATTTATACATAGTCTGTTCTGCCAAATCAAGTAAAAAACCGGCCAAGTGCGAGTCGGACTCGCTCACGAAGGGTTCCGTACCATTACGCAAAAGACGGCAGAAAAATCACGTTTATTGTATGGGAGCCCCACTTAAATATTTATTTTAGTCTGTTTTTAGTATTTATTGCTATAGCGGCAACAGAAATACATCATCTGTGAATATTTCAACTGTCTAGCTATCACGGTTCATGAGATACAGCTTGGTGACAGACGGACGGACGGACAGCGGAGTCTTCATAATTCATAATACATTTATTCATAGTCTTAGTAATAGGGTCCCGTTTTTACCCTTTGGGTACGGAACCCTAAAAAGAGAAACATTTCATTTCTTCATGATATTTACATTCCACTTAGCGCCACTTGCACAATATCCCACTAACCCGGGGTTAAGCGGTTAAACCGTTAACCCAGTGCCAAATTGTACTAGTAACCATGGCAACTCCAGGTTTAACCGGATAACCCCGGGTTAGTGGAATGATGCAAGTGGCCCTTAGATAAAAGTGTAGGATTAAATTTAAGCTAACAAATTAGCCCAATATTAAACAATCGTATGAGCATAGAGTAACTTATACTAGAGCGGTAATGTCATAGTAAATTTTGTAACCCCTTTACACACTTTAAAACTAAAAATAAATATTTATAAAAATACGATAAAATGTATTTAAATATGGATAAATGATATTTTTTTTTTTGCATTAATTATTTTTATATGATTTTGACCCATGTTCTTTCACTGGTAAGCGTTAAAATTATAAATAACAAACGAAACAGTCAACGCCCTCTATACGAGAGTAGGCCAAAACTAGTGGCGCCATCTGATCGAGAATCAAATTTTCGTGATTTTCGAGGCACGTTTTTTCCTTAGACTGTATCCATCTATTACGGAGTTATATCTATCTTTGGTATGAGTAAGATTTAGTTATATAGTTGGCTGGCCCGTCGCTGGTTTACTAACTAAATAGGTAAGGGTTACGTGACCTCACTAAATATATAGGTAAAATTTGCTAAGAACGTTATTTAAGAATTAGTTTTGAGATTATTCAGATGTCGGGTATATCAATTCCTATACAGTGTGTAAATCTAATACGGGCGATAAATTAAACCAGATATAGAATATATTCGTCTAATCAATAATTAAGAATGAAATAAAACTATGAAAACGGATTATATCGCGTATATTGAATTTATAATACATCCCGACGTTTCGAACTCTTTACAGCGTTCGTGGTCAACGGGTGACGCGAACGCACGAACGCTGTAAAGAGTTCGAAACGTCGGGATGTATTATAAATTCAATATACGCGATATAATCCGTTTTCATAGTTTTATTTCATGAGTAACTATCGCGGTAACCGAAGTCAATAATTAAGAAGTTTTTTTAATTTCATCATCATCATCATCATCATCATGTCAGCCGATAGACGTCCACTGCTGGACATAGGCCTCCCCCAAGGCTCGCCACTCCGACCGATCCTGTGCCGCTCGCATCCATCGAATTCCCGCGACCTTCACCAGGTCGTCGCTCCATCTCGTTGGAGGCCTACCGGCAGTTTTAATTTACACTTAATAAAATTATGACCCCGTAATTTTTTATTTCAATTTACCGAGCACTAATGTACTGCAAACATTAAGAAACATAATATGACATGACATTACGAGATACGAGCTTTTTAATATTTTACTTTAAAACGCTCGTATCTCGAAACATGTGTTGTGTATTTACATTGCGGGCTGAATTATTTTGTATGGATAAAATTTTAATTGCAATTCTAAGTAAAAGTTATCTAATTACATTTCTTTCGAGAAGAGATTTCACCGTATTAGATTTACACTGTATCTATAGTAATCAATGCAACAAAAGCATCCTGTGTTTACCATGTGATTATTTTCAAAATTCAAGATATTACTCTATTTGATAACACCACGGTATCACCGTTGAAAAAAGATTTAAAATAACGAGATTTTCTCCTCAACAACATACCGAAACAAAATTCCTGCCTACAAAAAAAACTATTTCTATTATTGTGTCCAAAATGAAATAACTGCACCAATTTTATCCAATGAGTTAAATTGGCATTTACCTCAGCGTTTCTTTAACAGCCTTTGATCTGAATTCCATCGAATTCCAAACTTGTACCAAATGTCGTTCAAACTTTCATTATTGCCTGAAAAGAAATCACGTGCCCAACAGAACTACAAAGCATTTCAGTTCAACAGAAAGGCCGGAAGGACCAGCGTTTCAAATTTTCGTCACAATAGTACACCTAACTTTAATACAATCCTATCTATAAAAACGAATCTTCTAAGACTAATCTTTTGGTCAAGTGAATAAAGTTCAAATCCCAACCGACAGTGGTGCCGCGATACAGGATGTCGAAACATCAGAAATAGTGGCACAAAAGGATGATTGCGCTCAGATACGAACCATCAAGGAATTTAGTCACAACGCCATCTAGTGTCGGAAATGGGAACCGCTTACTGCCGCCATGATTGGAGCGCGCAATTGAAGTTTCAACTTTGCCGGACTTTTTGGCGCATCCGTTGGGAAAGTTGAATCATGTTCGTTACTTTGAGTGTCTTTAGTGCAATTTTATTGCAGTGTTGTGAGGCATTGTAGTGTTGGAAGATACTCGTATTGTTGCAAAATGGTGCAAAAGATAACGAGCCACAGATTTCCACTGAACATTTTAAAGCTAGTTTTTTTCAGTATCGGTGTAAAAAATTGTTCGAAGAATATAAACGTATTTTTTTTATATTTAAATTTAAGGTTTCGCTGCATCTGAAAGTATGATTAACAATTTAATCAAAAATCAGAAATATTTATTGTGTAAACTCTGTAGGTACAAGTAGTATAATTACGCACTTATATGCTTCACTTGGTTCTCCATTAGTACCAGATAGTTCGTTCATACGATCCCTAAGTTTTCGATTGAAATCCGATACAACATTAACTTGTCCACAAAAAACAGAAAAGAAAAAAATTAAATCACAGGTACAGTAAAAAGTCCTTAACTCAGTCCGAGAAAGGTAGTTAAAGCAAAGCGATTCTGATAAGCTTCGGTACTTGTAGTCATTTGTACGCCTCGGGACGGCCGCTTTATCTAGCAGATAACCGGGAAGTCGTTTCCAATTCCACAATTTGTATTTTTTTATAAATTTGTTTAAAGCCTGTAATAACAAGTACTGCAATATTTAACCTTTTGAAAGCTTTATGTCATAAACAAAAACCGGCCAAGTGCGGTTCCGTACCTTTACGCAACAAACGGCAAGATATCACGTTTCTTGTATGGGAGCCCCACTTAAATATAAATTTTATTCTGTTTTAGTATTTGTTGTTATAGCGGCATCTGTGAAAATTTCCACTGTCTAGCTATCACGGTTCATAAGATACAGCATGAGAGACAGAGCGGGGTCTTAGTAATAGGGTTCCGTTTTACCCTTTGGGTACGGAACCCTAAAAACGTCACTAACACGCCTAGGTCCCGACCTAATAGCCGAGCTAATATAAACCGTACTTGAAAGTGTGAAGGTAATTTTTACAGCGTCCGCCATAACACATATTTATAGTAGTCCTTGGCGCCGTGGACACGACTAGTGACGACACCTTTAGCCGCCTTCAAAGTCACCTTCACCTTCTTGACGTTCAAAGGTTCGTACCTTCTAGTAGGTATGGTGTGCCTGTATCAGATTGCCTCGCTCTTCCAATTGGTACTATGGTGACTGCTAAAGTTATTGGCCACTACCTAGTAAATGGCCACTCCTAACAAATCAGAAAGAAACAAGCCAATGTTCTGCCACCAGAGTGCAGCACTAGCCTTTTGAGTAAACCACAGAGTAACTTATACATACTGTGCCTTTAACAGTTTTTTGACAAGTTTTCAGAGATAATATAATATGACACTGATGCATCAAGGCGGTTTGTTTACAGAGGACCCACCAGAGGACCTTACCGGGAATCGCGAATCCGAAATTTCGCTATCTGCCTCTTTATCGCTCGAATATGCAAGTGACAGTGATGTTAGATAACGAAATTTCGATTTTCTTCTTTCGCGATAGACCCTCAGATTGTGTTAGTGGCGCCCTCTACGTAGAGTTTCGCGTAACATTCCCTATTGAAGCCTCTTTTCATGCATTTTAATATTGAAGCCTTATTGTTAAGAATGACTAGTTACTATCATCATCTTCCTCGCGTTATCCCGGCATTTTTGCCACGGCTCCTGAGAGCCTGGGGTCCGCTTGGCAACTAATCCCGAGAATTGGCGTAGGCACTAGTTTTTACGAAAGCGACTGCCATCTGACCTTCCAACCCAGAGGGGAATCTAGGCCTTATTGGGATTAGTCCGGTTTCCTCACGATGTTTTCCTTCACCGAAAAGCGACTGGTGAATATCAAATGATATTTCGTACATAAGTTCCGAAAAACTCATTGGTACGAGCCGGGGTTTGAACCCGAAACCTCCGGATTGAAAGTCGCACGCTCTTACCGCTAGGCCACCAGCGCTTAGCCATTAGGAATGACTAGTTACTATGTAGTGGTCAATTACTATAGCATTCCCCCTAGTACAGTCAAAATGTCGTATCAAAATAATATCGAAACCATTAGATCCGAATCGTGCTTCGGGACTTTAACCACTGGATGGCGGAATGATTATTTTATGTAGGCAGTCTTTGTAATTAGTTTCTGATCTAGAAACTTTGTCTTTATTAAGTTGCTTGTATATTGTATATCGTGGTTAGATTACCTATCTCTTTCTACTTATAAAATAACAATTCAAAATTATTCCATTATCAGAAGATAACATACAATTTTATTTTGACTACTATTTTATCCTATAATTATCGTCTTTAATTTCAGCAGACTATTAAAAAATAATTTCATTGTTAATACGACATATTTAAACATTAAGTTTCATTAAAAACATAAGTCACATTGGCAATTCATACGTATTTGTAGAAGCGTACTTTTTAACATTTAGGTAGCTTGAGACTTGGACGATATGACTTAAGTCATTATGAAATTTAGCCAAATTAAGAAGGAAATAATTTGATATTTCCTTTTTTTATACCACGTCGGTGGCAAGCAAACATACGGCCCGCCTGATGGTAAGGCAGTCACCGTAGCCTATGGATGCCTGCAACACCAGAGATATTACATGCGCGTTGCTGACCCTTTAAAAACCTGTACACTTCTTTTTTGAAGAACCCCATAATGTAGCCCCTCAGGAACACTTCGGCAGAGAGCTCATTCCACAGCCGAAGCGTTCGCGGGAGGCGGGACTTGTAGGCATTTCGGGACTAAGCTGTTTTAAAATTTAAGACAAATGAAGACAATGTCGTTATGATATTATACAGAGTGATTTCGGGGTCGCGGAGAACACACAGAATAAGACATCATCAGAATTTAAAGATGACCCTAATGATGTTGTAAATTATTGTTTGTCACCAATATTGATGATTATTTTTCAGATGATAAGTAGAAAAATCATTTTTGCATACAATGTGATCACCCTACTCAATGTGACGTCTTGTCGCTTTCCATTATGTCAAAAGTCATAGGGTAACCATGATCTTAGTATAAGATTAATTTTAATTTAAAAATAAGAAAAAAGTAATTTAATTAAAATAGTTACAGAGTCAGAAAAAGTAGTTCTGGATCACGACCCAGAAATCAACCTGTACAGGTGTAATGAAACCAAAGCTATGTAGCTTTTAAACTAACTTTTAAAAAGGTATAGTTTCAAACTTATGAGATTTACAAACTTTTTTCATTACAACGTACTTATTCGGAATTTGAATACGCTAATGCCACAAGTCTCTATCTTCTTATCTCAAATATACCTTCTGGAAGTTGTGGATATATCCTACTATCAAATCACAGACCCAATAAAGCAGGCCTTTCACACTGGACAAACAAAACTATCCCATATCTGCAAGTTAGGCCACCTGTGGTCCAACTTTGCCCGCGATTTAATCAGTTATGGTAATGAAGCGCACCGGAAACGGCTCAGCCGGTGTCCCGATGTAAATTGTTTTGTAACTTTGCCCTGGATTTTGGCATAAAACATAACCTATAGTATCTTGGAAAAGTTGTAATTGAAAAAGAGTATTTGACATGAAGATAAGATTGAAAATCATATGTTTGATCAACATAGAATGGCTGATAAATTTAAATCAGCCACGGGACTTAATCGCGTACAAACTTACGTTTATTAATGGCCTGACGTTTCGAACGTGACGTTACGTTCGTGATCACAGGCAGACTGGCGAGGAATTGTATCAACATCTTCTTGCCGCGCGGGTTTTGCGAACTACCCGCACTTGATCTTGATTATTAACTTGTACGCTAGGGTTGTCACTTTGCCTACACAGAACACTCACGACATTCGATGGTCTGTGGTGGGGTGTTTTTTCCCCATTACATTTACTAATTACTGGATTCCACGAAGATGAAATCCTCTATCCCTCATTGTGATTGAAATTTCGATGTTTTCTGATTTCAATTGCTTCACGTACCTTCCTGCTGTAGTAAAGACGTTCCGTTGATCGTGTTAGTTTATATCAGTATATAGAATGGCTGTATGTAAAACCTTATAAATTGTGCTTAACCGTTTATGTCTTGACTTTGCGATAGGTACTTACCGTCGCACATTTTTTCAATGAATATGACTTTTTAAAATTAAAATGTATAAAAAAGCTGACGTTATATCTTATAAAGGAAGAGAATTGCTTCTGTAGCGTATAAGTACTACATACCTACTTACGATTGGTCGCCTCTAGTGGTACACATATTACGTCCCATCTTAGGGTGCGTAGCCAACGTGCAATCGTTAACGCTCCGTAGCGAACGAAACGCAACAGTCACTGTCGCACTAGTGTGGAAGAGTGATAGAGAGAGATGACTACGATACGCTACGGAGTGTTAACGATTGCACGTTGGCTACGCACCCTGAGATGAGAAGTAGTATGTGTACCACTAGAGGCGACCAACGCTAGGGCTACGCGCCTAGTGAGAATGTTAGAAGTAAGTAAAAAGGACACGAAAAAACATTACGTTTAAATGTATGAATTCTTCTTCTTCTTTCTCTTTGCCCTATTCCCATTATTTGGAGTCGGCTCTCCTCGTTCTCATGCGCCAGGACCGTCTGACCTGAGTTGTCCTTGGGGTAAGTTGGGCTCGTTCCAAGTCGCGGGGTTTAAATGTATGAATTACACATTGTTAAAGAGTTTGTAATAACTTTTTGATATTTCGACTTACTAGACAATTTAGAAACATAAGATAAATTAATATTGCCGCACCCCACGAATTGAGCAAACTCAAATATAAATTTCTGATCAATGTTTTTTTAATAACAAAATATATGATTGCAACAAATGAGAAGTAAGTGTATCCCCCTATTTCAAATCAGAAACTAAAGTGACTCATACCATCATTAATTTATTATTATGATGTCATCATTAATATCTAGTGAAAACTCAGTATCATTAATATCGGTCGTATCATCATCCCTCAGTTTACGGGGAGCATAAATTTTAATAAAGCACCACTCAAATGCACCCTGGGGAGTGTGATTTGCAACAACTTGTAGGGTGGTGAACATAATGGTTGTTTTATTGTATTTTTTTGACTCTGCTAGAAGAGCAGGTATATTGAAAAATATAATACTAACCAAAATTAAGTATTTTACATACTGTTGCATCAAAATCGACTTGCTTTTAGATAAGGAACAGTTCCTTCAGGACACTTTTGGCATAGCTTAAGAAAAATAAATTGAAGGAATATGTTTTTACCTCATTTTATTACTTAAATGTTACATTTCTAAATAAATTAATGTCATTCAACTTTCCAAAAATCTCTCTCTACAATAATTTTAAGTGACATGCGACCATTTAATTATTCGACGGGAGAGGTAAGCTTTCAGAACTTAGTAAGTAATTTATTTCCATGGAGTTAGCAAACGAGATCGAAAACCACCAAGTTTGTGAATGCGTTGCCCATCTCTATTAAAAATATACTTAATGTTCTTACACTAATCCAATAAAATACTGTAAGAATAATGTTATTTCATAACAATTCTGATTTACCAATTTCGGCATAAACACCAAAAACAAACATTCTCCGCGAAAACTGTAGCTCAGACGTCCTTCCCAGTTGCAGCCAGGCGAGTGATCAGTCGCTACGGATCACCAACATCGCCAATTTGGCTACCACAAAGCGGGCCGTTGCTGGCCCTTCAATTTGCTATGTAAATGTATCTTTTGTCCGCCACCCGGGCACTACTCCATAAATTTGTTCTCGACTGCCCACCATTTTGTACGCAATTTTCCGTTCTCAGATGTGGGCGGCGTTGTCGTGTTTTCTAATCGTTCTTAGTCAGGAAATCATGCCATGGGAATTTAAAAATAAATTACAATTAATTGGCCTACTATGCACCTACTAATTTTCGAGTAAATCCAAACCGAATTGATCCAATGAATAAAGCTATATATAAGCTAAATAAGGCAAATTATAAGATGAAAATAAATATTTCTTCATGAAAGCATTGTATTCCTTGTATTTACTACTTATTGCACATTTTTCGTTATTTTTAATTATTTGCGATGCGAGATATTTATTTAAGGGAACACTTTTTAACCCTTTGGGTACGGAACCCTAAAAATGAATACAAGTCAGTCCAAGTGTTAGATATTTAAAAAATGTTCTCTTAATCTCGTATGAAAATCTTTATAGAAATATTTCATACGTGTCAATAACATGTTGCCTCATTTTCTAGGGTGAGGTTGCCTAATATTGAATACGATATTATATTTTATAAAAAAGGACCAAGGTAGTAAATAATTTCGAGAAACTCATCGCGATGAAGTTACGTTCTAGTTAATAAAAGTTAAGTAGGTTAGGTAATATGTACATTCATTGAAATAAGAAATATACTTTGATATGATATATTTTGATTTTGAGTGATTTTCGGAGCTACCCAACATTCGAACTTGCTTTGCAATTAAGTTTAAACGCTATACTGGTTTTATTTTGTCTTAAATAAGTCAAATATTTCTAATGTTATTGGCTCAATGATACCAAAAATAATTATAATAATTATTATTATAAATGACATTAAGCTTACAGAGCATAATTTGGATTATATTATTAAATCATCCTACAAGCTTTTTATATTTAATATTATAGTGTAACTCCATCATCAGAAGCACTTACCCTAACGGCATTCGACATACGTCAGCAACGGCGGGCGGAAATGGCGGCTCTGCCAATATCCGGTGTCGGTAGTGTAGCACCATGAGTTAAAATTAAACTTTTTAGAAATTGGCAAAAATCACTTATGCCCTGGGTAGGCATATGCGAAAAAGTATCATACCTAATAAATGAATATAAAATAAGTAAAATATTTTGACATAACATTTCACATGAAGTGTTTGTTTGTTAATCTAGTAAAAGTGAAAGTTATATCAAGAGGCTAATTCGAACGTTCACTTGACATCGAAACGATATCTAAATGATGTCAGTTCGCTCGGACTTGCCATATGTATTAGTTAGCGCGAGCGACACGCACTCGTGAATGATAACTAACTGACATCATTCAGAATATCGTTTTGATGTACGTTCGAATTGGCCTCTAGGTATTTATAACTTTGAAGAAAAATTGTATCAGCGCTTTTTTAAACAGTGTTACTTGTAGAAGGAAAATAATTCATTCAAGTGGAGGTTTTCAAAAGGTAAATATACCTTTATTTTATGAATAACAGTAAAAGCAATAAACAAGTAACTAATTAATTGATAAACATAAATAAAAAGTATCCAAACAATTTATACATGGTTTGCGTCCAATTTTTTGATTTTTTTCAAAATGGCGAATTTGGACTCGCGAGATAGCTCACAGTGCCGCTATTTTATACTATTTTAATTTGCAAAAGTGGAGGTACAACGCACCCATGTAAAGGTGATCTCACCGATAAATGCCAATATTCTGGCCCTGGCTCTAGCCATAGCCCCACAATGGCCAGTTAGGCCGTAAAGCAATTTCCATATTGATACACGGCAATTGCGATACGCGTGATTCGATCATCGAATCAATGATTTGATGATTGCTCACCGATTATGGGAATCAATGAGTAGGCTAAAATTAATATTCGGGATTCCGTGAGGATTTAAGCTTTCAACGATTTTTTTTTATCCGTTGAAATGAGGAAGATGTTCATGATTTTAGAATTTGAGCGTGTATAGTATAATGATTTTTGTGTGTGGCAATGAAAAAACTACTGGTATGGGTTCCGTTTTTGCCATTTTGGTTACGAAACCCTAAAAACTGAGAACTGTGGCACTTCCTCAATCTTTGACGCCTCGGAATAAGCTGTCAATATCTAGCTGGCCTTAAACCTGCGTCTCCGGATCGTACAGTTACCTACAGTTAGCTTAGTGACTGATTCTGATTCAGACATACAAAGTTATTCATGAATAACGAATTTTGTATTAAAGTGTCGTATTTAATTCTTACCAAATGCTATCATACTGAGTGTTATGTTATGGCTAATTATTGCTAATGCCATCATTATCACAATCGTTGAACAAAATTCCGGTATACATAATATAATTATAATTACTCATAATTTTTTTAATTGAGAGGCTGTTTTACTATAGCCCTAATAATATCATACACCTTATTATGTAAACAAAGTCCTCCGCCGCGTCTGTATGTTTGTATGTTCGCGATAAACTCGAAAACTAATGAAAAGGTTTTCATGCGGTTTTCACCTATAAATAGAGTGAAATGAAATTCTTGAGGAAGGTTTACTTAGGTGTATAATTTGTTAAGGTTTTGTGTGACCCGTGCGAAGCCGGGGCGGGTCGCTAGTTAAAATACGAAAGTAAATGTCGGTTTTTGTGCCCGTCTGTTAGCTCTTAACGCTTAGGTAAACCACTAAACAGATTTAGATGAAATGTATGGAGATATTTTAAGTCCCGGGGAAGGACAAAGCATATTTTTTACTTATCTCGAAAATCATAATTCTACCACAGTGTAACATGTAACAGTGGACCGTTGCCTTTGATGTTTGCGTAATTACGGACATCGCACAAGAACACAGTAGGGTTGTTACAGACTTTTATACAACTGCCCAAAATAATATGTGACAATTAATAAGACACGCTAGCCCTGTAAATAGTACCGAGCTACTAACAATGGCGATGTAAGCAGCTCGGGTGCGCGCGACCCACCCCTCGCCCCTCGCAGCCCGCAGGATTGCCCAGTATAGACGGCTTCGTCGAATGACTATATTGTATATAGACTGTGATTCTACTTACAAAAATCGCGAGGTAAATCTATTATTAAACTTATTCACAAATTTATTACGTGCTAACCCTATACAGCCTTAGTTAAATTGCAAATCGTTTAAATTTGCCACTGCAGCTAATTCTGTGTGTGATGCATGGCCCTGGCGATAAGGTAATTCGTCCCCGGTCGTCTATTACGCATTACGATAGTCATTTACATTATGTAAGGGGCTCTTGGGCCCAAAGTTAACGTTTTCATTTGTTTATGGAACTATCTTTGGCCTGAGTTGCGTTTCAGAATTAGTTTTGTAGATATAATATTACCTAAAATTACCCAAACCTATCACCCAAAAATCTAAATTTGGTTTATAGTTTTGTGCCCTTTGTATTTGTTGTTATAGCGGCAACAGAAAAACATCATCTGTGAAAATTTCAACTGTCTAGCTGTCACGGTTCATGAGATACAGCCTGGTGACAGACAGACGGACAGTGGAGCCTTAGTAATAGGGTCCCGTTTTTACCCTTTGGGTACGGAACCCTAAAAAATATCCTTGCCAGCTTCACTAGTTTTTCTCTATTTAGGTAACCATACTGTGAGCACAGCAAGGTAATATTTGACTTTTAAAAGAAATATGGGGAATTTGTCTCATTAGTGTGTACCTACTGGCTACCGTTTAAGTGAAAACCACAATTTTTCAATATAAGCGTTAAGGATTCAATATACCTAAACGACAATTTTGCTCCCTTGCATAACATTAAACATGATAAAATTTAATATCATCATGCATGAACTGCAAATGTTCAAATAGCGCTCGCCGCTCAGATATGAAATTCTAATAGCAAATTCATTTTTTGCAAACATTAAAATTTTTAAAAGCGTCACTAAGTTAAAAGATAACGCGCCGATTACTTATTCATCATGTAAATTGTTGGAGAGTTTTTAAATCGAAATACACGTCAAATTGCCAACTCGGGAAAGTTTCTTTTTTTAATTTCTCCTAATTCTTTAATGCGGCGTTTGGATTAACGTTTTCTGGAGCGGTAAATTAACATGGAAATGTACTTCTTTCGTTTATCTTCTAGTTCCGCCATCTTTACTCTCTACTCGTCACTAAGTACTTTTCGGACACGTTTTAAATGTAAATTGTTTTTGTTTCGTAATGAATTGGTTTTGATATTTTTAAAATGTTTGAATTCCTTTTACTTTAACTTCCTTCCTTTACTTTAATTAGTTTTACTTTATCTTTCTTAATAGTTACGTAGCCAAAATGGCAAAACGGAACCCTTATAGTTTCGTTATGTCCGTCCGTCCATATTATCACAGCCATTTTACTCGAAAACTTTAAAAGGACTTTAAAAGCAACATTAAGGTTTCTAAGAAAGATTTATGTTTAAGTGAATTTATTTCAAAATAATTGCTTCAAACTCTAACTTTTGAACCGGGCATAAAAAAAAATTATTTTATCTTTTGATAAAAGACGAAAAATAAAATATACATGATATGATACTAACTAAAAGCCTATATAATATTGTTACCGACGGGTGACTACGGAACCCTACACTGGGCATGGCCCGACATGCTCTTGGCCGGCTTTTCAACAAGCGTAGCGCGTATAGCTCGCACTGGCAATGAATGCGTTAATCACGCCTTCATGGTAAAATAAAAACATGAAAAAGAAACCGATAGGAACTATTTTTTTGCTTCAATGCTAAAATAGTTATGGTTTGGTGTAGGGTGGGATGTCATCTGATAGGTTTATTTAAAATATTTTTGTTACAGAGGATACCTGTTTTAGGAAAAAGTCACTCCAAGATTTATCCAAATAAGTGTTTGACTTATAATCTTCTTGGTTCATATGACACAGTGGCATAATTTAAAAACAAATCCCCTAGAGCTTTTTTCTATTTTTGCTATGAATGTCGCCTGTGAATATGAATATCACCATTTATGAAAAGAAAATAACTCTTTCAATGAGAGCTATTTGAAACAGGATAGGTTAAAATAAAATAATGAATTGTTCACTTTATATCTACATTTATTTGATTTTTTAATAAAAAAAATAATAATAACGAAAATAGGTATTTTTGTAGTAGGTAGACTATACATAAAGTATTAATTATGATCACTTGTAGAATTCATCAGAAATACGGCATAAAGAACCAACATTGAAAAATCTCCAAATCACTTTGATTTATTCGTTCAATCCGTGGAATGGGATGTGCGTATGATTAATATTAAATTTGAAATGATATCCTTATTAATTTTATATATTACCGTTCATAGTATGACACAGATATTAAATTAGACTAAGCCGACTAACTAAATGTATCATGGGCTATAAAATTGGGGAATTTGGGGATGACTTGAAAAATCAATGTTTTCTTTCCTAAATATTTAGATCAGTACGGTTTTTACTCACTATTATTTTTAGTCGCTTTTGGCGACATGTTTCGGATTCTTTGGGAATCCTTCCTCAGGCACGAGTGTCCGCGGCGGTTGTACGTCGTGCACCCGTCGTCGTCGTCGTCGTGCAAAACCGTACTGATCTAAATATTTTGAAATATGTCTCACGATAGTTTAAGTGCGGTTTTCTTTCCTATTTACTTATACTCATTTATATCCAGTATTTAGCTAGCTACTTTATTATACTTTTCTTGTTATGATAATTAAAATAATTCTTTGCATTTATATTGTACCTGTATACATATATCTTAAAACAAGCAAATATTATAATGAAGTTCATATTGGAAAACAAAATACTATCGATGCATACAAATGTATGTATAACCCTGTTTACACGTGGATTAGCGTTTATTGAGAGTTCATACTTTTGTTACTAAATGCACGTAGCAAATGCAAAAAGTCGCACTAAACATCAATTAATGTAAAAACAGGGCCTACAGGTATCTATATAGGCGTCGATAGTTCTGGTTCAGAATAGCAAACGGCGCTTTAAAAATAGTTTCAAAAAAGTTTCACGAGAGGGCTCTCTTTGTCCTTTGCGTCAGAATCTCATAGAAGTCTTGAATATAATTTTATTTAAATTGTTGTATCATAATGTGAACAAGGACATAATGAAACGAGATAAGAAATCATGCCCATAGCTTAAATGACGGGGGAAGTTGTTAATCAAAAAGATTATACTTTTGACGGATCGGGCGCCGCGGTCCCGCAGATTATGCTTTTAAATCTTTTATTTTATTCGCGAGTTTGACGTGCGTGAAATTTTACTTAACTTTTTAAGTCCTTCAAAAAATTAAGCGAGTTTTGATTCGTTTGAATATTTATGTTCTTAGCTATTTTAAGGCCACTCAGAAGTATCTAGGTAACTTTTTATTTCATTGTCTAAATGTTATCTTAATACCAGTGCTTCACGGTCTAGCTAAGCTAAGCGGAGCCCTAAAATTACTCTTCGTATCTTCAGTTTTTCAATACACTCACGTAACATAGGTATTTGAACATCAATTAACATATTATAATTATGTACTTCCATTCATGACATCAGTATTATATTTTTGCTAACCCCGCTAAACCAGCATACCCTAGCCATATAAACCACAAAGAAACAAACCTACCAATCACCCGTCAATGGTGTATACAAATCCTGGACAACCTAAAATGACCCTTATTGACACTCTCGTAAAGTGCAAGCATCAAAAACTACAGAACCATTTTGTTAATCAAACGTTCATTACCATTAGTACATTCCCTGGTCATTCCGACGGCAGGGGAGTGAGTATACTGACTTATTTAAAAAAAAGTCTCAAGTCTTACAAATGTTCTATGGTAATAGGCTGTTTTTACTTGAATATCGGAATTGAATGCAAAGCCCATCCTGTGGGATATTTCGTGCTCGATTATATGAATTGCACTTCTTTTATTGACTTTTCATGGATCTTGCAAAAGGAAATAGTGAATAGACTATTTATTAGGGGCCTGCATACAGTCGGGAGCTCACGTCACCAGTAGATATATGTATGAAAATGGGGTGGTGTTCCAGATATTTTTATTAAATCTGGTAATATCGCTGATATTGTATTTATTCGTTGTACCAGTAGGTAAACTGTATAAAGGTTATCAGTATTCGCGATCTAGACAAGTCGTTTTGCATGTATCTATTTAAAGACCATACAGGACCAAATCCGGGCATGCATGATCTGGTATCAATATCTTTTTACCGGATGCACAAAGCGGTTACAAAAAAATATAGGTACTGTGGAATATGTAATGGTCTAAGTCACATATAACCTAATGTTAAATTTATGTGTGTAATTTTATTATGTAGTTTATAATCACAATTATTTAAAAAAAAAAAGTACTGCTTGATAATGCACATTCATTTAAAAGATTTACCATATCATGCATGCCCGGATTTTGTCCTTTACAATGTAGTGTTTACCTTGCATCCTTGGATCAGTCTGCGCCGGTCCGTCACCGTCGACGCAAGCTCCTGATGACGCTCCTCGGTACGGAGTGAAACATGTCGAGCGTTTTCGACTTAAAACACGTGAGTGACCCGTTATTAATATATTTAATATGTCTATGTCTCACGGAAGTTTTGTTATTAAAATCCTTGGATTACTTCTCTGTGACTCCTCTCTTCTTTGGTTTTTAGTGTAAGAATCCAAATGGTCGAACCTTTTAAATTACTATTTTCTTGATCTGCATCTGAAATCCACAGGGTAACGTAACGGAGATGCTGAAAGCTCACGCGAACTTTCCTGTTGCTTGCGAATACTGAGACCTCTGCCTAGCCTACAGTTTCATAATTCTTGAAACTTACCTTGCTGTTTTTCTATTCATTTCATGTTTTTATTATAATTTCATAGCTATTTGACCTAAATTTCACCTATTAATTTTCTTTCACATGTTTATTTTCTTTGAGTGACTTAATCCGTCAAACTGTTTTTTTTTTTTTAATCTTATTTATTTTATAAGCCATACATCTTATGATTAAGTCGGCTTAAAAATAATAACATTGTTACGTAAACTTTAGAGGTTACTTAAACAATTGGGAGTACTTGAGGAGTGTTTCTATAATATTCGAATCTAAGGTCCAATGACTGTATGATAAAACTTATAAATCTACCACTATATTCTGTAGTGAACCCTGAGCTTAAGATTTGATGGAAGAAGAAGAGAAGATCCCCCGCAGAGCACCGAGTTTCTTTTAAGAGATCCAACCTAGATTGTTCGTTGATTTTGCACTCGAGAACTAAGTGGAGGAGGTCCTCCTCTAATTTATTCTAAATTATTTACCATGTAGTTTTTGTTTTCGAGTAGTTTATTCAAAATTAATCTGAAATTTGTTTCTGGTTAATAACTATGTTTAAATTTAAATTAAATTCTAGAATCCCTCAGAGCTAGCTATATAAGCGGCCCAGCGGCCATTTACAATTCAGCTTGCTACCAGTTTCCAACAAAGGAACAACGGTGATAAGGGTCCGTGCGGGGCCAAGCCAGGCCCCGCACTATCAAGGAACCCTCGCTTGCGCTCCAAATAATTCGACCTGCAATAGTGCAGAAGTCTGGCGGAAGCTCTCTGCACGCGCACAAAGTCTGGTGGTTTTCTTCGCGTGTGATCTAACAGCGCGCAACTCCAAAGCGCGCGCTAACAGCGCGCCTCTACTAGCGCGGCTACCAGCGCGCCTCTACTAGCGTGTGCTAACGGCACGCCTCTACAAGCGCGTGCTCCAGCGTGCCTTACCGGCACGCCTCACGCCACGCCAGTGTCACGATTTGTACCTAGACCACTAACTATAAGGAGCGGAATAAAAAAAAATCTAGATTCGTGCAATAATAAATTTAATTAAAATATCAGAAGCTAACTTAAAGATTGAGATTTAGCGAATCTTTATTTCTAGTAGGGTCGTAGGTTATTCGTAAATTCACACAAATGGATCCTATCTACTTTGCGGATTCTCTCGCCTGTATGTGCCGTCGGTGGTGTGCGCGGGCGCTGCAACTGTGGCCGACTGTACTCAGGTGGTATGTTAACTGCGCGCCACTCCAAACGTGCGCATTCTCCAAGAAGACTCCTCTTATTTTACATTTTCTATTTTTTGTTAGCGTGTCTTATTGACGTTTTACTTTATGTCAAGCCTGTAAATAAAGACTTTTACTTTTCCCTTTTTCATTTTATTTTTTCTCTTCTTCCACTCCCTGCTCCGTTACGCACTCCTCCATATACGTGGAGGAGGACATAACGTGACAACATTTTTAAACACCGATTAGTGTCACATCAATGATTGCATATTTTTTGTTATTTTAAGAATCATTAAAAAACGATTTTGCTTATAAATAACATATACATAGTATATAAAAGTAGTTATAGACAAGAAACCGAGCGACCAGGGGTAAGAGAAAGACATATAATATTCACGTATCGACCACGGAAAAATTGACAGTTCCATGTATGGCAGCATAATCCTTTTTCTCTTTCACTCTTATAAATTTCGGTATTTCGCCATCGCCTCCTTGTTATGATACCATAACCCGACCATGAAAAAATGCCCGGTCGGTGATAAAGACAAATGACACTATTTTATCTTTCCTCTTATAGGAATCGCAATAATATGACTATCTTTCTCTATCAAAGAGTGTTCACATACGTATTTTCAGCTGCCGTAGTAACATTTAAGACATCTATCCACACATGATATGCACATGACAGACATGTGTCTGTGTGTGTTATCTCTAAACTCTGATAAAAGAAAAAAATACAAAATATAAATTATTTTTGCAAAATTTAATGCAACTAACAATTTTGAAACAATTAAGTACGATTTTATATTAAACAATTGTGATGGAAAAAAATATTTTACTTGTTGTTGGTATATTTAAATTGCAAATGTTTAGAAGCCTAAGTCCTAATGACACAAATGGATACATGTGTATTTTATCTACACGATGGCTGTGGCGCGTTTTATCAAGCGTTGTTGGATTTTCGACTTTAAGCGTGTCGAATTTAGCGTGCGGGTAGATTAAATCGCTTTTTTAACGCGCGTTGAAAAAGCGCTCGTGCGTATGAGGCTTAAATCTGATATAAGCATTCTACAGTGAGTGTAAAATAATTATGATTATTTCAAATATACGTATTTAAATATAAGTCATTGTTTTTAGTTATAATCAATTATGAATTTGATTAGTTGAATAATTCAGTGGACAGGGTTTAATATAATGCTTTGTGTAAATGTGTGTGTATAGTTATAGCGGTCATACACATTTTATTCATACAGATTTGAACCTTAAAACCACCATAATGCAGCCGCTATTTAAACGACATTGTAGCTTAGGCACGCGCTCTGACACAATGGCCGACCGCTCGCAAAAATGAACAATGGCTTTTGTTTAACAGATAAAAAAAAATAGGCGAAAAAATCATTTGAGACAATTCATACTTTATGATTAACTTGTTCGCGTCTTTCCTGTAGACAACGCAAAGTAAAGCGAATCAAAAGCTAATTATTAAACTGCACCGTGTACAAAATAGTGATACATAATGTAAAAATAAATTACGTATAATAGAAAAAACATATTTTAGATTCCTGTGTTACCTATATTGATACATGTTGAAGTTATATGTACTTAATGTAAAGTTTTGATTGTTAAATAAGTAGGTAATGGGTTTCAAACCTTAGAAGCGTATTTAGAGATAAAAATATAGGTATTACCTAAACTTCGCTATACCTGCTCTAAATAGTAAGACATAATAAAAAGTTATTAACCCAGGACAGACGGTCCTGGCGCATGAGAACGAGGAGAGCCGACCCCAAATAATGGGATAAAGGCAAAGACGAAGAAGAAGAATAAAAAGTTATTCATACTTTTAATTTTTAGACGTAAAATGCCGCCGTCTCTCATTTTAAGTTAAACCAAAACATAAAGGTTATATCACAAGTAGAATTACTAACCATACCACGATTCGTCCCTATCTGAAGCTAACTTCCAATAAATAACCGGAAATAAATATCTTAGCAAAAACAAATAAGTATACAAAGGCGAGCATTAAGACCCGCCATACATTTTCCATCGAGCCCAATAGAGTCTGAGATAAAGTCGCCAGTGGAGCGAAAAGATAGGACCAAGGAATTGTCAAAGAGGCCAGCTAAGGGGAACTAAGCCCCTTCGGACGCCAACGGATTTATTGTTTAGGGTTTTACAACGGACGTCCGGCAGTGTTTTGTTTTTGTGACAGTTTTGATGAAGTTATTTGGCGAGAGATTTTTTAGAAGTAATGTCAGAGTTTAAGCGTTAAAAAGTAACAACGGGCGCGCTATTCCAGTTACTTGTGAATTTGACGGTATTTTTGCTATCAGACACAACAGATGACGGTCATTTTAAAGACGTTGATAGGTATGCATATGAAAATACCTATTAAATAAATAAACAAACATTTTTTTCCAAGAGTAAGTACCCACAAGTCTATGATTATCTCATAAAAAACCGGTCAAGTGCGAGTCGGACTCTCGCTCCAAGGGTTCCGTACATTACAACAATTTAAACGTATTTTTTATGTGAAATGTTAAAAAAATTCGTAGGGGTCGGATCAAAAACTAAGTAATTACGTCCGACTCACGCTTGATTGCACATTTCTAATAGGTTTTCCTGGGATCTATTTTGTGTATTTTTTTTTAATTTTGACCCAGTAGTTTCGGAGATAAAGGGGGGGGGAATGGTCATTTTTTGCCTATTTTCTTGAATAACTTCTAAACTGTATATCTTAAAATTATTAAAAAAATATATTTAAGATTCTCACAATGAGCTCTTTCATTTGATATGTAAAACAATATAGTTTGGAAAACTTTATTTTTTAATTTTCTCATTTACCCCCCAAAAGTGGCCCCCGTGATTAAAATTAATTTGTTTACGTTACATGTCCGTCTTTGGGTTACAAATTTACATATGTATACAAAATGTTAACTTAATTAGCCCATTAGTTTCAGAGAAAATAGGCTGTGACAGACGGACAGACAGACAGACGCACGAGTGATCCTATAAGGGTTCCGTTTTTCCTTTTGAGGTACGGAACCCTAAAAATATATAGAATAGGTACGGATTCCCCGATTAAAACTTTCATGAGTAAGTAAGCCATAAAATATCATTCCATAGGGACGTTGAACCAGTATTGCAATTATTGATAATTATAACGAACGTAACTATACACTAAGCCCATAGGTAAAACGGACCGTCTTTTTTACAGAATATCAGGGTCTAACCTTAGGTTAAGTTAGGTTGCAAACCTTAAGTGGCAGTGGGCGGGGCACATTGCTCGCAAAACTGATGGCCGGTGGGGCCGGAAGGTTCTGGAGTGGCGTCCGCGTACCGGAAGACGAACTGCCGGTAGGCCTCCAACGAGATGGAGCGACGACCTGGTGAGGGTCGCGGGAATTCGGTGGTTGCGAGCGGCACAGGATCGGTCGGAGTGGCGAGCCTTGGGGGAGGCCTATGTCCAGCAGTGGACGTCTATCGGCTGACATGATGATGATGATGATGATGATGATCAGGTGTCTAATAAACGTACAATCTTTTTAATCCCTCAGAAGTTAGTATCAGGCGTACCTATTTTGATTGTATGTAATAACAGTTTATGAGTTGGATCTGGGTTTGTTACGAATATGATCTTTGTGTGAAAAGTGACGTGTCTGGTTAAAGAAATGTCACTTTGATACTGACAGATCATATCCATAACAAATCCAATTAAAAGCTTATTATCGTCATTGGCATAACCCCTCCTGCCAAAACCTATTAAGGGGGTTGCTTGTCGACCGCCATCTTGGTGATATTTTTTGTTTTTACTCATTAACGTTTAAAGTGTAATACTAATAGCCTATTATGCAGTAAAATAGTGAGGAAGTGTGCGGATAATGAAGAATTAATCTAGATACGAGTTTATCCACCGTTCTGGCGTCAACGCCAAGTAGCTCCACGTAGCCATGCATATGTGTCTGACATTTTATCTCACTGTATTTGACTTTTAATTTTTTTTTATTGTTATGATTTGTTTGTTTTTATTTATTTTTTAATTATTTTACTGAATTATTATTTTTTACAATTTGACGATCTTTTTGTGAGTTCATTTAGATACATTGTGACATTGTTAAATACATTGTGACATGTAATTCCCAATAAGAAATAAATTAATCTAATCTAATCTAATCTATATTATGGCTCCTTATACCTTTATACTGGCTAAATTGTCCCAATGGACTGAAGCCATTCAATTTTAAAAATCTATTATTACGATCAGAATACGCCTCTAGACTAGGTATCCACCCTACAAACTCCAAAGTTACCTAAGTCTACATCTGCGCACGGATAACCATACATTTCGTGCCAAAGCTGTAGTTTATTGAAATTCAAATCGTGCAGTGGACTGCGATTACGTACAGAACATGTTTTTTACAAGTCTGAAGTTATAAGTTAAGCTGAGCTGAAGTGAGGAGAATAGTGTGGGAATGCTGCCGGGACACCTGCAGCTCCAACTTCAGGGAACTGGGCTGAATAAACGCGACACGTGATCGACAGCCCGCCTGCTTCCGGCCGGGCGTCCCTACACTACATCTACATCTATAAGTTAAGCTGGGGATTTTTTAAAGGAATATTGCGATAAACATATGCAGCATATATTATGTAGCCCGTTCCTTTTGCCACGCATGCAATATTTTTTTTTATGTTATATGTATTTTGTAAACGACCAGTTTTTTTTTTGTGTGTGGCAATAAATGGTTTCTTTACGAGTATTCTTCTTATTCTCTATTCTAAAAAAATTTTTTTGATTATAATTAAAAAAAATGATACAGTCCCGCCCATTTCAATTCATAAAGTGAGACAGGCGAGATTGGCATGTTACTCGTATTCATATCGTACCTATGTAAAATCTGAATAATTTTCAGTGAACATTTAAACATTATATAAACATCCTACATGGTTTTAAATAGGATTAATTCAAATAAATTTTGATTGCCATTTCATGTCATTTTTAAGTAATTTAGAAATATATTTAGGTCTTTCGAATTTTATTGCTATAATGGTTTATCAGAGCATTTGAAGTATTTTGTTATACTTATAAAGTACCTGCGGGTAATAAGGCCTATCGGGTTATAACGCCTAGTAATGAAAAAATATGGTCAAAAAGTAATTTACCTAAGATCTATAAGTATATTTATGGACGTTAATAATATTTTAAGTGATTTTCCATATAGTATTTATTAAATAATAACAAAAAAGGCCTTGTTTTGTTCCCATCTGGCCTTAAAACTCGCGGAATTTAACGCGGTTTTTGGTGTTTAACATTTTTTTTTACCCGTAGGAAGCTAAATATGCTGATTGTACACATAATAACTATAATAAGCCACTTTTTTCGTATTTACAGTATATGATACTGATACCTTTAACCTCCAAAATGGAATCAATTTAAAACCTATACGGATGTTTCGGAGCTTGGTTTCATATTCAGTCATGATTGCTTTCGGACCGCTAATCTTAAAAAAACAGAGATATTGCTTAAACAGTGATCATTTTAACCGCAGCCAAGTGACAGTTCCGTACCATTACACAACCTTTCACATTGCATTTTTTTGTTAACTCCGGCTGTCCATTTTACATCCCTGACTATTATATTTTAATTTTTGTATTCTGCAGTATATTTTCCTTCATTATCATAGGGTTATATAAAAGCATTATATGTAGAGATACAAATAAAAACAAAAAATATCTTTCCATATTTTTTCTAACAAAAATTATTACAACTATAGTGCCGAAACTTCATATTTTTCTCGTAAATAGTAACGATTAACGCGCTGGCCGCGACATTGCGCGACTGGCTTCGGCTACGGCGACAACCATAGGTGGGAACGAAAGGTCCAATCGCTGTGTCTCGCTTCAACCTATGGTTGTCGCCTTAGCCGAAGCCAGTCGCGCAATGTCGTGGCCAGCGCGTAAGGATGCAAAATCAAGTCGATCTCGCCAAAACTCAAACCCAGCGCAATCCATTTCCGCGCACTTGCGCATCGGAGCCAATCGCCGTCCCATCAATCCAACGCTTGATCACCTGCAAAAAGTAAAGAAAGATCGCCGATAACCCGGCCGGCTAATAAGTTTGCTCGCTCTTGCATGCCGGCACGGAATTGGTCCAATTCCCTCTTTAAATTCAGGAGGACTTTTTGGTGCGCTGATTTGAAGCGGATGCCAATTATGCTTTAACAATTTGATACGGTTTTGAACTTGTTCTGATGACCTTGAGTCATGTCATCAGGCATTTCTCAGCACATAACTGCATAGCTTATGAAACGACTCCTGATTCCATTTCAGACCAGTCAGCGTCAGCGGCTCATGCTCATTGGTGTAGAGGCGTATGCCGACTTAAGGTAACGTAAAACGGGGTGACTTCCAAATGCAGGGGCGACTTTGAAATTTCAGTTTTTAAGCCAAAATATTTTTTGTGATATTTTTTACAGTAGGTAAACATTAATATATATAGTAATCTAACTATTTACACGAACAGTTTCAGTAGATAATGAACGGTAATTTTACGGTCGTTTTACAATTATCACAGTAACCTCAAAATTTCATAAAGCTACCCCGTTTTACCGTATTTAAAACAAAATGAAAACCTAATCAAAATTGTTTATACAGAATCGACTCCGCGGACACTGCTGTTTGGTGGAGATGATGTTATTGGATCGCTCGAATTTAATTATAGAGCGCATTTTTTTAAATACTATCAGATGGTTTTGAAAACCAGGTAACGTATTACCACGATAACATGACACGATAACATATCGTCAATATTTCATACCACGACGGTATCAAACAAACGTGCGGCCCGCCTGATGTTAAAGGTGACAGTCCATTTCTGACCGCAGCTGCGCGACTGCACCGACACTACTGCAGCGGCCTGAACGCGTCGGTGTTATTGTCAATTTCCATAGTAAAATGAATGACGATATCGACTGCACGTAATATGGTGATTTTAACGTTTTCCCGACCGCAGCTGCACTACTGCTCCGACACGTCGGTGTTATTGTCAATTTCCATAGTAAAATGAATGACAAGACCGACCGCACGTAGCATGGCCATTTTTGCGTATTTGGTGTATTATTGCAACTGCGGCTGCAGACCGCACGTCAAATCTGTCACCTGCACTGAAATATCTTTGGTCACAGATATTAGTAGTTCTAAGCAAAGAGGATATAACCACTACGTTCTAAGGAGCTTATTACACCCACGGACAAAGAATCCCGATGGTACAGTCGCCATATATCGCAGATATATCGGGGCGGCCAAGGAGGTCACACATATCTAAACACGCCTTTATTGTCAAGGCGCTAGAGTGCATGTTCAGATATTTTTAGCACCTCGGTCGCTCCGATATATCCGATGGCGACTGTACCTACTGTAAACTTTTTTGCTAATCTATATTGAGCCCTAGGAGGATATAACAAAACGGAGTAGCCATTGGCATTCCCCTCTGTCGAAAATAGTCGGCCAATGGTCATACACAATGTATGGACTGACGTTTATCTGACATGGCTATTTTGACGTTACGTATACATTTGACGTTCCCCTCCCCCGCAAAAATTGGCAGACGTTTATGTACCGCAAATTACAGACGTGGCGGCTCCGTTTGGTAATATCCTCCTAGATTGAGCCATGTCACAGAGCCAGTCAGGAAACTATAATGATAGGTCCGAAAAGAGAGCGTCAAATTCGGAAGTTAACTATAGTCTGGCAAACACTTCGAGCAACACCGGCTTCCGACACGTCGGAAGGGAGGAGCCCAAGCGATATCTTACCGTACAAATCGTTCTGCCATTTTTTACGGAGGAAAACGTGCACACAGTTTCACTCACTACTTACAAAATCCAATCTCTAATGATGACACAAATACATAGAAAATGACACACGTCAAAGACAAGTCTTGCACACCTCGATCTCTTTATAATAAAGAGCGCATTACACAATTATTGTGTGCAACACGAGGTGTGTGTTGTACGTACCGCGCTAGTTGTATGCATGCACAATTGATCTTGTACCTCGACAGAGGGGAAATAGTGCGAATGCCGACTCCCTTCCGTGTTGCTCGAAGGGCAAACCAAATCTGTCAGTAAATAAGAACAACCAAAAATCTACTCATCCATTTCCTTTGGGTGCTATAGTATACTAGCCCAAGACAAAGATAGTATATGATTCTCTCTGTCTGTTTCAATTGAGACAGTCCCTATATTTTCCTATGTGATTTTTTTAACATTTCATGATAAATTCATTATATAAACTGTTCTTATATTTTTTCGTAGTTTTGCGAAGATAGCCATAAGGCCTATAAGCTCGACAGGGCACGAGCGATAGAGAGGCAAATAGAATACCGAATATTCGGCAAAGTGGCTGAATAGGCCGAATACCGAATAGTTGCGAATATTCCTGGCAACTCTAGTCGTAATATCATAGTATAGTTGGTCATCTAATGTTTGAAATGAGACAGTCCTTTGACAAACTATAATTATATAATGTCGTTTATGGTGACACTTTCTCATTTTGTCATTGCAAAGCCATTCCTGAGCTAAATAAAAGAAGCAATCATTAATTTTTATTACAAGGGGCAAAGATGTTGTTTAATATCTCATGGTATTGATACCCAAACGTACGAAAGGATACAAAATTGAACTACGAGAGAAGCGAATGCTTTAAAATTTAGAATATTGACAGTTGCGGGGATCTCAAGGCATGAGGGTTAAACAAACTTTGTTACAGTGCAACACGTAATTTTTCATTACACCAACACGAGGAAACCATTTATTATTCAAATTAATTTATTAAAAGTTGTGAAATAAAACTATGAAAACGGATTATATCGCGTATATTGAATTTATAATACATCCCGACGTTTCGAACTCTTTACACCCGTTGACCACGAACGCTGTAAAGAGTTCGAAACGTCGGGATGTATTATAAATTCAATATACGCGATATAATCCGTTTTCATAGTTTTATTTCATGAGTAACTATCGCGGTAACCGAAGACAATATTATTAAAAGTTCTTTCTATCGGCCAAGGTGAGGGAAATAGCTTAAGGATTTCTTGTCTCGCCCGTCAAGTTTTATATGGATGGTGCGGTCATATCATGAAGAGTGGGACACCTGCAACACGAGAGGAATTATAAGATTTAAATTTGTGTTTCAGTTTGAAATACGAAACTGGACAATATGAAGTGTAAATTGCGCAATTACTTATAGCTCTTACAAATTATTTTATTCATCATACTTCATTGTTAGGTACCTAAAGAAAGTAAAATTGGCTTAATATGAATACTTAGAAAGATAAATCTGTAATACTTTGCTAATACGGAACGACTGTCTGCCCACCATTGGATAATTTATTGTTACGTGTCGCATCGCCATCTCCGGAACCCACGAATCACTGCAGAAATCAATGAAAGACCTGATAAAGAGCCTACCTGGCATGGTTTTGAGGGGACGTTTATCACAGACTTCTAAATCCAGCCGCACGTTTCTGACGGCCGAGTAGGTATCTATACTTGATGCAGGTGGATTAAGTAGTATATATCACGAACTACATGAGTCCCGTTTGCGTCGGCTTGCTGTGTGCGGTGGTCACGCATTCAGGCAAGAGGATGGGGAAGAAAATTTCACAATGTGATCTTACCTTAATGTTAAGAATAATATTTTTCTTCTGCATTAATTTCATTTGAGGAATTTGGTTGTATTTCGTCAATTATTAAGTCTCATTCAATGTTGAATTGCTTTTCATTTAATCGGCAATATTCCCTGAATAAACGATCACCATTAAATATCAGATTTTATATTAATATTGCGTAGCTGCCTTCGTCGGACTCTGACTATTGTACTATTGTAGAAAGGCAAACTGGTCTTCTTTTTCATGTAACATGTAGCATTATCGTCACTCGCTTCTTCTCGTAAAAAATACAAAACTAAAATAAGTATTTTATTTGTACGTCTGACATTATATGACTTGACATTGACAAGCCATCAACTAACGCTGTCGCGACTGCACGCCGCAACAGCAGCAGTCGTGCTGCTACAGTAGTGCTGGACCGCGTAACGTCGCAACTGCAGTGCAGCGGCAGTCACAAATGGACAGTCACCTTAATAAGTAGCCACCGCACAGCAGCCATGGGCGGTCGCATGCAACTCTAGTGGACTTATAACACGTTGCCGACCATACAAGCTATCAAGGATTTTTCCTTGAAACAGAAGAAACAGAGAAACAGCTCGTAAACTTTTGATGCTTTTTTCAGCTTCAACGAAAGTGCATCACGTGTTGCTTCCCTGTCACACTTACGGACGAATTTACAAGTGCGACTGAGAGGCAACACGTCGAACGTGGTTCGCGGTAGGCCCTCAGATCCAACGGTCGTCTCATTTTAAAAATTAATTGGGCCATTTTATTTAAAGTTGAACACGACTCTTTTTTGGATATTCTATATCACGAGCTCTTTCGATCCTGTTAGGATAAAAAAGCGTCCCAAGATTTTTTTCATTCCGTTACCATTTTACATAGACTGTACGACGGTAACGAAATGGAAGGATCGAAAAATGTATGGACATTTTGACTATTTTTCTCATCAGAGCTCATGATGTTGAGTAGAAATAACATTAAAATTGCCAAAAAAAAAAGTTTAACTAAATAAAATAATAATGGGCATTATATCTCGCCAATTCTTACGTTTAGGTACTCGTACTACCGAAAGCAAGATTTCAATGTACACAAATAAAAATGTCAGTATTTAATATAGAGAAGTTATTTGTTAAAAAATCCAATACATTTATTACTTTTCGGTAGCAGGGACGAGGGAGTATTTAATATAAACCACATCAAAAGAAAATCAAAAGAAGAGACTGAATCCTCTATATTCAGGACGTTTTTGGCGGGAGGAGGAAAACCAAATCTGTGGCATATAATTATACACTTACCATTACCACAGAAGATATTGTATTCCGTGGCGATTAGGTTGCCTTATTATACTTATTGCCAATAATTATTGCATGTCTCTCTCTGCATACTTTTAGTTTAAAAAAAGTAACATCGTTGTAACGGCCTGCTAACCAGTACCCGTACCACGAGTCATTGACAGTGTCAACACTGACATATACGCTAACGTCTATTTAATATTTCAGTACGAGAAAGATGCATAGAAAATAAGTAATGTTCCTGCTTGCGTTTATGTCAGTGCCAAACTTGTGTTAGCTGTACAGACCCCGCAAACGATTCGAAATCAGCATACTCCCCCGTACATGTAATAAAAGCAAAAACTTCAAGCGTAAACTAACATGAGGATTTCATCAGAAAACCTCGTCGGTAATAATTGAATGAATATTCAGGCTTCTTAATCAATGGAGGCATTACCGAGCTGCAGGAGCAGTCACCAGCCTGTGAAATTGGACTCGAACAGATAAGGATGGGGCGATAGGGTTAAATGGGGGCGCGAGAGGGAGGCGGAATCTGCTGGCTTTTATAAATCATTTTTCCTGGCACGGCGAAGGTTTAGGGCGGCTGCGGAGGGATAGGCTTTAGTTTTTATTTAATGGTATAGATGCAAAATTCGATAAAAATATTTTCTTATCAATTTTAATAACAAAACTTCCATGAGAATTAGACATGAATTATATTAAAACGTGTCACTAATTAACGATATTTCTAAGTCGAATATTGCTCGACTGGGGCAATTGTTGGCTGACCGACGCAAACCAGCTTCAGTTGAAGCTACTCGTTATGGAGGGAAAGAAGTCGAGCAATTTTTGACTTAAAAAACGTAAGTGTGCTGTTTCAATACCTACGAGTACCTACATATAATTTATTTTGTGTTAGTTATCTGTTTTATTTATAGTTCTTCTCCTACAGGCAAATCTTTTCTTAGATAAATAAAAATAGGACACAAACTTACTTACTTAAAATTAATCTTATAAAACTAAAAATTTTAAATTATAATAAAAGTTTTAGCTAAACTTAGCTGGCCGGAGCCAGGCAAGTACCTATACCAATAAGTTACTTAGGAGTAAGTTAATAGGTAGTAGGAGGTAGACCTCCTACTCTGGTTCAGTGTATGAGAAGCAAACTGTCCTGCCAGCTATAATTATATTATTTGTCCCAACACAGGCAAATATATTGCTTACCGGGGGACACCATCCCTCCATCACCCTTAAATTATATGTACAGTTTTTATACAGGGTGGCTAAAATATAAGTGCATTCCCGTTGCCAGAGAGGTTTTGGATTTATACTGAGCAACTTTTTCTATGGGCCCAAAGACGAAATCGCGAAAAAAAATTTACCCTCCTATAGAAAATGGAGCAGCGAAAACGTATGAAAAAGCCAATTTTTTTTTGCGATTTCGGGTTTGGTCCCATAGTAAAAGTTGCTCAGTATAATCCCAAAACCTCCCTGGCAACGGGAATGCACTTATTTTTTTGTCACCGTGTATAATGTCCTAAGTATTTTTGAATAAATGTACCATCCACAAGAAAGTTCCGTATGCGGCCCGCCTTAGTTGCTGAAACGCTGAATTGCGATTATTTCTCTTTGCGTTTAGTTAATCAATTATTGTAATGTTGTTGGCGGAGACGTGTGCAGGGGTGCTTTTTGTGTGGGAAAACACGGCGAGTCTGGCTCTGGCTACGAGATAAATTGGCGTTAAGTATCACAGGCCAAACATATAAATTATTTATGTGTTAATAATTTAAGTTGTAGATAATATTGTGGATAATTTTTAAGGCGAAATATTTGACAAGCATAACAAGCAGGGTTTTTTTAGGGTCCGGTTTGAGGTCAAAAGGAAACGGAACCTTTTAAGATAATTCGTGTGGCCAATTTGGTCTGAAACTACTGGACCAAATAACTCGCAAAAAAACCATAAAAAATTGTATATCATATTGTGTGACACGTACACGTCAAATAGAAGGGCAAGACTTCAAAGGTATGATCAATGGTTTTGAAGTTATGTAAGAAAATAGGTGCAAATTTTAATTTATACACTGACCATTGACCATAAATCACTGTTATTGGCACCTGTTTTTTTTTCATCAACAATTGACACTTTTTTTTTCATGAACTTTCAGTTCCTTTTGAATGTAGAACATGCACTTATTAGGTACACACGAATGATCTTTTATATACCGTTAACTGTTATTTGTCTCTGAAAGATTTTTTTCCCTTTTTATATTATTGTTTATCAGAGATTTACCTGCACTTATGCTTTGGCTATATTTAAACAAACTTCTTTTATATTTATACGATTCCTTGGATCCGTGAAACGTGCACGAGTGGAACGAAAATCGCTTAGACCTACCTAAATAAATACCTACCTACCTACCTACCTACCTACCTACGACCTACATAAATTTAAAAACTTGCAATACAAATTTACGACAGTAATTTTTTTCAGCTAAGATAATGAAAAGAGATGCTATCAAAGCTATAAATGTTCATATACAAATATTATTGATATAAATGATATAAATAACATAACATCTGAAAGCGATGTAGTATACTAGGCTATGGCATAAAAATATACAAAAAACCGGCCAAGTGCGAGTCAGACTCGCGCACGAAGGGTTCCATACCATTACGCAAAAACAGCAAAAAAAAACCGTTTGTTGTATGGGAGTATGGGAGCCCCACTAAAATATTTATTTTATTTTATTTTATTTATAGTATTTGTTGTTATAGCGGCAACAGAATTACATCTTCTGTAAAAATTTCAACTGTCTAGCTATCACGGTTCATGAGATACAGCCTGGTGACAGACGGACAGACAGACAGACAGCGAAGTCTTAGTAATAGGGTCCCGTTTTTACCCTTTGGGTACGGAACCCTAAAAACTAAATAGAACCTATCTACTAAAACGGTATCCAATTTTATTTCCGGCAGACGGTGACTCGCAAGATCGACTTTCATAAAAATCAACATCAAAGATATCTCAAGGGCATCACATTGATTTCCTGCACTAAAATAATGAAAAGAAAGAAGAATTTTTTACTCAATAAAGCACCCTGCAGCAATATAAAGAGTTAGTTCAAACAAAATATTCATCGGTACAGAGCGGAGACGCTCTCACAATCTATCGCGATATAATGGAGCTGTTAAGGACAATATTCCGGGAAACGTATTGGATGCAGCCCGGCGAATGTGTAAGCGAGCGAAGACTCGGCCGGACTGGGGCACATTGGGAGGAAGAAAAGCTAGATATACTCGTAGTTCGCCATAGTTACTACAGAAACCGGCCCACTGCCTATTGTAAACTACATTACTCTAAAATAGAATTAAAAATCGGCAAAATTATAACAGCGCGATACTTATCTTAAGTTAATAAGTGACGCTGGCGTCCTAAACCCGCAATAATAAAACTGTAACCCGCAACCATATCTGTTGACTGCAAAAACACACAAACCAACAAGCTCTCGAGAGCTCTCATCTAATTATATACTCGTATGTATACGGTTTCTGTTCCATCTGTCGGAGATAAAAATGAACGCCGGAAAAAGTTTAGCCGGGCAGGGGTCAGTTTATTGTTTTATTTGTTTTTTTTTTTTTTTTTTGTTGCATTTTATAGCAACAGTAAAAATATACGTTAGCAAAATTTCTGTCTACGAGTATCTAGGCATTACAGACCCGCATCCTTTCAATACGCACTTAACCGTAAAAAGAACTCGGTTAAGTCGTGCTTTAAACGTGTCAACGCCTTATTTTAATGTAAGGAAACGCCCGGTTTCCTTGGATCCCTACGTACTCGACGTTAACACTTTCGAGTAATTTATTTGTTTCTGATTTGGCTCTAGTTTTTCATAATCCCCTGTGCACCTCGCGCTCAAACGAGTGATAAATCCGCCGCTACATCTGGCCAGGCGCTCGGTTCAATTTTATTACCATTCTCTCTCGGCGACTTATTTGATTCGCCGTCAAAGCCTTCGAGACGATCTTGGTTACATTATCTTCTTTACACTCCCGCCTTTTCTTACCTTATCTTATCACCGCTATCCTTTGCTGATCAGTCTACTCCTCGTTGCAACTGAGACGCAGATGCTAAGCGGATCTGTTGAGTGCGGCACGCTTTTAGTTCCGCGTGGTAGTTTTACTTACTTTAAATGTATATTCTATGCGTTTTATTCTGTGAAACAGTACCCCTAGTGTAAATTTCATTCGACAGCGTGACGTGACGTACGCGTTCGCGTTAAGTGTCATTTTGTATAGGATTTTGAGTTTCCAAAACGTCCCGCTTGGCGCGCTGTTCAAAATCCCATACAAAAATAGACAAAACGCGAACGCTCGTCACGCTATCGAATGAAATTTACACTAGTTTGTTTAACTGCATCGCTCAGGTGCAATTGGGTCAGAAGTTCAAAGTTAACAATCCATTTGCGCCTCATGACTTCAATCCTATAGTAATGTTTTCAAACTTCCAAAAGGTTTTTAAATTAAATAGTACATTATTGCAGAGGCCGGGAAAGCGCAATTCGTGGATGAGTTGCAAAGCAGAGTTTGACAAAGAAGACGAATCCACGAGTTGCTATTCCTGCCGAGGCGTATATAGTGCTTTTCTCCAAACATGCAAGGAAACAAGGTAAAATAATCATTATTCGATAACTCGAGAATATAGGTACTTTAAACAGTTTATAAACGCATCGCGCTGTGCTGCCTGCGGGTTAAAAAAAAGTAAGTTATTTAAGACACTTCGAAAACACCTTGCGTTATCCTTTTTTTACGCGTTATATTAGCTGTATACATTGATTTCTTAGTCTAAACATGCTTTTAAAAGGTAAAAAACAATACAGTAATAACTTCCCGTCCGCTAAAACTGTAGTATACGAATGTTTTTTTATAATTTGATTTTGACTTAATGAACATCTTCCCATACTAGTTTTGATACAATAAAGCGAACATTTCCGAGAATATTGGAGAAAAGCAATATTAATACAGCGTGTAACAAAAATATTGGGAATCCGTTTTAGGATCGGTATCGTCATCTGATTAGGAAAAAGTAGAAGAATAAATTTTTTACGAGAAAAGTGTCGTCCAAGTCAGCCAAATACAGAGGCCAAACATTTTTCGCGTCAAAAAATGTTTTCTTCTACTTTTCCCTAATTAGAATACTATACCGAAAATGCCCTTAAACGGATCGTCACTATTTTGTTACCTCTATTTGTATTATTTGTACGTAAAGCTGTTTAATTTATAATTTTAACTCTTTACGGGTGTCGAGCGGGTTCATCACTAGCAAAGTCAGGCCTCAGTACGGGTGGCGACTATTGTCGATTTTTTTAAACGAATGTGAACCTTCTGTCTTAGCGGTTATGGACTCAAATACAGTCGCATAAACAAATTTTTATCAAGTAGAAATGTCTGCGAGCGATTTATTTTATAATAAAGAAAAAATCTAAAAATTCACCTTTCAGCGACCTTTCGGAACATCGGTCCGATCTCTGCTACCAAGTACCAACTGAGCTATGGAGGCTGTCAGGACGCTTAGGTATTTCGCAGAATGATCTCAAGCTAATATCGCAATTTTTAAAAAAGGGCTTACGTTTTACACTAAATAAATGTCTAATATAACACTAGACGGGTTTTTGCACATAGTAATTGTATTTTATTTTAATTCAGCAGCCAACCATTATTCTTGATTTATGATATTTTACATAATTCTTTACAAAGTCATCCCGATTTTACGATACTGTGCGGAGAGCTTATCGATGTAGAATTTGTTTTGTTGGACAATAAAACGGTTTTACAACTCTTACAAAATATAACGCTGGCGCGAACGAGGAAATGGATTCAGTTAGTTTTGGTAGCTATATTTTTTTTATATTTTAATCAAGTTTATGCCATCTACTCGTATTTCATTTTCCTTATTTCGGTCTTTCTTTTTTTTGCTTCATACTCCAGTCTTTACCCTATAACTTGACTACAGGGTGTTTTTTAAACCCTTAGATATAATATTCCGCAAAGCGAATGTGTATACATTACAAACTGAACAACTTTCGCTCTGAACCTAAATCTTTAAATAACTAACTGATTAACCAATCATCAACTGATTATGTTTGGCTGTTTCATTCGGTTTTTTTAACGAATAAAAATCCAATATATCAGTAAATACTTGAAAATGTTTTACTCATAACCTTTTCAGTTATATTAACATTGGTTTTATGTACTATTTGGGATCCACGTCACACGAAAGCGGCCTTAAGTGGAGTTGACTTGGTGAGTTTAGAACGCGTATACTATTTATTACTAATGTCTGTACCCCTAGTGTAAATTTCATTCGATAGCGTCACGTGACGTACGCGTTTGCGTTAAGTGTCATTTTGTATGGGATTTTGAGTTTCCAAAACGTCCCGCTTGGCGCGCTGTTCAAAATCCCATACAAAAATTGAAATAACGCGAACGCACGTCACGTTATCGAAATAAATTTACACTAGGGGTTCTGTACCTAAGCTGTAGAGTGAGTTCTAACTCGCGAGGCCATTTTGAAAATAATCCTCACCTATTCAATTAATTGACAGAATATCAATTAAATAATTGACAGAATATCAATTAAATAATTGACAATAATAAATCAGTCTAATTATGGCACCTGCTCACATAGTTTTACGAGAATCGGTTAAGAAATACGACCCAAAAGAAGAAACGAAAATGAAGCGCAATAAGATAAAGTATTCATATTAATGTATATAACTAAGTAGTATGTTTTAGTATTAGTGTGAAACATGAAAAGAAAATACAATAAGACAATACTGGATCTCAGGCCTCTTCGTCTTGGTCTCCGTTTGACGCCTCAGGCCTTACGCAGCGTAGGTACTACTATGCCGCCCGCGGCGGGCAGCGGCCCGTCGCCCGAGGCGTTTGTTATGGTGTGTAAGGTGTGTTTCTAAATGTTCAGGAGCAGTCGTTCTCGCTCGGACGACCAAGGCCTTACGCTCCGTACAGTCACGTTTGACGGAAAATTTATGTTTTCCCATTGAATGTGACACTGTAGGCAGCATACAACGTTACTGGCTGGTACATTTAAAAAACCATCCAATGAATAAGAGAAGCATCGTGGAATTTATGGGGCCCATTACATTCCACGACTCTTCTCTTTACGAACAGACTCTATTAAATCGGTATAAATGAAAACCAAAACCATTTCATTGCGCTTTTGAGAACCAGCGGCGCTTAAACCTCGTCGTGCGTTGCCACAATGCCAACGATGCAACGATCACTTTATTAGCTGAATTGTGCTAAACTATCACGCTGTCATTATCGCTATAGCGTGACCATATGACATTATCTGATGAAAACCCTTATTGTTGATGGCGTTGGATGGTGAAGGTGTACCAAGAACCTAAAGTCATCCTTTTCTTGTGACACATAGAATAGTACCTCCCATGCACAGAATTATCACTGTATAACAAAACCGATATGTGACAGCGAAAGGTCAGGCACGTTGTCCCTCCCCAATTGCATGGCGCTTATGCCGAGTTCTCTTTCTCACTCTCTCTCTCTAGATTGTGCCATTAATGGCGGTCTTCACATTGGATGCAGATTTGCACACCGCTCCAATGTGTGAGCGGAACATCGCTATATACGCGCATAGCGCTTCACGCTCATACGCATCAGCTTGATAACTGCGAATGATAAGCTAAGAGAAGCCGCGAGCGCGCTCGAATAATTGATTGGAATTCCACGTTCGATTAAACTCATGTTTCAAAAAATATTGTGTTTACAGAAGATTTTAAGAGACAGAATAGGTAAAAATACAGTGGTATCATCGTTTGCTTTTCGGCTACCTCTTTGCAAACTTGCAGCAGCTGCTTCAGCTACCACTAGACACGAAATTATATCGATACTGGATATCCACGCACTCAGCGAGGTACCTACATTTATTTTTGACCATTATGTTTTTAATAAGCATTGCTTATATTTACATGCTGTACTTTGAATATTTCCCTATTTTCTAAAGGCGTTTTTAAAGCGACCAATTATTTTTATTTCTTATATGAACGCCATGTTTAGAGAGACTGCAGCGACAAGAAACATTTTTTTCAAGACTCATTACATGTCTATTTTTTGAGCCACATTCTATCCCTTTATCATATAAAATTGCTTTCTAAATATATTGTATGGCCGGCTTCAATTAGTAAAAATAGTTGTGCTTTGTTTGTTATTCCAATAAATAAACTTTTGACGCTACCTTCGAGTAATTCCGAAGCGGGTTATTCTTCATACCGGCTGGACACACTCGTCCAGAGACCCCGAGAGAGGCCGAGAACGAGTGTGTTACTGCTACTGATAAGGCGCGAATGGATACAGTCTCCACAGCAGGAACGCGGTCGAGACCTCACACACACTCCCAAAAGGGTGTCGAATGGAACCCACTACATGTCAGTTGTCAGACAATTTCGGAACTACCGGATATTCTGAAGTGATTCAGATTAGAAAAAGTTTTCTAATTATAACTGCCGCATGCCGAATGACTTGTGGGCCAAAATAACCACAGAGTGGGTGCCCCATGAGTCAAACCGGGGATCCGGCAGACCTCGTCGGCGATGGCGGGATAACTTGGACTCCTTTTTGAGCGACTGGCCAGATGTAGCTCAAAACCGGGAGGAGTGGAAGAAGAGGGGGGAGGCCTTTGCCCAGCAGTGGGACACAATAGGCTCGTAATAATAATTACATATTTTCAGACAAAAACCTGTTACTCGAGCTTGTTTCCCGCTATGTCACCCGTATTGGAGACAGATTTAACCATGCTGAATAAGATCTACGTAAACTACACAGATGACATAGACGATGATTTTATACTGGGCTCCCAGGCTTATGGCATAACGGTGTCTAAGATAGGTTACAATTATCGAAGAGATGCTGTTGCTTACGTTAATCGAGAAGTAAGGTTTATATCTTTTAGTTAATTAATACATTGTGAATTTTAGTTAATGAATACAATACAACTTTTTGCGATATAGGTATTTCATCTTGTAATATTATCAAATTTTCTTAACGGGTCTACATTAATTATAGAGGTTTTTTTATTTAGACATTTTTATGTAAACATGTGTGTATAGGACATAAAATATTCGTAGCTAAAAGTAACTTTGTTTCATAAAAAGTATAATAATCTCATGTTGGTAATAAACAAATGTCAGCAAACGTAATAATACCTAGGTATACCTTTGATTTGAGTAATGGAAACACAACCAATTGCTTTTGATGTAATTACATACTATTTTGAAAGGTGAACAAATGTAAACAATTCTTGTGTTTTTTGCAGTTCAGTTCCAAAACATACATGCGTATACAAGATATCCTGGACTTAAACGATATCGACGAAAACTCTTCTATATTGATTGTTAATGGATTTCATTATAAGGTAGGTAAAGCCCCATTTAGACGGAGCAAGAACATGAATTATTCGATACATTGCTAACTACAGAGTACAATGTCAGTTAATCCACTAAATATCGCAATGTAGGTAACGAAAATTGCATGTAAGTTCTTGAACCGCTTAAATGAGGCTTAAGTGATAATTTCAGTTGATAGGTTACCTACCATACTAATAATACCTATACTTGGGACTAAAAATCTTTCAGGTCCTGCATTCCACTTGTTCGTTTTGACAAGAAACGCTAATAATGATGACTGCCCATAAACACCAAGTCAAAAGATATGGAGATACTTTATCGATATAAATCTCAATTTTTTTTAACCTATCTCAAATAAAAATTATTTATTGTTTGAATGTGCGTGGTTATAAATAGTACAGTACAGACATTAGTCAGCCAGAATTTGGCGTACAATACTCGGACTCTCAATATGCATATCAAAAAACAAAGAGACATAACAATGGCCACTTTAATGCTGTATAAAACCTTCCTTAACTTCAGGGCACCTGGGAATCCCCCTTCGAGCATTCTTCAACAAAAAGCAAGCAATTCCGCAGTGGAAAAAAAAATATAAATATAGAAATGATGCAAAAAATGACACAAAGTTTGTTCTTGAGCGATCCAAATGCTAAATTTAAGGTAATGTCATGTAGGCACTTGTTAAATTCGACGAAAATTTCACTACTTTTCTGCCCCACTATTAGGCAACACAGCAGTAAAGCTACGGTAAAAGCAGGTTAAATTAAATAAACAATTGTAAGAAATGTTTCCAATGACTGTTGATAATTACAGCTTCTGTGTGGTCCCCACCACAGTGATAAAGATCTTTACACCTAAATTTTAATTTAGGCTCATACTTTCGATGTCCATTTGATGACCTACTTTAATAATTAGGTACCTACCTAACATAAAATCGTAATCTTTTTTACTATCAAAAGATATAAGAAAATAGGTAATTTTGTAGCCGCATTGTACAATTATCACTAAAAGTAGCGGATCAGACTACGCGTCAAAAGTATCTACTATCAATTACATAATATGTTAGCAAAAATATCAGTGTCTATGTATATAACATTTAAAACCTTCGCGCTTTGAATACATATTAAATCACATTTATAATCGGGTCTATCGCGAATTTATTTTGTTACCTTTATTTACCGACGTTTCGTTCGACACAACACTGGCCGTGGTCGCGGCTAACTGACGTCCCAGCAAAATGTCAAAACACACACAGCAAAATGTCACACAAATATCTGTTTTGACATTTTGCTAGGACGTCAGTTAGCCGCGACCACGACCAGTGAAACCTGTGTCGAAAAATCAGTAAATGAAGGTAACAAAATAAATTCACGATAGACCCGATTATAAATGTGATTAAATACATATGTCTGTGTATGTAGAGGTTTAGATTGCCAGAAATATTTTTTATCGCGAACTGTAGACATATACATATCTCGGTTTGTAAAAGTATTCGAGGGTGGTTAGATACTTTTGGTACGTTGTTTCATCCGCTACTTTTGATGTTGACTGTGTAACTACTTATATCACCAAATGCTTGTATTAATTTCAGGCTATTTCCTTACATCTATCTCAATTTGATATGGTCATGACGTTCCTGTTACCATACCGCAATTCGAGCATTATCGAGCTTCTAAACACTATGTCAAAAAATCCAAACTTTATTGAGATATTGAATAAGAGAATGCAATGGAAAGTCGTTAACGTTGCTCTTCCGAAATTTAAAATAAAAACGTGCTTGGATTGGACGCCTTATTTAAAGCAGGTGAATTTGTCATCTAAGGTATCGAAATTGGATAAATCAGATAAGAACTATATATATATAGTTCTTGCATATATACTTACCTACCTATAGTATATATACTTACCTTCTATATAATTTTGAGACTATCAATAACCTATTTTAGATTTAAGCTTAATTTCCTTTACGTAGTACCACTGTATATATCTTTTATGTGAATAAAGTGTTTATAAATTTCAATATACAGATGTGAAAAAAAAAAATCATCAGACTTGCTCATAAAGCGTGGTATTTCACGCAGGTTTAAGTATCTGGAGAAATAACAATAAAATCATAGGGAGGTTGAGGAGGTGAGGAGGAAATAGAATCTTTCACATGAACCTTTTATGTGTGAATCAAGTTACATTTGAATGATTTAATAGCTAGATTACTTTAAACCGGGTCACTCACGTATTATTGTCGAATAGCTGATTAAATATGTTTTACACAATTTTAAATCATGGCTATGTATATCAAATTGCTCTCTACCCTTCATGCTTATATCCCACCCACACCCACACCCACCCACAGACCTGTAATTTTATGCTTATACACGGTGTTTCCTGTAACAAGAGCAATAAATTAAACTGGAGGCTGTACGCCTCAAACTGACCAGCATTTTGTTCAGCACCTTTTTAATTTTTTTTTTTTTTTTTACCTTTTTCATACTAATTAAATATTATTTTCAATGTACGCTGCCATCTGTGTGTTTGACGTTGCTTGTCACCCTTTAAACATAACAAATTTTGCAATACATTGCGTCTTAGAACAAACTTTAAAGTGTAATGAAAATCAAAACACAAGTTATTTTTAAAAGTTGCTGAACAAATGTTGGTCAGTTTGAGGAGTACAGCCTACAGCTTAATTTAATGCTCCTGTTACAGGAAACACCCGGTATACCAAACAGTAAACAAAATGGCGGACGATATTTGTCATTAATAAGATCAAAACTCGCATATAACTTAATATTTACTCACATAGATATTAAGCTTAAATCTTATAACAAATATGTTTTCGCAAAGCTCGATTTAAACTTATTATAAATGGGTTTTTATTGTATGGAGTGAGCACTCTAAAGGCCACTTGCACGAATCCTGGGTTAGCCACTAAGTTAGTGGCTAAACCTGGATGGCGCAAGTGGCCCTAAGCCTACTTGTTTCACTATGCTCTCGTTAATAATTTTGCCCATACCTCCCTTATTGCACAGATCGGTCTTAACCTGACAACTCATATGGAAAACACTGGTCTGAATGGTATCTTGACAGATGAAGATGCTGGACCCGATATGTACGTTAGTAAGGCGAAACAAAAAGTTTTCGTAGAAATCGACGAAAGTCCCAGGTGGAATAAGCCAGGTAAGTAAGTAATCGAACTTAAACTATCGTGAGACATATTTCAAAATATTTAGATCAGTACGGTTTTTACTCACTATTATTTTTGGTCGCTTTTGGCGACATGTTTCGGATTCTTTGGGAATCCTTCCTCAGGCACGAGTGTCCGCGGCGGTTGTACGTCGTGCACTGCCAAATAATAGTGAGTAAAAACCGTACTGATCTAAATATTTTCAGGTAAGTAAGTATTTAAAGTTTACAGATTTAACTGATTTAAATGTAGATTGTAGGTATATTAAAATGTACTTATGATACCGTTATCCAAAATGAAATTTACGAGTATCAAAGGTTTTTATCCTACACTACTATTACTGATATTTTTAATTTTAAACGATCACGAGGGAATTTTCATTTCAATGATAGAACACATCGAGTGAAATTTAATTAGTACTAAAACTGGTGCTAGTTGTTCAATTCTCATAATAATATTGGTTTATAGTAGAAAAATGTTCCTCGATGTAAAAAATATATTTAGTTAGCAATATAATCCCTCAAATATAGGCCCTGTGATTCAAAGCAATGTTTTACTTTTCTGCCTCATGCCTCCATATATCTACAATTAAAGTCGCAAACCGATATAAATGTTACATACGAAGGAAAAAATTACCGAGGCCTCCAGTGTCCAGAGCTGGAATTGAACCAGCGTCCTCTGTTTACCGGACAGATGCCTGAACCGCTCGGCCATCCGGTCCGGTTAAATAGTAGTGTGACTCTACTTGAAATAACACAAATTAAAATGTAAATGTTCTTAGTTGTTTCAAAATTCTCGAATCGCAGAAATTATAGCCTAGAGGTTAGAGTCGGACCGCACTAGCTCAGCACAGACTTTGCAATGACAAAGTATGAGGTATCACCATAAATGCAAACCACCTCAAATATAAATGAAAAGAATGACGTTTAAATGACATGCCACACTTTGTTCTATCAAAGCCGGCGCAGTTTAAATGGGAGCAGGGATCGTTACCGGTATAAGAACTTAAAATCAAAATATCACGTAGCATTCGAAATATTTCTTTGATATTGTAGAATGGTATTTAGGTAATAAGGACAATCACCTAAATGAAATGGAAAAATATACATAAACAACTGAGATACCGAAATTGATTTGTTTGTATGAAAATATACCGGTATTCGATCCCTGGATGGGAGACATGATACGCCACCATGTTGTGATTTTAGTGGGCTTTGCCGAAACGCCGCAAGTTATACCGGAATTAGAGCAACCAGAATCGCCTCCCGTGCACCTGGAGGACTTCACAGTTGATGGTCCGTTCTTCTTTACTGTCACTATGACTGTCCGTCAAGCGAAGAGAAAAATAGCAACAAAAAACTTTCAAGTGCTCAACGGAATTTACTATGGGCCGGAGTGAAGTCAAAATAAAACCGTTAGGTAGGTATAACAACAAACAATAAATCCAAAATTCAATTCTATTTTTTTTGGTATATTTTTATAACGGTTAAACAAATAAACATAAAACGTAAACTGCATAACATCAAACAACAAAAACCAAACAAGTTGTTCTAACTAAAATAAATAATAAATTGTGTGGAGATATTGTAACCTTGGAGCACGACGCAGTTTCGCACTTGATGGTTTTCTAGGATTTTTTTACCTCAATGGGAACTACAACTAACTTAACCGTTAAACTTTGAAAAAGCAAAACTGAATCAAGCAACGAAAGAGCCTTCGTCGACCAACTGACGATATTTATTATTGCGTACCTATTACGAGAGAAGATTCCTGGCTTTTACAATGTAACTCAGTAACGGTCAGATTGTTTACAGATTTCGTTTCATTCACCATACATTAAATTCGAATTCGCTGCCCTGCATCCCAGCACGGTTCTCCGTACCGTACCTCCCGTGCATAGCCTTAAGATCATTATCCCCTGACATTGAACAGGTTTCATGTCATTTCTTCACCGTCCAGGCAATCCGGCTTTGTAATGATCAAATTGCGCAAATATATGTTTTATAAAGTTCAATTATTGCCTTCATAAAGTTTCAATATGGGTATACACATGTTTATTAGGATGTAACATCTTAGGCGTAAGAATCTGCCGTTTGTAAAATTGCCGAAGGCAAATTGTAAAAAGTCAGCATTTTGTAAAATACCTTATGACATTAACAGCGCCGTTTCCAATTTGCCGCGACATTTTGGTCAAATTAGTTATTTAATTTACCACGCGTGACGTTGCTCATCAAAACTATGAAAAACGCTGGGGTGTCCATCAAATCTGGAGTCCATCGGACTTATTAGAGGCTCGTGGGACGGGGGAGGCTTTTGGATCAAGGTGGCGCCGGCGCTGCGGAAGAGCAGCCCTTCCGCCCTCGCGCGACGAAGCACGGTCATTACACTCGGCTCCGCAGCTCTAGGGGTAGGGCAGACAAGACCACGTGAATAGTGGGGTGCTCTGATTTGGTTTTAGGTGGTATAAAAATTAATATAAATTGATAAAATAGCAAACCATGGTCATCCTCAGACAATCATCACGTTTACGTTGACACTATTGAGCGCACTTACAATTTGCCTTCGGCAATTTGTAGACGTGAAAAGTTTGTAAAATGACGACGCCGTTCGTAAAATGCCGAATCTTACAATTTGCCTGCGACATATATATGTATGTAATATCAATTATTGTTTTGTGTTACAATCGAATTTATTTTACTCTTAACTATTTTAAGTAATTAGGTTTGAATCACAATATTCATTTATATTCTTGATTTAGTCGAAATTGTTTTTTTTAATACATTTAAAAAGTGTTTATACACATACGAGTACCTACTCTTTTAAAATAAAACTGTAAATGTCGATCGCAACCTCTGTTCAACACATTTTTAATGAATGTACATAGACGTAGTAGGGTGATAAAGGGTTAATATTTAGACACACGACACCCAATCATTTCTATTACAACTTTAATTGCCAAAATGGACTAATAAAGTGACATAAAGGACAATAATGGCTAACTACGAGCGCGTGGCAGAAGCGTGCCTGTTGAATTACTCAGGGTAGCAAGGGGTAAGCAGGTCACTCTTTAAAAGTTCTAAATTACATTCATATTTATTAGCTTTTTGATTATAGGGGCGAATTATTATCTAGATCGGTACTCAATGTACGATATAGGTAAATCTTACACTTATAGGTAACTTTAAAAAATTTCTTTAGGCACATATTAGAGTTAGACCAAGAAAAGTTCAACGATTTTGATAGAACACGCAGTGCAAGTGTTATTTTTAACGTCAAACTTCTATGAAATTATGACATATAAATAACACTTGCACTGCGTATGCTATCAAAATTGTTGCAGACTTATCTTGGTCTAACTCTATTCAGTTAGCTCGAGAGTTCGATAATTGTCACCCAGGAGATATCACCTGTCGGATAGAGGTCAAAAGCCAATTCGATTTCTCCACTAAAGCACAGACTTGTTACTCCAGTCATTTTACTGTCCGCTCATACTTCCTATGAAATAATTTATGATAGCTAAATTATCTACTTAGTGTATTGGATACATAGTGATTCTTATTACGTACGAAATAGAATCGAACAAAATATCGTTATATACACACATATTTATTCAGTAGGATTCTTATGAAATTTCATTTTTTTGTATTTGCCATACCACGCTCATGTCACGTTTCATATTAATTAAGCAATTTAAGCTTGATGTTATTTTAAAAAGAAGAGCTTATCTTCAATTGTGTGGAAGCAGTTTTTCAGCGGTGGGTTCGTATGACTTAACTCTTAGGACAATACAAACACAATACGTCAACATAAACTATTCAAAATCTGTTAATCTTTAATTATTCTCTCATCCCAATACAACAAAAACTACTTGCACAATCATAGCCCCAGGACATAAATTTTATTATCCTATACACTAAATAACAATCATCCCTTAGATATTATTCAGGGGCGCCACTCTATATGCATGACAATTTAGTCTACAATATTCAAATCGCAGTAACAATGAAGGGCAATTATCAAGGCGCTACATCGCTCCAGGCTTTTGTAACTCGTAAGTATGCAGATGAGGTGTTGATATTTTGATTGTTTATTTAGATGTAAGACAGACTACAGTGTTGCTATTATATTAGAAATAGTAACACTGTAGGCCACAGCGCGCGGTTGTTTCATGCGATAAACGCTGAACGCATGCGTTAAGAGACTCCGGCAAGCTCGACCGAATTTCACCTTCCCATACAAATACAAACGGAGTTTCGTTCTCATTTTAAAACTACGTGTTGGAATGAAATGAAACTTTTTACATAGAATGACATGAAGTATATCTAGGTCTTTAATTAGTTTATATAGCTCTAGTATATAAAACAAACGAAATAGAGCAAAAACAAGTTTTGTATGAAAAACTTAATACGTTGTATTTTTTTTACTATTGTATCTGAAGTTAAATAAACTAATTTCGTCCTTATGGTAAGCGACAAAATGGTACGTTTTGACTGAAATGTCAAATGATTTAATTAATAAATTAACAATTAAATCTACGAATACAAATATTTACAGACATAGATATATCTTATCCTATTGTAAGTACAAAGTAAAATGAGAGCGGAACTACGTTTGTATGGAGAACCGAGCTTGCCGAGGACTCTTAACGAAATATTTTAAAAATGACAATGCGCGTACCGCTGCTTTTACCGCGTAAAACAATATATGTAGTGTAATTATCTATTGTAAAATCTAATTTTTCCTACATTGCGTTAATCGCACGCATTCAACGCTGCGTTTATCGCGTAAATCAACCGCGCGCTTTACTTATCCATATGTGTTCGTCCACATAGGCTCAACTTATCAAGAAAATCTTTGAGGATAAACTTTGTGTATTGATCGTCTTACTCGGAGGCAAGCTTGAACCTGAAGCGGCACCTATAGGCAGAGCCCATTAATTCGGCAGGCCAGCCCACCGCACCTACATCATGCCTAGCATAGCCTAGTCCTGTACGGTGCGCAGAAAAATCGAGCCCCGCGCGCACTCTGACAGGAGGTCATTTGTTAATTCGTTGAAATATGGTGGCAGGCGACGGCTATTCATTATAAGGCCGCTCGTTTACGCCACACGTGTGCTGTACGGTTTGCAGCTGACTGTGGATGGCTGCTTTTGAGTGATGTTGTTTGAAAAACTTTCCCTTGATTTGAACGGGGACGGATTGTATAACGTTTTCTTGACTCGTTCTTACATGGGTATTAAAATTCATATATTACAAATAGTTTTTTTAGATTTTTAAATAGGGATTTTAATAAATAAATATTTTTTATAAAAATCTTGGAAACAACGTCTCAAACTGTACACAAGTAATTAGTAGGCTAATAAGTAGGCTAAAAGTTTGTGATAAATGTATGTAGTTAGGTAATAATTTTATATAGCATCTATTGGTTTGTTTGGATGTGTAATTCTAGTTTTCCAATAGATTTCTACAGCGATTTTTAATTCTGATGAGTTTTCCCAGCTTTTTATTAGTACTTTCCAATGAATTTGAAAACCTTCACCAACAAGGCAGTCTCAAAATAATATTAGGTAAGTAGCATTTGTATACATTCTAATTCTAATGTTATATTTTATTAAATACGCGAACACTTTGAAGCAAAGATGATGAAAATGAAAATTAACTTGAAAATTTTAAAATAAATCAAATACTAGAAACCCAAGATTGCCATTTAATCTTATTAGAATTTTGAAAGTCTAAAAACAAACAGACTACTTTTACACTTGACTTTTTAAGACAGATATTATGTAAAATAAATATTTTCTTAACTGACTTTTTTGCCGATGCTACAGTCGGTGCAACCGCTTGTGCAATTGCTACAATCTACATTCTCTCGCTCTGTACCGGTACATTACCCGCATAGCCGTCCCTTTCCCACGTGGAGTGCAATTTTATCGTTGTACATAGTTAGGCCTGCAGAACTTTGGGTACGTAATTAAATATTTTGTAAAAATGGTGGCCGTAGGTTTAACTGAGCGTGTATCATTAAAATTCTTTGTCGAAATTATGATTTCGGTATTTTTATATACTAATGGCATTATTCATAATAGCGCTACAAGTCTCAATTAGCTATATTACTTAATCGTTTATCTTAATGTGAAGGGTACACGGAAAGAACATGTCTAGTCACTTTAGTACAATGGAACAATGTCAAAATGTATGTTAATTCCGTGATAAGGTTTTTTTTAACAAAAAAGAAGTTGTGTTAGATATATCATACAGTGGTAGCAAAAGATGTAAAGAATAGTTCATGAAGAGCTCTACATTATGAGATAAAAGTGACTAGACATGTTCTTTCCGTGTACCCTTCATGTATTTGCAAGAAAGGGATAAAACGTAAGTTTAATAATTGAGCCTTGTAAAGTTTTATGAATAAGGCGTACTTAATTCATGTCAAAATTTACACGTTCTAATGAATCAGTGTATAATTCAAGTCGAAAACCATGTTATGGTAGCTTGGCGGAACAGGCTTTAGGTTACTTTTCGCTCATGTCGTCGCAGACATGGATATATTTGGTATCAGTACATTCAGTATGATGTCCTGAACACAAATATATGAGATAACAAGCGCGAAAGTGGTGGGGGTAGTTGCTGTGACGTCATAAAGTCGGCAGTACAAGTTTTTTCCTTTTTTTCTAAATCATACCACGTGGGGTACCAAATGAAAGGGCTTTGTGAGTAGATCACAAATACATACTGTAACATTTTCACTTTTTGGTCTAACAAATTATTAGAAAACGTTCGAAAATTTCACAATCCACAGTTGACTTTGAACTGCTCTAAATTGAAAATGACTGAATGGATTATTCCAAATTACATTCCGAATGACTGTGAATATCCTCTATATAATGTCAAAACATAATTTATTTATTTATTTATTTAAATATGAAACAAACGGTCATACATAAAATATTGTTACAGTTTCTTCTCTTAGTCTAGACCTATAGTTTCCATTTTTATTAAACATATCTTTATATATAGCACGAAAAAGTACCTATCTTGGCTTAAGTTCAGCAGATTAGTAAAAGGTTACACAGAATTTGCGAATAGGTATCGACAAACATGACATAATAGGTATATTAACACTTTTAGATATTGACAGATCGCGGCTAGATTTACATACTAGTCCTGAATAAAAAATTTATTGAGCCTATGGTACAATTAAATATGTCTACATTTTTTACCAGATAATTAACCAGATATATCCAAAAATAAAAAAAGTACATCAAGTTGAATAACAGTATAATTTTCTATTACACTGCAACTATAACCTGACACATAAAATAAAATATAAAACACAACAATAACAAATAAAAAACCTGACTGTTTACATATATTTTTGAAATTTTTGAATTTTTGAAATAAAGCCCTTTTCCGCAAGTTGTTAATATACCTATATATCAATTAAGCATACTTACATTATTTCACTTCCCTCAGACTTACCGCAATACTCTTGTTCAGAAGTACCGTAAAATTTAGTAAAAATAGACGTGTTGCCTCCCTGTCACATTTACGTACGAATATACGAGTGCGATAAGGAGGCAACACGTCGAACGTAGTTCGCGGTAGATCCTCTCATGCGCGAGAGGGTTACCAAAAATAAACACTTTTTTAGTTACACAAAATGTTTTAACAATTTTTATTATTTGCACACCGACACATTGGCGCTCACATAATTGGGTAATTGACTAATTGAGTACTTAAATGTTTGAGTTTAATCTCATTATAAACTTTAACTCTTTCAAAATACAGTTCAAATTTTATTGCCATTATCCCTTACAACCCGACCCAATGTGAACCAACACTGGTATTGAATGACCAATAAGCTTTATTATAGCTAATGGAAGCACATAGCACACATAGGCACATACTACCCAAGCATTGCGATGCCCCGCACGGCCGCGGGTGAATATGGAATGACCCGTGGGTGACTATATGCTTTGCATATAATATACTTCCCTGATTACATAATGCATCATCTTAGCAGAGAGAACTTATGTGTTATGATCTTATGGTTTTAGGGGCATCACAATGCCCGTTGAATAATATGAGTGGTTACGTGTTCGGGCTTAACTCTTCTTTGCATGATTTTTTTCTTTTTGCCCGAAATGAATATATGTGTCTCGTAATTGCTTGCTGATTTTGGGAAATACAGTAAAAAAAATATGACTTCTAGCTTTACTGCGAAATCAGTTTTGGAAGTTGAATAATCACTGAAAATTATATATTTACATAAATATTATTTAGCCTATGCAACTTCTAACACTGATTTCACAGTAAAAATCGTTGTTATAATTTTTTTTTACTGTTTTTCCTAGAATCAGCAAATAATTACGGGCAAGAAGAAAAAAACATGCATAGTAGACACTTTAACCTTCCTCAAGAATCACTCTATTGATAGGTGAAAACCGCATGAAAATCCGCTCAGCAGTTTTCGAGTTTATCACGACAATCGACATACTGACATACATTCTACACTTTTGATACGTATTACATGAAGTAATAAACTGAAACATGTCCCTTCTTTCCGAGCCATTTTGTCTATTCGTTGTTTATTATCTTATCAGTATCAGTGGATGAATCTCCTGCATTGATATATATATATGTACCTACATTGAATTATGAAATGCTGCACAAATATAAGTATAAGTTTGTCAATAACCATGGTACATAGTTCGTTAAAATTTGTTTGAATGTTAAAGTTTATGACCAGGGGCGAACCACCATGATTTAGACTTTATTAAAAAATGGTGAAATAAAATTTTGCGTAATTTCTATCATTTTTCTGCGTTATTAAGGATTAATCACGGCAAACGTTTCTTATCCTCTTAAAAATAGTTAGCGCCATTCTTCCAAACCTTTGCTTCTTTCAGGATTTAATGTACGCCCTCGCCGTAAATATGTCATCTTGTTCCCTTGTGGCACAATAGACTATTAAACATTTCCTTTTCCTCGCACTTATTTACATTTACAAGTGCGAAAGAGTTAAGGATCACGTTAGACCGGGCCGCGTCCGGGCCGGAGCTTCCGACGATTCGTTTTTACGTGATCACCTGTCATGTCATAGAAAAGTAAGCGCCGGAAGCTCCGGCCCGGACACGGCCCGGTCTAACGAGAGTCATCCTTTAATAATATAAATAATTTTGAATTATTCATAAAACATAATTATCAATAGTACCCGAACTCTGAACCATCAATATCACTTCGCAATTTCGGGATCGGATTCCAATTACACCTAACCGGATTGAGCTAAGCGGAGTTTTGCGAGTTAAAGACAAACAGGCAACTATGCAGACGGCCTGAGATCCATTTAATTAATACAAATTCGCTGCGAGTTGCAGTTTCACTCAAACACATTAGGGGATATTAGTTCCACCCAAATGCCATTAACTTTTGAATATCAAATTTAAGGTTTAAGTTATAAACTGAAATAGATTTCATATATTAAAGAAAAAGTGACGTAGCCCTCCAGTGGTAAAGGCCGGATTCGAACCGGCGTCTTTAGCAATTCGGGCGTACGCCTTAAACCCCTAGGCCTCCCCACCCCGCCACGGCGGAACCCGTCCCAATTTCTCGACTATATGCCATCTTATTAATTGACCCAAAATATTTAATAAAAAAAAATATTTGATTCGTTCCCAAACTTGCGTTAAGGTTTAATATTAGATTCGGATTCAAACTGCATAACCGTAATTGTTGTTGTTTACTGCTAGAGCAATCTCTCGTGATAAAATAATGATGAGTTCAACATTCTAACCACGACAGCGGCAACTAATCTTGACGCAATAGCTAATGCTGGTGCAGTCTGAATCCAAATGTCACCTTTAAGGTGACTGTCCATTTTTGACTGCCGCTGCACTGCAGTTGCGACGTTACGCGGTGCCGCACTACTGTAGCAACACGACTGCGGCTGTTGCGGCGTGCAGTCGCGACAGCGTTCGTTGATGGCTTGTCAATGTCAAGTCATAAAATACTAATTTACTTTTGTATTTTTTACGTGAAGAAGCGAGTGAAGATAATGCTACAAGCTACATGAAAAAGAAGACCAGTTTGCCTTTCTACAACAGTCAGAGTCCGACGAAGGCAGCTACGCAATATTAATAAAAAATCTGATATTTAATGGTGATCGTTAATTCAGGGAATATTGCCGATTAAATGAAAAGCATTTCAACATTGAATGAGACTTAATAATTGACGAAATACAATCAAATTACTCAAATGAAATTAATGCAGAGGAAAAATTATTCTTAACATTAAGGTAAGTTCACAATGTGAAATTTTCTTCCCCATCCTCTTGCCTAAATGCGTGACCACCAGGTGACCACCGCACACAGCAATCCGATGTGATGAATAAAATTATTTGTAAGAGCTTTAAGTAATTGCGCAATTTACACTTCATATTGTCAAGTTTCCTATTTATTTGAAACAAACACAAATTAAAATCCCTCTTGTGTTGCAGGTGTCCATGGGCGGCGTGCATCCATATAAAACTTGACGGGCGAGATAAGAAATCCTTTATGAAGAAAGCTATTTCCCTCACCTTGGCCGATAGAAAGAACTTCTAATAAATTAATTTGAATAATAAATGGTTTCCTCGTGTTGGTGTGATGAAAAATTGCGTGTTGCACTGTAACAAAGTTTGTTTAACCCTCATGCCTTAAGAGGCCGGTGTCGATTTTAGTCGCAAAAATGTAAAATTGATAGATTTAGTCGGTGAAATTGTACACCTTTTGTTACCTAATTAAAATAACAAGTACTGGTTTCTATTAGCACGTCTTCTTATCTTAACTTTTATCAAATCAATTTTTTGAAAACAGACTGACTAAATTAGTAATGTTTGCTTTTCTGATGGACGTTTAGGTCAACGCGCGTAAAGCACTGATTTTGTCGCTCTTATTTGTAAATTTCGTAAAGTTTGGACGGCTAAACATGGTAATTTTGTATTACACATATCCTGTACTTGACGTTTATCAGACTACATTTTTATTATTATGACTTTGAAGTAGTGTAAATGAAAGTTAGACGAAATCAATTTTCTCCAGAAATTACTTTAAAACAAATGACAATTTCTCTGAAAATCGACTTAATTTCAACGTAATTTTGATACTTAAACAATCTGCAACATTTGCTGAAACTATTCTTATACATCAATTTGTATAATTTACCACCATAAATTTTTGATGAATTTTTAAAAACTGCCCTTTCTTTTCTTATGTTACCGGTGGCGCACGCTCGCGACCTCATTATTAAAAGGCAAGATGAGAACACGTGCTAATAGAAACCAATACTTGTTATTTATATATTACGTAACAAAACGTGTATAATTTCAACGACTAAATCTATCAATTTTAAATTTTTGCTCCAAGATCGACTACGGCCTCTTAAGACAACCCGCAACTGTCAATATTCTAAATTTTAAACCATTCGCTTCTCTTGTGGTTCAATTTTGTATCCTTTCGTATGTTTGGATATCAATATATTACCAGGACCAGTAGGTATTAAACAACATCTTTGCTCCTTGTAATAAAAATAATGATTGCTTCGTTTATTTAGCTCAGGAATGGCTTTGCAAATTTTGCAATGACAAAATTAGAAAGTGTCGCCATAAACGACATTATATAATATGATATTACGACTAGAGTTGCCAGGAATATTCGGCAACTATTCGGCCTATTCGGCCACTTTGCCGAATATTCGGTATTCTATTTGCCTCTCTATCGCTCGTGCCCTGTCGAGCTTATAGCTATCCTCGCAAAACAACGAAAAAATAAAAGAACAGTTTATTTAATGAATTTATCATGAAATGATAAAAAAAATCACGTAGGAAAATATAGCTTGGCCAGGATTAGGAAATATTACGCGAAACTGCGTAGGGGCGCCAGGGCGCCACTACCACAATCTGAGGGTCTATCGCAAACCAAGATGAAAATCGAAATTTCGTTATTTAACATCTCTGTCACTCTTGCATATTCGAGCGATAAAGAGGCAGATACCGAAATTTCGGATTCGCGTTTTCCGGTAGGTCCTCTGTAAACAAACCGCCTTGATGCATCAATGTCATATTTTGTTATCTCTGAAAACTTGTCAAAAACCTATTAAAGGTACAGTATGTATACGTTACTGTATGGTTTACTAAAAAGGCTAGTCCTGCACTCTGGTGGCAGAACATTACAGTAATATCCCCTTTTGTCTTAGGCTAGTATACTAGTACCTAAAGGAAATGGATGAGTAGATTTTTGTTTGTTCTTATTTACTGACAAATTATTTAGCGTCCTAACTATTTTCCCCTCTGCCGAGGTACAAGATCAATTGTGCATGCATACAACTAGCGCGGTGCGTGTTGTACACAATTATTGTGTGCAACACACAAGTTTCCTAACTGGCTCTGTGATATGGCTCAATATAGATTAGCAAAAAAGTTTACAGTAGGGACAGTCGCCATCAGATATATCGGAGCGACCGAGGTGCTAAAAATATCTGAACATGCACTCTAGCGCCTTGACAATAAAGGCGTGTTCAGATATTTGTGAGCTCCTTGGCCGACCCGATATATCTGCGATATATGGCGACTGTACCATCGGGGTTGTATATCCTTGGGTGTAATAAGCTCCTTATTAGAATGTAGTGGTTAATCCTCTTTGCTTCGAACTACTAATATCTGTGACCCAAAGACATTTTAGTGCAGGTGACAGATTTGACGTGCGGTCTGCAGCCGCAGTTGCAATAATACACTACATATACATACATACATATACATATAATCACGCCTATTTCCCGGAGGGGTAGGCAGAGACCACGGATTTCCACTTGCTGCGATCCTGACATACCTCTTTCGCTTCCTTCACTTTCATAACATTCCTCATACACGCTCGCCGGTTTAGGGTGCTCTTGACCTGGCCTTTCTTCAGGATTTCCCCGATCTGATCAGAGAAAGTCCGCCGAGGTCTGCCCCTTCCAACACACACACAATCACACTTCCAATACACTAAATACGCAAAAATGGCCACGCTACGTGCAGTCGGTCTTGTCATTAATTTTACTATGGAAATTGACAATAACACCGACGTGTCGGAGCAGTAGTGCAGCGGCGGTCGGGAAAACGTTAAAATCACCATATTACGTGCAGTCGATATTGTCATTCATTTTACTATGGAAATTGACAATAACACCGACGCGTTCAGGCCGCTGCAGTAGTGTCGGAGCAGTAACGCAGCTGCGGTTGGAAATGGACTGTCACCTTTAAAGTGATGTTCGGATGGCAGCTGCATCACTGTTGCTGCATCACTTTGACACAGGCGAAGTCACTGTCCCTATTATCTATCACTATCTCCTTGATAAAAATATAATGGAATAATATTCTAATCACGACAGTAATGCGGCAATGACCTCAACGCAATTTATCAAGGAAATTGACAGTGATATCGCCTGCGTCAACACCGCAGCATTAACGCCGCAATAGTACCTAACGCTGCTGCAGTGCTAATCCGAAAGTCACCTTTACGTGAAATCTATAACGACTTAGAATAAGTAGGGTAACCAGTTCTAGTTTTCTTAAGTGTATGAAATTATTGGCGCTAGTAACTGAATATGAAAAATGAAAAAAGTTTAGGTGGGACTAGCGCGTTGGTGTGGTCTTCCTACTAACAAACTTTGCTGCGAGCGGGCTTTTAATTTTGAAGTAAGGCTAAATGGTCATTTTTACCCGGGGACCTTTTAGCCTCGCCCTACCCAAAATATAAGCTTAATATTCAATACTAGCTTTTGACCGCGACTTCGTCTGCGTGGACTTAGTAACAGCAGCTAATGTAAGTATAGCGCCTGGATAAAGTCTCATGGCAATAATTTAATTTGAGCATATGCACACGAATTATTAGGCAATTCATTAATTATCTCAATTACACCCCGCTTTTCACCCTCTTAAGGGATGATTTTCGGGATAAAAACTATCCTATGTCCGACTCGGGGACTCAAACTATTTCGGTGACAAATTTCAACTAAATAGGTTCAGCGGTTTAAGCGTGAAGAGGTAACACACAGACAGACAGACTTTCGCATTTATAATATTAGTGTGGATTTAAGAGTTAATTTAGTGCTAGTTAGTGACCGCAAATATTCCCATATCACAATCAGCTACATTTTGTTTGATATGCAACACCTCGTTAACGGCTATTGTCCGCCATTTTGAAACGACTGTGATGATATATTTAATTCATGAATCCCCGCTTTGACGATCTCCGTGTAAATTACTATTGCGTGTAATCTCGATCTGAATTTCAATTTTATTTTAAATAAGCCGCTATTTATTGATATTTTCAACCGACTTTCAAAAAAAAGACGGCCCCGAGTCGACTGCATGAATTCTATTATAGTTTAATTACAGTGTTTACTTATATATAAAAAAATCCTAGAACCAAAATAATAAGCCCCTTAAGTTTCATTTATCTAAGTCTATTTACATTAAAATGGCTATTAATTTTAGTACCGGAAAAGTTTATTACCCGATACCTCTTATGAAACAACTTGTGTACCCAACAACTGTATTGCCCATTTCAACAGTATTAAATATTTTTTGGAAACTTAGCAGATGTAACTATACGAATGCATCAGGTATATAGTAGGTACATTTAAAAATAACGTACCAAAAGAAAAGCAAGCAGTGGCGAAAAACATCAACAAAAAGACCCGCGCGCTTTCAGATTCAAAACGCGTAGAATTAAAACAAAATAAAACACTTCCCAATGGAATTAACAACTCGTTGATAACCCGTTAACCGTTGCAGCGCTTACGTGATGCAGCTGCTAATATCGTTATGTCGTTATATCGTTATTTCGTTACGCGTGTATTCGGCTCACGTCGCTTGCTCAAAAAGCGAGCACAGCTCCAATTATAATTTGTACGTCGAATGAGTCTGGTTTATTCAAATTGAGCGTGTTTTAGCACTAATTGATTAAGTGAAATTTCGGTTAAAAATTTAACGAGTTTTCCGAGGATTTAAATTTTTTTATCTCACATTATTGCAACATGTAAGATTTATTAGCTTAAATATAAGCAAAACGTTTTAAAACATTTAACCTGACTAATTTTTTGCAACAAAACCTCTTCTTACAAAGTTGGTTAAAATGTTGTCTATGTTACCCGCGTTGTAAAAAGGACTTGACACATGATACACCCAAATCAGTGCAATAAAGGGAGACCGAGGTGTGTTAAAACAGAGGTCAGTTGAGATAACGCCCATTTTGCGGTATTTATCATCGTCAGTTCGATAACAGTTTTAGATGTCTCAAAATTAACGTTGTTTCAACCTCTGTTTTAACTTACCTCGGTCTCCCTACGCTACGGTTACGGTAAACACAAGAAACAAATATATCCGTGATACATTCACACCCACATACATAAATAGATTGCTAAAATTATAATCCTTCCCGTAGACGGAACTTTGAATTATAATTCAGCATACCTATGATATTTTATTCTATAAAAACGAGAATAAATAATTATTTATATATTTAGTCCATTTTTGTTGTGATAAAGGTTATATATTTAATTAAAATGCTTGCGGCCCTTCGTTTCTCACGCGGCTTGACCCGGCTTTAACTTAAAGCCAGTATTATATTATGATAATGCCGATCCCAGAATAGTGTAGTAACTCACACCCTGCGTTTGTTTGTTTACTGACGCGTGGGGTACAAACTCACAAAAAAGGATTACGTTTTTTTAATGTTATGGAATGGAATGGAATGAAATGAGATTTTATTCGTAAGCACAAACAAACAAGACATTACATAATACAAAAGAAAACATAGAATAAGATTAAAGTGCCACGAAATGGCCTCATCTCAGCATGTTGCTGGTGACTTCCAACGCTGATCTTCCGATGAGACCATCAGGTGAGAAGAATCACGGAAGGTAACAGACAAGAAGAAGATTAAGAAGAAGTTATAAGGATTGAGTTCGACAGATTAAAAGTGTGTAGCATAAACAAGACGTAGCATTCCTAAGCTGGTTTGGTTGTTTGTTAGTGTGTCTTTTGTAAAAACAATATTAAAAACATGCGAACAAAAAAAATATGTTACTAATTTAAGAGAAAATATACAAACGTTAGGCATCTTTACATACATTAAGGCGAGGTTCACACTTCGTTAATTGTTCCCGTATACCGTATACGGGATTTTATCGAATACCGTAGTGACAGCAAAATTTGTATGGCAACGTTCAAAATCGTGTAGCCGTGTGAACGATTTTGAAAGTTGCCATACAAATTTTGCTGTCATTACGGTATTCGATAAAATCCCGTATACGGTATACGGAAAAAATTAACGAAGTGTGAACCTAGCCTTAGTCATTCATTGCATTTTATTGATTTGATATGAAACTCATGAAACAGTACTTGATTGACTGAGCGGAAGCGAAGGTCTCCGCTGCTTGGGCAAAAATTCTTTCACATGTCCGGATGTTCTCGTCTAAAGGTTGCATTTTTAAACCGATTCTCGTGGAGTTAGCTGGGCAGGTTGGAAAAATCAGTTAAAAAAATGGCGGAGCAATGGGGGTTTGCGTGCTCGGGCCCTGTGTGCCCTTATGGTAAAGACGACATTGCTTCAGCTGTCAAATTCGAAGCGCAAAGTCAATCAACGAGTTATGGATGGTATAGAAAGGATGCCAATCTCTTATGGCAGAATTGTTGCAAAAGGGACCGCTTTCAGCTTTAAATAATAGTTCTTAATCTCTCCGGTGGCGCTAGTTAGGCTCTGGGACATGAGTATAACATAAACCATAAAAGGGAACAAATAACCCGACCAAATTACGTAGGTTGTTTTTGATAGTATTTCGGTGTATGGTGGCGCCGCCTAATTACTGTTTTTTGATGGACACTTTTCATACATAGAGATTTGGCTCCTTTATATAGTCTCCATGCAACGAATCTTTGGCTTGACACTAAGTTTATTATATGATATTGTCCCTAAATATTATTATTTTACTTATTTATTTATCATAAAAAATCATAAATATATATAGTTAAAGTTCCAAAAATGAAAATGTCCGGGAAATGATTAGTGGACAAGCCTAATCTGCTGTCATTCTCCGGACGGAAAAATGCCTAATTAAGTTCTAGGCATACTAAGGTTTTCTCAAATTGTATTTTACCAATATGATGTGTCAAAGTTACAAGAAATAAATGATTCTGAAGTTTGAATGTGAAACTCAATCGACTCACACAAACAGTGGGTGTAAACAGGGCGACTGCAACTTAGATTGCATGCACATAATGGCAGCAGCATTGTGACTCAAAATTAACAGGGCGTCTTGTTCCGGTTATGCGGTATGCATAGGGTTCCCGAATTTTTCGAGACATCCCGATTTTCAGCTACCGAATTTGGCCATGTGCTGTTTGAGGATTCCAATGTGGGACAGTCACATTGTTAATTATGGTAATTTTAACGTAATCCAAAATAATACAATATAATCCAATATTTTTTATTGACAACACACAGAATAAGTTTAGTAATACTACGCAATTCACGAATTGTTACCCTTGGTCACGATTTTTAATGTGTCTGTCTCGTAAAGTTTTTTCTGACCTGGACCGTGTTGTATAATAAACTACAACAAATATTACAAGCGGAACTCCTTTTCTAATAAGTAGAATTAAGGAGTTCTGCTTGTAATATTAGTTGTAGTTTATTATGCAACACGGCCCTGGTAACCCTCGGTGTGCCAAGAAGCCAGGCAAGTGTTATTTATCTTGAAGTCGTTAAGCCCCTCTACACTCGTGCGCGAATCGCGGCGCGAAGCCGCGTAGTCTGGAGCGGGCTTTACAGCGCTATAAACATTTGACATAAGTAAATAGATGCTTAAGAGGAAACGGGACGGCCGCTTCTCCATACAAACGTTACCCCGTTTTCCTCTCTGGATATTGACGTTATGGAAAATATTTTTATATAATTTGATGTAGATATATTTACCATTGTTATGCCCCTAAGTTTGACTTTTTTCGATTTTTTTATTATTGTAAAAATTTGGAGCGAGAAATAGTTTACATACAAATGTTTAAATGCTCCTCTCTTAAAATAATTAAAAATTCGAAAAAATCAAACGTAGGGGCATAGAGCTGTAGTTAAAATACAACAAATTAAGTCAATTTTTTTTTAATAATGATAATATCCAGAGAGGAAAATAAGGACTAGGTTTGTATGAAAAGGCGATTTCGCGCGGGTCCTCCACTTTCGTCTTAAAGCCACTTGCTGTCACTGTCAAAGAATTCTCGACTATTTTGGACGCAACGCCCGCAGTGAAGCTGACAACGTGGGGGTGTTTGGAGAAATGCACATACAAAGACAAAGTGCAGCCATACGCCATCGCCATACGATTAAATAAATAAATCGTTAAAATGATTGTTTCGCAAATAACGTCATGTCTTTTTTATCACAGATAGTGCTATGCGTAGCCGTATGTTATGAAGTACGTAAGTACTTTGTAAAACAAAAGGCCAAGTTCAGTTTTCCGGGCTCGTTTTAACTGGAACCGTTTCCTGAAACTAAAAAGGTTCTTATCAATTTTCTATATCGAGAGATGAGCTCCCATAACGATGGCAATAGGCGGCTCTATTTCCTCCCCCTCACACCTTGAGTTTAAGTAACGAGCGATCAGCGGTAGAAGAGTGCGTCTAAGCTAACAAAGTGTTCAGTGTACACGTATAATTTCTATGAATGTATGACGTTTACAATGTCACTTCCACATCAAGTTTTGTCAAAGTCGTTGCAGAGTGACGTGATAAATTTTGGATCTCTCGAAAGTTTGAACATGTGAGCGCTCAAGCAACTTTCGACGTACATTTCATTTCAGTTTAGTTTGAGACAATATTATTTTAATAATAATAATAAGGCATCTATATATATATTACGCGAGGCCGATTTTTGTTCATCCCATCAGATCTACAGTTATGGTCCGATTTTAATAAATTATATGTCATTTGATTCGTCTCATGCTACAGATTTGCAATAAGCTCTTAGTTTTTTGATTTTTTCCCGAAAAAGTACTAAAAAGTTAATTTGAAAAAATGTACCACGTGACCTTTGTTCTGACTTGAGATTTTTTTTTTTTTTTTTTTATGAAATAGGAGGCAAACGAGCAGACGGATCACCTGATGGAAAGCGATTACCGCCGCCCATGGACACCCGCAACACCAGAGGGGTTGTAAGTGCGAACTGAATTGAACTCAAACCTATATCCAATGGATGTAAGGTATCCAATCCATTCAAATATTTGTTTTGAGACTGTAACATGCATACACCACACTAAAAATTATACTAAAACACCATAAAATTTTATTATTGTGTTTGACAACATGTCAGACATGTGTCATCCACATCGTACTCATCAAGATGACACATGTTTATTTTATTGTTGCTTTGGCACATAGAAGGTAGGATCCTATAGAAGTGGCTTACCGCGTGTGCCCGTGAGGGACAGAATTTGTAGCCCACCAGCCCACCATAAACCATACAAAACGGTGGGGAAAAGCATCTATATTTACTTCAAAAAGCACGTACGGCGAGGTTTGTTCTTATGAGGATGTTAAATGATGTCGGATCTTTAAGGTAAACGGTCAGCCAATGGGGTTGGCAACTGTCAAAGGTTTGCAGAGATGGCGCCATCATAGCTTGCCCCTTTTTCTATGAGATTTGGCTTAAAGGGCTGGCATCCAGGGAACTAAAAAAACAAAAATTTGTCTCAATTGTAGGGATTGACAGGGCAAGCTATGCTGGCGCCCTCTGCTAATTATGTCGACCGGCCAACCCCATTTTCCGCATCGGTCCGCGCCCTTGGTGCGGTGCGGCGTATGTGCGATCGTATGTAAAAGCCGTAACAGACCACCGCACCGCACCGCGATCTTGGTGCGCCACACCCATAAGTGAGAGCGAGAAAGAGAATATCTCGAAAAGCCGTATTGGTGCGGTCAAAATCTCTTACTCGCGCTAACTTATATCTGCGTCCTTAACGTATGTACAGTGACAACCTTGCACACTATCGATACGTGCGCCGCACCGCACCAAGACCGCGGTGAGGTGTGGTAGTCTCTAACGGCTTTCACGATAGTCTGTTAAATACGGCTATAATATTCCTTTCTCGCTCTAACTTAAAGCTGCGTCCTTAACGTACGTACGGTGACCACCTTGCGCACTATCGATACGTGCGCCGCATCGCATTAAGGTCGCGGTGAGGTGTGGTAGTCTCTAACGGCTTTTACGATAGTCTATTAAATACGGCTATAAAGCGGCTAACACATTACCGCACCGCACCAAGGTCATTGTGTGACTTACTTATGGGTAAGTAAGAGCGAGAAAGCAATATCTCTCGCTCTTACTTATAGGTGCATCGCACAATGACCGGTGCGGTGCGGTAATGTGTTAGGCGCTTAAGGTGGGGTCCATACGCCGAGAGCGAGAAAGAGATATTTTGACGGTACCAAGGTCGCGGTCCAGTCGTTGTACAGACTTTCAAAAAAGTAAATAAAAAAAAACTAAATTAGGTTCAAGGGCCTGACACTCTTTGATAGAGAGAGATAGTCTTATTGCGATTCCTATAAGAGGAAAGAGAAAATAGTGCCATGCTTTATTTTTATCACCGACCGGGCATTTTTTTATGGTCGGGTTTGCTATGATGAATTTGCCGAATGAAATGGAGGCGATGGCGAAATACCGAAATTTATAAGAGTGAAAGAGCCGAGTCGGACTCGCCCACCGAGGGTTCCGTACTTTTTAGTATTTGTTGTTGTAGCGGCAACATAAATACATCATCTGTGAAAATTTCAACTGTCTAGCTATCACGGTTCGTGAGATACAGCCTGGTGACAGACAGACGGACAGCGGAGTGTTAGTAATCCCTATTACGGACGGAACCCTAAAAAGGATTATGCTGCCATACATGAAACTGTCAATACATGAATATGTCTTTCTCTTACCCCTGGTCACAGAAAAAGGGGGTGGTCTGTGCCCCTGGTCCATGGAGACTATATAAAGGAGCCAAATCTCTATGTACGAAAAGTGTCCATCAAAAAACAGTAATTAGGCGGCGCCACCATACACCGAAATACGACTAAGAACAACCTACGTAATTTGGTTGGGTTATTTGTTGCCTTATATGGTTCATGTTATACACATGTCCCAGAGCCTAACTAGCGCCACCGGAGAGATTAGGAACTATTATTTAAAGCTGAAAGCGGTCACTTTTGCAACAATTCTGCTTCTCCTTTCTATACCATCCATACCCTGGTCGCTCGGTTTCATGTCTATAACTACTTGTATATACTATGTCTATTATTAGGTCAGAGGGTCTACCGCGAAAACCGAAATTCGCAAATTGCGGGGATCTTTCTCTTTTACTCCAATGAAGGCGTAATTAGACTGACAGAGAAAGATGCCCGCAATTTGAACTTCGATTTTCGCGGTATAGCCCAGACACGGAATGTCACGGAATGTTTGTAAAATGTTTGTAAACTTCAGTCTCATGAATAATAGGAAAAAGAGAATTAAATATAAATTATACTCTAGCCCTATGAAATTTTAGGCATGAGGGCCAAATGACAAGAAGGCATCCTATCCACGAAATCTTGATTTACCGTATCATATCGCGGTCGCGTATCGTGATTTTTAGTTTAGAAAGATGCGAAAAGATAGACAATAATTATGTCTTTTTTGCATCAAAACTAACGATCACAAAACATGCTGGTAGGTGCTACGCGACCGAAATATAATACGCTAAAATTATACAAACGTGTCGCCATTTTATAAGAAATAATTATGTGTAAGATTTCATATTCTGTGGGTATAGTCAGCATAAAATAGATAGTGACAGCCAGTGATTCATCTGAAGACGTCACATTTCCTGATTTCATCAAGCGTTCAGTCTTAGGCTGCCTGTCCACAGGAGCGGAGCGATGAGCGAGGAAAAAATCCACCGACTAAATGGCATAAAATCTCCGCTCTGAAATTTTAATGAAATTCTATTGCTGGATTTTTTCCCCGCTTACCGCTCCGCTTCAGTGGACAGGCAACCAAACTTTTAGAACCATACTCTAGCGGCGTTTTGACGCCGCAACAGGTCTCTAGTATAACTTAATAGCCCAATAGCCCAGTTCTTTTTGTTCCTTCCTCTTGCAATAGTCCTACACTAACTGGGTGCACTACTATAGCGCATACAGGGATAATCGTCGGTTAGTGTCACATCACAGAGTAAATTGTCTATTTAAGGGAACTATACGTGTTGGCTTCGGCCCCACGCACGCCTACCAAACACATTTTTTACACACTTAGCATACACATATAAAGAAAAAAACATTCACTTAAAAACTAGGTGAACAGTATGTGCATCTGGTTCCAGTAGTAATGGAAGGGACCATCTTCCATTACTGGTTTCATCTTAATATCCCTATCGTTATTCATCAACCGCGTCATCCTGCAACTCTCACCTCGCCTCAAGACGGTCATTTGGCCGTAATAATCGCCGTGTGGACTTGAAAGAAGCTCGCCCCCATTATCTGTCGTAATTGGACGGCTCAAAAAGATGTTCGCATCTGAACCGCTTTATTCTCTAGCTCGACTGACTGAGAACAGACGTACGCTCAATTATTGTGTGTTCGGTACGGATTAACGGTATTGTTAAAGACACAAGAATATTTATTATTGGTCCTTTTGTTTGAGAATATTCGCTCACAGGCACTCGTGCGTAAAAGCATAGAGAAATAAGTGAACTAAGTAAGAGTGCTTGCTTACTCCACACATGGGTAAAAAACCCACTTATAATAATACATTTTACAGTACATATGGTGCTACTTTCTCGCACTAGTGCGTCAAATAGCACTTTTTGTGCATATGTCGAAAGTTTAAAGGGCCATATGTACTGTAAAACATTGTACGATACACGTGCGAATAGGTAATTCGCAACTCGTGTCGATTTAAAACACTCCCTGCGGTCGTGTTTTAATTTATCGCCACTCGTTTCGAATTTCCTCTTTTCCGCACTTGTATCGTAAATAACTATTATCTACGCACATATCATTAGTCCTCTAAAATGCGTTCAGAAACCGTAGGAAATAACCAGCATTATTACAACCAATTCTACAATGAGAACTTTCTTGTTTGCGGTAGTAGGTAAAAATCTGTACTTTAATGTTATTTATTACAGTATCGATTTTTGTAAGGTTATGAGTTTAAATTTGGAACAGCCATCAAAACTCAAGTGGGTCTCTATTCTAGTATTCGTAGATATTCAAACAGTTATCGATACGAAACGTCAATTCAGTATGTTTTTTTAATTTATACCGCACGACATTTGATCTCGAGTGACATGAGAATAGGGACTTAATTAGTTTTTCTATGAATTAAAAAAAAACTACGGATGCGTGACATGTGTGAAAAAAAATTTCATTTACCGCCATTTATTTTGACGTACAGTTTATCTTTTAAATACACTCGAAACCCACACTCGTATTTTAATGCTTTTATTTATGTAGCAGTCACTTAAACTACTATTATGAAACATGAGTTTTACCTACCTCTCGTCATTTGGTCTTCAGTAGCCTTACAACGACTGCCTTAGCAGTGTCAACCTGATATACTTACTAACGTCTGCGTAACTTACTTTCTATACATCTCGCTCGCAATAATATGCGAGTACGAATTGTACGAGCGAGATGCATAGAAAGTAAGTTACGTACACGCTATAGTTTTAAGTCAGTGTCAAACGTAGCCGAGGACTTTGACATAAATTTAATCAAGTTGCAAATTGATGCGTTTTAGATCTGCGTGCGTTGCTCTTGCACTAATTGTATGAAATGAGCATGAGCAAAATACATTAAGAAAAGAATCAATTTTTTTCTAATATATAAGTATTTAATTTCACCTCACGGCCGTTATTGAAAGAAGTCCTCTTCTTCTTCTTTGCCATGTCCCGTTACTTGGGGTCGGCCCTCCTCGTTCGAAGGCGCCAGGTTTTTCTGTCCTGGGTTGTCGATATGTTAGTCTGCGCCCGCTCTATGTCTTTGGTAAGGGTTGTCCACCACGTGGTAAGCGGCCTCCCTTTGCCGTTCGTTTTGTCTGGGATGGCCAAGGCTTTTTTGACAGCATACTCTTCGTTACGCCTCATCACATGCCCGAACCATCTCATACGGCTTTCAGCCATCTTTTCTGCAATGGGAGCGACCTTGAAAGAGCCTCGTACATACCCATTTCGGACTCTGTCCAGTCTCGTCACTCCCGCTGCCCACCTCAGCATTTTCATTTCATTGGTGTGCATCTTCTGTTCGTGTTTCTTCTTCGTCGCCCAGCACTCGGAGCCATACATTAATGCCGGTCGTACTGCGGTTTTGTAGACGCGCCCTTTTAGCCGAACTGGCATGCGGCTGTCACAGAGTACCCCGGTTAGGGTCCTCCATCTCAACCATCCTGCGTTTACTCTGTGGGTGACGTCTGCGTCTATGTTGGCATCTGCCGTCAGCATGGATCCGAGGTACTTAAACTGATCAACCTTAGGCACTGGCTGTCCTTCAATGACGATGTCTGTGCTTGGAATTGGCTGGTCACTGAAGCTGCATTTTAGGTATTCGGTCTTGGATCGACTGATGCGCAGACCATTGTCCTCAAGCGCTTGTTTCCATTGCTGGATGGTGGCATTTAGTTTGTTCGCGCATTTGTCGATGAGCACAATGTCGTCTGCGTAGAGCATTGTCCACGGGAGAGAAGACTGGATATCTTTAGTGAGATAATCCATAGACAGATTAAACAGGAATGGGCTAAGTGCCGATCCCTGATGCACTCCTACCTTTACTTCGAACGGTTCGCTAAGTCCGGCTAAGCTTTTAACTTGCGTGCTGATGCGATCATACATGTCCTGTACTAGGGATATATAGTGTTCGGGTATTAGCTGTGACCTCATAGCCTGCCACACTAATTTGCGTGGTACCCTGTCAAAGGCTTTTTCGAGGTCTATGAACACAAGGTGTAAGTCTTCCCTATTACGCCGATGTTTTTCCATGAGAACTCTTATGGTCTGGATCGCATCTGTTGTAGCTTTCCCTGCCGCAAATCCAAATTGGTTTTTTAGATATGGAAACAAGCTGGCCTAGACGGTTGTTGAGAACGCGTTCCCAAATTTTGAGTGTGTGAGAAGTAAGTTTGATGCCTCTGTAGTTGCTGCAGTCACTGACGTCTCCTTTGTTTTTATAAAAGGGAACCAGGATGCTATGGCGCCATGAATCTGGGATCTTCTTCGAAACAAGGATTAAATTGAACAGTTTAGCAAGCCATTCTCCTGCAACAGGTCTAAGGTATTTCCACACGTCCGCCGGTATGTTATCCGGCCCTACTGCTTTGTGGTTTTTAACTTTCATAAGGGCATTCAAAACCTCCTGCACACTTATTCTGTCGAGGGGTCCAGCAGTTGTTGGTATGGCACTTAAGGGCTTGTTTGGAAATTCCTCGTTGAGAAGGCGCTGATAATATTGACACCACCGGCGATTGATCTTGCCGTTTTCGGTCAGTAGAATGCCATTTTCGTCTTTGACATATTTGTTAATTTTGATGTCGAGACTTGCACCGTTTCGATTTTTCGCGAGTTTAAATACTTCCTTATCGTTAGTGGCTTTCTCAAGTCTGTCGTAGAAGCGATTTCTAGAGTCTGCCCTATTTTGTGCTACTATGCGTTTGGCCAGCTTCTTAGCGTTTTTGTATTCAATATGGTCGGTGTCTTGTCCTGTGCTCTGCCATTGTTTGAAGAGCTCTTTTTTACGCCTCAGAGTGTCCTTAACTTCTTCATTCCACCATGTGGGATCTTTGTTGGTGCTTAGAGTACCTTTTGATACTCCAAGTGTTGTTTTGGCTTCTTTTACACATAGATCTTCGAAACGCGACCACATCTCATCCGCTGTAGTGTTGCATTTGTCTTCCATATCTTCTACCATCTTTTTCCGAAGTGTATCCAGTAGGTTGCCTCCTTTTTCGGTGTTAAGTAAATGCCACTTAATTTTTGGGGTTCTGTTTGGAAGGAATTTTATCGGTTTCGGAAGCCTTATACTGCTAACTAAAATCCTGTGTTGCGACGTAAGTGCTTCCCCAGGGATCACTTTGCAGTCCTTAAAGGTTTTAAGCATGTTCCTATCAGCTAAAATAAAATCGATTTGAGATTTTTTATTTCCACTTTTGTATGTAATCAAATGTTGTGTGTTTTTCTTGAAAAATGTATTAATTATTGCCAGGTTATGTCTCATACAAAATTCTAAAATTTGTTGCCCATCTTTATTAAGTGTGCCATATCCAGACTCTCCCTGAATAGCTCTATACGCTGGGTTGCGGTTTCCCACATGGCCGTTGAGGTCGCCTTCGATGTACTTTACTTCTCCTGGACCGATCGCGTTGAGCAGGTCATCAAAGTCTTCCCAGAACGCATCCTTTTCGGTATCTGTACATCCGGTTTGTGGTGCGTACGCTGATATGACATTCAGGGGTGGTTGTCTGTCCATGGCCAATTTTACAGCTATAAGTCGGTCACTTTTTCTGTCTACCCTAATTACACGCTGTTTCAGGTACGAATCCAGCACCACGGCTACTCCGTTTCTCGTGTTGGTGGTGCCGTGATATATCAGCTGATATCCAAGTCCCAAATCCCGTGATTTTGAGCCTTTCCATTTTGTCTCTTGTAGGCAGCATATGTTAAGTTTTCGCGCCTGCATTATTTTTGCTAGTTCTTGGCTTCGTCCGGTAAGGGTGCCGAGATTCCACGTGGCCAGCCTAATGTTTGACTGTATTTGGGTATGCGAATTCTTGTTCTTGTCATCCATTTCGTCGCTTACGGGGGACGCCCTAGCATTATCTTCTTGACTCGCATAATTCGCATCTCTATTTCCAGCGTCGCTTCCGGGGTACGCCCTAGCAGTTATCACTCTCTTTGTTTTGCCTTTATTCATATTACGAGGAGGAGGGGATTGACTTTAAGTTTTACGGCCGGTTGTCACCTGACGCCAAGGCTGTATCTTATACTAAGGTGTGGGCGCTGCCGTTGACCATTCTTGGTTCATCCGCCACCATCCCTTCTGAGCGCTCCAGCCTAAACACTCAGCACTGCATGGACCTCTACTTTAGTTACGCCAAAGAAGCTCCCTGCAGGGGTTTGGTATCGAAGTATCCATCTCCGGCCTGTTGGTCCGCGGAAGCTATTTAATTTCACTCCTACCCCCCAGATTCTAGAGAAAGAACCTGGTGAGTGTTCCCCTATCCGCCACCTGGGGACGCGTTCTCTAGGGGTGAGGCTCCCCCGTTATTGAAAGAAGTACATGATTGAAGACTATCTTGGCTCAGATAGCCCCAAACTAAGCATAGCTTGTATTATAGCGACGATATAGATAAATCCATAGAAAACATAGTCAAAAATATATGTTCCTTATGAACACATAAATAAATTCATTAACGCCCTTTCTGCCTAGGCAGGGCAAAGCCTTGGGCAGGGCAAAGTCGCTGCCGACCTACTGAGACAGGAGGCCGTTAAATTTGTCGTCACAAACTAACTGATTAACATTGAATCAATCAATACAATTGCGCCATTTTGCATTTGTGCCTTTTTCCGTGTTAAAAAATATGAAACATTATTTCCGTCTTTATTCGCTCACAATTTACTCTAACTATTCCCCAAATCAGCTTAGCGGGCTAATCAGTCCCCCGAACAAGTTTACTCACGCGAGATAACCGGTCACCCTGACCCCGCCCAAGGGACGTCCCCCGGCAACGGGGTAGCAATTGAAATAAAAGGCCTATTGTGACCTTTGTTAATGTTTAGTGACTTTTTGGATGAGAATTTTAACCTTTAGTACAGTGCAAACTAGAATAGTACACAACAAGCTAAAGGTAAACAATCCATGGAAATGTATCACATTATACTTGTACATATTTTTATTGCATACCGGAAACGGTTAACTGTTGATACCAATTAATTGTATTAGGATTACCATCTACAAATGTACACAGTACTGCAAAAAATAATTCTTGTCCTTATTTTTATAGTATAATGTAATGTATATATAGTATAATGTATTATTATACAGGATGACTAAAAAACAAGTGCATTCCCGTTGCCAAGGAGGTTTTGGGATTATAATAAGCAACTTTTACTATGGGACCAACCCCGAAATCGCAAAAAAATGTATACCCTACCATACAAAATTTATATGAATTTCATGTTCACCATTTTTGTTTTGTACAATAAAGTGATTTACTACTACTACTACTACTACAAAATGGACCAGCCAAAATGTATGAAACAACCAAATTTTTTTTGCTATTTCGGAATTGGTCCCATAGTTAAAGTTGCTCAGTATAGTCCCAAAACCTTCCTGGCAACGGGAATGGGAAGCCATCGTGTATAAATTATAAACTACAACTAATTTCATATTACACACACATACAGAATTGACAATTAGGCCAATTCGAACGTACACTGACATCTAAATCAGATATCGTGCATTTCACTCGTACGTGTACAATACATGTACATGTATTGGCGCGAGTGAGATGCTCGACATCTAAATGGCATCATTCAGATATCATTCTGATGTCAGTGTACGTTATAATTGGTCTATATATATCATATACATAAATTTCGACCGGTACCGCCGTGATCAGGTGGCCTAGCGGTAATGGCGTTTCTCGTGAAAGCAGAAGACGCTGGTTTGATCCTTGCGTACTTGTCCTTTCGTCTATGATATCACAGAGGGCCTACCGCGAACCACGATCGACATGTTGTCTCTCTGTCGCACTTGTAAATTCGTACGTACGTGTAACAGGGACGGTTCGCGGTAGACCCTCTGTTTCAGTTTAGAACAGTTACAATTAAAGCTCGTAGCAGTCAGTTACTACATGTGTGATGTGCAACTTGAAAAGACATACGGCCCGATTCGAACTAAGATACGTCAAATATTAGGTCTAGAAACGATATGGATTAGATATGTTTCTTCAAACAAAAACGTCACTTATGGCACAGCACTGACACATTTAATCCATCGTTTTCTAGACCTAATATTTGACGTATCTTAAAGTTGGAATCAGGCAGATACTCGGTATTCCCCCGTAATATTCCGTTTACAATAGTTATATGTAAATTACGATGTCAGCTTGAAATAGTAAGCTTTATCGAATTTTTTCTTTAAAACACACAGGGGGGCCTAGTCAAAATGACAATAGTTGAACGAAAAGAAAAATGTAACGGAACGACAGAAGCCACGAAAAGTCACGTGGCTATTTCCATACATTATTTAAGTTCCGATTGGCGTTTTCTATCAACAAATATACAAATGCGCCGCAACATTATCTCGTACGTAAGATAGACTATTCGTTTCTTTTTAATTAATATAGTTAGAAAGTGACCGGTAATCCATATTGCGCGCGGAACACTGATTAACATGAAATAATCAATGTAGGTATCTTCCCTTTGCATCCCGCGATTCCAACGTCAATAGTGTTCTCAGTTTGTCTCCTGTCTAAATTAAATTTAAAACTGATTTCAGTTACACAACTTCCATTTATAATCTACATAATAATGTATGTCATTCCGTTTGTATTGCAAAGCAGACAATCACGAGGTTGAAGAATATATAGTGCCGGAATTAAAGTTAGCGCCGCCGCGCCGCAAGCGTCGTCTGATTATGATAACTTCTTGGTTATGGTTCGGATGAAGACTATAGCGGCGTTGACAAGAGAGCTGACATTGTCAATTTCCTCGAAAATATGAGTGACGAATTGAATTGAACGTTTGATCGTGACAGTAGCAGCAATGCCCAAACCGATGTTGCTGACATTTGTGGCAGCAATGCAGTCACCAGGCGCGTGTTTTCCTGCGAAAAATAAGTTAATTTGATTTGTTTCCTAGTTAAAGCCAAGAACTACATTTTTGTAGATATTTTTGTTCATTTACCTACAGGTAAAACTAAAAAAAAAACAAATGCGAGTCGGACTCGCCCACCGAGGGTAGTAGTAAGGGTATTACAGCTTCTGCGGCACTTGGCGGCATCCTGCGGAGCAGATTTTTTTAGGGTTTTATGATCGTTTTTTTGCTCTATCCTTAATAGATATATGCTTACAGCTTCTGCGGCGGCTATTGTTTGTGTCGTGTGGATTTTTTCTCATGGAGAAAATAAAGGCGCATGTCTTGTGACCGCCCATTTTTTTGCTTTGACAGGTGTGTGATTCCGTCGTTAACGATTTATTTTATTAAGGTCAAAGTTTTTGCTATGTGGCTTCCCACGTCGTAATAATTACATTTTGTGGAATGCAATATATATTATAAAGTTATGTGACATGGGTTGTGAGAACTAAAAAACATTTTTCGAAAACCAATAAAATATCATTTATTATTACAAAATGCCATGGTCCTGTATTTTATTGTATATTTAATTATAGAGCATTTTAAAAACTGATCGGATACAAACACGTTACAACGTGTCGTATGATGCAACGCACAGGTGCTTGTTTTATTTAATAGGTTTTTTTGTTATAGAAAACCAATAAAATATTATTAATTATTACAAAATGTCATAGTCTCATATTTTATTGCGTATTCAATTAAGTATAGAACATTTTAAATAACTGATCGGATACAAACACGTTGCAACCTGTCGAATCATGCAACGCACAGGTGTCTGTTTTATTTAATAGGTTTTTGTCTTATCCGCGACGTATATATGTGTGTGTGTGTGTGTGTGTGTTGTTCAATAAAAGGAGAGATCAAATCGATGGAACCGTCATTCGTTCAAACGTGTTTGTCTGAAAACAGTGTTAAGTGTTAAAAGTAGTTTAAAGTACCGCAGTACGAGTAGGTACTCTTCATAATTAGTGTTCATTTTGAAAATCTTTCTACAACTTGCAGTGAATTAAAATGGAGGTAAGCTGAACATTAACTGACTGTTTATAAACAAACATTATCTACCTGTTTCCATTTGTGGTAAGTTCTCACAATTGTTTTTATTTTGTTTTAGATTTCAAACGAGAATTCTCTAGAGTGCACTTTCAAAAATTATTATTATGGCAATTTGAGTGATAATGATGAAACTGAAGTTTCAAAGCCACTTAAAATCCGAACCCAGAAACGAGCCAACAATATTGATGCATTTTTCGAAAAGCCTAAAAAGAAACAAGCTGCAGAATATTCGTCTACTGTTGCCCAGTTGACAAATGGAGGTACAAATTATATATCTTCACGTATAGATGACGTTTCAAAGGCCACCCATCTAATTAAAATTGACGTCTATGACATGAAAAAATTGCGAGGCATCCCAAACGATCAGCACTGGAAATTTGCGAATACTAGGATCAAATACTACACGCAGACTGAAGATGATGAGCATTATTCCAACACACAAGAATTAGTTTACAATATTACTAAACATATTGCAACTAAAAACGACTGTAAGAAATATTTCATCGAAGCAAAGCCATTTAAATAAATCATCCCTTACTCCGCCCCCACATAGAGTCCCCCACCAACGAACAAACGATTTTTGGGCATATATATAGCTACTCAACGCAAAGGAAACCATACCGTATCAGCACCCGTGGAAGTGAAACTACGAGTAAAAAATGGATCTACAAAACTCGCTATACGACGATGACCTCTATGAACGGTGTGAAGACGTTTCAGATCTCAACAAGTCAGTTTTTGATAATGAACTCTATGAACGTTGTTTGGAAGCCGAGAATCAGCAGCAAAATTTGTGAGTAATTTTTGAGTGTAACATGTTTAACCAGTTTTACTTTAATTACTGTTTAGTAGTGGGGAGATGAATCGAATATAAATAAAATCCCAAACAATCTGCCTCATTTAATAAGCATTCACCATCGTGATGGATTTTACTAGCGAAGACATTAAAATGTTTAGCAAATCAGTGTTATTGGCTAGTTTTCATAAATATTTAAGATTGTGGTTTATCAGTGGAAAACTTGATCCGAGTATAGCTCACGATCATGATTTTAAACCCTTTATCACCCCTTGTAGTGGGCATGTAAATGTTAAACGATCATCGATTTTACCTTATGATGAGATAGATGGTGTATTAACCATGGAAGCGTATTGTTCTCTTTGCCAGTCAAATTTAATGTCAGGTATTACGGTACAAGTGAATTTTCGTACTATATTTTTTTTTAAATCCATTCTTGTACATATGTATTTTAATCTATTCTTTTTTCTTATTTTTAGATGCGTAACACGCGGAATAAAAAGAAAACATATGTCAGAAGAAACCATTCAACCATGTGATTCGTCAAGCCAGCATCCAGCAGCTGCCATGGAGCCACAACCATCAACTTCTCGAATAGCTGCATCATCATCATCAACTCCTGTCATCGTTGATACCGTCGAATGTAAAACCTGCAAACAGAACGTTTCGAGGAGGTACTACGCCCAGCATTTAAGAAGTAATGTTCATAAAAATAATAGTTTAAAATTTCAGCATTCTTATCCCAATGTTGAACTTATTGAAACTGCATTTGGGAATAGATTATTAACTTATAGAATAACAAATCCGGAAAAAACTAACCTTGAGTTTGAGACACCAGAACTTTTTTTTGAGAGTATTAAAACATCTTTAAATAATTTAATAGATGACTGCATTCAACAGCTAACCATTTTCAAGATTAGTTTTATATTACACGCAGAGTTCATACAAGAATCTAAAGGAATCAACAATTATTTCGATTTTAATATTTTGAGTTGGACTATTTGTAAAGGTGATAACAGAGAAGAATTTTTAGAAAATTTCAAAAACTCACTCACAAATAAAATTTCAAACTTTGAAAAAAAAGACAGCGGATGGAGTCTTAAAGACATAAAATACTTAGACATGAACGTTAACCAATTTAATCCATTACGCGGTTCTTCATATGTTGATTTACCACATGATATTAAAACAAAAAAAGCAATAATCAACGTCCAAAACCATGACCACGAGTGTTTGAAATGGGCGATTCTTTCAGCGCTGTATCCGGTTAGGAACAGTTCACAGAGAGTGTCGTCCTATATTACTCATCGTAACAAATTAAAATTTTCAAACATACCATTCCCAGTTAAACTTACAGATGTTCATAAAGTTGAAAAATTAAATGATATAAGCATTAATGTTTTCGGATTACAATATAATGAAAATTCCAAATCACATGAAGTAAACGGTCCACTTTACTTTACCAAATGTCGTAAGTCAACACATATTAATTTACTTTACATATCTAATGGTAGCCAGGGACATTACTGTTATATAAAAAATCTATCTCGATTAGTAAGCCGACAGATTTCAACAACCAATTATAGCTTTCACATTTGTGATGGGTGTTTATTAGCATTTTACTCAAATGAACAACTAACTAATCATCAAAAAAATGATTGTTGTCACCTTGTTGTTAAACTCCCAAATCATGATAAGAATTATAAAGATTGGTTTGGTAAAGAAATTTCAAACCATAACATTTTTTTTGATAAATATCACCGTAAGCTTAAATTACCGTTTGTTGTTTACGCAGATTTTGAGGCATTTTTAAATCCCATATCGTCTTGTGATCCTAACATTCCTAACAAATCAAAACCAAACAAAAAGAAAGAATCAAAACCAAACAAAAAGAAAGAATCAAAATCGTACACAAAAAACGTTCAACAACATGAAGTGTACAGTTTTGGTTATTTTATAAAGTGTTCATTTGATGATAGTCTTTCACGCTATCGATCATATACAGGCCCAGATTGTGCTAAAGTATTTATGGAGACTCTTTATAATGATTTAACAAAATTAATAAAATATATTTGCTTTCGAAAACAACCCATTCGATTAAATCAGAGCGATTTAAACAAAATTGGAGAAGCTAATAATAAGTGTTTTGTATGTAATAAGACGTTAGAATCTGAAAGCGTTTTCAGTTATGATTGGACCACAGGAAAATTCCATGGAGTGACACATAAGGCTTGTAATAATAAATTCAAACCTCCCTCATTCGTGCCAGTATTTTTCCATAATCTAAGTAATTACGACGCACATTTTATTGTAAAAGCATTGAATTTCCGTAAAGGGCCCATCGAGATTATACCTCAAAATAAAGAAAAATATATTTCATTTAGCAAAGAACTTAAATTTGATGGAAAATGTTTATCACTTAGATTTGTTGATTCCTTTAGGTTCATGTCGAGTAGTTTAGATAAATTAGCCCGAAACCTTCGGGAACACCAATTCCATGAATTAAGGAAACAATACCCTAGATGCGAAGATTTTAAACTTCTGAAGCAAAAGGGTATATTTCCATACGAGTTTATGAAATCTAGTAAATCTCTTGAAGCGTCATCGTTGCCTAAAATAAGTGATTTTTACAGTGCCTTAACAGATAGCTGTATAACAGATGAGGATTATCAACATGCACAAAACGTATGGACCCATTTCAACTGTAAAACAATGTTGGATTATTCTAACTTGTATTTAAAAACAGATGTCCTCCTATTAACCGATGTCTTTGAAAATTTTCGTTCAGTGTGTCTTGATACATACAGCTTGGACCCAGCTCATTATTTTACAGCTCCTGGTCTCAGCTGGGATGCTATGCTAAAAATGACTGGGATACAACTTGAACTTTTAACAGATTTCGATAAAATTTCGTTTGTTAAAAAAGGGCTTCGAGGTGGTATATCACAATGCAGTAATCGTTATGCTAAGTCAAATAATTATTATATGTCAGACTTTGACTCAAATGAACCGTCATCTTATCTTATCTACCTCGATGCTAATAACTTGTATGGTTGGGCGATGTCGCAACGTCTTCCTGTTGGTGAATTTGAATGGGTTGACCCAGCTATGGACTTTAAACTCTCAAACGATGCTGATTATGGGTACATTTTAGAAGTCGATTTGGAATATCCAGATTCATTACATGATTCTCACTCAGATTTACCATTTTGTGCTGAGCACATAATAGATAAAAGTAAACAAAAAAAATTGATTCCAAATTTGAAAAACAAAATAAAATACATTATACACTATAGGAATCTTATACAATGTTTAGACAATGGATTAAATTTAACAAAAGTCCATAGAATCTTAAAATTTAAACAAACCAATTGGCTCAAAAAGTATATTGATTTGAACACTACGTTAAGGACATCTGCAGAAACCGAATTCGAAAAGGACTTCTACAAGTTAATGAACAATGCAGTTTTTGGAAAAACGATGGAAAATATTGAGAAAAGAGTGGATGTGTATTTGCTTTCACAGTGGGAAAGTAAAGATCATATCAAAGGAATCGAAAGCTATATCGCTCGTCCTGAATTCCATAGTATTTCTATTTTTTCTGAAAGCTTAGCTGCAGTACAGTTAAAGAAAACTAGTCTACTATACAACAAGCCTATATACTTAGGATTTTGTATATTAGACTTGTCAAAAACTTTAATGTATGACTTCCATTATGGATATATGCAACAAAAATTCGGGAATAATGTTAAATTGTTATATACAGATACAGACAGTTTCATTTATCAAATTTTTACAGAAGATTTCTATTCTGATATAAGAAATGACTTGAAAAAATATTTTGATACATCTGACTATGACCCCAATAATATTTACGGTTTTCCATGTATAAATAAAAAAAAATTAGGATATTTCAAAGACGAAAATAAAGGTAAAATTTTGAAAGAATTTGTGGGTTTAAGATCTAAAATGTACGCATTGAATGTTGAGGAAAAAATAGTGGCCAAGGCTAAAGGTGTAAATAAATGTGTGACTAAGAAATTTAAGTTGCAAGACTACAAAGATTGTCTAAATGAAAAGAAAGATTTATTATCAGAAATGCACAGATTTCGATCGATAAAACATGTAATATTTACACAGAAAATCAATAAAATTTCGTTATCTTATTCAGACACGAAAAGATATCTTTGTCAAGAATCATTTGACACCTTAGCTTGGGGCCACTATAAGTTGAAGTAGCGAAATAAAGGGGGGGGGGGGGGATATATAATGTATTTAGTTTTAATATTAAGTGAATTTTGTAATAAAACATAAAAAAGGTATGTTTTAAACAATAAGATATAATATAAGAGATCTATTTTTACGATGGAAATTGTATGTATATTTTTTTGTGTATCAGTATTTTTCGACAATTATAAATAAATATATTTAAAAAAAGTTTTTGTCTTATTCATAATGTAGTAAACAATTTTAAATAAATATGCATTTTTGTGTGCAAGAAGGTGCGCATGTGTATATATATATATACATAATCTTATGATTGAATTTTATTTTCTTGACGGTCTTTAAAGGAGAAAGACCGTTTTCTGTAATGTATCATTTTATCCATCCATTTACAGCTATTATTGCTGGTCCAAGCGGTTGTGGGAAATCAAACTTTGTCACTAACTTTCTGAAAAATGTAGGAAAAATGTGTAATACAGAATTCACTCAAGTGCTGTGGTGCTATGATGAAATGCAACCACTATATAATTTAAATGGTATCGATTATATTCAAGGTATTCCCGATTTAAGTTTGTTTGATGGGAAGCAACCTAAACTACTTATAATAGATGATTTAATGAGAGAATCAGATGGACGTATTGTTGATATTTTTACTAAAGGTAGCCATCACAGAAATTTAAGCGTTTTCTATATAACTCAAAATCTATTTCATCAAGGGAGAGGACAACGTGACATATCTTTGAACACAACATACATTGTTTACTTTAAAAATCCTAGAGACAAAACTCAAATACCGGTATTTGTCTCGACAAGTTTATCCTGAAAATACTAAATTTGTTGAAGAAGCCTACAAAGATGCAACAACGCCAGCCCATGGATACCTGATGATCGATTTGAAACAAAGCACTGATGATATATGTCGTTTTAAAACTAAGTTATTTCCATTTGACAAATGTTGTACAGTATATATTCCGAAAAAAGGGTTTAAATATGTAAGTAATCATTCTGTTCTTGTCAGTTCTAAATGATGCCTGATAGAGTAACCACACATCAACATTTGCTTAAAGCTCTACATACGCTAAAACCAAAATATCGTAAAGCTTTACTTAAAGCATGTGACGAAGATGAAATAAATATTATTTGTGAGTGCATTTACAACGTTTTAAGGGGAAAAGTTCCATTAGACAATACAGAAAAGATCAAGTTACATAAACATAAAAATATATTACGGAAATTAGTTTCTAAGGGTAAACAAAAATTAAGGAAGACTATTATAATTCAAAAGGGTGGTGCGTTTTTACCAATTATACTAGGTGCTGTTTTAAGTAGCTTACTGAGCTCATTAACATAATTAAAATGGAGAACACGAAGAAAATGATTCTAGTAGAACCAGATTTCATTGAGAAGCTTAAACACAATGACAATGCACCTTTGAATTCATTATCTCGCTTAGACGCAGACATGCAAAAGATATTGAAAAGTAAAATGGGAGATCGTGAAAAATGGGCATTATATTCCCAAACACTGCAACGTTTTTTGCATTTTACAGAAACAGATCGGAAACCGTTCAAGCTACCTATTATTCTTGATGATATAAAAAAAGTTCATGAAGACTATGATAAGTATATGGATAAATCTATGGTTAAAAAAGATGAAACTGATTATAATGTGACATTACCAAATGCTAATCCATACGAATATGACGCTACTAGTACTCCTTTAACTCGCACTTACCCTGAACAGTTTACTCCATCTCACATCGTAAATTTAATTCCAAAAAGTTACCAAAAAAAAGGTCGCTCCCTGCTTGATTCTATTTTAAAAAATAAACCGAAGATTTGGTGGAAAGAAGGAGGGGAAATCGTAGTGAATAATCAAGTAATTCCAGAAAGTAATATAACTGATTTGATAAGTGACACCGTGAGACCTCTCAAACGAAAAATAAAACCCACTGGCTGGAAAGAATTTGCTTCAGTGTTAAATGACATTGGAGTTCCCGCATCTTGCATAGGCAATCAATCTAATCTAGAATATATAAATAATCTTCATCCTAACAAGGCTCAAGATTCACCAATATATAAAAACACAAGATCAACATCGACTCAAGTAAAAGGAGCCTCTACACCAATTTCACGCAAAACTCCTGAAGTGTCAAAAAAGAAAATAGATTGGGAGAGATGGACCCCTTATTAGATATCAACAGGATTTACTATGATGTTTCTAATCCAGCTGGCTACAGCAGTATTGACAAATTAGCTAAAGCAATGCATGGTCAAATGGACAAAGATGAGGTAAAAAACTGGTTACGGTCTCAGGAAACCTATACGTTACATAGACCAGTTCAAAGGCGTTTTACACGAAACAAATACATTCTTTCCAATTATAATGAACTTTGGCAAGTAGATTTAAGTGATATGCGTACATATAGTAAATATAATGATGGATTTAAATACATTATTTGTGTTATTGATGTCTTTAGTAAGTATGCTTTTGCTAGATCCATGAAAAAGAAGGATTCAGAAACAGTTAAGCAATGTTTTGATGACATATTTATCGAAGCTAGAGCAACTCCGCGTCACATTCAATCTGATAAAGGGACTGAATTCGTTTCCAAAGAAGTAAGGAACTATTTTAAAAGTAAAAACATAAACTACTATACAACGAATAATCCTGACATTAAGGCAAGTATTGTAGAACGATTTCAAAGAACATTAAAAATGAAAATGTGGCGCTATTTTACACACAAAAATACTTATAAATACATTGACATTTTACAAGATCTCCTTTATTCATATAATCATAGTTATCATTCTAGTATTAAAATGTGTCCGATAGATGTCAATTTTAACAACATTATGACTGTATGGACTAATTTATACGATACGCCAAGAAATAGATTAAAAAGTAATTATACTTCCAGTTTCAATGTTGGTGATCATGTCAGAATAACTAAATATAAACACATATTTCAAAAAGGTTACGAAACCAATTGGAGCGATGAAATCTTTGTTATCGAATCAATAATAAAAAGATCCCCTCATTTTGTTTATACCTTAAAGGACTTACAAGATGAACCAATCACAGGCACTTTCTATTCTAAAGAGTTACAAAAAGTTACTTATAGCCCCACCATGACATGTAAAATAGATAAAATAATACGTTCGAGACGAGTTGGTAACAGAAAGGAGGTGCTTGTGAAGTGGAAAGGTTATCCAAATAAATTCAATAGTTGGATATCTGCGTCGAGTTTAGAAGAAATATGAGTGATGATAGTTTCTATTTAACTTTGTTGAGCAACAGCTCAATACAGTATTACCCCGAAAATACAACAGCAAACTTTCTCACCAAACTCCCAAAGACAATAAAATTAGAAGGAGAATGGGTTGTCGGATTAGTGGAGTTTCATTACCCGTGTTCCTTGTACAACGTGCAGGAACATGAAAACGTGGTGTATGTAAAAAAGAACGTATTATTACAAAATGAAAAATTACCTGTTTCCGTTGAATATAAGTCCCATATACCGGCTACGACATATGACGACATGGATCACTTTCTATCTGCCTTTAATGAAAACTCATTATTGAAGAACAAGGTGAAATTTAGCTATGACAGAATATCGAAAGTTATCAAGGTGACTTCTTTGCATAAAGAAATAGTTTCGGTACATGCAACACCAATACTAAACCTTCAGCTAGGTTTCAAACCAAATACGAACCTTATACAATGTCAACTTGGAAAATTTCCTGCTAATTTATATTTAGGCCTACCATCGCAATTATTTATATATACGGATATCGTTCAACCTCAAGTGGTGGGGGATGTTATGACATCGTTAGTAAGAATAATACCGCTTGATCCGACAAAATACATTTATGGAGCATATAAAATGCATAGCTTTTCTCCTGCACATTACATACCCGTTATGCGTAGAGAGTTTGATACAATTGAAATTGATATAAGAATGCATACGGGTGGAAAGGTTCCATTCCAGTTTGGAACTTCATGTGTGAAACTACATTTTCAACGAATAAAATGAATCATATTAGCCGTGAAAATATTCGCTGTCCATATGAACATTATTATTCTCATCAAGCTGGTTCAGGAGTAGGCATTGTATATAAAGGTGTTCCCCACCAACGAGGACACGGCATAGGAAGTTTTTTGGGGGGTCTGTTTAGATCAGTATTTCCTCTGTTATCCAGCGGTTTTAGAACGGTTGGAAAAGAAGCATTAAATGCCGGAGTTGGTCTCTTGTCTGACATGATGAATTCACACCCTATTGATGAATCATTTAAGTCTCGTTTTAAGAATGCAAGCAGTAATTTAAAAAGAAAAGCCGATGAAAAAATTGATTCGTTGATGTCAGGGTCTGGGTATAAAATGCAACGAAAGAGACAGGAGCGCACCATTACATCCAAAGCATTTCGAGAGAGAGGTACAAAGAAAAATAAAAAATATATCAACGATATTTTTTCTAACTAAACCATGTCATTTTTGCATAATCATTCATGCGAATGCGCTAAGTCCGAGTTAGATTTGTTTGCCCTTCCATCAACACAAACAAGTATAGAAAATGGACAGTGGATACACTATAAACCTATTTCTTCTCTTAGTGATGATGGTCCTATTGAATTTCAAGTGCCAGGATCAGGTGATGACTATATTGACCTGTCTCACACTTTACTGCATATTAAAGCAAAGATATTGAATCAAGATGGTTCTAAAATCAAATCAACAGAAACTCATGTTGCTCCAGTTAATAATTGGTTACATTCACTTTTCAACCAGTTGGATATATATTTAAATCAAAAACTAGTATCACCGCCTAATAATACTTATGCATACCGTGCATATATGGAAACTCTACTAAATTATGGTCCGGCAGCAAAACAGTCTCATCTTACATGTGGGTTATGGTACGAAGACACTTCGGGTCATATGAATGGAACTGATGCGACTAATAAGGGTTGGACCAAAAGACAAGAATTTATTAAAGACAGTAAGGAAGTTGAAATGATAGGACACCTACACGGTGATATTTTCAATCAAGAAAAGTTTTTAATAAACGGTGTTGAAATTCGTGTCAAATTAGTACGATCCAAGGAGTCGTTTAATCTCATGTGTAGTCAAGATAAAAAACTTAAAGTACTTATAATGGACGCAAGTTTAATAATTAGAAGAACAAAAATTAACCCGAGCGTTTTACTTGCACATCAAAAGGTTTTAGCTTCAACGACTGCAAAGTATCCCATAACAAGAGCGGAAGTTAAAGTACTTACAATACCAACAGGCGTGCAAGGGAAATCGCTTGATAATATTTTCCTCGGTCAAGTTCCAAAAAGGTGTATTGTGGGTTTTGTTGATAATACAGCATTTAATGGTAGTTTAAAAAGTAATCCTTTTAATTTCCACCACCACGATATGAACTTATTTAGTTTGTATGTAGATGGTCACCAAGTTCCTTCAAAAACATTACAACCATCTTTCAGTACCGGTTTAATGGTGTCAACATATCACACCTTGTTTTCTGGAACGGGTATTCATTTCCTTAATGAAGGGAACTCAATAAGTAGAGAAGACTATGGAAATGGTTATTGTTTGATGTGTTTCGATTTAACACCTGATTTATCAGCAAGTTCTACTTCCCATTGGAATCTTGTTAGACATGGTAGTGTACGATTAGAAGTTCGATTTGAAAGTGCTCTTACCACAACTCTTAATTGCATTGTTTATGCAGAGTTTGATAATATCATTGAAATAAACAAACATCGAGATGTGAGTGTAGATTATAATAGTTAATTAGAACATGCATATATAATAATACATTTATGAAACATTGTACCATTAGTTCCTAAACCTTGGTAATGAATTCATCTGTGAATTCAATAAGTATTGTATAATGGATACCAAGAAATTACAATTATGTATGAAAAAAATTTGCCCCGCGATTGAACCACATGTTTATCCGGCTAACAGAATACCTGTTTTCATGGCTCTACCTGTTTATATCATAAGCAATTTAGACCCGGATTTTAAACCTGGTTCACACTGGGTAGCAATTCATATTGATATTCATGGCAATGGTGAATATTTTGATTCTTTTGGTAGAAAGCCTTCTGGTTATCATAAGCTGTTTTTAAAAAGAAATTCAAAGAAATGGTTTTATAACCATGTGTCTATCCAAAATCATTTTACATCAGTTTGTGGCGAATACTGTTTAGTTTATATATATTTTAAATTTAATGGTAAAACGATGTTTGATTTTTTAAGCTTATTTTTAAATAATACCATGTATAATGATTATGTTGTAAAGAATATGTATAGATCAATTTTTTTAAATATGTAATAAATAAATATTTTCCCAGACAATGTCTTTCATTTCTTTTCTTTATAATTATTGCAAGTACACAGACAGGAATTATACCAGTAAAATACAGGAGAAGTATTCAACAAATTTATTAAAAAAAAAAGGTTTAGGGTTACAATGAATTGATAACTAATTACATGCAAGTCTTTCCTACATTAACACAAAATTTCACATAAAAACACACATATAGTCGGTCCTAATTTTAAAACATTTAGTGTAGCATCTTATTGCATGTCACATAATTTTTTGTCCCACTCCGATGCCCAATCATCATGTTGTAGCATAGGCGACGAACATGTTGTAGCACAGGTGGCGAAAGTGTCATAGCACATGGGTTCATATGCATCTTCACTGATAGATATAGTCGTGTTGTCCATTTCAATGTCTTCCTCTTCAGATGAAGATTCCCACGTTATCAAAAGAGGGTTTTCGGTATAACTGATGTATAAAGGCGGTGAAGCTGGTGAATATCCATTAAAGTTTAGATTTTGCATTTCAATGTCCTCGCAAAGTTTAGCCAGGTCATCGTCGTATAGCGAGTTTTGTAGATCCATTTTTTACTCGTAGTTTCACTTCCACGGGTGCTGATACGGTATGGTTTCCTTTGCGTTGAGTAGCTATATATATGCCCAAAAATCGTTTGTTCGTTGGTGGGGGACTCTATGTGGGGGCGGAGTAAGGGATGATTTATTTAAATGGCTTTGCTTCGATGAAATATTTCTTACAGTCGTTTTTAGTTGCAATATGTTTAGTAATATTGTAAACTAATTCTTGTGTGTTGGAATAATGCTCATCATCTTCAGTCTGCGTGTAGTATTTGATCCTAGTATTCGCAAATTTCCAGTGCTGATCGTTTGGGATGCCTCGCAATTTTTTCATGTCATAGACGTCAATTTTAATTAGATGGGTGGCCTTTGAAACGTCATCTATACGTGAAGATATATAATTTGTACCTCCATTTGTCAACTGGGCAACAGTAGACGAATATTCTGCAGCTTGTTTCTTTTTAGGCTTTTCGAAAAATGCATCAATATTGTTGGCTCGTTTCTGGGTTCGGATTTTAAGTGGCTTTGAAACTTCAGTTTCATCATTATCACTCAAATTGCCATAATAATAATTTTTGAAAGTGCACTCTAGAGAATTCTCGTTTGAAATCTAAAACAAAATAAAAACAATTGTGAGAACTTACCACAAATGGAAACAGGTAGATAATGTTTGTTTATAAACAGTCAGTTAATGTTCAGCTTACCTCCATTTTAATTCACTGCAAGTTGTAGAAAGATTTTCAAAATGAACACTAATTATGAAGAGTACCTACTCGTACTGCGGTACTTTAAACTACTTTTAACACTTAACACTGTTTTCAGACAAACACGTTTGAACGAATGACGGTTCCATCGATTTGATCTCTCCTTTTATTGAACAACACACACACACACACACACACATATATACGTCGCGGATAAGACAAAAACCTATTAAATAAAACAGACACCTGTGCGTTGCATGATTCGACAGGTTGCAACGTGTTTGTATCCGATCAGTTATTTAAAATGTTCTATACTTAATTGAATACGCAATAAAATATGAGACTATGACATTTTGTAATAATTAATAATATTTTATTGGTTTTCTATAACAAAAAAACCTATTAAATAAAACAAGCACCTGTGCGTTGCATCATACGACACGTTGTAACGTGTTTGTATCCGATCAGTTTTTAAAATGCTCTATAATTAAATATACAATAAAATACAGGACCATGGCATTTTGTAATAATAAATGATATTTTATTGGTTTTCGAAAAATGTTTTTTAGTTCTCACAACCCATGTCACATAACTTTATAATATATATTGCATTCCACAAAATGTAATTATTACGACGTGGGAAGCCACATAGCAAAAACTTTGACCTTAATAAAATAAATCGTTAACGACGGAATCACACACCTGTCAAAGCAAAAAAATGGGCGGTCACAAGACATGCGCCTTTATTTTCTCCATGAGAAAAAATCCACACGACACAAACAATAGCCGCCGCAGAAGCTGTAAGCATATATCTATTAAGGATAGAGCAAAAAAACGATCATAAAACCCTAAAAAAATCTGCTCCGCAGGATGCCGCCAAGTGCCGCAGAAGCTGTAATACCCTTACTACTGAGGGTTCCGTAATTTTTAGTATTTGTTGTTATAGCGGCAACAGAAATACGTCATCTGTAAAAATTTCAACTGTCTAGCTATCACGGTTCATGAAATACAGCCTGGTGACAGACAGACGGACAGTAGAGTCTTAGTAATAGGGTCCCGTTTCTACCCTTTGGGTACGAAACCCTAAAAACGGTCGTGTGCAACGAAAGAAGCAGTTGCGCTCTTATAGTATGTACATGTACCTACTAAGTACGGGAGCACCTGTATGTGATGAATTGATGATGAACACTGCTAATAGTTATGTTCCATCTAGTAGGTAATCTGTGATTTATACGATAATGATTACATTCGACGCTCATGGGGCCAAGAATTTTAAGAAATGTAAAATTCCAGTATCACCCCGCGATCGATGTCTGACAAATAATTCAGTGAAAACTTGAAGACAGCAGCTTATGTTAATTTGAGCTGCTTCAGCATTCAAATCCGGTAGACCGTTCCATCGGCTGCGAATGTAGTATAGCTAAGATTTAGAATTTGTAATTCTAAGTGAATTCTGTTGGTTCTGCTTGCGAAATTTGATAGTCTTCGGGAAAGTTCAGATGTCAAAAGATGACGAGAAAGTGAGTCGCAAGAACTTATACGGCTACCACCAGTTTGACACTGACATATTCGCTAGCGTGTGCGTAACTTACTTCCTATGAATCTCACTCGTACCTACTCGCATATTATTGCGAGCGAGAAGTATAGAAAGTAATAAGTTACGCAGACGTCAACGAATATGTAATGCTATTGTTGCGATCTATCGATTGCCATTGACGTTCTGGGTGCGTAGCCAACGTGCAATCGTTAACGCTCCGTAGCGAATGAAACGCAAATGTCACTGTCGCACTAGTGGGAAGAGTGATAGAGATATTAGAGAGTGATGACTAGGATACGCTACGGAGCGTTAATGATTTGACTACGCGCCCTGTTTTCGTACCAATCCATATAGAAAGCCTATAGAACCAATCTTATCCAAATTATGATCTATTCGGTCTCTTGCTGTGTGACATAAATATTAATATATTTCCACGTTGATCCACGTTCAACTAATTATCTTCTTCTGACAGCGTCACATGCTTTACTTCCAGCGCATATATGTCCTCCTTGAAAAGAAAACTGTTTGAACCATGTAATGTTTAAAGAATAATAAGAACCACTGTTTTTGTTTTAATTTCTTCTATTATTGATCATGCCCTCTGTTTAGAACATAAATCTAAACGTTGCGCCTATCTGTCATCAGTTTATCGAGTAGATAAGTAAATGCACAATATCCAAGGATATACTAAACACCGATTTTTCATAATATTGTCTTCGGTTACCGCGATAATTATTTACTCATGAAATAAAACTATGAAAACGGATTATATCGCGTATATTGAATTTATAATACATCCCGACGTTTCGAACCCTTTACAGCGTTCGTGTTCAACGGGTGACTGAGGAAAAACTACAAAGTGCAAAAATACCCACATACTAAAAATAATGAACCATCTTAGACTATAAACTTTAAGGCTGGTTGTACATGCAAAATCGGTTCATAGGTATATTTGCACTTTGTAGTTTTTCCTCAGTCACCCGTTGAACACGAACGCTGTAAAGGGTTCGAAACGTTGGGATGTATTATAAATTCAATATACGCGATATAATCCGTTTTCATAGTTTTATTTCACCGATTTTTCAGTTATATACTATAATAGGCTATTTGACTAATTTTTGAAAATGGTTTTAATTGATTGTTTATGACTTATTAATTACACTACATTGATATTTCCGTGAAATTTCCTGTATTAAATATAAAAAATCAATGTTAAAGTTTATTTATTTTGAACGCGCCTTAAACGCTGTTTTTGCAAAGGGGCTAATCACGTGACACGTGTGACGTCACACGCGAGTAGACTCAGTCAATGACCTTAGTAAATCTTATGGTTTATGTGCATTGAATTGATTATTTCACTGTAAAATGGTATATAAATGGTGTATAGTGCCGCAATGCTCAATTACGACTATAAAAAATCCAGATAAATTGTGTTTCCGTTCCAACGAATCCCAAAAAAAGAAAAATGTGGTTAAAACTAGCGCGAAGAGACCCAAAGAGCATTTTAGCGCATACAAATGTTTTTATGTGTGAAGACCACTTCGATGTAATATTTAACTGTAAATAAATATGGTAGTTAAAGCAGCGGATTTTGTTGTATTTAACGAAACAAGATCTAGGTATTTAATGTATTACTACATAACCTCATAACATAGCTCTTTCAGCATTAGTAGGTAATTAGTAGCATACTTTTTCTTTCAAACTAAAGTGCAGTATGGAGATACTATTCTCGTCATCGTATTCTATATATATATCGTCGTCGTATTCGTATCATCGAAATCGAAATGTTCGTAAATAAACAATTTCTACGTATACTCACATAGCTGTTTTTACATTTCTAAGTTCCGCAGCATAGTAATCCGGATTATCTTTAAAGTAAAGTGCAACCATTGATGCGTCTATGGTAGGTTGCCGCTATCAGCTTTCACATATTTCGGCTCCATTTTGAGATTCTTATGAATATTGTGCTACTAGATATACGGATAAATCGGAATATATCAGAAAACTGTGGAACAATAACTAAAATTAACTAAATACAAATAAAACGGTTAAAACACTCAAGGCAATCAAGAATGTTTACGCGCGTGTGACGTCATCCGAGCGTTGACCAATCACAGAGCGTTTACGTCCCTGATGAAATTTCAAAAAATATTAAATTTTCTTTCGTTTATATTCCAAAAACTAAAAATAATTTACATTCAAATATAGTGAAATATACTTTATTAGTTTATTATCTTTCAGGATGACAGCAATTCGTTATATATTTTTAATGTTGTCAAATACCCTATTATTGTCATTTCACGACTCGAACACAGCCGCTGAAACTTTCATTAGCATCCTTTCTTCTATTATAATATTAATATAACTAAGAAGTTGTCGTGTAAGTAAACCTTGGACAGTGGCGTAGCTAGGCGTGGGGCGTGGGCGAATGGGGCCTTTGCCCACGGCCTCGCAATTAGGGGGGCCTCGCAAAGCCAACCTTTTTGTTACCTTTGGAAAACACATTGAAAAGGGCATTTGGTTGTGGTTTTCGCCCACCGCTAGATTGGTTCACGCTACGCCACTGACCTTGAATTGCCTCTTGCCTTCTTCGCGGCATCAAACACCGTAACAGATTTCATTTAAAATCCAGATCCGTATAACCATGTCTTTAAACTACCTAAACGAGGTACAGAAACTATTGTCAAACTTACGTATCTAATTATACGAGTATAAAGTTAAACAAGTTTTTGATTAGACAAACAGGCACGTGCTAGTTTCAAATATTATTATCATGCTCGTCTCGTTGCGTGGGACAAAATTTGGATGAATCGCTCCAAGCTTGCTCGCCGGAGGCTCCATCGAGATACCTACTGTCCAAACTGAAAACAAACGCGGCACTGTAGTTGTAACGTGACAACTGCATTTTTGCAAACAAAAGTTTTAACATAGCGCGAGTCACAGTGGCATATTTATTGAACATGTCGCTGTGCTGCGATAGGTTTGCGATGTAGTTGGTCTGCGAGGTTCGACGATATTTGCAACCCTTCACTTATTTCTAAAGCCAGTACTTGAGATACACAATACGTGTACCTAGGGACGTACTTAACTGTGGACGCACTAACTTTCTGTAAGTAGTTATTATTTTGTCAGTAACCCAGAAGAAAAAGGTGAAAAGTTTTCTGAAAGAAATATCTTCTATGCAAAGTGTGTTCCCGTAGGGATTGTCTATGAAGGAATTGTTTGGCTATGTACAATTTTATGAGGGTTTTACGCCTTTAAAGGACACATCACCAATACCAACTAAAGTTGTGTATCAACAAAATTGGCCCTCATGCCACCTCCACAAGTTCTGCTATTCATATTATTAATCTTAGGTCTAAAAATGTTATACATAAATACAGATCTTCATTTTGGGAGGAATACACTACACCACATTACCGATAGACTTGTACCCCATTCAATTATTTAAAGGCCCTTAATAATAGAGACTTCACTGCGAAAACAATAACAAGTCCTAAAACACAATTCTAATTGCATTAAGAAACACAAATATTTACCTACAGCTTTCATACTTTTAATAAATTGCAAGTTAGTTAAATGTGGTTTCAGTCTAGCAAAATTTTAAGAGCAGCCTAGAGCACTTTGTTTTTATTACCATTTGGAGTGTTTTAACAGGAATTACAACCCGTCTAATATTAGAAAGGGGTGCGACGCTAAGTTACCCCTTTGTGTATTTATCGACACTCGAGGTCTTAACTTTTGGAGGAGATGACTTTAATTTTAGACGCTATCTAACCCTGGCCCCTTGGATATTTTAGCGAGGTTAAAGTTTTCCGTGAATTCGATGCGTTATTGCGTCGTAATTTGACTCGGGGCATCATTTACCTTTAAACACGGAAATTAAAGGAGATAACCTGGTCTTTGATAAATGTACGAGTATTGTTGGTTATTAGGTATTCCAATGAAGCGATACTCAAGACATTGTATATTTAATAGGCTGCTGTAGATATGTCGTTTAATGTATTATTGTATACTTACCAGATAACTAAGATTTATTCTACGTATAAAAACATGTTGCAAAAATTTTGTTCACCTGCGTGCGCGTTAAATATGTATAGGTAATTAGTATATAATCCTGTAACCGTATTTATGACAAATAAAATATAGAACGATTGATTGATTTAATTGTGAGTTATTTCTATTGAGGTTATAACCAGCTAGTTAGGTAACTATAACATAAATGAACGTGACGCTAACTTTGAGGAATTAGCTATCACTCTAATGATATACTACTGCTTTAGGTAGGTACGTAGTTTAAATTATATTATTTATATATTTCCTTATACCCAATAAAATCATGTAGGTACAGTTGAAAAGTGTACCTATTGCAGCATAACTAATGTAAATCCAATTTGTTTAATTACGTGAACATTTAGTTAAAACTCTACGTACGCGCCATCTAATTTGCTCTAATAACTCGAATTATTCTAAAATCATTGGAAAATTTATCTCCTCACAATAGGGCTGAAACCGATTATTGCGCGAATTGAAGGCTAATGGAAATTTAAATGCCTGCTTCCGTACGCGTGGCGGACAATGCGCGGTGAGAACCCTAATTGTGGACTTTTAGTTTTTGTCGAGTGTCAAATTGGCCATTGTCGACGCGCAACGACGTGGACGCTCGCCTTCTCGTTTTTATTGCACTGAGTGGAAAATGGTCGCAAGCTCTATTGAAAGCATATTAAAAGTATTTTTTTAGTATGTCCACTGAAATGCAGGGGTTTATCTAAAATTCGATGCTGCGGATATGAAAAAGATTGATGAGTTGAAAGTTTCACATATAAAATACTTCTATTTTACCAATAAAAGTTTGATTGATTGATTGATTTCATGAGTCATATTTAACACTATAATCATTTTGCTGTTTTACTTACCTATTTTCACTACATGTTTTGAAAACTTAGGTAAGCCTAGTTTCAAGCAAGTGCAAGATTCGTTCGCGTAGACGATGGATCTTCAACACTCTTAATGCTAATTATATTTTATTAGTTTACTTCATAAAATTGTAGAGATCCACATGTTCCTACGGACTATAAAATACGTTTATGAATCCAGAATGATTTTTTGTTTTTGTTTTATGTATTGTGATAGGTTTTTGCGGCAGTCTAAATATAAAAATATAATTCGAATCAATAATAAAAAAAATCTTTATCTTTTGTTCCCTGATTGACAGATTCGTTAAGACTAATACGGATTATCCCTGTATCGGTAATAGAATCTTCAGTTAGGGGATAAGTTAATGTTCCCGTACATGATAATTATCGGCTGGATCAGAATTGATCCCCAAAGAGGGGTGAAAATATGTTAATGTCAATGTAAACATTGCAAACTAACTTCTTAGGCGATAATAACTCAAGCAATCTTAATAGCTCTTTAAATATATATCATAATTTATCAAGGGCCTAACACTCTTTGATAGAGAAAGATAGTCTTATTGCGATTCCTATAAGAGGAAAGAGAAAATAGTGCTATGCTTTGTCCTTATCACCGACCGGGTGGCATCATAGGGGGCGATGGCGAAATACCGAAATTTATAAGAGTGAAAGAGAAAAAATCCTATGCTGCCCAAATTTTATATAAATATTCTTTCTTTTACCCCCGGCCGCTAGGTGGCGCGTCTAGAACTACTTGTATATACTATGTCTATGTATTTTACGATTAGTTATAAGTTGACATGTTGACATCACGGATTTAGATTTTAATAAACCGGATGGAGTACACGGGTCAAAAAGTGTGTCCACATGAGAAGTCAAAGTGGGCGGTTGCATCTCTTTCTAATTAGGGTGACCATAAGTCATTTGTATGTGGGATATTAGGATAAGTTGGAATGTATCATGAATCTAGTATAACTGGATCGGTCATGAGGGGTGGGGGAAAATTACCGAACGGGATAGTCTTATGTATCTTTCAGTAGGAGTAGCAGAGAAAGCGCTGTTATTGTTTGTCCTTGTCATAGTTTCACTTTTCCACCGCTGCCACAACCGAGGTTGTGGCAAACAAATAAGTACGTGACATGTCATGTTTGTTCGTTGCTTGTTTAATTATCGTTGTTTTGTATGAAATTGTGCTTTCTCTTATGAAATATAGTGATGGTTAGCGTTTTGAATGCTTGAACTTTGATAAAATACTGGTGAATTGTTCTGTAATCGGCTGTAATAGCCGCTCTGAGCAAAAATATGAGATCATAACCTTTCACACGTAAGTACGGTATTTTACACCTTCCTCTTAACGCAATATGTGAGAATAACATCGTAAAATTACGTTACACTCAAAGCAATGTAGAATCAAACGATTTCAATAAAAATATCACAATTATTTACGCAAATTAACAAAACATTATTTGTAAAATTATCCGCCCAAATTACGTAGGTAGGTAGGAGTCTGAGGTCAGCCATTTTTAAACTTCTTCTTAATTTAGCTGCATAACAATCATGTTAGGGATACCAGATGAAAATATCATAATTTTATGGGTAATTTTGACCTCGAAGTTTTTTCGTACTTCTAATTCCAAAAAATAAATAAACAAATGTTGTGAAGATTAAATGTGGTGTACATTAATTGATGTGATTGCGATTTGTGATTTCTTTAAATTAAAACCCATAATACATTTTATTTTACGTCTTATTTACTAAACATGTTTAGTTTTGTACCACCTGCGCGAATTATAGGAGGTATTTCATTGTTCATACGCCTAAAAAGAACGGCCCATTGACATTTTATTTAACAATTTTTTAATACCGTCAAACAAGCTAACTTTGCCTCCAGGGTAATCGCCCCAACGTGATATCAAATATTGGGGTAATTTTTACCAATATGGTATCACCACGTTTATGACGTCATCTATGTCTATCCCTTACGGGCGCACGCGTATAGCTGGTCTATGTAATGCTAGGTCTATGGAATGTATAGTTTGGCCAAGATCTTTTTTCATTCATGCATAGGAAGTCAGAGAGAATGGATATAGTTTTTTTCTCCTCTGTAAAACGCTTCACAAAACCTTACTTAATTTAGTCGTTATAAAAGCTGTTACTGATGACAGACAGACTGACAGACGGACAGCGGAGTCTTAGTGATAGGGTCCCGTTTTTACCCTTTGGGTACGGAACCCTAAAAATGGTCACGTTTTTTTCATTTGTAGTCTGCCTCTTTCGCACTCATGGTATGTTCATATATGTAATGGCTTCTCTTTTGCACACTTCAGCTATTCTTTAAGCGTCATCGTAGTTAATTGCACCATTTTTTTTTAATTTGCTGCCTTTGTGTACTGACGGAAATGTGTGTTCAATCTATATAGAATATTATGTATAAATGTGTCTGTAATATTTAAGGCTTTTGGATTTAAATTTTGGCAATTATATAGCTCTCATTACGTGCACAAATAAATCATTTATCTATCTATCTATCAACCAAATAATTAAACATGCCGAAATAAAGATACTTATTTAGGTAAACTTATTTTTACATTAAGTAAGTACGTAGGTAATAAGAACTCTGTAAGGCCGATTCACATCGTGCCGACATCATAGTCACCCTAATGAGTTTGACAATGTTTTCTTGTATTTTTATCGTAAACTTTAATAGTTGAGGCTTACCTGTGAAAAGATATACCACAATCAACAAAACTTTCACTTCTGCAACCTTTCACACAACATCTTTACCAATTAATATTCAAAGTTACTACAATGTCTACCATATTAAAATTAATGTATTTTTTGTTGTGCACATGCTTGGTTAAATCAGTTAATAATATTGACATTATAACTATTTACAAATTACGTAAAAGATATCAGAACCGCACTCTGAATATAGCACTTAAATAATATAAGAAGGTATTTAATTTTAGTAGTTATTGATATAAATACTACCAAAATGGTATTTTTTTAACATTGGCAACATGTGCGAGTGGGACACCGCGACCCACTTTTGCTATCTCATGTGGACCGTTTTCTCTAGTCTGGTACGAACACCTTTCTGGCTCGGTGATAAGGTTCAATTTAGTATGGCAAAAAAAGTGACAGTTCGCTCCTGTTTAGGGTATAACTTCATGGTTGACATACACTATACATTATGTCATAACTGTTTTTTTTTTATTAAAATTAGTGTTATCTATTACTGAGACACGGCCCGAACTATTGTATGTAAAACCTTAAAATGTAAAGTACATTAAAAAAAATTGTAAACCTCCAATAAAGAGGCATTATTGGAATTTCAATTTTATTATTTTAATTTATTTAAAAGGTACACTAAACAGACAACATTCAACATTGTTACAAAGAGTACTTAAGTGGTAGGTATTACATAAGAATGCCATCCAAAGCAAGCATGAACAGCAAGAAAAAATAATAACTAGCAAAAACTATCCTAAAATTATTAAAAATATCCTAAAACTACTCAAAATTACAAATTACAACATTTCACAAATAACAAAACTTTCGTAAGACACAGACATATTAAACATATAAATAACGGTCTGTCACCGTCTACGCAAGCTCCTGATGACGCTTCTCGGTATGGAGTGAAACCTGTCGAGCGTTTTCGACTTAAAATATGTGAGTGACCCGTTATTAATATGTTTAATATTTCACAAATAATTATTACATGTCAAATTGCTTACTATATTATTGGGAAGTGTGATGATGGCCGAGAACCCTAGGACATAAGAAGTATATTGAGATACATTTTGCTTAGACATACAATAAAAATGGAACTCTCCGCGCGGGCTCGGATTTATACCTACGACTCGCTTCCCGCCGGCGGGACTCAAGCTAGCCAGTTGGTTGCCACACGCGTCACCGCGCGCTATGCCAAAGAATTGTCTCCGTCACGAACAAATAACACAGCTTCTAGTGTGGATGGATGCAGAAACAACAAAACAAATAAAAAATATAGTTTTTTCATCTTTCAACGGATGAGGAAAAGTAAGTAGACATTCTCAATATAGGTACTTACACCTACTGTTATTATTTTTACGATAGTTACAAGCTACGTAGGTACTATTAAATTGTTTTAAATATGTAGGTAATGTTTTTTACGACACATTTATAGCTAGATATCTACCTAAGTGTTTGAAAGAAGCGTCGGCAACCCTAGCGTTGTGCCGGCGCGCGCGGTGCGGGGAGCGGCGCGTTGAAGGTCACTCCATTGTATTTTTGTGTAGGTATCAAAATGGTAGGTATTTGCGTTTTCTTTGAGAGATAAGTATCTGTTCGTAAGAACTATTATATAATATGTGGCAACACACAGTAACGACATACGAGCTTTTGAAAGTATCACGCGTTGACAGCCAACAAGCGTTGACAGTTACTATAAAAAGCTCGTATCTCGTAATGTCATGTCATGTTATGTCTTGTAATGTTTGCAGTACATTGCTGCTCGATAAATTTTCAAAAAATAATTACGGGGCCATAATAAAGTGTAACTTAAAAAAACTTCTTAATTAATCATTACACGGATAAATTCTATATATTATTTGGTTTCATATCACCCGTATTGGATTTACACACTGTATAACACATGTTCCCAAACCAAACAATCATTTTATGAATCGAAACACCGATAACTAGAAATAACAATTTCAGCACCAAAATCGTAGAACAAATCGTTTGCTCGTTACATATTTCTATAAAAGTTTACCGATATAGGGTGTCCTCTTCTATCAGGCTGTTAGCGCTGTCAAACAAAGGGTGTTACAAAAAGTTTGACGGCTCGTTACGACACATACGCTGTCACTAATTGGCTGACAGTTTCGCTTAAAGGTAAAATTGGCTTTGCGAAGCTGACTTTGCAACAAGTTGAGTTTCGTCGGGCAATCATTAGTATTTTTTTGTCTCTTTTAACCAGGGAGCGATGGTGTATTCATAAATGACTACCTGCCATAGATTTATAGCGTGACCATGAAAAGCAAAAGCCCATTCGTCATACAGCCGAGATTGAAATAGTGAATTAAGTAAGTAAACACTTTATTGTACGAAAAACAAAGGAATCATGGTTACATCAGATAAAAGTAGTACAAATAAGGCGAACTTATCCCTAAGAGGGATCTCTTCCAGTTAACCTATATCGTTAACTTAGGCTATTAAATATTTAGCGGGAATGTGCTTTGGATAGAGCCAAGTGGCGGGAAAGAGGGGAGGCCTTTGCCCAGCAGTCGGACACATGAACAGGCTAATAATAAAAAAAAAAAAATAGTAATAGCCTGAAATTAGTATTATATAATATGATTAGAAAATGATTTTAACTAGTATATTGTTAGAGTTTTTCATAGTAAAACTTATTTATAGTTTGATTTACAAAACAAAATCTTAACAAAGGCTTCGTTCGCATGATTTGATGTAATTACATATTACTCTCTCAGGAATCATGTTATTAGCTAAAATCCAGCAAACCAATATTGTCAGCAGCAATAGAATACAATACTCCCTCCCTTTTTTTGAGGTGAAGTATTGATGTTACTAGACTAAGAAAAATACAGTAGAGTTAGTCCAAGATAAGTCTGCAGCGATTTTGATAGCCCAGACCGTGCAACTGTAATTTTAAACGTCAAACTTCTATGACATTATGACGTACAAATATCACTTGCACAGTCTATGCTGCCAAAATCTATGATTTTCTCTGTCTATGCTCCAGTGACCAGCGACCCTTGCCAAACTATTTGAAGCTGTGGTTTTACACACCTAATGATTAATAGACAGTTCGATGGACCAATTTACTGACCATATTACTTCTAATCTTGTGTACAAATTTATTTTAAACTATAAATGACAGATCGGAAGAACAAAATTGTGCAATTAAACTGTATTTTGGATACAAAGTAAGTATATATGTAGTAGAGGTAATATCAGGTGAACTTTTTGGCTTGGGCTGGTAGAGAAATAAAAATTCACCAGATAATAGCTCGATATACTGGGATATTTACTTACGTGTAGGTAAATAGCACTATTTATAAACCATACTGTAATAAAAATATTCAATGGCTTACTTTGACACGCACATTAACACATTCACTGCCAGCGACCCGCTAGGCGGGTTCTCAGTTCGAAGGCGCTTTTCGATACAAAGCTGAAAAAACTAGTTATCGACAACAAGCGTAGCGCGTAGCTTGCACTGGCAGTGAACGCGTTAAAAAAACAGTCATCAACATCAACATGCTCAATATACCGCTGTTCATAAAATTCGAAAACAAAAAGCCATCGTGTAAGGTTAAACGTTCAATTAATTTTGCAATTTGAACGCTGGCCACACCGCTCCTGACAGCAGAACAAATGTGACGTCGCCTGTCAAATTAGTGACGGGCAGCCATTTTGCTTTTTGAGTTTCGAACACACCGCCGCTGTTATTGAGCGCGCCCACTCATTCGGAAACGGTGCCCGGTGAAATGACAATAATTGACGTTTATTAAAAAATGAATTCATTACGCATATGCGTGTTTTGACGGCATAGTGTTGTTTTTTAGGGTTCCGTACCCAAAGGGTAAAAACGGGACCCTATTACTCGGACTCCGCTGTCGGTCTGTATGGCTGTCTGTCTGTCTGTCCGTCTGTCACCAGGCTGTATCTCATGAACCGTGATAGCTGGACAGTTGAAATTTAAAAAAAAACAGAATAAAATAAATATAAAAAATGAATTCATTACGCATATGCGTGTTTTGACGGCATAGTGTTGTTTTTTAGGGTTCCGTACCCAAAGGGTAAAAACGGGACCCTATTACTCGGACTCCGCTGTCGGTCTGTATGTACCCTACACCTCGGACCCGAGAAGATTTAATTCCCTCCTTAATTGTAGGAGGGTATCCCAATATGGGACCGGCAAGAAACTCGGCGGGCCACATCTTTTCAAAACATATTATACTCAGAATGTCCAACATCATCCATCCCATATTGGTCCCATATTGGGATGGTGCACACTATGGAGACGAACAAGCAACGCGAAGCGGTTTTCGTAGTCTATGGATGTTGCTATATTAAGGGTGTCACATGCGCGTTTCTAACTTATGAAGCAATTGTTACTATACAACTTAAAATAAATAATTAATCTGAGTTATCTTTTTGTTTCGTCCTCTTGCCCGCGGCGAGCTGTGATTGGTCAATGTCATTAAAGTTGACTAAACCGTTTCGAAATGAATATAGTAGAGTTGGGAGGCTATACATGAAAAGTGCCCAATTACACTTGGTATACGAAAACTTAATTCAACCATTACAGTCGACGAGTAGAAAACAACTTTATTACACGCAAATATGTTTGCTGCAAAAACCCAAGTCCGCCACGGCGGGAAACTTTGCCCTCTTCAGCAATATGTATTAACTGCCACAGATTATGTGCCTTCAGACTGGAAACATTATACTAGCGACATGCCAAAAAAAAGTGACATACCTACTAGCCACCTAATACCTACCTACCTATGACCTAATACGGGAGGCGATTGCAAAAGTGTTGCGGCAGTGGGAAATGGGAAATGTAGGTAATTCCCTACATTCTACATTTCAGTGAGGGCTAGTTCTTGGTATTTTCGTGTCGATTCATATACCTAATATCGGAAGATCAGCGCTGGAAGCCATCAGCAATATGCTGAGATGAGGCCATTTCGTGGCACTTTAATCTTATTCTATTAAATGGTTTATTGAAAAGATGATAAATAAAATTTACATTAATTGTATAAAACAAACGCACAAGCTCGGAAAGCGGTTGAGGGAGGCAACGGGGGACCCTCGCGCGGGCAGCTTTCTCGCGCAAAGGCTTGCTATCGCGATACAGCGCGGGAATGCTGCCTGCGTGATGGGCACTTTGCCAAGAGGTCAGGGTTTGTTATAGGGATTTTTATTTTTTTTAGGTAGGTTTAGTTTTAATCGTTTTATTTTATAAGTAGTCTTAATTTTGTTTTATACAATTAATGTAAATTTTATCTTATTCTATGTTTTATTGTTATATTATGTAATGTTTGTTTGTGCTTACGAATAAAATCTTATTCTATTTTAATATAAGAAACTACTTGATTGTATTTTCAGAATAACTTAATTTATATAAAAAAGTCATATGTATTTCTAAAACAAAAGTACCTACTTATGTTAAGAATTAATAAAAGTCATGCAAACCAAAGGCATTATTAACACAATAATATGGTACATAATATATACTTACAGACTATTTATAAATTATGTAAGTTTTACTGTAAAATGCTACTTTTATTCATGGTTATACAAATCAGAGTTGTGTGGGATTTTCAATGTTGAAGTTGTCAATGCAAGAAAAAAATTGAAACACCTTTGAAATAAAATTTTATTATACTATAAGTAAAATAAATTACTTATTTGTGCGTAAATTGTGACGCGTCTACTTTTCCTATTCTATTAGTCTTTGCTCTGTACTTACCTTTTTAAAAACGATACGAGATGAGGTGAGCTGGTTTCATGTTATTTAATTTCATGAGTGCTCGCGAATCTATAATAAGCAAACTTACAAACAAGCTCTCTAAGATCCGATTATGGAGATCGCTTTCAAAGTTTCTTTTATTTATTTATTTTAAACTTTATTGCACATAAAAAGTGTACAACAGGCGGACTTAATGTTTTCATTCTTCTTTTTGAGTAATTATTAATTCATGAATTGGAATTTATAATACAAGTACCGGTTCAAGTCCTCAAGTACCAATTTATTGAGAGTTCCGCGGCGGGTTTCTATTGTTTGACATAATTATTGAAAGTCATAATGTAATGAATGTCATATTATCATTAGTCATAACTTGGTTTTTCTCAGAAACGCGTAACTTTTCAGGATTGCCATTAAAATAAACCTAACCTAACCTATCTATAGGATAACCCGAAGAAAATCCTGAAAAGTTAACGGTTTCAGAATTATGACTAATGATAATATGACAATCATTACATTATGACTTTCAATAATTATGTCAAACAAAAGGAACCCTTCCGGGGTATGTGCATGTTAGCGTAGGCACCTTGAGTATTCAAATGTTTTTATTTCAACAAAATACAGTAGGACCCTCCTAATACGATTCTGTCCATTTTACAAATTAAAAAATTTGACCACCTGAGTTTCTTAAGCAACCGGCCGGTTGAACACCTCATGGTTAGCGGACTGGATTATACGAAAAACTGTGTTCGGGATTCGGGAGATACGGTTTGTAGTTATATCAGAATATAAATGTGACGTTTTCAACCGAATGGTACAACATTGTCGCTTGTCGATAAGGTTGATTTCTAATTGAAGCTATATGGAAATAGCGCCTTACTGACAAGCGACAATAAGTACCCTTTTGGTTGAAAATGGCACAAATACTGTTACAAAGGCAAATTTTACGCAATCACATAATTTTTGAATGACAGTTGACATCATTCCGATTTTAGTTGCACTTTTAATATTTGACAGGCAATCCAGACAATCTTGTAGGTACATCAAATTCTAGACCTGTGGTTTAGAAATCGTTTTGCGATCCCTTGTGTAATACCGTGCATTGTCTAGTCTAGGTATTGGCTTAATTCAAAAATGCGATGCACGAAAAATATGATTAGTGTCCTGTTTAAATTTACTGCTTTTCAAGTCGAGTTAGTTACACCATTTTCAACTCGAGAATGGCTGGGACGATTTTAATGATTTTGGAATATTTGAATCCATCCCTGCCCCAATTAGGAGAATAGCTATTAAAATCACAAAAAAAGTTATGGCTGACATGTAAGTACTTTATCGTGAAAGCATTTCGTGAAAGTCGTAATGGATGATTTTCTAGATTGTAGAGGGTGCGGATTTAGGCATACAATATTTTTATTACATTTTCATTGCCTAACTATGTTTAACAGCGAATGCAAGCCCAACGGTCCAACCTAGACCGGCTCGGTTCGTTGGTTAGCATTTGTTTGAAAATTTCGTTCAGTTCGGACACTGCCTCGTATGAAATTCGATTTGGCTGTAGGTACTTGCCGGGGGCGGGCGGGTAATCGACAATTTCGAACAATTTTTCCGGTTATTTAAGAAACAACTAAGACTTCAGATTTTACTAGAAAAGAGTTTCAAAGATAAACATGCCTTTTTACAATTGTATAATCTAGATGCACATTTCGATTAACTGAACCAAAGCTTAAATAATGTTGAACAAATAACAATTTATTATTAATCAAGGCGTATATTTGTGGTATTTTCGGGGCTCCAATTTAATTTCGCAATTATCATGTAATATTATGTCGTTTTAAGATATTCATATTTTATATTTAATTTGTATTTAAACTGAAAGCGGATATTATTGGGTCAACTTGTATTATTTAAAATTGAATTGTTAGTGGTACTGAGTTTTGGGCAATTATTAGGACAAAGGTTGACACACGATGTGTCGGGATTTGGACAGTTAAGTTTTTTTAATTTATGATTAGTAGTTAAGTTTAATATTATGTGCTTTTTTATAGAAATAAACAGTTTATATATTTATTTATTTTTTTAAAGTATGTGCTATTAAAGTGTGGTTGTTATCGGGCGGTTGGGTTGGGTTGGGTTGGGTTGGGCGGGTGTTTGAGGAGAACTCGGAGTGCTCCGAGGAATTGTTCGGATTAATCCCTGCCGCTTCTTTTCGCCATCGCCCTACGCGACAGTATTACCATCCTCACCACTTAGATGGTTGGCAGTCCTCAACTGTGCGTTTCTCTAGAAACTTCCTGCCTCGCACAGCTAAACTGTGGAATGAACTGTCGCCTGCGGTATTTCCGGACCGATATGACCTTCAAACCTTCAAGAAAAGAGCGTATTCCCATCTTAAAGGCCGGCAACGCACTTACAACTCCTCTGGTGTTGCGGGTGTCCATGGGCGGCGGTAATCGCTTACCATCAGGTGATCCGTCTGCTCGTTTGCCTCCTATGTCATAAAAAAACGTGTTTATAAACATTTGTTCCTGAGTCATGGATGTTTTCTATATATTTATAGAAAATATTACATATATTATATTATTATACCTTTTATTATTGACATGCCTTTGGTTTATCAGCCTAAGTAGTTTGTTTTGTTAAACAACCAAAAATAGTATAATAACACCTTAAATCCAATTCAATAGTTAAAACACGCACTTTCTATCATATATAATTATTTCCTTAAATTGATATAAGTAAACCCATTTTATTGCACAGTGCGCCAAATCCGCAAACCTCAGACGTATGTACACCTCGTCTGCCCTTTGCGGGCGCGTTAATCATATCAGATCGTATGCGAGGCTCTTGATTGCAGCCGGCTGTTTGGTGAGCTTACGAGCTCAAATTAACGGTACGATTGACACGGTACCGAAAATCTAAACTAAGCATGCAACTTGCATGTAATATTCGATACATACAGTACAATGAATTCAGTCGATCGACCAACTGTATACTTGCCCTAAGTTAAATACACTGAGTTTATAAAGTCAAACTGAATCCTATTTATTTTTCAGCTATTTAAAGGGCAAGCGGACCGTTAACATTGCCCAGGAGGGTACAACAAGGAGGGTTAATTTATTTACGAATTGATAAACCCTTTCGATAGTCGACAATAGAAGAAGTGGATTACCACGGCCAGCGACTCGGGACCCTCGGTATTTGGATGTATTTGGTAAACCAATGTAACAATTTTAAAACTACGTATTGGATTGTAATGAAACTTTGCACATACAATGTCATGAGGTATATCTAGGTCTTACATTAGTTTATATAGCTCCAGTTTATAAAACAAACTAAATAGGGCAAATACAAGATTTGTATGAAAAACTTAAATGAGTTTTATTTTTTTAACTATGGCATCTGAAGCTACATAAACTAATTACAGACATAGATATACCTTACCCTTTTAAAGTACAAAGTTTCAGAGCAATCTAGCTAGTCGTTTTAAAATGAGAGCGGAACTACGTTTGTATGGAGAACCGAGCCTGCCGGAGACCCTTAAGTATAACTATTGGCCACAGGAAAACGTCCGGCTTTATTGACCGAGCCATCAAATCTAACCCGGTTTCGCAAAACCGAAATAAATCGAAAAATATTGTTTTTTATTGATTTCCATTCGATCACTAAATCGCTGATTTGGTCTATTTCATTTACAGAATGCGTTATTTTTGCATACAGCAATTATCGAGTTAACAAACATTTCTATAAGCCAACATTCAAAAATATATTTTCACGACTTTATTGTCAGTGTCGAAGGCGTGTAAATATATTTTCACGACTTTCTTGTCAGTGTCAGAGGCGTGTAAATTTATTTTTACGACTTTATTGTAAGTTTCAAAGGCGTGTAAATATATTTTCACGACTTTATTGTCAGTGTCAAATTCGTGTAAATATATTTTTGGAAACGATGGCTTGTAAAGATGTTTATGGACTCGACTGTACAAGGGAAGATATAAATCTAATTAATACAGATTCGACGTCAATATTTTAAACACACTCGTATACCTACTCAGAGATATTTGTATTTGTACTCACATCTCTAAGAAAATTTTGTTAATAACAAAATTATGGACATATTTCTGAAATAATTGATTTGGTTGATTGATATTAGCTTCATTTGCATTGCTACTAACAAAAACAATGTAATTTTATTTATTATTCGATTTTAACCTACTTTTAAATAGGTTGTGTCTGATGTTAAATACAGTCGGCCATAATAGTAAATAAGTAAGTAAGTATATATTTATTTGCAAAGAATAAGGTAGTAACAATAGTGGCTTAGGTGGTAAGTGACAATTGGTTGCTTATTCTGCTATTTGTACTATTATGTACAGGTTGTACTAGCAAACAAAAATCTTAAAACTACTACAAATCTGGCTGTATATCTTGAGAGAGGAATCATCATCAATTTATTTCTAAATCTATGTACAGGTAGTTCTCTTATAGTTTTTGGTAGTTTGTTAAAAAGTTTCATGCACATAACAAAACAGTGATTAGATCTATAATACTGTCCTGGAAACACAGTTATGAACCAGCCTTCCAGGATCCCGTTGATTTCTAGTAGAGGCGCTTTCAGCTGTTGTAAATTAATACATATTCCTCTTTACAAACATGCAGATTTCCAAAATGTATAAACATGGTAGCGGTAAAATCCTAAGTTTTTTGAAAGATGGTTTGCATGTCATGTAGGGAGCTACCTATATTACAAATAGCACGTATACATTTTTTTCTGTGCTACGAAGTGTGCAATTCTTCTGTGTGTTCTTAAAGTGTGCAATTTCCCCACAAAATGAGCCCATATCTTAACACTGAACTAATATATCCATGATACGCGGCTAATGCTGTATGTAACCTGATTAGTTTGGCAGAGACTTTTACATGACACATGTGTCATAAAAACCTTATAATTATATCTCTTAAACTTCTAAACGCTCCAAAGTTTCAGCTTACACTGGTCCTCGGTGCACAAAAGGAGGGTCCTGTCCCTCGGGGGACCCTTTCATACTGCTAATGAAATATCGTGACCTATAGCCGATTTTTAATTCAGGGCTCTCATATTTATTGTAGAAGCATAAATGCGTAGAAAATGGGTTTGGTGGCTTATCGAGTGGTAATCGAGCCAGACTTGGGTTTTAAGGAGGCAAAATGTTTATGGCAAGTAGGGCTTCATATCGATAAACTCAATTATTGATGCTTTTTCCATATAGGTAGGGAAAGTCCCCGAGTGGCGGACACCTAAGCTTTTTTGAAGAAAATAAACAAGTATTAGAATATTTATTTATGAATTACTTTAGTCAACAAACTTTAGAATCAAAATAAAATAACACAAATGAAACTTCTACATAAACTAATTCAAACACGAAAAGTAAACTTTAGTGAAAAAAAACTCATTTTTTGCAAGAGGTCCCTAGTACCGGGCGGACTACATTTCGAACCCCTAGCACCGGACGGCTTAAAAACATTTGACACCGATCACAAAATTTGTGATCACAGAATTTTCAGAAGATTATATTTAATATGATCTTCTGAAAATTCTGGAATGTCAAGCACAGGCTTCCCGCGCCCACCCATGGCAACTGGAGCACCTGTATCCAGTCTTCTTCATGGTCTAAACATATTACGGGCTGCATCAACTAATGGCTGCTGTTTTTCCCCCTTTTTATTTAACTTCGCTCTTCACTTGTTTTTTTACTTTCCCCTCAGCTTCACCTTTTTCTTTATTATTTAAATTGTTAGCTTGCTTTCCTTTATATATCAATCTTTCACTTCTTTCACACCTTCTTTTTGGAACATTTTTTTTCTTTTCTTCCATTTTTCCTTGCCTGTTCTTCTATCTGAAATATCGTAGGTACTAAATACATCTTCCACCTGGGCAAGTCTCCCCGACTTCTCCTAAACAGGTAATGTTTACATTTCAGTCCTCATCAGTATAGATCACCCGTAAAAAGCCCTTCCCAAATCCTCTGGAATCAGCTTACGCGTATACAGCGTGTAATTGCGCGGCGCGGGCGCAGGGCCCAATCAGCGCGACACGTGTCGTGCTGTGCACCCCTTTTACACGCATTCCGGTCGATGCACGGGCGGGTGGATCGCGGCGTTTTTTTACCTTTATTGACCGAGCGAACGCGAGCGAATTGTCACGGTTTCAGCTTAACCAAAAATGCATTAGTTTGTCTGACTGGCTGTTTGACGCTACAGGTTGCATTTCTTAAACGATTGTTTAGGTCGGGTCGATAACTTTGTCTACGAAATTAATTACATATTTATACATCTATATAATTATTCCTTCTACGGCTTACTTTCGATGGCTAAAATCTGTTACCGTTGTTCTATTTATTAACCTAGCAAGCACAAAATTAAACACGCTTGAAGCATATCTGCTTTTGCAAAAATGCTTAGTTACTCGAGCGCCTCACTACGCACTCTACGGCGCTCGAGTAACTAAGCATATTGGAATCGAAAGATTAGATAATAAGAAGAAAACAAGGTTGGGTATATAAAGTTTTCTTTTCCAGCGAGCAGGAAAGCGACTACAGATTTTCTTTAAATTTCGGGTGGTTGGTGGAGGGTTAAAAAAATCTGACGACCACAAGTTCGATGCCCGATTTTCACATTGTAACCTTCAGATTAACGAAATGCGTACAAATAATTGTCATAATTAGTAAAAGCACAATTATAGCATTAATTTGGACTAAAATCACAGGGCGGACACGCCATACATCAAAACTCGCTTGCGTTTATATGTGTGAACGGCACGTTTGTACACACGTCCTTGTGTGCGTAAGCTGCTTAGGGCTGCCACTTACATGTTTTTGAGTTCACGGAGCGTTGTCGTAATACTCGTAGTGTAAATATCTAAGGAATAGAAATATTTTTATTCCTTAATTAAAGAAACTATTTTTAAGTTCGCAAAATTTACATTACGCGGTTCTATTCTTGCCTGTTATATAGATATTATATTTTTTCAGATACGATAAAAGTGTTAAAAAAAACAAAATATTTACGAAGGAATAATATCTTTGTACCTACCTATAGGTAGCTGAATGTTAGCTAACATTCACAAGTTCAACGAACAGGTTGTTGAAATCGGTAGGTAGGTACTAGGTATAATAGGTACCTATCTAAATATTATCACACCTTTTACACTGTTATATTGACGTACATTTTGGTTTTAGACAAATTGTAGTTTAAATTAATGTAATTGTAGAAAACGCGTTATTTGATGTATTATCAGTATTATATAGGTACATGTTAGGTACACTACACGTAGGTATAAGTATTATTAAGTACATATAAAAAAACTTTATTTCTCTAATTTGATAGGCACATATACATCGCACAATACATCGGCATTTTGAACGTTCCGTCATCGAGTGACCGCGTCGCTAACCGAACTGAGTGGCCGGCGAAAAGCCAGCAATCTGGTGTCGCGGGGCGAGGTAATTCGAGTCGGGGCGGGGCGGTGCGTGGCCGTTCTGTATGATAATACTATTACTTATTCTGTGCTAAAATGACCAAATCCAGAATCTGCTTAACGATTTGTTGAACCCCCCACCAACCAACAGCTCAACATAGACGGCTAAAAGTGGTAAAGGTAGACTCCACAGGGTAGCAAGATATCACTCATATCTTAATCTGACGCGCTCGAGTAACTACAAAAACCCCCTCTTGGGCTCCCCGAGTCCCCGACCATTATCATTATTACTGTTGTCTTATTGTGTTATGCTTATTATGTATATGGACCAATGTTGTCTGCAATAAATGATAAATAATAATTATGTCTTTCTGGCAAATTTTCCTCTACAGGTCATTATTCTCATGATATTTTGTGAGCAGGTTTGATAATTATAATTATAGATAATTTTGTCGTTTCTGCTTTTGGTAATTTTCCAATTTATTCGCTTTTAAATGTTATTTTATTTCTTTATTTATTTTATTATATATTGTGGTATGACTAATCACTTTGTGGTTTGTTATTGTATTGCGTCTCTGTGATATGTTCATGTGACATATTGAGGAGAGTGATGCATTTAGCATAACCTGAGAAAAACCTGGAAGTGAATTGCCGGTCTTAATTGTCTTAAATAACCCTGCCAAGTGCACTTTTCGGTTATGCCCTACATCAACCTATGTTTGCCCCATGATTTAGATTATTATTGATATTTTGATTAAACAATACAAACAGAGACTCGCTAGTTCTACTGCTCACAGTCACTAGTTGTTAAGGTTTCAGCGTTCCGCCCGCTCGTTCACCCGCGACCCTCCATAAACCCCGTGGGACGCGCGCGACACATTGCATGTGACGGATTAACATTATCATTTGACACTGCATTTATTTAACTACAAACCCGACGTTTGTTATTGTGAGGCTGGGTGGCGTGGAAACACTGGCATTCCCAAATTGATCCTCTTCATTACAAATTAACAATACTTGTTAGTGAGCGTGCTGGAAAATAAACGTCACCTCTCACATATTACATATATCAAAGAGGTACTATGTATTACCTTGAAGAAAGGAATCAAAATACTTTTAGTCTGTGCCCAATACCTACTTGATCAAATGGTTTTAAAAGATATCGGGTTCTTCAAAAAAGGAGTGTACGGTGACCGCTCACCATCAGGCGGGCCGTATGTTTTTTTTGCAACCGATGTCGTATAAAAAAAAACCGGCCAAGTGCGAGTTCGGACTCGCGCACCGAGGGTTCCGTACTTTTTAGTATTTGTTGTTATAGCGGCAACAGAAATACATCATCTATGCAAATTTCAACTGTCTAGCTATCACGGTTTATGAGATACAATCTGGTGACAGACAGACAGATGGACAGACGGACAGCGGAGTCTTAGTAATAGGGTCCCGTTTTTATCCTTTGGGTACGGAACCCTAAAAAATTAAAACGTGATTTCAAACGTAGGTAAGTATGTTTTGTGAATGAAAACCCTATTATAACACTCTCACAAAAAACTCATACTAGCTATAAAAAGCGGCACCCCCTTATTTTGTTACACTTATTATGCTGATAAAATAGGTACACCAAGTTTTGTAACTTTATCTCAACTACAAGGGGGTGCTCAATTACTTTGATTTTTTTATATAGTATGAAATCCAAAAATAATATACGTGACACACCCGTTGACCACGAACGCTGTAAAGGGTTCGAAACGTCGGGATGTATTATAAATTCAATATACGCGATATAATCCGTTTTCATAGTTTTATTTCATGAATATTTTTTTTATTAATTAAATAAAAATCATATAATAAAAGTCAATAAATAATTATTTATTTTTAAGATTTTTATATAAGTATCTTATTTCACACTATGAGATTGTAACATGTAATTTATAAGTTTTGAAGTAAAAAAGCAAAACATTTTTATTTCTATTTTTTAATAACTTCGAAATTTAGATATTTAGAATTTCATTTAAAAATCACAAAAAATAGAAATATTTACGTAATCACTAATAAATCACATTTTCAAATAATGTCAAAACAACTATTATTTAAATAAAAAAAATGTATTTTAGTTTTATGGATTTTACAACGTTGAAAATTTTCAGTGAGTGACCCACTTGTAGTTGAGATAAAGTTACAAAACTTGGCGTATTTTATCAACATAACAAGTGTAACAAAATAAGGGGGTGCCGCTTCTTCTAGCTAGAGTTAGAATTTTTCCCATGCAAACTTGAATCACCCTACTCTCACAAACACAAAACATTGTATTGAAATTGGTTGCAGGTTTTTATTTACGCAGGCATAATATGTATAATAGTAGATTGTGTCACAAGGGAACAAAATGACATATTTACGGCGAGGGTTTACAATTGAATCCTAAACGAAGCGAAGGATTCTATAATAGAATCCTGAGCGTAGCGAGGGATTCTAACATAGAATCCTGAGCGTAGTGAGGGATTCAAGTGTTAACGCCCAAGGTGAAAATAATTTTGCTTCTAATTTCATATGCATATTAATTTCATATGTCTTTGTGTCATATGAAATTTGTTGTTGATGTTCATATTTCATACTGGCAACAAAATGTCCTTGAACAGAAAAGTGCCACTTTGATCCCTCCTAGCAGGGAAGAAAAGTACCCTTTTCGAATAGGTGATGTGAAAAAACATTTTCATGCACTACTAATATAAATATTTAGATATGTTTTCAGATGACTGTATACTGAACATATTTTCAAAATAACGATGTGACTTACAATCAATTGTTTTGTTTTTGAATTTATGACCCGTACCATGAGTCACTGACAGTGTCAACACTGTGTCTACGTAATTTACTTTCTATACATCTTGCTCGCACTAATATGCCAGTGCGTGCCAAACTGGAGGTAGCTGTACTGTAGCCTTACCATTACCACGACTGCCTTTTCACACACAATTACGCACACGATAGCGAATATGTCAGTGTCAAACTGGTGGTAGCCGTACTGCTGTTATAAATATGTACAGAGGAGGCCAAATCAAACTTACATGATGACATCAAAGTGATATCTAAATGAGTTCGAATTGGCCTCCTGGCCCTCATGGGAGTCATAAAGTTAAAAAGCTCCGTCCAGCCCGCCCGACACGCAACCCATCTAATCTTACTTTACAGCAAATTAAATCACGAAATCCGTTCTAAATGAGCACAGTAATTTGGCACATTTAATTTGGTACTTTCTGTGCCATCCGGAAGCCCTAGCAGAGAGTTAGTTACAAAATCCCCGGCCAACTTTAGTGGTAAGTAAAAGAGTGGCTTCGTTGCAAAATTAATTAATGGCATTTAGTTTGGGAGAGTTGCAATAGGATTATTAGTGTTGTGGTAGTAATAAAATGTTCATATACAAAAAATCCTTTCCCTTTGTGAATAATGCAAATATTTACTATTGAGAAAACCGAACAAGTGCGAGTCGGACTCGTTCACCGAGGGTTCTGTACTTTTTAGTATTTGTTGTTATAGCGGCAACAGAAATACGTCAACTGTGAAAATTTTAACTGTCTAGCTATCACGGTTCATGAGATACAGCCTGGTGATAGACAGACGGACAGACAGACAGACGGACAGACAACCAAACGGACAGAGGAGTCTTAGTAATAGGGTCCCGTTTTTATACCCTTTGCATTTCGATAGGTATATGTAGGTTTTTATTATTTTGTACAGTTGCATCTGCCATCATATCGGAATAACTATGTAATAGTAGTTATAATGTAAATGACCGTGATACATAGAGATAGTATATGTATTGATATGTTATTAATAAAGAAAAACAATTGAAAATATTGCGATATTGCGAAGTCTAGTTATAGTCTAAGATCAAACCCATTTTAATTCTTGTGATGACTTCATTACTTAATAAATTGCTATATATTTATGTGTAGATCAAAGTTCTGTAAATACTACTCTTTAATATACGCAAATGTAACCTTTCATGTAAATTTTTCAGTTTCAAAAGACGGAAAATTTGAAAAATATAGATAGGTGCGTAGGTTCAAACTCCGTAGTCATAATAAATTTCGCGCCTTTTTCTACTGACGAAATTGGTTTACCATGCAGACGTCTCTTAGTATAAAATGTTTTTTTTTTTATATTTGTCAGTTTAAAAAAAAACATTGAAGCTTCCAGCGTCAGAAACTGCAAATGTGATATCAAATATATCGAAATTCAAGAAAATTCAAATCAGATTTTAGAACAGATCAAGCGATCGAGCAACTCGCGGCCATCGGTGCATATAATTGTTCAATGGCCAGCGATCGAGCGCAACCGAAGACGGTTCGTGATACAAATGTACGAATATTTTAAGATCAAATTTGAATAGCTTGTTTTGACAAATGTTTGAGCTTGACTTTTAAAATACCTACCTATATTTCAAACAATGCTTTTCAGTTACAAAATCGAGTAAAACTTAACTTTTAAGTAAACAACATAAAATCGAATAATGAGTTAATTGTCATGGTTACTGCACAGTGGTTGCGTCATCAAATCAGCCAAAACTCAAAACTAATAATTCATTTTGACCGTCCCCGGCAAGCTCGGTTCTCGATAGAAACGTAGTTACGCTCTCATTTTAAAACGAGTAGCTAGATTGCTCTGAAACTCTGTACTTACAATAAGATAAGGTATATCTAGATCTGTAATTAGTTTATGTAGCTTCAGATACCATAGTAAAATAAACACAGCGAATTTAAATTTTTCATACAAAACTAGTTTTTGCTCCATTTCATTTGTTTCATAAACTGGAGCTATATAAACTTATTACAGACCTAGATATACCTCATGTCATTGTGTAATATAGGCAAAGTTTCTTTACAATCCAATACGTAGTTTTAAAATGAGAACGAAACTCCGTTTGTATTGGAAGGTGAAATTCGGCCGAGCTTGCCGGGGACTCTTAATTAGTTAATCCCATGAGTGACCAGCTTGGGCTGTCAGTCTCTGAAAAGCAAAACGATTGAATTTAAATTTAATTGATATTAAAATATAAAATTTAATTGATGAGCTTAACTCATGGGACATGAGAAAAGTAACTATCATACCTTGGTACTTGGCATACTAGCCTAGGTTTCACAAGTTAAATTAAGCTTTGAAGTAAAGTCAATGGTCCAACATAAGCTTGATTTTTAAGCTTAATAGATAATTAAGGTATTAGAATTAACTATTAGGAATTAGAAATGCATGACCATCAATGTCTTCACTACCTAAGATTGTTTTATGTTTTTCGTGAATATTTGGGAAAAATAATTATATGCAATACAAAAAATACACTAAATCACCATAAATAGACAGAACATGATAAGAAAAGCGCAACTCATATATTAATCCAAAAAATAAACAATAATTGCCAAAATACAGAAGTGAGTTTATAACTAACTAATATAGCAGAAAGGCAAAGCAATATTCTTCTAGCCATTACTTTCCTAAATTAATTAACTATAAATCAAGTATCAGGAATTGAATCACGAGTAAAGGTAATTCATGTGGCGTCAGAACACTAATAGCAGTAAGTGTTCGGGTAAGATTAGCTCCATAATGCAACTGTCGAGCGAGATATTGCGTCATTAATCTGGGTCGGGGAGTCATGCGCTTCTTGCTTCGCCAGTGATAATGACTTTCGTTTGATTCTTTAGCCACGCCCTGCCAGTAGCCGATTAGGGGTGGGGGGATAAGGGGATCAAGAGCAGCAAAATCATCAAGAGTCCCTCCTGAAGGCCTGATTAGGAGGGGAGAGGGGGAAAGGGCACATGGGGCATAAACGTATGGTTCAGTTCATTTCAATCTTTTGAAAATAGCATTAGCAGCAGCAGCAGCAAAAACAGCAGTTAGGTACCTACCTCAGGCCGACAAAATAGGTAAGTTAGTTTATGCATGTTTCATTTGCAAGAAACTTTGAGCCATAACGCCATAAGAACTAGTAGGTATTCATTGCATTTTACAAATAAAGGTTAGCTTTATAGTGTTTATAGTTGATTTGTATGTTATGTATATATAATTGGCAACTGATTGCCCATTTAGCTGATGAGACTTGGTAATTATCCGAACGGGCGGCGCTGACGCGGCAAATTTGTTCGCGCGGTTTGGGCTCGCAGTGCGTTTAGGGCACAGGGTGATTTGCTCATGGCAGTAGTGATTTAGGGAAAAGGACCCAACAAACAAAAATTTGTCAATAAGATTTGAACTTTTTGTTAAACACAGAATCATTCGTTTTCATTGACAATTTTTTGACAAAAGATCCATTTCGCTTACATACATCAAGTTGATAGTGGGTAAGTTAAGTTCGATAATTACACAGACCAACCACCTTTTTCTGTATATCTGATTAATCTGATTACATTTTAATTATAAGGTTAGTCTGAATAATAACTCATATAACTATAGGTACTTAGTACTTAGTTCTTGTCTACGCAACACAATTTTAATGAAACATATTGGTAGTCTTTAGTTTTCAGACACTGAAAATGTATAGAATGATTTATAAGTTAACGGCTATTTTAAAATACTGTAGAACAGTAACTAGTTAGTATGACCGTTATTTAAGGGAACTTAAAAACAATATAATTTATAAAAACACAGTCAAACAAACTAGGTTTATTTTTCAACTCTACCAAATACTCATAATAGCTTGAGATTTTAAACTGAACGGCTACTTTACGGGACTTATTTTTAACTATAATTTTTTTATTGCCTAAATTATTCGCATACAGTTGTTAAAATTATATACATTTATCATAATTCATAACAGTATTCAAACTGCAGCATTGCTTTCTCCATCAAGAGTAATATGAATTGCCGCAATATTCAAATTTCGAAGCCAAAGCTACATCTGTAAACGCAAACGCAAAGGCAATCTCATAATGGCGCTTAATAAAACGCCTCAATCACACAAGCGCCAAAATTGAAAGGTTGGGAATCCCCCTGTATAAGCCGGGCTATCATACGCGCGCAAAGAACCGTGAAATTGGTTTATTCGTTCTATCTATGAATAATTAATATCCGTATGGGGTATACGGACATAAAAGAGCGTATGTAACGAGGAAATACAATGAAAAATGTCTTCTTGATAGTGGACGCATTAAACCCATCTGCATTTTAAACTGTGGGAACGCAGGGATGTTCTTGGGATCAACCTGTGGATGATCCAGAATTTGCGTAGGACTATTGCTTTGGTCGGAGAATCTTGATGACCTGAATGATAAGTACTACCGAGCAATAAAAATATATAATAAGTTACCTACTGAAATAAAACATACACAAAAATAGTACATTTCGATGCTAGTGCGGAAAGTATGTCAATACTTCACGAGTACCGAGATATCTTGCCACGAGCCGTAGCCGTAGTGGCAAGACTCGGGACGAGTGAATAATAACATATCCGCATGTGTATCGAACAACTTTTTTTAATACAGTTGCGAAAAAATAAGAAAAGCAACAAGTATTAAGGAATGGAATTCGAAACTTTTTATATTATTAATTCTGTGACATCATTGACATTGACATTATGAAGAGGTGTTTTTCTAGCTTTTATTCGACTAGAATAGATTTTGTTATTATTATTGAACCCATTTCAATGAGTTTTTTTTTTCAAATACATGTTCTATAAGACAGAAACAATTGTAAATATTAAAACATTGTACTATTATTACCTAAATATCATTATTTACGATTATTTGTGTATCGTATATTTATAAAAACAATATCGAATGTTGCCTTTGGAAACTTAAAACATCCTGCAGTAAGAAAATACGCCTCTTCTTTGACAGGCGTTCCGTTCCATTCAGACAACTTATTAAGAACGGTTTTTCAACATTAAAAAATAAACGTGTTATAATACTTATAATGATGAAGAGGTAAGTAATAAAATATGAAATATGCACATTTTTCGTATTCTTTCATTAACAGTAGGTTTTTATGTTGATTACGACGTTTAAAGGAAACTAATATAAACACTCATCAATAAGTCGTTATGAATTGGAACAAGTATAAATTTAAAAAAATTGGAAAAGTAAAAAGCACTAGTTCGCGAAAACCAACTTTCCGCACGCTAAACAGCCACGAAAAGTAGCACTTTTTGAGCAACTGTATTAAAAAATAATTTATTTACAAATAAACTCAAGTCCGTTATATAAAAAACTTCATACTACATATACCATCGAAGAATTTATGCAGGATGATCTATTATGATAGTAAACAAAGTTCTTATACTTAGAAAGTAATGAAAATGAAAATGAAAAATCGTTTATTGGTCACAATCATTGTGTTACAATTTAAGAAAGGGTTGGGACCTCCTAGTAAGTATTGCAATACTTGTGACAGGAGACCCCGCTCTTCCAGCAGCAAGTTAAAGGTACAACCAATACAATAATAGTTAATTATGTAGATACAGAAAGTAACAAATTGAATTATAATTAAACTAAACTAAAGTTATAGTTAAGAAAACAGTTCAATGCAATGCAATAATCTGAGAGTAGGAACAGAGGAAATAAGTATTTAAGTATATGCATTTAAGTATAGCATGAAGGTTTTAATATTAGGATAGTAATAGGTTATGTTAAGTTATATGTAAATGTTAACTTATATTTGTATTGTGTGTGTGTTTGTATGCATTTGCGAGACCGTACAATAAAGATAGGTAGATAGATGCAGATTACTCTTTAATACGTTTATATGCTGATTTGAATTTATATATATTTATGACGTAGCATTAGAATGTAATAATAACTGTTTGCTCATAGTTTAAGGTAACCATTCCCGGACTACTCTTTTACATTTAAATGTCTGCAATGGATAGATAGACAGTAATCAATAGTAATATAACGTTAAGTAAAATTCTTAATCTGTACTAAATATTATATTTAGTTAATGTAGTTTTAAGGATAATTGTCATACCCTACCAGGGTGCCATGTGGTCTTTTTCTATTGTAACATCTAATGTATTGTACCATGGTTTGCAATAAACGACTACTTACCTACTTACTAGTCAGCTTGGGTAAAGTGGCAAATCTTAAACTATGTTAATTACTAAACTCACTCCCATATAATTATTATTCATTCCAAAGGTGGTTAGAAAAAAAGTGCTTCATATTCTGATCTTTTGAAAAACTGATATATGCAATAACGAAATTCCTATGTCTATGAAATTCCTGCATTGAACGACCGATAACGAAATCGTAGATGCAAGGACACCAAAACTTTTCTTTTGTTTTCTAATAATACTTTCAGCCAGTAAGATTCTAAAAGTTGTCTCTACTTCTAGGACAGCCTTTATAACTGTTTTTTTTTTTTTTTCCAAATCCGTGGACCCGAGTGCACTATTTATTTTAACCTGTTGCTTGGCAAAACATAATTTGCCCTTTGCCCTTTTAAAACCAATTATAATTAGATTTATTTTGGTAGGTATTCTTGGCATAAACTCTTTCATTAGCGTAAACGCTTAGGCAAACACAAAAGGCTTGAGAATTAGCATTTGTATTAATTGAATAAATTGTTGCGCCACCTTACGGCGCAGATTTGGGAGTTGGGTCCGCGGTATGCAACATGCAGTTAATGTGCAATTTTTATATTCATTTTTAGCTGTTATTGTTCTTATACTTAAACTAGTTTAACTGATAAAAATAATGTGAAGAATCAATCACTTCGAATAGAAAATAGGCGGAGAGATTATATGTATCTGAATTAAATTATAATTATGTAAGTTGGATCGACTTTTAAAGCATTTAAATAACTTTGTTATAAATGCCGATAAAAACTTAATCCAAAATAGTTAATATACAATATATATAAGCGTTTCATAAAAAGTCTTCGCGCTCGAAGTCGAGTCGAAACCACGAAATATTATTGACCAAGTGAGTAAGGACTTTACGCAAAAAATGCAATATTTATATTATTCTGTTTTTAGTATTTGTTGTTATAGCAGCAACAGAAATACATCATCTGTGGAAATTTCAACTGTCTAGCTATCACGGTTCATGAGATATAGCCTGGTGACAGACAGACGGACAAACAGAAGGACAGAGGAGTCTTAGTAATAGGGTCATGTTTTTACCCTTTGGGTACGGAACCCGAAAAAATATGTTTTAGAATAGAATAGAATAGAATAGAAATCATTTATTCAGACAACACATCAATACAACACATATATAGCAAATACAAGACAAAGATAAACGAAACAGTAGAAATAGAGATGTGAAGCCGAAATGGTCTCCACTCAGCAATGCAGCTAGCACGACTAGCGTGGTCAACGGCGCTGGTTTTCTGTGGAGCCAGCGGAGTGTGCGGGACAGCATAGTTCGGGACGGGACACGTTGTGGACGACGTGACATAATAACATAGAGTACTACTAATATAAATATATACATCGAATTTATATATATAGAATTTATGCATATATATATATATATATATATATGTTTTAGGAATAAATATTCGTGATCGTCGCACAAACACCATAAATTCCAACCTACAATAATCGGCATCAGAGACAGTAATTATAACTAGACCAAACAGAGGGTTAATACAAAATTGTAGCTTTAGACTAAGTCGACGGTCCAGTGGCACCCTCATCAGG